>NW_026047573.1:10717500-11374375 GCF_023864345.2 Schistocerca serialis cubense
TACAGGTTTGTGCTAACTATGTCTACAGTTGGTGAATGTAGGAAATTGTGCTTTCTGAGGCTCCTTACAGTTCTTCTTCATCAAGGATAGAAAGTAAGAGACATATGTACAAGTGTGCGCTGACTCAGTCAACAGATGGTGAATGTTGGAAAAGGTGCTTTCTGGAGCTCATTACTGTTTTCCTTTACCTAGGGTAGAAAGCAAAGGGAGTCATGTACAGCTGTGCACTAACTATGTCTACAGAACGTGAATGTTGGAAATGGTGCTTTCTGCAGCTCCTCACAGTTCTTCTTCATCAAGGGTAGAAAGTAAGTGAGACATGTACTGGTGTGAGCTATCTATGTCCAGAGATGGTGAATATTCGAAATGGTGCTTTCTGCAGCGCCTTACACTTCTCCTTCACCTAGGGTAGAAAGTAAGGGATTCATGTACAGGTATACGCTAACTCTGCCAAGAGATGTCGAAAGTTGGAAATTGTGTTTTCTGCAGATGCTTACAGTTCTCCTTCACCTAGGGTAGATAGTAAGGGTGACATGTACTGGTGTGCGCTAACTATGTCTACAGATTGTGAATGTTGGAAATGGTGCTTTCTGAGGCTCCTTACAGTTCTCCTTCATCAAGGGTAGAAAATAAGGGAGACATGGTCAGATGTGCGCTAACTATGTCTACAGATGGTGAATGTTGGAATTTGTGCTTTCTGAGGCTCCTTACAGTTCTTGATCATCAAGGTTAGAGTGTAAGGGAGTCATGGTCAGATCTGTGCTAACGATGTCTACAGATGGTGAATGTTGGAAATGGTGCTTTCCGCAGCTCCTTACAGTCTTCCTTCACCTAGGGTAGAAAGGAAGGGAGACATGTGCAGCTGTGCGCTAGTAATGTCTACAGATGGTGAATGTTGGAAATGATGCTCTCTGAGGCTCCTTACAGCTCTCCTTCATCAAGCGTAGAAAGTAAGGGAGGCAAGATCAGGTGTGCGCTAACTATGTCTAAAGATAGTGAATATAGGAAATGGAGCTTTCTGCAGCTCCCTACAGTTCTCCTTCACCGAGGGCAGAAAGTAAGGGAGACATGTACAGCTGTTCGCTAACTATGTCTACAGATGGTGAATATTGGAAATGGTGCCTTCTGAGCTCCTTACTGTTCTCCTTCACCTAGGGTAGTGAGTAAGGTAGACGTGTACAGCTGTACGCTAACTATGTCTACAGATGGTGAATGTTGGAAATGGTGCTTTCTGAGGCTCCTCACAGTTCTTGTTCATCAATGGTAGAAAGTAAGGAAGACATGGTCAGATGTGCGCTAACTGTGTCTACAGATGGTGAATGTTGGAAATGGTGCCTTCTCAGCTCCTTACTGTTCTCCTTCACCTAGGGTAGTGAGTAAGGTAGACGTGCACAGCTGTACGCTAACTATGTCTACAGATGGTGACTGTTGGAAATGTTGCTTTCTGAGGCTCCTTACAGTTCTTGTTCATCAAGGGTAGAAAGTAAGGGAGACATGGTCAGATGTGCGCTAACTGTGTCTACAGATGGTGAATGTTGGAAATGGTGCTTTCTGAGTCTCCTTACAGTTCTTGTTCATCAAGGGTAGAAAGTAAGGGAGACATGGTCAGATATGCGCTAACTGTGTCTACAGGTGGTGAATGTTGGAAATGGTGCTTTCTGAGGCTCCTTACAGTTCTTGTTCATCAAGGGTAGAAAGTAAGGGAGACATGGTCAGATGTGCGCTAACTGTGTCTACAGATGGTGAATGTTGGAAATGATGCTTTCTGATGCTCCTTACAGTTCTTGTTCATCAAGGGTAGAAAGTAAGGGAGACATGGTCAGATGTGCGCTAACTGTGTCTACAGATGGTGAATGTTGGAAATGGTGCCTTCTGAGCTCCTTACTGTTCTCCTTCACCTAGGGTAGTGGGTAAGGTAGATGTGTACAGCTGTACGCTAACTATGTCTACAGATGGTGAATGTTGGAAATGGTGCCTTCTGAGGCTCCTTACAGTTCTTGTTCATCAAGGGTAGAAAGTAAGGGAGAACTGGTCAGATGTGCGCTAACTGTGTCTACAGATGGTGAATGTTGGAAATGGTGCCTTCTGAGCTCCTTACTGTTCTCCTTCACCTAGGGTAGTGAGTGAGGTAGACGTGTACAGCTGTACGCTAACTATGTCTACAGACAGTGAATGTTGGAAATGGTGCTTTTTGAGGCTCCTTACAGTTCTTGTTCATCAAGGGTAGAAAGTAAGGGAGACATGGTCAGATGTGCGCTAACTGTGTCTGCAGATGGTGAATGTTGGAAATGGTGCTTTCTGAGGCTCCTTACAGTTCTTGTTCATCAAGGGTAGAAAGTAAGGGAGACATGGTCAGATGTGCGCTAACTGTGTCTACAGATAGTGAATGTTGGAAATGGTGCTTTCTGAGGCTCCTTACAGTTCTTGTTCATCAAGGGTAGAAAGTAAGGGAGACATGGTCAGATGTGCGTTAACTGTGTCTACAGATGGTGAATGTTGGAAATGGTGCTTTCTGAGGCTCCTTACAGTTCTTGTTCATCAAGGGTAGAAAGTAAGGGAGACATGGTCAGATGTGTGCTAACTGTGTCTACAGATGGTGAATGTTGGAAATGGTGCTTTCTGAGGCTCCTTACAGTTCTTGTTCATCAAGGGTAGAAAGTATGGGAGACATGGTCAGATGTGCGCTAACTGTGTCTACAGATAGTGATTTGTTGGAAATGGTGCTTTCTGAGGCTCCTTACAGTTCTTGTTCATCAAGGGTAGAAAGTAAGGGAGACATGGTCAGATGTGCGCTAACTGTGTCTACAGATGGTGAATGTTGGAAATGGTGCTTTCTGAGGCTCCTTACAGTTCTTGTTCATCAAGGATAGAAAGTAAGGGAGACATGGTCAGATGTGCGCTAACTGTGTCTACAGATGGTGAATGTTGGAAATGGTGCCTTCTGAGCTCCTTACTGTTCTCCTTCACCTAGGGTAGTGAGTAAGGTAGACGTGTGCAGCTGTACGCTAACTATGTCTACAGATGGTGAATGTTGGAAATGGTGCTTTCTGAGGCTCCTTACAGTTCTTGTTCATCAAGGGTAGAAAGTAAGGGAGACATGGCCAGATGTGCGCTAACTGTGCCTACAGATAGTGAATGTTGGAAATGGTGCTTTCTGAGGCTCCTTACAGTTCTTGTTCATCAAGGGTAGAAAGTAAGGGAGACATGGTCAGATGTGCGCTAACTGTGTCTACAGATGGTGAATGTTGGAAATGGTGTTTTCTGAGGCTCCTTACAGTTCTTGTTCATCAAGGGTAGAAACTAAGGGAGACATGGTGAGATGTGCGCTAACTGTGTCTACAGATGGTGAATGTTGGAAATGGTGCTTTCTGAGGCTCCTTACAGTTCTTGTTCATCAAGGGTAGAAAGTAAGGGAGACATGGTCAGATGTGCGCTAACTGTGACTGCAGATAGTGAATGTTGGAAATGGTGCTTTCTGAGGCTCCTTACAGTTCTTGTTCATCAAGGGTAGAAAGTAAGGGAGACATGGTCAGATGTGCGTTAACTGTGTCTACAGATGGTGAATGTTGGAAATGGTGCTTTCTGAGGCTACTTACAGTTCTTGTTCATCAAGGGTAGAAAGTAAGGGAGACATGGTCAGATGTGCGCTAACTGTGTCTACAGATGGTGAATGTTGGAAATGGTGCTTTCTGAGGCTCCTTACAGTTCTTGTTCATCAAGGGTAGAAAGTAAGGGAGACATGGTCAGATGTGCGCTAACTGTGTCTACAGATGGTGAATGTTGGAAATGGTGCTTTCTGAGGCTCCTTACAGTTCTTGTTCATCAAGGGAAGAAAGTAAGGGAGACACGGTCAGATGTGCGCTAACTGTGTCTACAGATGGTGAATGTTGGAAAAGGTGCTTTCTGAGGCTCCTTACAGTTATTGTTCATCAAGAGTAGAAAGTAAGGGAGACATGGTCAGATGTACGCTAACTGTGTCTACAGATGGTGAATGTTGGAAATGGTGCCTTCTGAGCTCCTTACTGTTCTCCTTCACCTAGGGTAGTGAGTAAGGTAGACGTGTACAGCTGTATGCTAAATATGTCTACAGATGGTGAATGTTGGAAATGGTGATTTCTGAGGCTCCTTACAGTTCTTGTTCATCAAGGGTAGAAAGTAAGGGAGACATGGTCAGATGTGCGCTAACTGTGTCTACAGATGGTGAATGTTGGAAATGGTGCTTTCTGAGGCTCCTTACAGTTCTTGTTCATCAAGGGTAGAAAGTAAGGGAGACATGGTCAGATGTGCGCTAACTGTGTCTACAGATGGTGAATGTTGGAAATGGTGCTTTCTGAGGCTCATTACAGTTCTTAATCATCAAGGGTAGAAAGTAAGGGAGACATGGTCAGATGTGCGCTAACTGTGTCTACAGATTGTGAATGTTGGAAATGGTGCCTTCTGAGCTCCTTACTGTTCTCCTTCACCTAGGGTAGTGAGTAAGGTAGACGTGTACAGCTGTACGCTAACTATGCCTACAGATGGTGAATGTTGGAAATGGTGCTTTCTGAGGCTCCTTACAGTTCTTGTTCATCAAGGGTAGAAAGTAAGGGAGACATGGTCAGATGTGCGCTAACTGTGTCTACAGATGGTGAATGTTGGAAATGGTGCTTTCTGAGGCTCCTTACAGTTCTTGTTCATCAAGGGTAGAAAGTAAGGGAGACATGGTCAGATGTGCGCTAACTGTGTCTACAGATGGTGAATGTTGGAAATGGTGCTTTCTGAGGCTCCTTACAGTTCTTGTTCATCAAGGGTAGAAAGTAAGGGAGACATGGTCAGATGTGCGCTAACTGTGTCTACAGATGGTGAATGTTGGAAATGGTGCTTTCTGAGGCTCCTTACAGTTCTTGTTCATCAAGGGTAGAAAGTAAGGGAGACATGGTCAGATGTGCGCTAACTGTGTCTACAGATGGTGAATGTTGGAAATGGTGCCTTCTGAGCTCCTTACTGTTCTCCTTCACCTAGGGTAGTGAGTAAGGTAGACGTGTACAGCTGTACGCTAACTATGTCTACAGATGGTGAATGTTGGAAATGGTGCTTTCTGAGGCTCCTTACAGTTCTTGTACATCATGGGTAGAAAGTGAGGGAGACATGGTCAGATGTGCGCTAACTGTGTCTACAGATGGTGAATGTTGGAAATGGTGCTTTCTGAGGCTCCTTACAGTTCTTGTTCATCAAGGGTAGAAAGTAAGGGAGACATGGTCAGATGTGCGCTAACTGTGTCTACAGATGGTGAATGTTAGAAATGGTGCCTTCTGAGCTCCTTACTGTTCTCCTTCACCTAGGGTAGTGAGTAAGGTAGACATGTACAGCTGTACGCTAACTATGTCTACAGATGGTGAATGTTGGAAATGGTCCTTTCTGAGGCTACTTACAGTTCTTGTTCGTCAAGGGCAGAAAGTAAGGGAGACATGGTCGGATGTGCGCTAACTGTGTCTACAGATAGTGAATGTTGGAAATGGTGCTTTCTGAGGCTCCTTACAGTTCTTGTTCATCAAAGGTAGAAAGTAAGGGAGACATGGTCAGATGTGCGCTAACTGTGTCTACAGATGGTGAATGTTGGAAATGGTGCTTTCTGAGGCTCCTTACAGTTCTTGTTCATCAAGGGTAGTAAGTAAGGGAGACATGGTCAGATGTGCGCTAACTGTGTCTACAGATGGTGAATGTTGGAAATGGTGCTTTCTGAGGCTCCTTACAGTTCTAGTTCATCAAGGGTAGAAAGTAAGGGAGACATTGTCAGATGTGCGCTAACTGTGTCTACAGATGGTGAATGTTGGAAATGGTGATTTCTGAGGCTCCTTACAGTTCTTGTTCATCAAGGGTAAAAAGTGAGGGAGACATGGTCAGATGTGCGCTAACTGTGTCTACAGATGGTGAATGTTGGAAAATGTGCTTTCTGAGGCTCCTTACAGTTATTGTTCATCAAGGGTAGAAAGTAAGGGAGACATGGTCAGATGTGCGCTAACTGTGTCTAGAGATGGTGAATGTTGGAAATGGTGCCTTCTGAGCTCCTTACTGTTCTCCTTCACCTAGGGTAGTGAGTAAGGTAGACGTGTACAGCTGTACGGTAACTATGTCTACAGATGGTGAATGTTGGAAATGGTGCTTTCTGAGGCTCCTTACAGTTCTTGTTCATCAAGGGTAGAAAGTAAGGGAGACATGGTCAGATGTGCGCTAACTGTGTCTACAGATGGTGAATGTTGGAAATGGTGCTTTCTGAGGCTCCTTACAGTTCTAGTTCATCAAGGGTAGAAAGTAAGGAAGACATGGTCAGATGTGCGCTAACTGTGTCTACAGATGGTGAATGTTGGAAATGGTGCTTTCTGAGGCTCCTTACAGTTCTTGTTCATCAAGGGTAGAAAGTAAAAGAGACATGGTCAGATGTGCGCTAACTGTGTCTACAGATGGTGAATGTTGGAAATGGTGCTTTCTGAGGCTCCTTACAGTTCTAGTTCATCAAGGGTAGAAAGTAAGGAAGACATGGACAGATGTGCGCTAACTGTGTCTACAGATGGTGAATGTTGGAAATGGTGCTTTCTGAGGCTCCTTACAGTTCTTGTTCATCAAGGGTAGAAAGTAAGGGAGACATGGTCAGATGTGCGCTAACTGTGTCTACAGATGGTGAATGTTGGAAATGGTGCTTTCTGAGGCTCCTTACAGTTCTTGTTCATCAAGGGTAGAAAGTATGGGAGACATGGTCAGATGTGCGCTAACTGTGTCTACAGATGGTGAATGTTGGAAATGGTGCTTTCTGAGGCTCCTTACAGTTCTTGTTCATCAAGGGTAGAAAGTAAGAGAGATATGGTCAGATGTGCGCTAACTGTGTTTACAGATGGTGAATGTTGGAAATGGTGCTTTCTGAGGCTCCTTACAGTTCTTGTTCATCAAGGGTAGAAAGTAAGGGAGACATGGTCAGATGTGCGCTAACTGTGTCTACAGATGGTGAATGTTGGAAATGGTGCTTTCTGAGGCTCCTTACAGTTCTTGTTCATCAAGGGTAGAAAGTATGGGAGACATGGTCAGATGTGCGCTAACTGTGTCTACAGATAGTGATTTGTTGGAAATGGTGCTTTCTGAGGCTCCTTACAGTTCTTGTTCATCAAGGGTAGAAAGTAAGGGAGACATGGTCAGATGTGCGCTAACTGTGTCTACAGATGGTGAATGTTGGAAATGGTGCTTTCTGAGGCTCCTTACAGTTCTTGTTCATCAAGGGTAGAAAGTAAGGGAGACATGGTCAGATGTGCGTTAACTGTGTCTACAGATGGTGAATGTTGGAAATGGTGCTTTCTGAGGCTCCTTACAGTTCTTGTTCATCAAGGGTAGAAAGTAAGGGAGACATGGTCAGATGTGCGCTAACTGTGTCTACAGATGGTGAATGTTGGAAATGGTGCTTTCTGAGGCTCCTTACAGTTCTTGTTCATCAAGGGTAGAAAGTATGGGAGACATGGTCAGATGTGCGCTAACTGTGTCTACAGATAGTGATTTGTTGGAAATGGTGCTTTCTGAGGCTCCTTACAGTTCTTGTTCATCAAGGGTAGAAAGTAAGGGAGACATGGTCAGATGTGCGCTAACTGTGTCTACAGATGGTGAATGTTGGAAATGGTGCTTTCTGAGGCTCCTTACAGTTCTTGTTCATCAAGGATAGAAAGTAAGGGAGACATGGTCAGATGTGCGCTAACTGTGTCTACAGATGGTGAATGTTGGAAATGGTGCCTTCTGAGCTCCTTACTGTTCTCCTTCACCTAGGGTAGTCAGTAAGGTAGACGTGTGCAGCTGTACGCTAACTATGTCTACAGATGGTGAATGTTGGAAATGGTGCTTTCTGAGGCTCCTTACAGTTCTTGTTCATCAAGGGTAGAAAGTAAGGGAGACATGGCCAGATGTGCGCTAACTGTGCCTACAGATAGTGAATGTTGGAAATGGTGCTTTCTGAGGCTCCTTACAGTTCTTGTTCATCAAGGGTAGAAAGTAAGGGAGACATGGTCAGATGTGCGCTAACTGTGTCTACAGATGGTGAATGTTGGAAATGGTGTTTTCTGAGGCTCCTTACAGTTCTTGTTCATCAAGGGTAGAAACTAAGGGAGACATGGTGAGATGTGCGCTAACTGTGTCTACAGATGGTGAATGTTGGAAATGGTGCTTTCTGAGGCTCCCTACAGTTCTTGTTCATCAAGGGTAGAAAGTAAGGGAGACATGGTCAGATGTGCGCTAACTGTGACTACAGATAGTGAATGTTGGAAATGGTGCTTTCTGAGGCTCCTTACAGTTCTTGTTCATCAAGGGTAGAAAGTAAGGGAGACATGGTCAGATGTGCGTTAACTGTGTCTACAGATGGTGAATGTTGGAAATGGTGCTTTCTGAGGCTACTTACAGTTCTTGTTCATCAAGGGTAGAAAGTAAGGGAGACATGGTCAGATGTGCGCTAACTGTGTCTACAGATGGTGAATGTTGGAAATGGTGCTTTCTGAGGCTCCTTACAGTTCTTGTTCATCAAGGGTAGAAAGTAAGGGAGACATGGTCAGATGTGCGCTAACTGTGTCTACAGATGGTGAATGTTGGAAATGGTGCTTTCTGAGGCTCCTTACAGTTCTTGTTCATCAAGGGAAGAAAGTAAGGGAGACACGGTCAGATGTGCGCTAACTGTGTCTACAGATGGTGAATGTTGGAAAAGGTGCTTTCTGAGGCTCCTTACAGTTATTGTTCATCAAGAGTAGAAAGTAAGGGAGACATGGTCAGATGTACGCTAACTGTGTCTACAGATGGTGAATGTTGGAAATGGTGCCTTCTGAGCTCCTTACTGTTCTCCTTCACCTAGGGTAGTGAGTAAGGTAGACGTGTACAGCTGTATGCTAAATATGTCTACAGATGGTGAATGTTGGAAATGGTGATTTCTGAGGCTCCTTACAGTTCTTGTTCATCAAGGGTAGAAAGTAAGGGAGACATGGTCAGATGTGCGCTAACTGTGTCTACAGATGGTGAATGTTGGAAATGGTGCTTTCTGAGGCTCCTTACAGTTCTTGTTCATCAAGGGTAGAAAGTAAGGGAGACATGGTCAGATGTGCGCTAACTGTGTCTACAGATGGTGAATGTTGGAAATGGTGCTTTCTGAGGCTCATTACAGTTCTTAATCATCAAGGGTAGAAAGTAAGGGAGACATGGTCAGATGTGCGCTAACTGTGTCTACAGATTGTGAATGTTGGAAATGGTGCCTTCTGAGCTCCTTACTGTTCTCCTTCACCTAGGGTAGTGAGTAAGGTAGACGTGTACAGCTGTACGCTAACTATGCCTACAGATGGTGAATGTTGGAAATGGTGCTTTCTGAGGCTCCTTACAGTTCTTGTTCATCAAGGGTAGAAAGTAAGGGAGACATGGTCAGATGTGCGCTAACTGTGTATACAGATGGTGAATGTTGGAAATGGTGCTTTCTGAGGCTCCTTACAGTTCTTGTTCATCAAGGGTAGAAAGTAAGGGAGACATGGTCAGATGTGCGCTAACTGTGTCTACAGATGGTGAATGTTGGAAATGGTGCTTTCTGAGGCTCCTTACAGTTCTTGTTCATCAAGGGTAGAAAGTAAGGGAGACATGGTCAGATGTGCGCTAACTGTGTCTACAGATGGTGAATGTTGGAAATGGTGCTTTCTGAGGCTCCTTACAGTTCTTGTTCATCAAGGGTAGAAAGTAAGGGAGACATGGTCAGATGTGCGCTAACTGTGTCTACAGATGGTGAATGTTGGAAATGGTGCCTTCTGAGCTCCTTACTGTTCTCCTTCACCTAGGGTAGTGAGTAAGGTAGACGTGTACAGCTGTACGCTAACTATGTCTACAGATGGTGAATGTTGGAAATGGTGCTTTCTGAGGCTCCTTACAGTTCTTGTACATCATGGGTAGAAAGTGAGGGAGACATGGTCAGATGTGCGCTAACTGTGTCTACAGATGGTGAATGTTGGAAATGGTGCTTTCTGAGGCTCCTTACAGTTCTTGTTCATCAAGGGTAGAAAGTAAGGGAGACATGGTCAGATGTGCGCTAACTGTGTCTACAGATGGTGAATGTTAGAAATGGTGCCTTCTGAGCTCCTTACTGTTCTCCTTCACCTAGGGTAGTGAGTAAGGTAGACATGTACAGCTGTACGCTAACTATGTCTACAGATGGTGAATGTTGGAAATGGTCCTTTCTGAGGCTACTTACAGTTCTTGTTCGTCAAGGGCAGAAAGTAAGGGAGACATGGTCGGATGTGCGCTAACTGTGTCTACAGATAGTGAATGTTGGAAATGGTGCTTTCTGAGGCTCCTTACAGTTCTTGTTCATCAAAGGTAGAAAGTAAGGGAGACATGGTCAGATGTGCGCTAACTGTGTCTACAGATGGTGAATGTTGGAAAATGTGCTTTCTGAGGCTCCTTACAGTTATTGTTCATCAAGGGTAGAAAGTAAGGGAGACATGGTCAGATGTGCGCTAACTGTGTCTAGAGATGGTGAATGTTGGAAATGGTGCCTTCTGAGCTCCTTACTGTTCTCCTTCACCTAGGGTAGTGAGTAAGGTAGACGTGTACAGCTGTACGGTAACTATGTCTACAGATGGTGAATGTTGGAAATGGTGCTTTCTGAGGCTCCTTACAGTTCTTGTTCATCAAGGGTAGAAAGTAAGGGAGACATGGTCAGATGTGCGCTAACTGTGTCTACAGATGGTGAATGTTGGAAATGGTGCTTTCTGAGGCTCCTTACAGTTCTAGTTCATCAAGGGTAGAAAGTAAGGAAGACATGGTCAGATGTGCGCTAACTGTGTCTACAGATGGTGAATGTTGGAAATGGTGCTTTCTGAGGCTCCTTACAGTTCTTGTTCATCAAGGGTAGAAAGTAAAAGAGACATGGTCAGATGTGCGCTAACTGTGTCTACAGATGGTGAATGTTGGAAATGGTGCTTTCTGAGGCTCCTTACAGTTCTAGTTCATCAAGGGTAGAAAGTAAGGAAGACATGGACAGATGTGCGCTAACTGTGTCTACAGATGGTGAATGTTGGAAATGGTGCTTTCTGAGGCTCCTTACAGTTCTTGTTCATCAAGGGTAGAAAGTAAGGGAGACATGGTCAGATGTGCGCTAACTGTGTCTACAGATGGTGAATGTTGGAAATGGTGCTTTCTGAGGCTCCTTACAGTTCTTGTTCATCAAGGGTAGAAAGTATGGGAGACATGGTCAGATGTGCGCTAACTGTGTCTACAGATGGTGAATGTTGGAAATGGTGCTTTCTGAGGCTCCTTACAGTTCTTGTTCATCAAGGGTAGAAAGTAAGAGAGATATGGTCAGATGTGCGCTAACTGTGTTTACAGATGGTGAATGTTGGAAATGGTGCTTTCTGAGGCTCCTTACAGTTCTTGTTCATCAAGGGTAGAAAGTAAGGGAGACATGGTCAGATGTGCGCTAACTGTGTCTACAGATGGTGAATGTTGGAAATGGTGCTTTCTGAGGCTCCTTACAGTTCTTGTTCATCAAGGGTAGAAAGTATGGGAGACATGGTCAGATGTGCGCTAACTGTGTCTACAGATAGTGATTTGTTGGAAATGGTGCTTTCTGAGGCTCCTTACAGTTCTTGTTCATCAAGGGTAGAAAGTAAGGGAGACATGGTCAGATGTGCGCTAACTGTGTCTACAGATGGTGAATGTTGGAAATGGTGCTTTCTGAGGCTCCTTACAGTTCTTGTTCATCAAGGGTAGAAAGTAAGGGAGACATGGTCAGATGTGCGTTAACTGTGTCTACAGATGGTGAATGTTGGAAATGGTGCTTTCTGAGGCTCCTTACAGTTCTTGTTCATCAAGGGTAGAAAGTAAGGGAGACATGGTCAGATGTGCGCTAACTGTGTCTACAGATGGTGAATGTTGGAAATGGTGCTTTCTGAGGCTCCTTACAGTTCTTGTTCATCAAGGGTAGAAAGTATGGGAGACATGGTCAGATGTGCGCTAACTGTGTCTACAGATAGTGATTTGTTGGAAATGGTGCTTTCTGAGGCTCCTTACAGTTCTTGTTCATCAAGGGTAGAAAGTAAGGGAGACATGGTCAGATGTGCGCTAACTGTGTCTACAGATGGTGAATGTTGGAAATGGTGCTTTCTGAGGCTCCTTACAGTTCTTGTTCATCAAGGATAGAAAGTAAGGGAGACATGGTCAGATGTGCGCTAACTGTGTCTACAGATGGTGAATGTTGGAAATGGTGCCTTCTGAGCTCCTTACTGTTCTCCTTCACCTAGGGTAGTCAGTAAGGTAGACGTGTGCAGCTGTACGCTAACTATGTCTACAGATGGTGAATGTTGGAAATGGTGCTTTCTGAGGCTCCTTACAGTTCTTGTTCATCAAGGGTAGAAAGTAAGGGAGACATGGCCAGATGTGCGCTAACTGTGCCTACAGATAGTGAATGTTGGAAATGGTGCTTTCTGAGGCTCCTTACAGTTCTTGTTCATCAAGGGTAGAAAGTAAGGGAGACATGGTCAGATGTGCGCTAACTGTGTCTACAGATGGTGAATGTTGGAAATGGTGTTTTCTGAGGCTCCTTACAGTTCTTGTTCATCAAGGGTAGAAACTAAGGGAGACATGGTGAGATGTGCGCTAACTGTGTCTACAGATGGTGAATGTTGGAAATGGTGCTTTCTGAGGCTCCCTACAGTTCTTGTTCATCAAGGGTAGAAAGTAAGGGAGACATGGTCAGATGTGCGCTAACTGTGACTACAGATAGTGAATGTTGGAAATGGTGCTTTCTGAGGCTCCTTACAGTTCTTGTTCATCAAGGGTAGAAAGTAAGGGAGACATGGTCAGATGTGCGTTAACTGTGTCTACAGATGGTGAATGTTGGAAATGGTGCTTTCTGAGGCTACTTACAGTTCTTGTTCATCAAGGGTAGAAAGTAAGGGAGACATGGTCAGATGTGCGCTAACTGTGTCTACAGATGGTGAATGTTGGAAATGGTGCTTTCTGAGGCTCCTTACAGTTCTTGTTCATCAAGGGTAGAAAGTAAGGGAGACATGGTCAGATGTGCGCTAACTGTGTCTACAGATGGTGAATGTTGGAAATGGTGCTTTCTGAGGCTCCTTACAGTTCTTGTTCATCAAGGGAAGAAAGTAAGGGAGACACGGTCAGATGTGCGCTAACTGTGTCTACAGATGGTGAATGTTGGAAAAGGTGCTTTCTGAGGCTCCTTACAGTTATTGTTCATCAAGAGTAGAAAGTAAGGGAGACATGGTCAGATGTACGCTAACTGTGTCTACAGATGGTGAATGTTGGAAATGGTGCCTTCTGAGCTCCTTACTGTTCTCCTTCACCTAGGGTAGTGAGTAAGGTAGACGTGTACAGCTGTATGCTAAATATGTCTACAGATGGTGAATGTTGGAAATGGTGATTTCTGAGGCTCCTTACAGTTCTTGTTCATCAAGGGTAGAAAGTAAGGGAGACATGGTCAGATGTGCGCTAACTGTGTCTACAGATGGTGAATGTTGGAAATGGTGCTTTCTGAGGCTCCTTACAGTTCTTGTTCATCAAGGGTAGAAAGTAAGGGAGACATGGTCAGATGTGCGCTAACTGTGTCTACAGATGGTGAATGTTGGAAATGGTGCTTTCTGAGGCTCATTACAGTTCTTAATCATCAAGGGTAGAAAGTAAGGGAGACATGGTCAGATGTGCGCTAACTGTGTCTACAGATTGTGAATGTTGGAAATGGTGCCTTCTGAGCTCCTTACTGTTCTCCTTCACCTAGGGTAGTGAGTAAGGTAGACGTGTACAGCTGTACGCTAACTATGCCTACAGATGGTGAATGTTGGAAATGGTGCTTTCTGAGGCTCCTTACAGTTCTTGTTCATCAAGGGTAGAAAGTAAGGGAGACATGGTCAGATGTGCGCTAACTGTGTATACAGATGGTGAATGTTGGAAATGGTGCTTTCTGAGGCTCCTTACAGTTCTTGTTCATCAAGGGTAGAAAGTAAGGGAGACATGGTCAGATGTGCGCTAACTGTGTCTACAGATGGTGAATGTTGGAAATGGTGCTTTCTGAGGCTCCTTACAGTTCTTGTTCATCAAGGGTAGAAAGTAAGGGAGACATGGTCAGATGTGCGCTAACTGTGTCTACAGATGGTGAATGTTGGAAATGGTGCTTTCTGAGGCTCCTTACAGTTCTTGTTCATCAAGGGAAGAAAGTAAGGGAGACACGGTCAGATGTGCGCTAACTGTGTCTACAGATGGTGAATGTTGGAAAAGGTGCTTTCTGAGGCTCCTTACAGTTATTGTTCATCAAGAGTAGAAAGTAAGGGAGACATGGTCAGATGTACGCTAACTGTGTCTACAGATGGTGAATGTTGGAAATGGTGCCTTCTGAGCTCCTTACTGTTCTCCTTCACCTAGGGTAGTGAGTAAGGTAGACGTGTACAGCTGTATGCTAAATATGTCTACAGATGGTGAATGTTGGAAATGGTGATTTCTGAGGCTCCTTACAGTTCTTGTTCATCAAGGGTAGAAAGTAAGGGAGACATGGTCAGATGTGCGCTAACTGTGTCTACAGATGGTGAATGTTGGAAATGGTGCTTTCTGAGGCTCCTTACAGTTCTTGTTCATCAAGGGTAGAAAGTAAGGGAGACATGGTCAGATGTGCGCTAACTGTGTCTACAGATGGTGAATGTTGGAAATGGTGCTTTCTGAGGCTCATTACAGTTCTTAATCATCAAGGGTAGAAAGTAAGGGAGACATGGTCAGATGTGCGCTAACTGTGTCTACAGATTGTGAATGTTGGAAATGGTGCCTTCTGAGCTCCTTACTGTTCTCCTTCACCTAGGGTAGTGAGTAAGGTAGACGTGTACAGCTGTACGCTAACTATGCCTACAGATGGTGAATGTTGGAAATGGTGCTTTCTGAGGCTCCTTACAGTTCTTGTTCATCAAGGGTAGAAAGTAAGGGAGACATGGTCAGATGTGCGCTAACTGTGTATACAGATGGTGAATGTTGGAAATGGTGCTTTCTGAGGCTCCTTACAGTTCTTGTTCATCAAGGGTAGAAAGTAAGGGAGACATGGTCAGATGTGCGCTAACTGTGTCTACAGATGGTGAATGTTGGAAATGGTGCTTTCTGAGGCTCCTTACAGTTCTTGTTCATCAAGGGTAGAAAGTAAGGGAGACATGGTCAGATGTGCGCTAACTGTGTCTACAGATGGTGAATGTTGGAAATGGTGCTTTCTGAGGCTCCTTACAGTTCTTGTTCATCAAGGGTAGAAAGTAAGGGAGACATGGTCAGATGTGCGCTAACTGTGTCTACAGATGGTGAATGTTGGAAATGGTGCCTTCTGAGCTCCTTACTGTTCTCCTTCACCTAGGGTAGTGAGTAAGGTAGACGTGTACAGCTGTACGCTAACTATGTCTACAGATGGTGAATGTTGGAAATGGTGCTTTCTGAGGCTCCTTACAGTTCTTGTACATCATGGGTAGAAAGTGAGGGAGACATGGTCAGATGTGCGCTAACTGTGTCTACAGATGGTGAATGTTGGAAATGGTGCTTTCTGAGGCTCCTTACAGTTCTTGTTCATCAAGGGTAGAAAGTAAGGGAGACATGGTCAGATGTGCGCTAACTGTGTCTACAGATGGTGAATGTTAGAAATGGTGCCTTCTGAGCTCCTTACTGTTCTCCTTCACCTAGGGTAGTGAGTAAGGTAGACATGTACAGCTGTACGCTAACTATGTCTACAGATGGTGAATGTTGGAAATGGTCCTTTCTGAGGCTACTTACAGTTCTTGTTCGTCAAGGGCAGAAAGTAAGGGAGACATGGTCGGATGTGCGCTAACTGTGTCTACAGATAGTGAATGTTGGAAATGGTGCTTTCTGAGGCTCCTTACAGTTCTTGTTCATCAAAGGTAGAAAGTAAGGGAGACATGGTCAGATGTGCGCTAACTGTGTCTACAGATGGTGAATGTTGGAAATGGTGCTTTCTGAGGCTCCTTACAGTTCTTGTTCATCAAGGGTAGTAAGTAAGGGAGACATGGTCAGATGTGCGCTAACTGTGTCTACAGATGGTGAATGTTGGAAATGGTGCTTTCTGAGGCTCCTTACAGTTCTAGTTCATCAAGGGTAGAAAGTAAGGGAGACATTGTCAGATGTGCGCTAACTGTGTCTACAGATGGTGAATGTTGGAAATGGTGATTTCTGAGGCTCCTTACAGTTCTTGTTCATCAAGGGTAAAAAGTGAGGGAGACATGGTCAGATGTGCGCTAACTGTGTCTACAGATGGTGAATGTTGGAAAATGTGCTTTCTGAGGCTCCTTACAGTTATTGTTCATCAAGGGTAGAAAGTAAGGGAGACATGGTCAGATGTGCGCTAACTGTGTCTAGAGATGGTGAATGTTGGAAATGGTGCCTTCTGAGCTCCTTACTGTTCTCCTTCACCTAGGGTAGTGAGTAAGGTAGACGTGTACAGCTGTACGGTAACTATGTCTACAGATGGTGAATGTTGGAAATGGTGCTTTCTGAGGCTCCTTACAGTTCTTGTTCATCAAGGGTAGAAAGTAAGGGAGACATGGTCAGATGTGCGCTAACTGTGTCTACAGATGGTGAATGTTGGAAATGGTGCTTTCTGAGGCTCCTTACAGTTCTAGTTCATCAAGGGTAGAAAGTAAGGAAGACATGGTCAGATGTGCGCTAACTGTGTCTACAGATGGTGAATGTTGGAAATGGTGCTTTCTGAGGCTCCTTACAGTTCTTGTTCATCAAGGGTAGAAAGTAAAAGAGACATGGTCAGATGTGCGCTAACTGTGTCTACAGATGGTGAATGTTGGAAATGGTGCTTTCTGAGGCTCCTTACAGTTCTAGTTCATCAAGGGTAGAAAGTAAGGAAGACATGGACAGATGTGCGCTAACTGTGTCTACAGATGGTGAATGTTGGAAATGGTGCTTTCTGAGGCTCCTTACAGTTCTTGTTCATCAAGGGTAGAAAGTAAGGGAGACATGGTCAGATGTGCGCTAACTGTGTCTACAGATGGTGAATGTTGGAAATGGTGCTTTCTGAGGCTCCTTACAGTTCTTGTTCATCAAGGGTAGAAAGTATGGGAGACATGGTCAGATGTGCGCTAACTGTGTCTACAGATGGTGAATGTTGGAAATGGTGCTTTCTGAGGCTCCTTACAGTTCTTGTTCATCAAGGGTAGAAAGTAAGAGAGATATGGTCAGATGTGCGCTAACTGTGTTTACAGATGGTGAATGTTGGAAATGGTGCTTTCTGAGGCTCCTTACAGTTCTTGTTCATCAAGGGTAGAAAGTAAGGGAGACATGGTCAGATGTGCGCTAACTGTGTCTACAGATGGTGAATGTTGGAAATGGTGCTTTCTGAGGCTCCTTACAGTTCTTGTTCATCAAGGGTAGAAAGTATGGGAGACATGGTCAGATGTGCGCTAACTGTGTCTACAGATAGTGATTTGTTGGAAATGGTGCTTTCTGAGGCTCCTTACAGTTCTTGTTCATCAAGGGTAGAAAGTAAGGGAGACATGGTCAGATGTGCGCTAACTGTGTCTACAGATGGTGAATGTTGGAAATGGTGCTTTCTGAGGCTCCTTACAGTTCTTGTTCATCAAGGGTAGAAAGTAAGGGAGACATGGTCAGATGTGCGTTAACTGTGTCTACAGATGGTGAATGTTGGAAATGGTGCTTTCTGAGGCTCCTTACAGTTCTTGTTCATCAAGGGTAGAAAGTAAGGGAGACATGGTCAGATGTGCGCTAACTGTGTCTACAGATGGTGAATGTTGGAAATGGTGCTTTCTGAGGCTCCTTACAGTTCTTGTTCATCAAGGGTAGAAAGTATGGGAGACATGGTCAGATGTGCGCTAACTGTGTCTACAGATAGTGATTTGTTGGAAATGGTGCTTTCTGAGGCTCCTTACAGTTCTTGTTCATCAAGGGTAGAAAGTAAGGGAGACATGGTCAGATGTGCGCTAACTGTGTCTACAGATGGTGAATGTTGGAAATGGTGCTTTCTGAGGCTCCTTACAGTTCTTGTTCATCAAGGATAGAAAGTAAGGGAGACATGGTCAGATGTGCGCTAACTGTGTCTACAGATGGTGAATGTTGGAAATGGTGCCTTCTGAGCTCCTTACTGTTCTCCTTCACCTAGGGTAGTCAGTAAGGTAGACGTGTGCAGCTGTACGCTAACTATGTCTACAGATGGTGAATGTTGGAAATGGTGCTTTCTGAGGCTCCTTACAGTTCTTGTTCATCAAGGGTAGAAAGTAAGGGAGACATGGCCAGATGTGCGCTAACTGTGCCTACAGATAGTGAATGTTGGAAATGGTGCTTTCTGAGGCTCCTTACAGTTCTTGTTCATCAAGGGTAGAAAGTAAGGGAGACATGGTCAGATGTGCGCTAACTGTGTCTACAGATGGTGAATGTTGGAAATGGTGTTTTCTGAGGCTCCTTACAGTTCTTGTTCATCAAGGGTAGAAACTAAGGGAGACATGGTGAGATGTGCGCTAACTGTGTCTACAGATGGTGAATGTTGGAAATGGTGCTTTCTGAGGCTCCCTACAGTTCTTGTTCATCAAGGGTAGAAAGTAAGGGAGACATGGTCAGATGTGCGCTAACTGTGACTACAGATAGTGAATGTTGGAAATGGTGCTTTCTGAGGCTCCTTACAGTTCTTGTTCATCAAGGGTAGAAAGTAAGGGAGACATGGTCAGATGTGCGTTAACTGTGTCTACAGATGGTGAATGTTGGAAATGGTGCTTTCTGAGGCTACTTACAGTTCTTGTTCATCAAGGGTAGAAAGTAAGGGAGACATGGTCAGATGTGCGCTAACTGTGTCTACAGATGGTGAATGTTGGAAATGGTGCTTTCTGAGGCTCCTTACAGTTCTTGTTCATCAAGGGTAGAAAGTAAGGGAGACATGGTCAGATGTGCGCTAACTGTGTCTACAGATGGTGAATGTTGGAAATGGTGCTTTCTGAGGCTCCTTACAGTTCTTGTTCATCAAGGGAAGAAAGTAAGGGAGACACGGTCAGATGTGCGCTAACTGTGTCTACAGATGGTGAATGTTGGAAAAGGTGCTTTCTGAGGCTCCTTACAGTTATTGTTCATCAAGAGTAGAAAGTAAGGGAGACATGGTCAGATGTACGCTAACTGTGTCTACAGATGGTGAATGTTGGAAATGGTGCCTTCTGAGCTCCTTACTGTTCTCCTTCACCTAGGGTAGTGAGTAAGGTAGACGTGTACAGCTGTATGCTAAATATGTCTACAGATGGTGAATGTTGGAAATGGTGATTTCTGAGGCTCCTTACAGTTCTTGTTCATCAAGGGTAGAAAGTAAGGGAGACATGGTCAGATGTGCGCTAACTGTGTCTACAGATGGTGAATGTTGGAAATGGTGCTTTCTGAGGCTCCTTACAGTTCTTGTTCATCAAGGGTAGAAAGTAAGGGAGACATGGTCAGATGTGCGCTAACTGTGTCTACAGATGGTGAATGTTGGAAATGGTGCTTTCTGAGGCTCATTACAGTTCTTAATCATCAAGGGTAGAAAGTAAGGGAGACATGGTCAGATGTGCGCTAACTGTGTCTACAGATTGTGAATGTTGGAAATGGTGCCTTCTGAGCTCCTTACTGTTCTCCTTCACCTAGGGTAGTGAGTAAGGTAGACGTGTACAGCTGTACGCTAACTATGCCTACAGATGGTGAATGTTGGAAATGGTGCTTTCTGAGGCTCCTTACAGTTCTTGTTCATCAAGGGTAGAAAGTAAGGGAGACATGGTCAGATGTGCGCTAACTGTGTATACAGATGGTGAATGTTGGAAATGGTGCTTTCTGAGGCTCCTTACAGTTCTTGTTCATCAAGGGTAGAAAGTAAGGGAGACATGGTCAGATGTGCGCTAACTGTGTCTACAGATGGTGAATGTTGGAAATGGTGCTTTCTGAGGCTCCTTACAGTTCTTGTTCATCAAGGGTAGAAAGTAAGGGAGACATGGTCAGATGTGCGCTAACTGTGTCTACAGATGGTGAATGTTGGAAATGGTGCTTTCTGAGGCTCCTTACAGTTCTTGTTCATCAAGGGTAGAAAGTAAGGGAGACATGGTCAGATGTGCGCTAACTGTGTCTACAGATGGTGAATGTTGGAAATGGTGCCTTCTGAGCTCCTTACTGTTCTCCTTCACCTAGGGTAGTGAGTAAGGTAGACGTGTACAGCTGTACGCTAACTATGTCTACAGATGGTGAATGTTGGAAATGGTGCTTTCTGAGGCTCCTTACAGTTCTTGTACATCATGGGTAGAAAGTGAGGGAGACATGGTCAGATGTGCGCTAACTGTGTCTACAGATGGTGAATGTTGGAAATGGTGCTTTCTGAGGCTCCTTACAGTTCTTGTTCATCAAGGGTAGAAAGTAAGGGAGACATGGTCAGATGTGCGCTAACTGTGTCTACAGATGGTGAATGTTAGAAATGGTGCCTTCTGAGCTCCTTACTGTTCTCCTTCACCTAGGGTAGTGAGTAAGGTAGACATGTACAGCTGTACGCTAACTATGTCTACAGATGGTGAATGTTGGAAATGGTCCTTTCTGAGGCTACTTACAGTTCTTGTTCGTCAAGGGCAGAAAGTAAGGGAGACATGGTCGGACGTGCGCTAACTGTGTCTACAGATAGTGAATGTTGGAAATGGTGCTTTCTGAGGCTCCTTACAGTTCTTGTTCATCAAAGGTAGAAAGTAAGGGAGACATGGTCAGATGTGCGCTAACTGTGTCTACAGATGGTGAATGTTGGAAATGGTGCTTTCTGAGGCTCCTTACAGTTCTTGTTCATCAAGGGTAGTAAGTAAGGGAGACATGGTCAGATGTGCGCTAACTGTGTCTACAGATGGTGAATGTTGGAAATGGTGCTTTCTGAGGCTCCTTACAGTTCTAGTTCATCAAGGGTAGAAAGTAAGGGAGACATTGTCAGATGTGCGCTAACTGTGTCTACAGATGGTGAATGTTGGAAATGGTGATTTCTGAGGCTCCTTACAGTTCTTGTTCATCAAGGGTAAAAAGTGAGGGAGACATGGTCAGATGTGCGCTAACTGTGTCTACAGATGGTGAATGTTGGAAAATGTGCTTTCTTAAGCTCCTTACAGTTATTGTTCATCAAGGGTAGAAAGTAAGGGAGACATGGTCAGATGTGCGCTAACTGTGTCTAGAGATGGTGAATGTTGGAAATGGTGCCTTCTGAGCTCCTTACTGTTCTCCTTCACCTAGGTTAGTGAGTAAGGTAGACGTGTACAGCTGTACGGTAACTATGTCTACAGATGGTGAATGTTGGAAATGGTGCTTTCTGAGGCTCCTTACAGTTCTTGTTCATCAAGGGTAGAAAGTAAGGGAGACATGGTCAGATGTGCGCTAACTGTGTCTACAGATGGTGAATGTTGGAAATGGTGCTTTCTGAGGCTCCTTACAGTTCTAGTTCATCAAGGGTAGAAAGTAAGGAAGACATGGTCAGATGTGCGCTAACTGTGTCTACAGATGGTGAATGTTGGAAATGGTGCTTTCTGAGGCTCCTTACAGTTCTTGTTCATCAAGGGTAGAAAGTAAAAGAGACATGGTCAGATGTGCGCTAACTGTGTCTACAGATGGTGAATGTTGGAAATGGTGCTTTCTGAGGCTCCTTACAGTTCTAGTTCATCAAGGGTAGAAAGTAAGGAAGACATGGACAGATGTGCGCTAACTGTGTCTACAGATGGTGAATGTTGGAAATGGTGCTTTCTGAGGCTCCTTACAGTTCTTGTTCATCAAGGGTAGAAAGTAAGGGAGACATGGTCAGATGTGCGCTAACTGTGTCTACAGATGGTGAATGTTGGAAATGGTGCTTTCTGAGGCTCCTTACAGTTCTTGTTCATCAAGGGTAGAAAGTATGGGAGACATGGTCAGATGTGCGCTAACTGTGTCTACAGATGGTGAATGTTGGAAATGGTGCTTTCTGAGGCTCCTTACAGTTCTTGTTCATCAAGGGTAGAAAGTAAGAGAGATATGGTCAGATGTGCGCTAACTGTGTCTACAGATGGTGAATGTTGGAAATGGTGCCTTCTGAGCTCCTTACTGTTCTCCTTCACCTAGGGTAGTGAGTAAGGTAGACGTGTACAGCTGTACGCTAACTATGTCTACAGATGGTGAATGTTTGAAATGGTGCTTTCTGAGGCTCCTTACAGTTCTTGTACATCAAGGGTAGAAAGTGAGGGAGACATGGTCAGATGTGCGCTAACTGTGTCTACAGATGGTGAATGTTGGAAATGGTGCTTTCTGAGGCTCCTTACAGTTCTTGTTCATCAAGGGTAGAAAGTAAGGGAGACATGGTCAGATGTGCGTTAACTGTGTCTACAGATGGTGAATGTTAGAAATGGTGCCTTCTGAGCTCCTTACTGTTCTCCTTCACCTAGGGTAGTGAGTAAGGTAGACGTGTACAGCTGTACGCTAAATATGTCTACAGATGGTGAATGTTGGAAATGGTGATTTCTGAGGCTCCTTACAGTTCTTGTTCATCAAGGGTAGAAAGTAAGGGAGACATGGTCAGATGTGCGCTAACTGTGTCTACAGATGGTGAATGTTGGAAATGGTGCTTTCTGAGGCTCCTTACAGTTCTTGTTCATCAAGGGTAGAAAGTAAGGGAGACATGGTCAGATGTGCGCTAACTGTGTCTACAGATTCTGAATGTTGGAAATGGTGCTTTCTGAGGCTCATTACAGTTCTTAATCATCAAGGGTAGAAAGTAAGGGAGACAGGGTCAGATGTGCGCTAACTGTGTCTACAGATTGTGAATGTTGGAAATGGTGCCTTCTGAGCTCCTTACTGTTCTCCTTCACCTAGGGTAGTGAGTAAGGTAGACGTGTACAGCTGTACGCTAACTATGCCTACAGATGGTGAATGTTGGAAATGGTGCTTTCTGAGGCTCCTTACAGTTCTTGTTCATCAAGGGTAGAAAGTAAGAGAGACATGGTCAGATGTGCGCTAACTGTGTCTACAGATGGTGAATGTTGGAAATGGTGCTTTCTGAGGCTCCTTACAGTTCTTGTTCATCAAGGGTAGAAAGTAAGGGAGACATGGTCAGATGTGCGCTAACTGTGTCTACAGGTGGTGAATGTTGGAAATGGTGCTTTCTGAGGCTCCTTACAGTTCTTGTTCATCAAGGGTAGAAAGTAAGGGAGACGTGGTCAGATGTGCGCTAACTGTGTCTACAGATGGACAATGTTGGAAATGGTGCTTTCTGAGGCTCCTTACAGTTCTTGTTCATCAAGGGTAGAAAGTAAGGGAGACATGGTCAGATGTGCGCTAACTGTGTCTACAGATGGTGAATGTTGGAAATGGTGCCTTCTGAGCTCCTTACTGTTCTCCTTCACCTAGGGTAGTGAGTAAGGTAGACGTGTACAGCTGTACGCTAACTATGTCTACAGATGGTGAATGTTGGAAATGGTCCTTTCTGAGGCTACTTACAGTTCTTGTTCGTCAAGGGCAGAAAGTAAGGGAGACATGGTCGGATGTGCGCTAACTGTGTCTACAGATAGTGAATGTTGGAAATGGTGCTTTCTGAGGCTCCTTACAGTTCTTGTTCATCAAAGGTAGAAAGTAAGGGAGACATGGTCAGATGTGCGCTAACTGTGTCTACAGATGGTGAATGTTGGAAATGGTGCTTTCTGAGGCTCCTTACAGTTCTTGTTCATCAAGGGTAGTAAGTAAGGGAGACATGGTCAGATGTGCGCTAACTGTGTCTACAGATGGTGAATGTTGGAAAATGTGCTTTCTGAGGCTCCTTAAAGTTATTGTTCATCAAGGGTAGAAAGTAAGGGAGACATGGTCAGATGTGCGCTAACTGTGTCTAGAGATGGTGAATGTTAAAATGGTGCCTTCTGAGCTCCTTACTGTTCTCCTTCACCTAGGGTAGTGAGTAAGGTAGACGTGTACAGCTGTACGGTAACTATGTCTACAGGTGGTGAATGTTGGAAATGGTGCTTTCTGAGGCTCCTTACAGTTCTTGTTCATCAAGGGTAGAAAGTAAGGGAGACATGGTCAGATGTGCGCTAACTGTGTCTACAGATAGTGAATGTTGGAAATGGTGCTTTCTGAGGCTCCTTACAGTTCTTGTTCATCAAGGGTAGAAAGTAAGGGAGACATGGTCAGATGGGCGCTAACTGTGTCTACAGATGGTGAATGCTGGAAATGGTGCCTTCTGAGCTCCTTACTGTTCTCCTTCACCTAGGGTAGTGAGTAAGGTAGACGTGTACAGCAGTACGCTAACTATGTCTACAGATGGTGAATGTTGGAAATGGTGCTTTCTGAGGCTCCTTACACTTCTTGTTCATCAAGGGTAGAAAGTAAGGGAGACATGGTCAGATGTGCGCTAACTGTGTCTACAGATGGTGAATGTTGGAAATGGTGCTTTCTGAGGCTCCTTACAGTTCTTGTTCATCAAGGGTAGAAAGTAAGGGAGACATGGTCAGATGGGCGCTAACTGTGTCTACAGATGGTGAATGTTGGAAATGGTGCTTTCTGAGGCTCCTTACAGTTCTTGTTCATCAAAGGTAGAAAGTAAGGGAGACATGGTCAGATGTGCGCTAACTGTGTCTACAGATGGTGAATGTTGGAAATGGTGCTTTCTGAGGCTCCTTACAGTTCTTGTTCATCAAGGGTAGAAAGTAAGGGAGACATGGTCAGATGTGCGCAAACTGTGTCTACAGATGGTGAATGTTGAAAATGGTGCTTTTTGAGGCTCCTTACAGTTCTTGTTCATCAAGGGTAGAAAGTAAGGGAGACATGGTCAGATGTGCGCTAACTGGGTCTGCAGATAGTGAATGTTGGAAATGTTGCTTTCTGAGGCTCCTTACAGTTCTTGTTCATCAAGGGTAGAAAGTAAGGGAGACATGGTCAGATGTGCGCTAACTGTGTCTACAGATGGTGAATGTTGAAAATGGTGCTTTTTGAGGCTCCTTACAGTTCTTGTTCATCAAGGGTAGAAAGTAAGGGAGACATGGTCAGATGTGCGCTAACTGGGTCTGCAGATAGTGAATGTTGGAAATGGTGCTTTCTGAGGCTCCTTACAGTTCTTGTTCATCAAGGGTAGAAAGTAAGGGAGACATGGTCAGATGTGCGCTAACTGTGTCTAGAGATGGTGAATGTTGGAAATGGTGCCTTCTGAGCTCCTTACTGTTCTCCTTCACCTAGGGTAGTGAGTAAGGTAGACGTGTACAGCTGTGCGCTAACTATGCCTACAGATGGTGAATGTTGGAAATGGTGCTTTCTGAGGCTCCTTACAGTTCTTGTTCATCAAGGGTAGAAAGTAAGGGAGACATGGTCAGATGTGCGCTAACTGTGTCTACAGATGGTGAATGTTGGAAATGGTGCTTTCTGAGGCTCCTTACAGTTCTTGTTCATCAAGGGTAGAAAGTAAGGGAGACATGGTCAGATGTGCGCTAACTGTGTCTACAGATGGTGAATGTTGGAAATGGTGCTTTCTGAGGCTAATTACAGTTCTTGTTCATCAAGGGTAGAAAGTAAGGGAGACATGGTCAGATGTGCGCTAACTGTGCCTACAGATGGTGAATGTTGGAAATGGTGCTTTCTGAGGCTCCTTACAGTTCTTGTTCATCAAGGGTAGAAAGTAAGGGAGACATGGTCAGATGTGCGCTAACTGTGTCTACAGATGGTGAATGTTGGAAATGGTGCCTTCTGAGCTCCTTACTGTTCTCCTTCACCTAGGGTAGTGAGTGAGGTAGACGTGTACAGCTGTACGCTAACTATGTCTACAGATGGTGAATGTTGGAAATGGTGCTTTCTGAGGCTCCTTACAGTTCTTGTACATCAAGGGTAGAAAGTGAGGGAGACATGGTCAGATGTGCGCTAACTGTGTCTACAGATGGTGAATGTTGGAAATGGTGCTTTCTGAGGCTCCTTACAATTCTTGTTCATCAAGGGTAGAAAGTAAGGGAGACATGCTCAGATGTGCGCTAACTGTGTCTACAGATGGTGAATGTTAGAAATGGTGCCTTCTGAGCTCCTTACTGTTCTCCTTCACCTAGGGTAGTGCGTAAGGTAGACATGTGCAGCTGTACGCTAACTATGTTTACAGATGGTGAATGTTGGAAATGGTGCTTTCTGAGGCTCCTAACAGTTCTTGTTCATCAAGGGTAGAAAGTAAGGGAGACATGGTCAGATGTGCGCTAACTGTGTCTACAGATAGTGAATGTTGGAAATGGTGCTTTCTGAGGCTCCTTACAGTTGTTGTTCATCAAGGGTAGAAAGTAAGGGAGACATGGTCAGATGTGCGCTAACTGTGTCTACAGATGGTGAATGTTGGAAATGGTGCTTTCTGAGGCTCCTTACAGTTCTTGTTCATCAAGGGTAGAAAGTAAGGGAGACATGGTCAGATGTGCGCTAACTGTGTCTACAGATGGACAATGTTGGAAATGGTGCTTTCTGAGGCTCCTTACAGTTCTTGTTCATCAAGGGTAGAAAGTAAGGGAGACATGGTCAGATGTGCGCTAACTGTGTCTACAGATGGTGAATGTTGGAAATGGTGCCTTCTGAGCTCCTTACTGTTCTCCTTCACCTAGGGTAGTGAGTAAGGTAGACGTGTACAGCTGTACGCTAACTATGTCTACAGATGGTGAATGTTGGAAATGGTCCTTTCTGAGGCTACTTACAGTTCTTGTTCGTCAAGGGCAGAAAGTAAGGGAGACATGGTCGGATGTGCGCTAACTGTGTCTACAGATAGTGAATGTTGGAAATGGTGCTTTCTGAGGCTCCTTACAGTTCTTGTTCATCAAAGGTAGAAAGTAAGGGAGACATGGTCAGATGTGCGCTAACTGTGTCTACAGATGGTGAATGTTGGAAATGGTGCTTTCTGAGGCTCCTTACAGTTCTTGTTCATCAAGGGTAGTAAGTAAGGGAGACATGGTCAGATGTGCGCTAACTGTGTCTACAGATGGTGAATGTTGGAAATGGTGCTTTCTGAGGCTCCTTACAGTTCTTGTTCATCAAGGGTAGTAAGTAAGGGAGACATGGTCAGATGTGCGCTAACTGTGTCTAAAGATGGTGAATGTTGGAGATGGTGCTTTCTGAGGCTCCTTACAGTTCTAGTTCATCAAGGGTAGAAAGTAAGGGAGACATGGTCAGATGTGTGCTAACTGTGTCTACAGATGGTGAATGTTGGAAATGGTGATTTCTGAGGCTCCTTACAGTTCTTGTTCATCAAGGGTAAAAAGTAAGGGAGACATGGTCAGATGTGCGCTAACTGTGTCTACAGATGGTGAATGTTGGAAATGGTGCTTTCTGAGGCTCCTTACAGTTCTAGTTCATGAAAGGTAGAAAGTAAGGAAGACATGGTCAGATGTGCGCTAACTGTGTCTACAGATGGTGAATGTTGGAAATGGTGCTTTCTGAGGCTCCTTACAGTTCTTGTTCATCAAGGGTAGAAAGTAAGGGAGACATGGTCAGAAGTGCGCTAACTGTGTGTACAGATGGTGAATGTTGGAAGTGGTGCTTTCTGAGGCTCCTTACAGTTCTTGTTCATCAAGGGTAGAAAGTAAGGGAGACATGGTCAGATGTGCGCTAACTGTGTCTACAGATGGTGAATGTTGAAAATGGTGCTTTTTGAGGCTCCTTACAGTTCTTGTTCATCAAGGGTAGAAAGAAAGGGAGACATGGTCAGATGTGCGCTAACTGGGTCTGCAGATAGTGAATGTTGGAAATGTTGCTTTCTGAGGCTCCTTACAGTTCTTGTTCATCAAGGGTAGAAAGTAAGGGAGACATGGTCAGATGTGCGCTAACTGTGTCTACAGATGGTGAATGTTGAAAATGGTGCTTTTTGAGGCTCCTTACAGTTCTTGTTCATCAAGGGTAGAAAGTAAGGGAGACATGGTCAGATGTGCGCTAACTGGGTCTGCAGATAGTGAATGTTGGAAATGGTGCTTTCTGAGGCTCCTTACAGTTCTTGTTCATCAAGGGTAGAAAGTAAGGGAGACATGGTCAGATGTGCGCTAACTGTGTCTAGAGATGGTGAATGTTGGAAATGGTGCCTTCTGAGCTCCTTACTGTTCTCCTTCACCTAGGGTAGTGAGTAAGGTAAACGTGTACAGCTGTACGGTAACTATGTCTACAGATGGTGAATGTTGGAAATGGTGCTTTCTGAGGCTCCTTACAGTTCTCGTTCATCAAGGGTAGAAAGTAAGGGAGACATGGTCAGATGTGCGCTAACTGTGTCTACAGATGGTGAATGTTGGAAATGGTGCTTTCTGAGGCTCCTTACAGTTCTTGTACATCAAGGGTAGAAAGTAAGAGAGACATGGTCAGATGTGCGCTAACTGTGTCTACAGATGGTGAATGTTGGAAATGGTGCCTTCTGAGCTCCTTACTGTTCTCCTTCACCTAGGGTAGTGAGTAAGGTAGACGTGTACAGCTGTACGCTAACTATGTCTACAGATGGTGAATGTTTGAAATGGTTCTTTCTGAGGCTCCTTACAGTTCTTGTACATCAAGGGTAGAAAGTGAGGGAGACATGGTCAGATGTGCGCTAACTGTGTCTACAGATGGTGAATGTTGGAAATGGTGCTTTCTGAGGCTCCTTACAGTTCTTGTTCATCAAGGGTAGAAAGTAAGGGAGACATGGTCAGATGTGCGTTAACTGTGTCTACAGATGGTGAATGTTAGAAATGGTGCCTTATGAGCTCCTTACTGTTCTCCTTCACCTAGGGTAGTGAGTAAGGTAGACGTGTACAGCTGTACGCTAAATATGTCTACAGATGGTGAATGTTGAAAATGGTGATTTCTGAGGCTCCTTACAGTTCTTGTTCATCAAGGGTAGAAAGTAAGGGAGACATGGTCAGATGTGCGCTAACTGTGTCTACAGATGGTGAATGTTGGAAATGGTGCTTTCTGGGGCTCCTTACAGTTCTTGTTCATCAAGGGTAGAAAGTAAGGGAGACATGGTCAGATGTGCGCTAACTGTGTCTACAGATGCTGAACGTTGGAAATGGTGCTTTCTGAGGCTCATTACAGTTCTTAATCATCAAGGGTAGAAAGTATGGGAGACATGGTCAGATGTGCGCTAACTGTGTCTACAGATTGTGAATGTTGGAAATGGTGCCTTCTGAGCTCCTTACTGTTCTCCTTCACCTAGGGTAGTGAGTAAGGTAGACGTGTACAGCTGTGCGCTAACTATGCCTACAGATGGTGAATGTTGGAAATGGTGCTTTCTGAGGCTCCTTACAGTTCTTGTTCATCAAGGGTAGAAAGTAAGGGAGACATGGTCAGATGTGCGCTAACTGTGTCTACAGATGGTGAATGTTGGAAATGGTGCTTTCTGAGGCTCCTTACAGTTCTTGTTCATCAAGGGTAGAAAGTAAGGGAGACATGGTCAGATGTGCGCTAACTGTGTCTACAGATAGTGAATGTTGGAAATGGTGCTTTCTGAGGCTCCTTACAGTTCTTGTTCATCAAGGGTAGAAAGTAAGGGAGACATGGTCAGATGTGCGCTAACTGTGCCTACAGATGGTGAATGTTGGAAATGGTGCTTTCTGAGGCTCCTTACAGTTCTTGTTCATCAAGGGTAGAAAGTAAGGGAGACATGGTCAGATGTGCGCTAACTGTGTCTACAGATGGTGAATGTTGGAAATGGTGCCTTCTGAGCTCCTTACTGTTCTCCTTCACCTAGGGAAGTGAGTAAGGTAGACGTGTACAGCTGTACGCTAACTATGTCTACAGATGGTGAATTTTGGAAATGGTGCTTTCTGAGGCTCCTTACAGTTCTTGTACATCAAGGGTAGAAAGTGAGGGAGACATGGTCAGATGTGCGCTAACTGTGTCTACAGATGGTGAATGTTGGAAATGGTGCTTTCTGAGGCTCCTTACAATTCTTGTTCATCAAGGGTAGAAAGTAAGGGAGACATGCTCAGATATGCGCTAACTGTGTCTACAGATGGTGAATGTTAGAAATGGTGCCTTCTGAGCTCCTTACTGTTCTCCTTCACCTAGGGTAGTGCGTAAGGTAGACATGTGCAGCTGTACGCTAACTATGTTTACAGATGGTGAATGTTGGAAATGGTGCTTTCTGAGGCTCCTAACAGTTCTTGTTCATCAAGGGTAGAAAGTAAGGGAGACATGGTCAGATGTGCGCTAACTGTGTCTACAGATGCTGAACGTTGGAAATGGTGCTTTCTGAGGCTCATTACAGTTCTTAATCATCAAGGGTAGAAAGTATGGGAGACATGGTCAGATGTGCGCTAACTGTGTCTACAGATTGTGAATGTTGGAAATGGTGCCTTCTGAGCTCCTTACTGTTCTCCTTCACCTAGGGTAGTGAGTAAGGTAGACGTGTACAGCTGTGCGCTAACTATGCCTACAGATGGTGAATGTTGGAAATGGTGCTTTCTGAGGCTCCTTACAGTTCTTGTTCATCAAGGGTAGAAAGTAAGGGAGACATGGTCAGATGTGCGCTAACTGTGTCTACAGATGGTGAATGTTGGAAATGGTGCTTTCTGAGGCTCCTTACAGTTCTTGTTCATCAAGGGTAGAAAGTAAGGGAGACATGGTCAGATGTGCGCTAACTGTGTCTACAGATAGTGAATGTTGGAAATGGTGCTTTCTGAGGCTCCTTACAGTTCTTGTTCATCAAGGGTAGAAAGTAAGGGAGACATGGTCAGATGTGCGCTAACTGTGCCTACAGATGGTGAATGTTGGAAATGGTGCTTTCTGAGGCTCCTTACAGTTCTTGTTCATCAAGGGTAGAAAGTAAGGGAGACATGGTCAGATGTGCGCTAACTGTGTCTACAGATGGTGAATGTTGGAAATGGTGCCTTCTGAGCTCCTTACTGTTCTCCTTCACCTAGGGAAGTGAGTAAGGTAGACGTGTACAGCTGTACGCTAACTATGTCTACAGATGGTGAATGTTGGAAATGGTGCTTTCTGAGGCTCCTTACAGTTCTTGTACATCAAGGGTAGAAAGTGAGGGAGACATGGTCAGATGTGCGCTAACTGTGTCTACAGATGGTGAATGTTGGAAATGGTGCTTTCTGAGGCTCCTTACAATTCTTGTTCATCAAGGGTAGAAAGTAAGGGAGACATGGTCAGATGTGCGCTAACTGTGTCTACAGATGGTGAATGTTGAAAATGGTGCTTTTTGAGGCTCCTTACAGTTCTTGTTCATCAAGGGTAGAAAGTAAGGGAGACATGGTCAGATGTGCGCTAACTGGGTCTGCAGATAGTGAATGTTGGAAATGTTGCTTTCTGAGGCTCCTTACAGTTCTTGTTCATCAAGGGTAGAAAGTAAGGGAGACATGGTCAGATGTGCGCTAACTGTGTCTACAGATGGTGAATGTTGAAAATGGTGCTTTTTGAGGCTCCTTACAGTTCTTGTTCATCAAGGGTAGAAAGTAAGGGAGACATGGTCAGATGTGCGCTAACTGGGTCTGCAGATAGTGAATGTTGGAAATGGTGCTTTCTGAGGCTCCTTACAGTTCTTGTTCATCAAGGGTAGAAAGTAAGGGAGACATGGTCAGATGTGCGCTAACTGTGTCTAGAGATGGTGAATGTTGGAAATGGTGCCTTCTGAGCTCCTTACTGTTCTCCTTCACCTAGGGTAGTGAGTAAGGTAAACGTGTACAGCTGTACGGTAACTATGTCTACAGATGGTGAATGTTGGAAATGGTGCTTTCTGAGGCTCCTTACAGTTCTCGTTCATCAAGGGTAGAAAGTAAGGGAGACATGGTCAGATGTGCGCTAACTGTGTCTACAGATGGTGAATGTTGGAAATGGTGCCTTATGAGCTCCTTACTGTTCTCCTTCACCTAGGGTAGTGAGTAAGGTAGACGTGTACAGCTGTACGCTAAATATGTCTACAGATGGTGAATGTTGAAAATGGTGATTTCTGAGGCTCCTTACAGTTCTTGTACATCAAGGGTAGAAAGTGAGGGAGACATGGTCAGATGTGCGCTAACTGTGTCTACAGATGGTGAATGTTGGAAATGGTGCTTTCTGAGGCTCCTTACAGTTCTTGTTCATCAAGGGTAGAAAGTAAGGGAGACATGGTCAGATGTGCGTTAACTGTGTCTACAGATGGTGAATGTTAGAAATGGTGCCTTATGAGCTCCTTACTGTTCTCCTTCACCTAGGGTAGTGAGTAAGGTAGACGTGTACAGCTGTACGCTAAATATGTCTACAGATGGTGAATGTTGAAAATGGTGATTTCTGAGGCTCCTTACAGTTCTTGTTCATCAAGGGTAGAAAGTAAGGGAGACATGGTCAGATGTGCGCTAACTGTGTCTACAGATGGTGAATGTTGGAAATGGTGCTTTCTGAGGCTCCTTACAGTTCTTGTTCATCAAGGGTAGAAAGTAAGGGAGACATGGTCAGATGTGCGCTAACTGTGTCTACAGATGCTGAACGTTGGAAATGGTGCTTTCTGAGGCTCATTACAGTTCTTAATCATCAAGGGTAGAAAGTATGGGAGACATGGTCAGATGTGCGCTAACTGTGTCTACAGATTGTGAATGTTGGAAATGGTGCCTTCTGAGCTCCTTACTGTTCTCCTTCACCTAGGGTAGTGAGTAAGGTAGACGTGTACAGCTGTGCGCTAACTATGCCTACAGATGGTGAATGTTGGAAATGGTGCTTTCTGAGGCTCCTTACAGTTCTTGTTCATCAAGGGTAGAAAGTAAGGGAGACATGGTCAGATGTGCGCTAACTGTGTCTACAGATGGTGAATGTTGGAAATGGTGCTTTCTGAGGCTCCTTACAGTTCTTGTTCATCAAGGGTAGAAAGTAAGGGAGACATGGTCAGATGTGCGCTAACTGTGTCTACAGATAGTGAATGTTGGAAATGGTGCTTTCTGAGGCTCCTTACAGTTCTTGTTCATCAAGGGTAGAAAGTAAGGGAGACATGGTCAGATGTGCGCTAACTGTGCCTACAGATGGTGAATGTTGGAAATGGTGCTTTCTGAGGCTCCTTACAGTTCTTGTTCATCAAGGGTAGAAAGTAAGGGAGACATGGTCAGATGTGCGCTAACTGTGTCTACAGATGGTGAATGTTGGAAATGGTGCCTTCTGAGCTCCTTACTGTTCTCCTTCACCTAGGGAAGTGAGTAAGGTAGACGTGTACAGCTGTACGCTAACTATGTCTACAGATGGTGAATGTTGGAAATGGTGCTTTCTGAGGCTCCTTACAGTTCTTGTACATCAAGGGTAGAAAGTGAGGGAGACATGGTCAGATGTGCGCTAACTGTGTCTACAGATGGTGAATGTTGGAAATGGTGCTTTCTGAGGCTCCTTACAATTCTTGTTCATCAAGGGTAGAAAGTAAGGGAGACATGGTCAGATGTGCGCTAACTGTGTCTACAGATGGTGAATGTTGGAAATGGTGCTTTCTGAGGCTCCTTACAGTTCTTGTTCATCAAGGGTAGAAAGTAAGGGAGACATGGTCAGATGTGCGCTAACTGTGTCTACAGATGGACAATGTTGGAAATGGTGCTTTCTGAGGCTCCTTACAGTTCTTGTTCATCAAGGGTAGAAAGTAAGGGAGACATGGTCAGATGTGCGCTAACTGTGTCTACAGATGGTGAATGTTGGAAATGGTGCCTTCTGAGCTCCTTACTGTTCTCCTTCACCTAGGGTAGTGAGTAAGGTAGACGTGTACAGCTGTATGCTAACTATGTCTACAGATGGTGAATGTTGGAAATGGTCCTTTCTGAGGCTACTTACAGTTCTTGTTCGTCAAGGGCAGAAAGTAAGGGAGACATGGTCGGATGTGCGCTAACTGTGTCTACAGATAGTGAATGTTGGAAATGGTGCTTTCTGAGGCTCCTTACAGTTCTTGTTCATCAAAGGTAGAAAGTAAGGGAGACATGGTCAGATGTGCGCTAACTGTGTCTACAGATGGTGAATGTTGGAAATGGTGCTTTCTGAGGCTCCTTACAGTTCTTGTTCATCAAGGGTAGTAAGTAAGGGAGACATGGTCAGATGTGCGCTAACTGTGTCTACAGATGGTGAATGTTGGAGATGGTGCTTTCTGAGGCTCCTTACAGTTCTAGTTCATCAAGGGTAGAAAGTAAGGGAGACATGGTCAGATGTGCGCTAACTGTGTCTACAGATGGTGAATGTTGGAAATGGTGATTTCTGAGGCTCCTTACAGTTCTTGTTCATCAAGGGTAAAAAGTGAGGGAGACATGGTCAGATGTGCGCTAACTGTGTCTACAGATGGTGAATGTTGGAAAATGTGCTTTCTGAGGCTCCTTAAAGTTATTGTTCATCAAGGGTAGAAAGTAAGGGAGACATGGTCAGATGTGCGCTAACTGTGTCTAGAGATGGTGAATGTTGGAAATGGTGCCTTCTGAGCTCCTTACTGTTCTCCTTCACCTAGGGTAGTGAGTAAGGTAGACGTGTACAGCTGTACGGTAACTATGTCTACAGATGGTGAATGTTGGAAATGGTGCTTTCTGAGGCTCCTTACAGTTCTTGTTCATCAAGGGTAGAAAGTAAGGGAGACATGGTCAGATGTGCGCTAACTGTGTCTACAGATAGTGAATGTTGGAAATGGTGCTTTCTGAGGCTCCTTACTGTTCTTGTTCATCAAGGGTAGAAAGTAAGGGAGACATGGTCAGATGTGCGCTAACTGTGTCTACAGATGGTGAATATTGGAAATGGTGCTTTCTGAGGCACCTTACAGTTCTTGTTCATCAAGGGTAGAAAGTTAGGGAGACATGGTCAGATGTGCGCTAACTGTGTCTACAGATGGTGAATGTTGGAAATGGTGCCTTCTGAGCTCCTTACTGTTCTCCATCACCTAAGGTAGTGAGTAAGGTAGACGTGTACAGCTGTACGCTAACTATGTCTACAGATGGTGAATGTTGGAAATGGTGCTTTCTGAGGCTCCTTACAGTTCTTGTTCATCAAGGGTAGAAAGTAAGGGAGACATGGTCAGAAGTGCGCTAACTGTGTCTACAGATGGTGAATGTTGGAAATGGTGCTTTCTGAGGCTCCTTACAGTTCTTGTTCATCAAGGGTAGAAAGTAAGGGAGACATGGTCAGATGTGCGCTAACTGTGTCTACAGATAGTGAATGTTGGAAATGGTGCTTTCTGAGGCTCCTTACAGTTCTTGTTCATCAAGGGTAGAAAGTAAGGGAGACATGGTCAGATGTGCGCTAACTGTGTCTACAGATTGTGAATGTTGGAAATGGTGCTTTGTGAGGCACCTTACAGTTCTTGTTCATCAAGGGTAGAAAGTAAGGGAGACATGGTCAGATGTGCGCTAACTGTGGCTACAGATGGTGAATGTTTGAAATGGTGCCTTCTGAGCTCCTTACTGTTCTCCATCACCTAGGGTAGTGAGTAAGGTAGACGTGTTCAGCAGTACGCTAACTATATCTACAGATGGTGAATGTTGGAAATGGTGCTTTCTGAGGCTCCTTACAGTTCTTGTTCATCAAGGGTAGAAAGTAAGGGAGACATGGTCAGATGTGCGCCAACTGTGTCTACAGATGGTGAATGTTGGAAATGGTGCTTTCTGAGGCTCCTTACAGTTCTAGTTCATCAAAGGTAGAAAGTAAGGGAGACATGGTCAGATGTGCGCTAACTGTGTCTACAGATGGTGAATGTTGGAAATGGTGCTTTCTGAGGCTCCTTACAGTTCTTGTTCATCAAGGGTAGAAAGTAAGGGAGACATGGTCAGATGTGCGCTAACTGTGTCTACAGATAGTGAATGTTGGAAATGGTGCTTTCTGAGGCTCCTTACAGTTCTTGTTCATCAAGGGTAGAAAGTAAGGGAGACATGGTCAGATGTGCGCTAACTGTGTCTACAGGTGGTGAATGTTGGAAATGGTGCTTTCTGAGGCTCCTTACAGTTCTTGTTCATCAAGGGTAGAAAGTAAGGGAGACATGGTCAGATGTGCGCTAACTATGTCTACAGATGGTGAATGTTGGAAATGGTGCTTTCTGAGGCTCCTTACAGTTCTTGTTCATCAAGGGTAGAAAGTAAGGGAGACATGGTCAGATGTGCGCTAATTGTGTCTACAGATAGTGAATGTTGGAAATGGTGCTTTCTGAGGCTCCTTACAGTTCTTGTTCATCAAGGGTAGAAAGTAAGGGAGACATGGTCAGATGGGCGCTAACTGTGTCTACAGATGGTGAATGCTGGAAATGGTGCCTTCTGAGCTCCTTACTGTTCTCCTTCACCTAGGGTAGTGAGTAAGGTAGACGTGTACAGCAGTACGCTAACTATGTCTACAGATGGTGAATGTTGGAAATGGTGCTTTCTGAGGCTCCTTACAGTTCTTGTTCATCAAGGGTAGAAAGTAAGGGAGACATGGTCAGATGTGCGCTAACTGTGTCTACAGATGGTGAATGTTGGAAATGGTGCTTTCTGAGGCTCCTTACAGTTCTTGTTCATCAAGGGTAGAAAGTAAGGGAGACATGGTCAGATGGGCGCTAACTGTGTCTACAGATGGTGAATGTTGGAAATGGTGCTTTCTGAGGCTCCTTACAGTTCTTGTTCATCAAAGGTAGAAAGTAAGGGAGACATGGTCAGATGTGCGCTAACTGTGTCTACAGATGGTGAATGTTGGAAATGGTGCTTTCTGAGGCTCCTTACAGTTCTTGTTCATCAAGGGTAGAAAGTAAGGGAGACATGGTCAGATGTGCGCTAACTGTGTCTACAGATGGTGAATGTTGAAAATGGTGCTTTTTGAGGCTCCTTACAGTTCTTGTTCATCAAGGGTAGAAAGTAAGGGAGACATGGTCAGATGTGCGCTAACTGGGTCTGCAGATAGTGAATGTTGGAAATGGTGCTTTCTGAGGCTCCTTACAGTTCTTGTTCGTCAAGGGTAGAAAGTAAGGGAGACATGGTCAGATGTGCGCTAACTGTGTCTACAGATGGTGAATGTTGAAAATGGTGCTTTTTGAGGCTCCTTACAGTTCTTGTTCATCAAGGGTAGAAAGTAAGGGAGACATGGTCAGATGTGCGCTAACTGGGTCTGCAGATAGTGAATGTTGGAAATGGTGCTTTCTGAGGCTCCTTACAGTTCTTGTTCATCAAGGGTAGAAAGTAAGGGAGACATGGTCAGATGTGCGCTAACTGTGTCTAGAGATGGTGAATGTTGGAAATGGTGCCTTCTGAGCTCCTTACTGTTCTCCTTCACCTAGGGTAGTGAGTATGGTAGACGTGTACAGCTGTACGGTAAGTATGTCTACAGATGGTGAATGTTGGAAATGGTGCTTTCTGAGGCTCCTTACAGTTCTTGTTCATCAAGGGTAGAAAGTAAGGGAGACATGGTCAGCTGTGCGCTAACTGTGTCTACAGATGGTGAATGTTGGAAATGGTGCCTTCTGAGCTCCTTACTGTTCTCCTTCACCTAGGGTAGTGAGTAAGGTAGACGTGTACAGCTGTACGCTAACTATGTCTACAGATGGTGAATGTTGGAAATGGTGCTTTCTGAGGCTCCTTACAGTTCTTGTTCATCAAGGGTAGAAAGTAAGGGAGACATGGTCAGATGTGCGCTAACTGTGTCTACAGATAGTGAATGTTGGAAATGGTGCTTTCTGAGGCTCCTTACAGTTCTTGTTCATCAAGGGTAGAAAGTAAGGGAGACATGGTCAGATGTGCGATAACTGTGTCTACAGATGGTGAATGTTGGAAATGGTGCTTTTTGAGGCTCCTTACAGTTCTTGTTCAACAAGGGTAGAAAGTAAGGGAGACATGGTCAGATGTGCGCTAACTGTGTCTACAGATAGTGAATGTTGGAAATGGTGCTTTCTGAGGCTCCTTACAGTTCTTGTTCATCCAGGGTAGAAAGTAAGGGAGACATGGTCAGATGTGCGCTAACTGTGTCAACAGATGGTGAATGTTGGAAATGGTGCTTTCTGAGGCTCCTTACAGTTCTTGTTCATCAAAGGTAGAAAGTAAGGGAGACATAGTCAGATGTGCGCTAACTGTGTCTACAGATGGTGAATGTTGGAAATGGTGCTTTCTGAGGCTCCTTACAGTTCTTGTTCATCAAGGGTAGAAAGTAAGGGAGACATGGTCAGATGTGCGCTAACTGTGTCTACAGATGGTGAATGTTGGAAATGGTGCTTTTTGAGGCTCCTTACAGCTCTTGTTCATCAAGGGTAGAAAGTAAGGGAGACATGGTCAGATGTGCGCTAACTGTGTCTACAGATAGTGAATGTTGGAAATGGTGCTTTCTGAGGCTCCTTACAGTTCTTGCTCATCAAGGGTGGAAAGTAAGGGAGACATGGTCAGATGTGCGCTAACTGTGTCTACAGATGGTGAATGTTGGAAATGGTGCCTTCTGAGCTCCTTACTGTTCTCCTTCACCTAGGGTAGTGAGTAAGGTATACGTGTACAGCTGAACGCTAACTATGTCTAAGATGGTGAATGTTGGAAATGGTGCCTTTGAGGCTCCTTACAGTTCTTGTTCATCAAGGGTAGAAAGTAAGGGAGACATGGTCAGATGTGCGCTAACTGTGTCTACAGATAGTGAATGTTGGAATTGGTGCTTTCTGAGGCTCCTTACAGTTCTTGTTCATCAAGGGTAGAAAGTAAGGGAGACATGGTCAGATGTGCGCTAACTGTGTCTACAGATGGTGAATGTTGGAAATGGTGCTTTCTGAGGCTCCTTACCGTTCTTGTTCATCAAGGGTAGAAAGTAAGGGAGACATGGTCAGATGTGCGCTAACGGTGTCTACAGATGGTGAATGTTGGAAATGGTGCTTTCTGAGGCTCCTTAGTCTGGAACCGCAAGACCGCTACGGTCGCAGGTTCGAATCCTGCCTCGGGCATGGATGTTTGTGATGTCCTTAGGTTAGTTAGGTTTAACTAGTTCTAAGTTCTAGGGGACTAATAACCTCAGCAGTTGAGTCCCATAGTGCTCAGAGCCATTTGAACCATTTTGAGGCTCCTTACAGTTCTTGTTCATCAAGGGTAGAAAGTAAGGGAGACATAGTCAGATGTGCGCTAACTGTGTCTACAGATAGTGAATGTTGGAAATAGTGCTTTCTGAGGCTCCTTACAGTTCTTGTTCATCAAGGGTAGAAAGTAAGGGAGACATGGTCAGATGTGCGCTAACTGTGTCTACAGATGGTGAATGTTGGAAATGGTGCCTTCTGAGCTCCTTACTGTTCTCCTTCACCTTGGGTAGTGAGTAAGGTACACGTGTACAGCTGTACGCTAACTATGCCTACAGATGGTGAATGTTGGAAATGGTGCTTTTGAGGCTCCTTACAGTTCTTGTTCATCAAGGGTAGAAAGTAAGGGAGACATGGTCAGATGTGCGCTAACTGTGTCTACAGATGGTGAATGTTGGAAATGGTGCCTTCTGAGCTCCTTACTGTTGTCCTTCACCTAGGGTAGTGAGTAAGGTAGACGTGAACAGCTGTACGCTAACTAGGTCTACAGATGGTGAATGTTGGAAATGGTGCTTTCTGAGGCTCCTTACAGTTCTTCTTCATCGAGGGTAGAAAGTAGGGGAGACATGGTCAGATGTGCGCTAACTGTGTCTACAGATGGTGAATGTTGGAAATGGTGCTTTCTGAGGCTCCTTACAGTTCTTGTTCATCAAAGGTAGAAAGTAAGGGAGACATGGTCAGATGTGCGCTAACTGTGTCTACAGATGGTGAATGTTGGAAATGGTGCTTTCTGAGGCTCCTTACAGTTCTTGTTCATCAAGGGTAGAAAGTAAGGGAGGCATGGTCAGATGTGCGCTAACTGTGTCTACAGATGGTGAATGTTGGAAATGGTGCTTTCTGTGGCTCCTTACAGTTCATGTTCATCAAGGGTAGAAAGTAAGGGAGACATGGTCAGATGTGCGCTAACTGTGTCTACAGATGGTGAATGTTGGAAATGGTGCTTTCTGAGGCTCCTTACAGCTCTTGTTCATCAAGGGTAGAAAGTAAGGGAGACATTGTCAGATGTGCGCTAACTGTGTCTACAGATGGTGAATGTTGGAAATGGTGCTTTCTGAGGCTCCTTACAGTTCTTGTTCATCAAGCGTAGAAAGTAAGGGAGACATGGTCAGACGTGCGCTAACTGTGTCTACAGATGGTGAATGTTGGAAATGGTGCCTTCTGAGCTCCTTACTGTTCTCCTTCACCTAGGGTAGTGAGTAAGGTAGACGTGTACAGCTGTACGCTAACTATGTCTACAGATGGTGAATGTTGGAAATGGTGCTTTCTATGGCTCCTTACAGTTCTTGTTCATCAAGGGTAGAAAGTAAGGGAGACATGGTCAGATGGGCGCTAACTGTGTCTACAGATGGTGAATGTTGGAAATGGTGCTTTCTGAGGCTCCTTACAGTTCTTGTTCATCAAAGGTAGAAAGTAAGGGAGACATGGTCAGATGTGCGCTAACTGTGTCTACAGATGGTGAATGTTGGAAATGGTGCTTTCTGAGGCTCCTTACAGTTCTTGTTCATCAAGGGTAGAAAGTAAGGGAGACATGGTCAGATGTGCGCTAACTGTGTCTACAGATGGTGAATGTTGAAAATGGTGCTTTTTGAGGCTCCTTACAGTTCTTGTTCATCAAGGGTAGAAAGTAAGGGAGACATGGTCAGATGTGCGCTAACTGGGTCTGCAGATAGTGAATGTTGGAAATGGTGCTTTCTGAGGCTCCTTACAGTTCTTGTTCGTCAAGGGTAGAAAGTAAGGGAGACATGGTCAGATGTGCGCTAACTGTGTCTACAGATGGTGAATGTTGAAAATGGTGCTTTTTGAGGCTCCTTACAGTTCTTGTTCATCAAGGGTAGAAAGTAAGGGAGACATGGTCAGATGTGCGCTAACTGGGTCTGCAGATAGTGAATGTTGGAAATGGTGCTTTCTGAGGCTCCTTACAGTTCTTGTTCATCAAGGGTAGAAAGTAAGGGAGACATGGTCAGATGTGCGCTAACTGTGTCTAGAGATGGTGAATGTTGGAAATGGTGCCTTCTGAGCTCCTTACTGTTCTCCTTCACCTAGGGTAGTGAGTATGGTAGACGTGTACAGCTGTACGGTAACTATGTCTACAGATGGTGAATGTTGGAAATGGTGCTTTCTGAGGCTCCTTACAGTTCTTGTTCATCAAGGGTAGAAAGTAAGGGAGACATGGTCAGCTGTGCGCTAACTGTGTCTACAGATGGTGAATGTTGGAAATGGTGCCTTCTGAGCTCCTTACTGTTCTCCTTCACCTAGGGTAGTGAGTAAGGTAGACGTGTACAGCTGTACGCTAACTATGTCTACAGATGGTGAATGTTGGAAATGGTGCTTTCTGAGGCTCCTTACAGTTCTTGTTCATCAAGGGTAGAAAGTAAGGGAGGCATGGTCAGATGTGCGCTAACTGTGTCTACAGATAGTGAATGTTGGAAATGGTGCTTTCTGAGGCTCCTTACAGTTCTTGTTCATCAAGGGTAGAAAGTAAGGGAGACATGGTCAGATGTGCGATAACTGTGTCTACAGATGGTGAATGTTGGAAATGGTGCTTTTTGAGGCTCCTTACAGTTCTTGTTCAACAAGGGTAGAAAGTAAGGGAGACATGGTCAGATGTGCGCTAACTGTGTCTACAGATAGTGAATGTTGGAAATGGTGCTTTCTGAGGCTCCTTACAGTTCTTGTTCATCCAGGGTAGAAAGTAAGGGAGACATGGTCAGATGTGCGCTAACTGTGTCAACAGATGGTGAATGTTGGAAATGGTGCTTTCTGAGGCTCCTTACAGTTCTTGTTCATCAAAGGTAGAAAGTAAGGGAGACATAGTCAGATGTGCGCTAACTGTGTCTACAGATGGTGAATGTTGGAAATGGTGCTTTCTGAGGCTCCTTACAGTTCTTGTTCATCAAGGGTAGAAAGTAAGGGAGACATGGTCAGATGTGCGCTAACTGTGTCTACAGATGGTGAATGTTGGAAATGGTGCTTTTTGAGGCTCCTTACAGCTCTTGTTCATCAAGGGTAGAAAGTAAGGGAGACATGGTCAGATGTGCGCTAACTGTGTCTACAGATAGTGAATGTTGGAAATGGTGCTTTCTGAGGCTCCTTACAGTTCTTGCTCATCAAGGGTGGAAAGTAAGGGAGACATGGTCAGATGTGCGCTAACTGTGTCTACAGATGGTGAATGTTGGAAATGGTGCCTTCTGAGCTCCTTACTGTTCTCCTTCACCTAGGGTAGTGAGTAAGGTATACGTGTACAGCTGAACGCTAACTATGTCTAAGATGGTGAATGTTGGAAATGGTGCTTTTGAGGCTCCTTACAGTTCTTGTTCATCAAGGGTAGAAAGTAAGGGAGACATGGTCAGATGTGCGCTAACTGTGTCTACAGATAGTGAATGTTGGAATTGGTGCTTTCTGAGGCTCCTTACAGTTCTTGTTCATCAAGGGTAGAAAGTAAGGGAGACATGGTCAGATGTGCGCTAACTGTGTCTACAGATGGTGAATGTTGGAAATGGTGCTTTCTGAGGCTCCTTACCGTTCTTGTTCATCAAGGGTAGAAAGTAAGGGAGACATGGTCAGATGTGCGCTAACGGTGTCTACAGATGGTGAATGTTGGAAATGGTGCTTTCTGAGGCTCCTTACAGTTCTTGTTCATCAAGGGTAGAAAGTAAGGGAGACATAGTCAGATGTGCGCTAACTGTGTCTACAGATAGTGAATGTTGGAAATAGTGCTTTCTGAGGCTCCTTACAGTTCTTGTTCATCAAGGGTAGAAAGTAAGGGAGACATGGTCAGATGTGCGCTAACTGTGTCTACAGATGGTGAATGTTGGAAATGGTGCCTTCTGAGCTCCTTACTGTTCTCCTTCACCTTGGGTAGTGAGTAAGGTACACGTGTACAGCTGTACGCTAACTATGCCTACAGATGGTGAATGTTGGAAATGGTGCTTTTGAGGCTCCTTACAGTTCTTGTTCATCAAGGGTAGAAAGTAAGGGAGACATGGTCAGATGTGCGCTAACTGTGTCTACAGATGGTGAATGTTGGAAATGGTGCCTTCTGAGCTCCTTACTGTTCTCCTTCACCTAGGGTAGTGAGTAAGGTAGACGTGAACAGCTGTACGCTAACTAGGTCTACAGATGGTGAATGTGGGAAATGGTGCTTTCTGAGGCTCCTTACAGTTCTTCTTCATCGAGGGTAGAAAGTAGGGGAGACATGGTCAGATGTGCGCTAACTGTGTCTACAGATGGTGAATGTTGGAAATGGTGCTTTCTGAGGCTCCTTACAGTTCTTGTTCATCAAAGGTAGAAAGTAAGGGAGACATGGTCAGATGTGCGCTAACTGTGTCTACAGATGGTGAATGTTGGAAATGGTGCTTTCTGAGGCTCCTTACAGTTCTTGTTCATCAAGGGTAGAAAGTAAGGGAGGCATGGTCAGATGTGCGCTAACTGTGTCTACAGATGGTGAATGTTGGAAATGGTGCTTTCTGTGGCTCCTTACAGTTCATGTTCATCAAGGGTAGAAAGTAAGGGAGACATGGTCAGATGTGCGCTAACTGTGTCTACAGATGGTGAATGTTGGAAATGGTGCTTTCTGAGGCTCCTTACAGCTCTTGTTCATCAAGGGTAGAAAGTAAGGGAGACATTGTCAGATGTGCGCTAACTGTGTCTACAGATGGTGAATGTTGGAAATGGTGCTTTCTGAGGCTCCTTACAGTTCTTGTTCATCAAGCGTAGAAAGTAAGGGAGACATGGTCAGACGTGCGCTAACTGTGTCTACAGATGGTGAATGTTGGAAATGGTGCCTTCTGAGCTCCTTACTGTTCTCCTTCACCTAGGGTAGTGAGTAAGGTAGACGTGTACAGCTGTACGCTAACTATGTCTACAGATGGTGAATGTTGGAAATGGTGCTTTCTATGGCTCCTTACAGTTCTTGTTCATCAAGGGTAGAAAGTAAGGGAGACATGGTCAGATGTGCGCTAACTGTGTCTACAGATGGTGAATGTTGGAAAAGGTGCTTTCTGAGGCTCCTTACAGTTCTTGTTCATCAAGGGTAGAAAGTAAGGGAGACATGGTCAGATGTGCGCTAACTGTGTCTACAGATGGTGAATGTTGGAAATGGTGCTATCTGAGGCTCATTACAGTTCTTGTTCATCAAGGGTAGAAAGTAAGGGAGACATGGTCAGATGTGCGCTAACTGTGTCTACAGATAGTGAATGTTGGAAATGGTGCCTTCTGAGCTCCTTACTGTTCTCCTTCACCTAGGGTAGTGAGTAAGGTAGACGTGTACAGCTGTACGCTAACTATGTCTACAGATGTTGAATGTTGGAAATGGTGCTTTCTGAGGCTCCTTACAGTTCTTGTTCATCAAGGGTAGAAAGTAAGGGAGACATGGTCAGATGTGCGCTAGCTGTGTCTACAGATAGTGAATGTTGGAAATGGTGCTTTCTGAGGCTCCATACAGTTCTTGTTCATCAAGGGTGGAAAGTAAGGGAGACATGGTCAGATGTGCGCTAACTGTGTCTACAGATGGTGAATGTTGGAAATGGTGCCTTCTGAGCTCCTTACTGTTCTCCTTCACCTAGGGTAGTGAGTAAGGTAGACGTGTACAGCTGTACGCTAACTATGTCTAAGATGGTGAATGTTGGAAATGGTGCTTTTGAGGCTCCTTACAGTTCTTGTTCATCAAGGGTAGAAAGTAAGGGAGACATGGTCAGATGTGCGCTAACTGTGTCTACAGATAGTGAATGTTGGAATTGGTGCTTTCTGAGGCTCCTTACAGTTCTTGTTCATCAAGGGTAGAAAGTAAGGGAGACATGGTCAGATGTGCGCTAACTGTGTCTACAGATGGTGAATGTTGGAAATGGTGCTTTCTGAGGCTCCTTACCGTTCTTGTTCATCAAGGGTAGAAAGTAAGGGAGACATGGTCAGATGTGCGCTAACTGTGTCTACAGATGGTGAATGTTGTAAATGGTGCTTTCTGAGGCTCCTTACAGTTCTTGTTCATCAAGGGTAGAAAGTAAGGGAGACATGGTCAGATGTGCGCTAACTGTGTCTACAGATAGTGAATGTTGGAAATAGTGCTTTCTGAGGCTCCTTACAGTTCTTGTTCATCAAGGGTAGAAAGTAAGGGAGTCATGGTCAGATGTGCGCTAACTGTGTCTACAGATGGTGAATGTTGGAAATGGTGCCTTCTGAGCTCCTTACTGTTCTCCTTCACCTTGGGTAGTGAGTAAGGTACACGTGTACAGCTGTACGCTAACTATGCCTACAGATGGTGAATGTTGGAAATGGTGCTCTCTGAGGCTCCTTACAGTTCTTGTTCATCAAGGGTAGAAAGTAAGAGAGACATGGTCAGATGTGCGCTAACTGTGTCTACAGATAGTGAATGTTGGAAATGGTGCTTTCTGAGGCTCCTTACAGTTCTTGTTCATCAAGGGTAGAAAGTAATGGAGACATGGTCAGATGTGCGCTAACTGTGTCTACAGATAGTGAATGTTGGAAATGGTGCTTTCTGAGGCTCCATACAGTTCTTGTTCATCAAGGGTAGAAAGTAAGGGAGACATGGTCAGATGTGCGCTAACTGTGTCTACAGATGGTGAATGTTGGAAATGGTGCCTTCTGAGCTCCTTACTGTTCTCCTTCACCTAGGGTAGTGAGTAAGGTAGACGTGAACAGCTGTACGCTAACTAGGTCTACAGATGGTGAATGTTGGAAATGGTGCTTTCTGAGGCTCCTTACAGTTCTTCTTCATCGAGGGTAGAAAGTAGGGGAGACATGGTCAGATGTGCGCTAACTGTGTCTACAGATGGTGAATGTTGGAAATGGTGCTTTCTGAGGCTCCTTACAGTTCTTGTTCATCAAAGGTAGAAAGTAAGGGAGACATGGTCAGATGTGCGCTAACTGTGTCTACAGATGGTGAATGTTGGAAATGGTGCTTTCTGAGGCTCCTTACAGTTCTTGTTCATCAAGGGTAGAAAGTAAGGGAGGCATGGTCAGATGTGCGCTAACTGTGTCTACAGATGGTGAATGTTGGAAATGGTGCTATCTGTGGCTCCTTACAGTTCATGTTCATCAAGGGTAGAAAGTAAGGGAGACATGGTCAGATGTGCGTTAACTGTGTCTACAGATGGTGAATGTTGGAAATGGTGCTTTCTGAGGCTCCTTACAGCTCTTGTTCATCAAGGGTAGAAAGTAAGGGAGACATTGTCAGATGTGCGCTAACTGTGTCTACAGATGGTGAATGTTGGAAATGGTGCTTTCTGAGGCTCCTTACAGTTCTTGTTCATCAAGCGTAGAAAGTAAGGGAGACATGGTCAGACGTGCGCTAACTGTGTCTACAGATGGTGAATGTTGGAAATGGTGCCTTCTGAGCTCCTTACTGTTCTCCTTCACCTAGGGTAGTGAGTAAGGTAGACGTGTACAGCTGTACGCTAACTATGTCTACAGATGGTGAATGTTGGAAATGGTGCTTTCTATGGCTCCTTACAGTTCTTGTTCACCCTGGGTAGAAAGTAAGGGAGACATGGTCAGATGTGCGCTAACTGTGTCTACAGATGGTGAATGTTGGAAAAGGTGCTTTCTGAGGCTCCTTACAGTTCTTGTTCATCAAGGGTAGAAAGTAAGGGAGACATGGTCAGATGTGCGCTAACTGTGTCTACAGATGGTGAATGTTGGAAATGGTGCTTTCTGAGGCTCATTACAGTTCTTGTTCATCAAGGGTAGAAAGTAAGGGAGACATGGTCAGATGTGCGCTAACTGTGTCTACAGATGGTGAATGTTGGAAATGGTGCCTTCTGAGCTCCTTACTGTTCTCCTTCACCTAGGGTAGTGAGTAAGGTAGACGTGTACAGCTGTACGCTAACTATGTCTACAGATGGTGAATGTTGGAAATGGTGCTTTCTGAGGCTCCTTACAGTTCTTGTTCATCAAGGGTAGAAAGTAAGGGAGACATGGTCAGATGTGCGCTAACTGTGTCTACAGATGGTGAATGTTGGAAATGGTGCTTTCTGAGGCTCCTTACAGTTTTTGTTCATCAAGGGTAGAAAGTAAGGGAGACATGGTCAGATGTGCGCTAACTGTGTCTACAGATGGTGAATGTTGGAAATGGTGCTTTCTGAGGCTCATTACAGTTCATGATCATCAAGGGTAGAAAGTAAGGGAGACATGGTCAGATGTGCGCTAACTGTGTCTACAGATGGTGAATGTCTGAAATGGTGCTTTCTGAGGCTCCTTACAGTTCTTGTTCATCAAGAGTAGAAAGTAAGGGAGACATGGTCAGATGTGCGCTAACTGTGTCTACAGATGGTGAATGTTGGAAATGGTGCCATCTGAGCTCCTTACTGTTCTCCTTCACCTAGGGTAGTGAGTAAGGTAGACGTGTACTGCTGTACGCTAACTATGTCTACAGATGGTGAATGTTGGAAATGGTGCTTTCTGAGGCTCCTTACAGTTCTTGTTCATCAAGGGTAGAAAGTAAGGGAGACATGGTCAGATGTGCGCTAACTGTGTCTACAGATAGTGAATGTTGGAAATGGTGCTTTCTGAGGCTCCTTACAGTTCTTGTTCATCAAGGGTAGAAAGTAAGGGAGACATGGTCAGATGTGCGCTAACTGTGTCTACAGATGGTGAATGTTGGAAATGGTGCTTTCTGAGGCTCCTTACAGTTCTTGTTCATCAAGGGTAGAAAGTAAGGGAGGCATGGTCAGATGTGCGCTAACTGTGTCTACAGATGGTGAATGTTGGAAATGGTGCTTTCTGTGGCTCCTTACAGTTCATGTTCATCAAGGGTAGAAAGTAAGGGAGACATGGTCAGATGTGCGCTAACTGTGTCTACAGATGGTGAATGTTGGAAATGGTGCTTTCTGAGGCTCCTTACAGCTCTTGTTCATCAAGGGTAGAAAGTAAGGGAGACATTGTCAGATGTGCGCTAACTGTGTCTACAGATGGTGAATGTTGGAAATGGTGCTTTCTGAGGCTCCTTACAGTTCTTGTTCATCAAGCGTAGAAAGTAAGGGAGACATGGTCAGACGTGCGCTAACTGTGTCTACAGATGGTGAATGTTGGAAATGGTGCCTTCTGAGCTCCTTACTGTTCTCCTTCACCTAGGGTAGTGAGTAAGGTAGACGTGTACAGCTGTACGCTAACTATGTCTACAGATGGTGAATGTTGGAAATGGTGCTTTCTATGGCTCCTTACAGTTCTTGTTCATCAAGGGTAGAAAGTAAGGGAGACATGGTCAGATGTGCGCTAACTGTGTCTACAGATGGTGAATGTTGGAAAAGGTGCTTTCTGAGGCTCCTTACAGTTCTTGTTCATCAAGGGTAGAAAGTAAGGGAGACATGGTCAGATGTGCGCTAACTGTGTCTACAGATGGTGAATGTTGGAAATGGTGCTTTCTGAGGCTCATTACAGTTCTTGTTCATCAAGGGTAGAAAGTAAGGGAGACATGGTCAGATGTGCGCTAACTGTGTCTACAGATAGTGAATGTTGGAAATGGTGCCTTCTGAGCTCCTTACTGTTCTCCTTCACCTAGGGTAGTGAGTAAGGTAGACGTGTACAGCTGTACGCTAACTATGTCTACAGATGGTGAATGTTGGAAATGGTGCTTTCTGAGGCTCCTTACAGTTCTTGTTCATCAAGGGTAGAAAGTAAGGGAGACATGGTCAGATGTGCGCTAGCTGTGTCTACAGATAGTGAATGTTGGAAATGGTGCTTTCTGAGGCTCCATACAGTTCTTGTTCATCAAGGGTGGAAAGTAAGGGAGACATGGTCAGATGTGCGCTAACTGTGTCTACAGATGGTGAATGTTGGAAATGGTGCCTTCTGAGCTCCTTACTGTTCTCCTTCACCTAGGGTAGTGAGTAAGGTAGACGTGTACAGCTGTACGCTAACTATGTCTAAGATGGTGAATGTTGGAAATGGTGCTTTTGAGGCTCCTTACAGTTCTTGTTCATCAAGGGTAGAAAGTAAGGGAGACATGGTCAGATGTGCGCTAACTGTGTCTACAGATAGTGAATGTTGGAATTGGTGCTTTCTGAGGCTCCTTACAGTTCTTGTTCATCAAGGGTAGAAAGTAAGGGAGACATGGTCAGATGTGCGCTAACTGTGTCTACAGATGGTGAATGTTGGAAATGGTGCTTTCTGAGGCTCCTTACCGTTCTTGTTCATCAAGGGTAGAAAGTAAGGGAGACATGGTCAGATGTGCGCTAACTGTGTCTACAGATGGTGAATGTTGTAAATGGTGCTTTCTGAGGCTCCTTACAGTTCTTGTTCATCAAGGGTAGAAAGTAAGGGAGACATGGTCAGATGTGCGCTAACTGTGTCTACAGATAGTGAATGTTGGAAATAGTGCTTTCTGAGGCTCCTTACAGTTCTTGTTCATCAAGGGTAGAAAGTAAGGGAGTCATGGTCAGATGTGCGCTAACTGTGTCTACAGATGGTGAATGTTGGAAATGGTGCCTTCTGAGCTCCTTACTGTTCTCCTTCACCTTGGGTAGTGAGTAAGGTACACGTGTACAGCTGTACGCTAACTATGCCTACAGATGGTGAATGTTGGAAATGGTGCTCTCTGAGGCTCCTTACAGTTCTTGTTCATCAAGGGTAGAAAGTAAGAGAGACATGGTCAGATGTGCGCTAACTGTGTCTACAGATAGTGAATGTTGGAAATGGTGCTTTCTGAGGCTCCTTACAGTTCTTGTTCATCAAGGGTAGAAAGTAATGGAGACATGGTCAGATGTGCGCTAACTGTGTCTACAGATAGTGAATGTTGGAAATGGTGCTTTCTGAGGCTCCATACAGTTCTTGTTCATCAAGGGTAGAAAGTAAGGGAGACATGGTCAGATGTGCGCTAACTGTGTCTACAGATGGTGAATGTTGGAAATGGTGCCTTCTGAGCTCCTTACTGTTCTCCTTCACCTAGGGTAGTGAGTAAGGTAGACGTGAACAGCTGTACGCTAACTAGGTCTACAGATGGTGAATGTTGGAAATGGTGCTTTCTGAGGCTCCTTACAGTTCTTCTTCATCGAGGGTAGAAAGTAGGGGAGACATGGTCAGATGTGCGCTAACTGTGTCTACAGATGGTGAATGTTGGAAATGGTGCTTTCTGAGGCTCCTTACAGTTCTTGTTCATCAAAGGTAGAAAGTAAGGGAGACATGGTCAGATGTGCGCTAACTGTGTCTACAGATGGTGAATGTTGGAAATGGTGCTTTCTGAGGCTCCTTACAGTTCTTGTTCATCAAGGGTAGAAAGTAAGGGAGGCATGGTCAGATGTGCGCTAACTGTGTCTACAGATGGTGAATGTTGGAAATGGTGCTATCTGTGGCTCCTTACAGTTCATGTTCATCAAGGGTAGAAAGTAAGGGAGACATGGTCAGATGTGCGTTAACTGTGTCTACAGATGGTGAATGTTGGAAATGGTGCTTTCTGAGGCTCCTTACAGCTCTTGTTCATCAAGGGTAGAAAGTAAGGGAGACATTGTCAGATGTGCGCTAACTGTGTCTACAGATGGTGAATGTTGGAAATGGTGCTTTCTGAGGCTCCTTACAGTTCTTGTTCATCAAGCGTAGAAAGTAAGGGAGACATGGTCAGACGTGCGCTAACTGTGTCTACAGATGGTGAATGTTGGAAATGGTGCCTTCTGAGCTCCTTACTGTTCTCCTTCACCTAGGGTAGTGAGTAAGGTAGACGTGTACAGCTGTACGCTAACTATGTCTACAGATGGTGAATGTTGGAAATGGTGCTTTCTATGGCTCCTTACAGTTCTTGTTCACCCTGGGTAGAAAGTAAGGGAGACATGGTCAGATGTGCGCTAACTGTGTCTACAGATGGTGAATGTTGGAAAAGGTGCTTTCTGAGGCTCCTTACAGTTCTTGTTCATCAAGGGTAGAAAGTAAGGGAGACATGGTCAGATGTGCGCTAACTGTGTCTACAGATGGTGAATGTTGGAAATGGTGCTTTCTGAGGCTCATTACAGTTCTTGTTCATCAAGGGTAGAAAGTAAGGGAGACATGGTCAGATGTGCGCTAACTGTGTCTACAGATGGTGAATGTTGGAAATGGTGCCTTCTGAGCTCCTTACTGTTCTCCTTCACCTAGGGTAGTGAGTAAGGTAGACGTGTACAGCTGTACGCTAACTATGTCTACAGATGGTGAATGTTGGAAATGGTGCTTTCTGAGGCTCCTTACAGTTCTTGTTCATCAAGGGTAGAAAGTAAGGGAGACATGGTCAGATGTGCGCTAACTGTGTCTACAGATGGTGAATGTTGGAAAAGGTGCTTTCTGAGGCTCCTTACAGTTTTTGTTCATCAAGGGTAGAAAGTAAGGGAGACATGGTCAGATGTGCGCTAACTGTGTCTACAGATGGTGAATGTTGGAAATGGTGCTTTCTGAGGCTCATTACAGTTCATGATCATCAAGGGTAGAAAGTAAGGGAGACATGGTCAGATGTGCGCTAACTGTGTCTACAGATGGTGAATGTCTGAAATGGTGCTTTCTGAGGCTCCTTACAGTTCTTGTTCATCAAGAGTAGAAAGTAAGGGAGACATGGTCAGATGTGCGCTAACTGTGTCTACAGATGGTGAATGTTGGAAATGGTGCCATCTGAGCTCCTTACTGTTCTCCTTCACCTAGGGTAGTGAGTAAGGTAGACGTGTACTGCTGTACGCTAACTATGTCTACAGATGGTGAATGTTGGAAATGGTGCTTTCTGAGGCTCCTTACAGTTCTTGTTCATCAAGGGTAGAAAGTAAGGGAGACATGGTCAGATGTGCGCTAACTGTGTCTACAGATAGTGAATGTTGGAAATGGTGCTTTCTGAGGCTCCTTACAGTTCTTGTTCATCAAGGGTAGAAAGTAAGGGACACATGGTCAGATGTGTGCTAACTGTGTCTACAGATGGTGAATGTTGGAAATGGTGCTTTCTGAGGCTCCTAACAGTTCTTGTTCATCAAAGGTAGAAAGTAAGGGAGACTGGTCAGATGTGCGCTAACTGTGTCAACAGATGGTGAATGTTGGAAATGGTGCTTTCTGAGGCTCCTTACAGTTCTTGTTCATCAAGGGTAGAAAGTAAGGGAGACATGGTCAGATGTGCGCTAACTGTGTCTACAGATGGTGAATGTTGGAAATGGTACTTTCTGAGGCTCCTTACAGTTCTTGTTCATCAAGGGTAGAAAGTAAGGGAGACATGGTCAGATGTGCGCTAACTGTGTCTACAGATGGTGAATGTTGGAAATGGTGCCTTCTGAGCTCCTTACTGTTCTCCTTCACCTAGGGTAGTGAGTAAGGTAGACGTGTACAGCTGTACGCTAACTATGTCTACAGATGGTGAATGTTGGAAATGGTGCTTTATGAGGCTCCTTACAGTTCTTGTTCATCAAGGGTAGAAAGTAAGGGAGACATGGTCAGATGTGCGCTAACTGTGTATACAGATAGTGAATGTTGGAAATGGTGCTTTCTGAGGCTCCTGAAAGTTCTTGTTCATCAAGGGTAGATAGTAAGGGAGACATGGTCAGATGTGCGCTAACTGTGTTTACAGATGGTGAATGTTGGAAATGGTGCTTTCTGAGGCTCCTTACAGTTCTTGTTCATCAAGGGTAGAAAGTAAGGGAGACATGGTGAGATGTGCGCTAACTATGTCTACAGATGGTGAATGTTGGAAATGGTGCCTTCTGAGCTACTTACTGTTCTCCTTCACCTAAGGTAGTGAGTAAGGTAGACGTGTACAGCTGTACGCTAACTATGTCTACAGATGGTGAATGTTGGAAATTGTGCTTTCTGAGGCTCCTTACAGTTCTTGTTCATCAAGGGTAGAAAGTAAGGGAGACAATGTCAGATGTGCGCTAACTGTGTCTACAGATGGTGAATGTTGGAAATGGTGCCTTCTGAGCTCCTTACTGTTCTCCTTCACCTAGGGTAGTGAGTAAGGTAGACGTGTACAGCTGTACGCTAACTATGTCTACAGATGGTGAATGTTGGAAATGGTGCTTTCTGAGGCTCCTTACAGTTCTTGTTCATCAAGGGTAGAAAGTAAGGGAGAGATGGTCAGATGTGCGCTAACTGTGTCTACAGATGGTGAATGTTGGAAATGGTTCCTTCTGAGCTCCTTACTGTTCTCCTTCACCTAGGGTATTGAGTGAGGTAGACGTGTACAGCTGTACGCTAACTATGTCTACAGATGGTGAATGTTGGAAATGGTGCTTTCTGAGGCTCCTTACAGTTCTTGTTCATCAAGGGTAGAAAGTAAGGGAGACATGGTCAGATGTGCGCTAACTGTGTCTACAGATGGTGAATGTTGGAAATGGTGCTTTCTGAGGCTCCTTACAGATCTTGTTCATCAAGGGTAGAAAGTAAGGGAGACATGGTCAGATGTGCGCTAACTGCGTCTACAGATGGTGAATGTTGGAAATGGTGCTTTCTGAGGCTCCTTACAGTTCTTGTTCATCAACTGTAGAAAGTAAGGGAGACATGGTCAGATGTGCGCTTACTGTGTCTACAGATGGTGAATGTTGGAAATGGTGCTTTCTGAGGCTCCTTACAGTTCTTGTTCATCAAGCGTAGAAAGTAAGGGAGACATGGTCAGATGTGCGCTAACTGTGTCTACAGATGGTGAATGTTGGAAATGGTGCCTTCTGAGCTCCTTACTGTTCTCCTTCACCTAGGGTAGTGAGTAAGGTAGACGTGTACAGCTGTACGCTAACTATGTCTACAGATGGTGAATGTTGGAAATGGTGCTTTCTGAGGCTCCTTACAGTTCTTGTTCATCAAGGGTAGAAAGTAAGGGAGACATGGTCAGATGTGCGCTAACTGTGTCTACAGATGGTGAATGTTGGAAATGGTGCTTTCTGAGGCTCCTTACAGTTCTTGTTCGTCAAGGGTAGAATGTAAGGGAGACATGGTCAGATGTGCGCTAACTGTGTCTACAGATGGTGAATGTTGGAAATGGTGCTTTCTGAGGCTCACTACAGTTCTTGTTCATCAAGGGTAGAAAGTAAGGGAGACATGGTCAGATGTGAGCGAACTGTGTCTACAGATGGTGAATGTTGGAAATGGTGCCTTCTGAACTTCCTACTGTTGTCCTTCACCGAGGGTAGTGAGTAAGGTAGACGTGTACAGCTGTACGCTAACTATGTCTACAGATGGTGAATGTTGGAAATGGTGCCTTCTGAGGCTCCTTACAGTTCTTGTTCATCAAGGGTAGAAAGTAAGGGAGACATGGTCTGATGTGCGCTAACTGTGTCTACAGATGGTGAATGTTGGAAATGGTGCTTTCTGATGCTCCTTACAGATCTTGTTCATCAAGGGTAGAAAGTAAGGGAGACATGGTCAGATGTGCGCTAACTGCGTCTACAGATGGTGAATGTTGGAAATGGTGCTTTCTGAGGCTCCTTACAGTTCTTGTTCATCAACTGTAGAAAGTAAGGGAGACATGGTCAGATGTGCGCTAACTGTGTCTACAGATGGTGAATGTTGGAAATGGTGCTTTCTGAGGCTCCTTACAGTTCTTGTTCATCAAGGGTAGAAAGTAAGGGAGACATGGTCAGATGTGCGCTAACTGCGTCTACAGATGGTGAATGTTGGAAATGGTGCTTTCTGAGGCTCCTTACAGTTCTTGTTCATCAACTGTAGAAAGTAAGGGAGACATGGTCAGATGTGCGCTAACTGTGTCTACAGATGGTGAATGTTGGAAATGGTGCTTTCTGAGGCTCCTTACAGTTCTTGTTCATCAAGCGTAGAAAGTAAGGGAGACATGGTCAGATGTGCGCTAACTGTGTCTACAGATGGTGAATGTTGGAAATGGTGCCTTCTGAGCTCCTTACTGTTCTCCTTCACCTAGGGTAGTGAGTAAGGTAGACGTGTACAGCTGTACGCTAACTATGTCTACAGATGGTGAATGTTGGAAATGGTGCTTTCTGAGGCTCCTTACAGTTCTTGTTCATCAAGGGTAGAAAGTAAGGGAGACATGGTCAGATGTGCGCTAACTGTGTCTACAGATGGTGAATGTTGGAAATGGTGCTTTCTGAGGCTCCTTACAGTTCTTGTTCGTCAAGGGTAGAATGTAAGGGAGACATGGTCAGATGTGCGCTAACTGTGTCTACAGATGGTGAATGTTGGAAATGGTGCTTTCTGAGGCTCACTACAGTTCTTGTTCATCAAGGGTAGAAAGTAAGGGAGACATGGTCAGATGTGTGCTAACGGTGTCTACAGATGGTGAATGTTGGAAATAGTGCTTTCTGAGGCTCCTTACAGTTCTTGTTCATCAAGGGTAGAAAGTAAGGTAGACATGGCCAGATGTGCGCTAACTGTGTCTACAGATGGTGAATGTTGGAAATGGTGCTTTCTGAGGCTCCTTACAGTTCTTGTTCATCAAGGGTAGAAAGTAAGGGAGACATGGTCAGATGTGTGCTAACTGTGTCTGCAGATGGTGAATGTTGGAAATGGTGCTTTCTGAGGCTCCTTACAGTTCTTGTTCATCAAGGGTAGAAAGTAAGGGAGACATGGTCAGATGTGCGCTAAATGTGTCTACAGATGGCGAATGTCTGAAATGGTGCTTTCTGAGGCTCCTTACAGTTCTTGTTCATCAAGGGTAGAAAGTAAGGGAGACATGGTCAGATGTGCGCTAACTGTGTCTACAGATGGTGAATGTTGGAAATGGTGCCTTCTGAGCTCCTTACTGTTCTCCTTCACCTAGGGTAGTGAGTAAGGTAGACGTGTACTGCTGTACGCTAACTATGTCTACAGATGGTGAATGTTGGAAATGGTGCTTTCTGAGGCTCCTCACAGTTCTTGTTCATCAAGGGTAGAAAGTAAGGGAGACATGGTCAGATGTGCGCTAACTGTGTCTACAGATAGTGAATGTTGGAAATGGTGCTTTCTGAGGCTCCTTACAGTTCTTGTTCATCAAGGGTAGAAAGTAAGGGACACATGGTTAGATGTGTGCTAACTGTGTCTACAGATGGTGAATGTTTGAAATGGTGCTTTCTGAGGCTCCTTACAGTTCTTGTTCATCAAAGATAGAAAGTCAGGGAGACATGGTCAGATGTGCGCTAACTGTGTCTACAGACGGTGAATGTTGGAAATGGTGCTTTCTGAGGCTCCTTACAGTTTATGTTCATCAAGGGTAGAAAGTAAGGGAGACATGGTCAGATGTGCGCTAACTGTGTCTACAGATGGTGAATGTTGGAAATGGTGTCTTCTGAGCTCCTTACTGTTCTCCTTCATCTAGGGTAGTGAGTAAGGTAGACGTGTACTGCTGTACGCTAACTATGTCTACAGATGGTGAATGTTGGAAATGGTGCTTTCTGAGGCTCCTTACAGTTCTTGTTCATCAAGGGTAGAAAGTAAGGGAGACATGGTCAGATGTGCGCTAACTGTGTCTACAGATAGTGAACGTTGGAAATGGTGCTTTCTGAGGCTCCTGAAAGTTCTTGTTCATCAAGGGTAGATAGTAAGGGAGACATGGTCAGATGTGCGCTAACTGTGTTTACAGATGGTGAATGTTGGAAATGGTGCTTTCTGAGGCTCCTTACAGTTCTTGTTCATCAGGGGTAGAAAGTAAGGGAGACATGGTCAGATGTGCGCTAACTATGTCTACAGATGGTGAATGTTGGAAATGGTGCCTTCTGAGCTCCTTACTGTTCTCCTTCACCTAGGGTAGTGAGTAAGGTAGACGTGTACAGCTGTACGCTAACTATGTCTACAGATGGTGAATGTTGGAAATGGTGCTTTCTGAGGCTCCTTACAGTTCTTGTTCATCAAGGGTAGACAGTAAGGGAGACATGGTCAGATGTGCGCTAACTGTGTCTACAGATGGTGAATGTTGGAAATGGTGCCTTTTGAGCTCCTTACTGTTCTCCTTCACCTAGGGTAGTGAGTAAGGTAGACGTGTACAGCTGTACGCTAACTATGTCTACAGATGGTGAATGTTGGAAATGGTGCTTTCTGAGGCTCCTTACAGTTCTTGTTCATCAAGGGTAGAAAGTAAGGGAGACATGGTCAGATGTGCGCTAACTGTGTCTATAGATGGTGAATGTTGGAAATGGTGCTTTCTGAGGCTCCTTACAGTTCTTGTTCATCAAGGGTAGAAAGTAAGGGAGACATGGTCAGATGTGCGCTAACTGTGTCTACAGATGGTGAATGTTGGAAATGGTGCTTTCTGAGACTCCTTACAGTTCTTGTTCATCAAGGGTAGAAAGTAGAAAGTAAGGGAGACATGGTCAGATGTGCGCTAACTGTGTCTACAGATAGTGAATGTTGGAAATGGTGCTTTCTGACGCTCCTTACAGTTCTTGTTCATCAAGGGTAGAAAGTAATGGAGACATGGTCAGATGTGCGCTAACTGTGTCTACAGATGGTGAATGTTGGAAATGGTGCTTTCTGAGGCTCCTTACAGTTCTTGTTCATCAAGGGTAGAAAGTAAGGGAGACATGGTCAGATGTGCGCTAACTGTGTCTACAGATGGTGAATGTTGGAAATGGTGTCTTCTAAGCTCCTTACTGTTCTCCTTCACCTAGGGTAGTCAGTAACGTAAACGTGTACAGCTGTACGCTAACTATGTCTACAGATGGTGAATGTTGGAAATGGTGCTTTCTGAGGCTCCTTACAGTTCTTGTTCATCAAGGGTAGAAAGTAAGGGAGACATGGTCAGATGTGCGCTAACTGTGTCTGCAGATAGTGAATGTTGGAAATGGTGCTTTCTGAGGCTCCTTACAGTTCTTGTTCATCAAGGGTAGAAAGTAAGGGAGACATGGTCAGATGTGCGCTAACTGTGTCTACAGATGGTGAATGTTGGAAATGATGCTTTCTGAGGCTAATTACAGTTCTTGTTCATCAAGGATAGAAAGTAAGGGAGACATGGTCAGATGTGCTCTAACTGTGTCTACAGGTGGTGAATGTTGGAAATGGTGCTTTCTGAGGCTCCTTACAGTTCTTGTTCATCAAGGGTAGAAAGTAAGGTAGACATGGTCAGATGTGCGCTAACTGTGTCTACAGATGGTGAATGTTGGAAATGGTGCCTTCTGAGCTCCTTAATGTTCTCCTTCACCTAGGGTAGTGAGTAAGGTAGACGTGTACAGCTGTACGCTAACTATGTCTACAGATGGTGAATGTTGGAAATGGTGCTTTCTGAGGCTCCTTACAGTTCTTGTTCATCAAGGGTAGAAATTAAGGGAGACATGGTCAGATGTGCGCTAACTGTGTCTACAGATGGTGAATGTTGGAAATGGTGCCTTCTGAGCTCCTTACTGTTCTCCTTCACCTAGGGTAGTGAGTAAGGTAGACGTGTACAGCTGTACGCTAACTATGTCTACAGATGGTGAATGTTGGAAATGGTGCTTTCTGAGGCACCTTACAGTTCTTGTTCATCATGGGTAGAAAGTAAGGGAGACATGGTCAGATGCTCGCTAACTGTGTCTACAGATGGTGAATGTTGGAAATGGTGCTTTCTGAGGCTCAATACAGTTCTTGTTCATCAAGGGTAGAAAGTAAGAGAGACATGGTGAGATGTGCGCGAACTGTGTCTACAGATGGTGAATGTTGGAAATGGTGCTTTCTGAGGCTCCTTACAGTTCTTGTTCATCAAGGGTAGAAAGTAAGGGAGACATGGTCAGATGTGCGCTAACTGTGTCTACAGTTGGTGAATGTTGGAAATGGTGCTTTTTGAGGCTCCTTACAGTTCTTGTTCATCAAGGGTAGAAAGTAAGGGAGACATGGTGAGATGTGCGCTACCTGTGTCTACAGATGGTGAATGTTGTAAATGGTGCCTTCTGAGCTCTTTACTGATTTCATTCACCTAGGGTAGTGAGTAAGGTAGACGTGTACAGCTGTACGCTAACTATGTCTACAGATGGTGAATGTTGGAAATGGTGCTTTCTGAGGCTCCTTACAGTTCTTGTTCATCAAGGGTAGAAAGTAAGGGAGACATCGTCAGATGTGCGCTAACTGTGTCTACTGATAGTGAATGTTGGAAATGGTGCTTTCTGAGGCTCCTTACAGTTCTTGTTTATCAAGGGTAGAAAGTAAGGGAGACATGGTCAGATGTGCGCTAACTGTGTCTACAGATGGTGAATGTTGGAAATGGTGCCTTCTGAGCTCCTTACTGTTCTCCTTCACCTAGGGTAGTGAGTAAGGTAGACGTGTACAGCTGTACGCTAACTATGTCTACAGATGGTGAATATTGGAAATGGTGCTTTCTGAGGCTCCTTACAGTTCTTGTACATCAAGGGTAGAAAGTAAGGGACACATGGTCAGATGTGTGCTAACTGTGTCTACAGATGGTGAATGTTGGAAATGGTGCTTTCTGAGCCTCCTAACAGTTCTTGTTCATCAATGGTAGAAAGTAAGGGAGACTGGTCAGATGTGCGCTAACTGTGTCAACAGATGGTGAATGTTGGAAATGGTGCTTTCTGAGGCTCCTTACAGTTCTTGTTCATCAAGGGTAGAAAGTAAGGGAGAAATGGTCTGATGTGCGCTAACTGTGTCTACAGATGGTGAATGTTGGAAATGGTACTTTCTGAGGCTCCTTACAGTTCTTATTCATCAAGGGTAGAAAGTAAGGGAGACATGGTCAGATGTGCGCTAACTATGTCTACAGATGGTGAATGTTGGAAATGGTGCCTTCTGAGCTCCTTACTGTTCTCCTTCACCTAGGGTAGTGAGTAAGGTAGACGTGTACAGCTGTACGCTAACTATGTCTACAGATGGTGAATGTTGGAAATTGTGCTTTCTGAGGCTCCTTACAGTTCTTGTTCATCAAGGGTAGAAAGTAAGGGAGACATGGTCAGATGTGCGCTAACTGTGTCTACAGATGGTGAATGTTGGAAATGGTGCCTTCTGAGCTCCTTACTGTTCTCCTTCACCTAGGGTAGTGAGTAAGGTTGACGTGTACAGCTGTACGCTAACTATGTCTACAGATGGTGAATGTTGGAAATGGTGCTTTCTAAGGCTCCTTACAGTTCTTGTTCATCAAGGGTAGAAAGTAAGGGAGAGATGTTCAGATGTGCGCTAACTGTGTCTACAGATGGTGAATGTTGGAAATGGTGCTTTCTGAGGCTCCTTACAGTTCTTGTTCATCAAAGGTAGAAAGTAAGGGAGACATGGTCAGATGTGCGCTAACTGTGTCTACAGATGGTGAATGTTGGAAATGGTGCTTTCTGAGGCTCCTTACAGTTCTTGTTCATCAAGGGTAGAAAGTAAGGGAGGCATGGTCAGATGTGCGCTAACTGTGTCTAAAGATGGTGAATGTTGAAAATGGTTCCTTCTGAGCTCCTTACTGTTCTCCTTCACCTAGGGTATTGAGTGAGGTAGACGTGTACAGCTGTACACTAACTATGTCTACAGATGGTGAATGTTGGAAATGGTGCTTTCTGAGGCTCCTTACAGTTCTTGTTCATCAAGGGTAGAAAGTAAGGGAGACATGGTCAGATGTGCGCTAACTGTGTCTACAGATAGTGAATGTTGGAAATGGTGCTTTCTGAGGCTCCTTACAGTTCTTGTTCATCAAGGGTAGAAAGTAAGGGAGACATGGTCAGATGTGCGCTAACTGTGTCTACAGATGGTGAATGTTGGAAATGGTGCTTTCTTAGGCTCCTTACAGATCTTGTTCATCAAGGGTAGAAAGTAAGGGAGACATGGTCAGATGTGCGCTAACTGCGTCTACAGATGGTGAATGTTGGAAATGGTGCTTTCTGAGGCTCCTTACAGTTCTTGTTCATCAACTGTAGAAAGTAAGGGAGACATGGTCAGATGTGCGCTAACTGTGTCTACAGATGGTGAATGTTGGAAATGGTGCTTTCTGAGGCTCCTTACAGTTCTTGTTCATCAAGCGTAGAAAGTAAGGGAGACATGGTCAGATGTGCGCTAACTGTGTCTACAGATGGTGAATGTTGGAAATGGTGCCTTCTGAGCTCCTTACTGTTCTCCTTCACCTAGGGTAGTGAGTAAGGTAGACGTGTACAGCTGTACGCTAACTATGTCTACAGATGGTGAATGTTGGAAATGGTGCTTTCTAAGGCTCCTTACAGTTCTTGTTCATCAAGGGTAGAAAGTAAGGGAGACATCGTCAGATGTGCGCTAACTGTGTCTACAGATGGTGAATGTTGGAAAAGGTGCTTTCTGAGGCTCCTTACAGTTCTTGTTCATCAAGGGTAGAAAGTAAGGGAGACATGGTCAGATGTGCGCTAACTGTGTCTACAGATGGTGAATGTTGGAAATGGTGCTTTCTGAGGCTCATTACAGTTCTTGTTCATCAAGGGTAGAAAGTAAGGGAGACATGGTCAGATGTGCGCTAACTGTGTCTACAGATGGTGATTGTTGGAAATGGTGCCTTCTGAGCTCCTTACTGTTCTCCTTCACCTAGGGTAGTGAGTAAGGTAGACGTGTACAGCTGTACGCTAACTATGTCTACAGATGGTGAATGTTGGAAATGGTGCTTTCTGAGGCTCCTTACAGTTCTTGTTCATCAAGGGTAGAAAGTAAGGGAGACATGGTCAGATGTGCGCTAACTGTGTCTACAGATGGTGAATGTTGGAAATGGTGCTTTCTGAGGCTCCTTACAGTTCTTGTTCGTCAAGGGTAGAAAGTAAGGGAGACATGGTCAGATGTGCGCTAACTGTGTCTACAGATGGTGAATGTTGGAAATGGTGCTTTCTGAGGCTCATTACAGTTCTTGTTCATCAAGGGTAGAAAGTAAGGGAGACATGGTCAGATGTGCGCTAACTGTGTCTACAGATGGTGAATGTTGGAAATGGTGCCTTCTGAGCTCCTTACTGTTCTCCTTCACCTAGGGTAGTGAGTAAGGTAGACGTGTACAGCTGTACGCTAACTATGTCTACAGATGGTGAATGTTGGAAATGGTGCTTTCTGAGGCTCCTTACAGTTCTTGTTCATCAAGGGTAGAAAGTAAGGGAGACATGGTCAGATGTGCGCTAACTGTGTCTACAGATGGTGAATGTTGGAAATGGTGCTTTCTGAGGCTCCTTACAGTTCTTGTTCATCAAGGGTAGAAAGTAAGGGAGACATGGTCAGATGTGCGCTAACTGTGTCTACAAATGGTGAATGTTGGATATGGTGCTTTCTGAGGCTCCTTACAGTTCTTGTTCATCAAGGGTAGAAAGTAAGGGACACATGGTCAGATGTGAGCGAACTGTGTCTACAGATGGTGAATGTTGGAAATGGTGCCTTCTGAACTTCCTACTGTTGTCCTTCACCTAGGGTAGTGAGTAAGGTAGACGTGTACAGCTGTACGCTAACTATATCTACAGATGGTGAATGTTGGAAATGGTGCTTTCTAAGGCTCCTTACAGTTCTTGTTCATCAAGGGTAGACAGTAAGGGAGACATGGTCAGATGTGCGCTAACTGTGTCTACAGATGGTGAATGTTGGAAATGGTGCTTTCTGAGGCTCCTTACAGTTCTTGTTCATCAAGGGTAGAAAGTAAGGGAGACATGGTCAGATGTGCGCTAACTGTGTCTACAGATGGTGAATGTTGGAAATGGTGCTTTCTGATGCTCCTTACAGTTCTTGTTCATCAAGGGTAGAAAGTAAGGGAGACATGGTCAGATGTGTGCTAACTGTGTCTACAGATGGTGAATGTTGGAAATGGTGCTTTCTGAGGCTCCTTACAGTTCTTGTTCATCAAGGGTAGAAAGTAAGGGAGACATGGTCAGATGTGCGCTAACTGTGTCTACAGATGGTGAATGTTGGAAATGGTGCCTTCTGAGCTCCTTACTGTTCTCCTTCACCTAGGGTAGTGAGTAAGGTAGACGTGTACTGCTGTACGCTAACTATGTCTACAGATGGTGAATGTTGGAAATGGTGCTTTCTGAGGCTCCTTACAGTTCTTGTTCATCAAGGGTAGAAAGTAAGGGAGACATGGTCAGATGTGCGCTAACTGTGTCTACAGATAGTGAATGTTGGAAATGGTGCTTTCTGAGGCTCCTTACAGTTCTTGTTCATCAAGGGTAGAAAGTAAGGGACACATGGTCAGATGTGTGCTAACTGTGTCTACAGATGGTGAATGTTGGAAATGGTGCTTTCTGAGGCTCCTTACAGTTCTTGTTCATCAAAGGTAGATAGTAAGGGAGACATGGTCAGATGTGCGCTAACTGTGTCTACAGATGGTGAATGTTGGAAATGGTGCTTTCTGAGGCTCCTTACAGTTTATGTTCATCAAGGGTAGAAAGTAAGGGAGACATGGTCAGATGTGCGCTAACTGTGTCTACAGATGGTGAATGTTGGAAATGGTGTCTTCTGAGCTCCTTACTGTTCCCCTTCACCTAGGGTAGTGAGTAAGGTAGACGTGTACAGCTGTACGCTAACTAAGTCTACAGATGGTGAATGTTGGAAATGGTGCTTTCTGAGGCTCCTTACAGTTCTTGTTCATCAAGGGTAGAAAGTAAGGGAGACATGGTCAGATGTGCGCTAACTGTGTCTACAGATAGTGAATGTTGGAAATGGTGCTTTCTGAAGCTCCTTACAGCTCTTGTTCATCAAGGGTAGAAAGTAAGGGAGACATGGTCAGAGATGCGCTAACTGTGTCTACAGATGGTGAATGTTGGAAATGGTGCTTTCTGAGGCTCCTTACAGTTCTTGTTCATCAAGGGTAGAAAGTAAGGGAAACATGGTCAGATGTGCGCTAACTGTGTCTACAGATGGTGAATGTTGGAAATGGTGCTTTCTGAGGCTCCTTACAGTTCTCCTTCACCTAGGGTAGTGAGTAAGGTAGACGTGTACAGCTGTACGCTAACTATGTCTACAGATGGTGAATGTTGGAAATGGTGCTTTATGAGGCTCCTTACAGTTCTTGTTCATCAAGGGTAGAAATTAAGAGAGACATGGTAAGATGTGCGCTAACTGTGTCTACAGATAGTAAACGTTGGAAATGGTGCTTTCTGAGGCTCCTGAAAGTTCTTGTTCATCAAGGGTAGATAGTAAGGGAGACATGGTCAGATGTGCGCTAACTGTGTTTACAGATGGTGAATGTTGGAAATGGTGCTTTCTGAGGCTCCTTACAGTTCTTGTTCATCAACGGCAGAAAGTAAGGGAGACATGGTCAGATGTGCGCTAACTATGTCTACAGATGGTGAATGTTGGAAATGGTGCCTTCTGAGTTCCTTACTTTTCTCCTTCACCTAGGGTAGTGAGTAAGGTAGACGTGTACAGCTGTACGCTAACTATGTCTACAGATGGTGAATGTTGGAAATGGTGCTTTCTGAGGCTCCTTACAGTTCTTGTTCATCAAGGGTAGAAAGTAAGGGAGATATGGTCAGATGTGCCCTAACTGTGTCTACAGATGGTGAATGTTGGAAATGGTGCCTTCTGAGCTCCTTACTGTTCTCCTTCACCTAGGGTAGTGAGTAAGGTAGACGTGTACAGCTGTACGCTAACTATGTCTACAGATGGTGAATGTTGGAAATGGTGCTTTCTGAGGCTCCTTACAGTTCTTGTTCATCAAGGGTAGAAAGTAAGGGAGACATGGTCAGATGTGCGCTAACTGTGTCTATAGATGGTGAATGTTGGAAATGGTGCTTTCTGAGGCTCCTTACAGTTCTTGTTCATCAAGGGTAGAAAGTAAGGGAGACATGGTCAGATGTGCGCTAACTGTGTCTACAGATGGTGAATGTTGGAAATGGTGCTTTCTGAGGCTCCTTACAGTTCTTGTTCATCAAGGGTAGAAAGTAGAAAGTAAGGGAGACATGGTCAGATGTGCGCTAACTGTGTCTACAGATAGTGAATGTTGGAAACGGTGCTTTCTGACGCTCCTTACAGTTCTTGTTCATCAAGGGTAGAAAGTAACGGAGACATGGTCAGATGTGCGCTAACTGTGTCTACTGATGGTGAATGTGCGAAATGGTGCTTTCTGAGGCTCCTTACAGTTCTTGTTCATCAAGGGTAGAAAGTAGAAAGTAAGGGAGACATGGTCAGATGTGCGCTAAATGTGTCTACAGATAGTGAATGTTGGAAACGGTGCTTTCTGACGCTCCTTACAGTTCTTGTTCACCAAGGGTAGAAAGTAAGGGAGACATGGTCAGATGTGCGCTAACTGTGTCTACAGATGGTGAATGTTGGAAATGGTGTCTTCTAAGCTCCTTACTGTTCTCCTTCACCTAGGGTAGTGAGTAAGGTTGACGTGTACAGCTGTACGCTAACTATGTCTACAGATGGTGAATGTTGGAAATGGTGCTTTCTAAGGCTCCTTACAGTTCTTGTTCATCAAGGGTAGAAAGTAAGGGAGAGATGGTCAGATGTGCGCTAACTGTGTCTACAGATGGTGAATGTTGGAAATGGTGCTTTCTGAGGCTCCTTACAGTTCTTGTTCATCAAAGGTAGAAAGTAAGGGAGACATGGTCAGATGTGCGCTAACTGTGTCTACAGATGGTGAATGTTGGAAATGGTGCTTTCTGAGGCTCCTTACAGTTCTTGTTCATCAAGGGTAGAAAGTAAGGGAGACATGGTCAGATGTGCGCTAACTGTGTCTACAGATGGTGAACGTTGGAAATGGTGCCTCCTGAGCTCCTTAGTGTTCTCCTTCACCTAGGGTAGTGAGTAAGGTAGACGTGTACAGCTGTACGCTGACTATGTCTACAGATGGTGAATGTTGGAAATGGTGCTTTCTGAGGCTCCTTACAGTTCTTGTTCATCAAGGGTAGGAAGTAAGGGAGACATGGTCAGATGTGCGCTAACTGTGTCTACAGATAGTGAATGTTGGAAATGGTGCTTTCTGAGGCTCCTTACAGTTCTTGTTCATCAAGGGTAGAAAGTAAGGGAGACATGGTCAGATGTGCGCTAACTGTGTCTACAGATGGTGAATGTTGGAAATGGTGCTTTCTGAGGCTCCTTACAGTTTTTGTTCATCAAGGGTAGAAAGAAGGGGGAGACATAGTCAGATGTGCGCTAACTGTGTCTACAGATGGTGAATGTTGGAAATGGTGCTTTCTGAGGCTCCTTACAGTTCTTGTTCATCAAGGGTAGAAAGTAAGGGAGACATGGTCAGATGTGCGCTGACTGTGTCTACAGATGGTGAATGTTGGAAATGGTGCTTTCTGAGGCTAATTACAGTTCTTGTTCATCAAGGATAGAAAGTAAGGGAGACATGGTCAGATGTGCTCTAACTGTGTCTACAGGTGGTGAATGTTGGAAATGGTGCTTTCTGAGGCTCCTTACAGTTCTTGTCATCAAGGGTAGAAAGTAAGGTAGACATGGTCAGATGTGCGCTAACTGTGTCTACAGATGGTGAATGTTGGAAATGGTGCCTTCTGAGCTCCTTACTGTTCTCCTTCACCTAGGGTAGTGAGTAAGGTAGACGTGTACAGCTGTACGCTAACTATGTCTACAGATGGTGAATGTTGGAAATGGTGCTTTCTGAGGCTCCTTACAGTTCTTGTTCATCAAGGGTAGAAATTAGGGGAGACATGGTCAGATGTGCGCTAACTGTGTCTACAGATGGTGAATGTTGGAAATGGTGCCTTCTGAGCTCCTTACTGTTCTCCTTCACCTAGGGTAGTGAGTAAGGTAGACGTGTACAGCTGTACGCTAACAATGTCTGCAGATGGTGAATGTTGGAAATGGTGCTTTCTGAGGCACCTTACAGTTCTTGTTCATCAAGGGTAGAAAGTAAGGGAGACATGGTCAGATGCTCGCTAACTGTGTCTACAGATGGTGAATGTTGGAAATGGTGCTTTCAGAGGCTCAATACAGTTCTTGTTCATCAAGGGTAGAAAGTAAGAGAGACATGGTGAGATGTGCGCGAACTGTGTCTACAGATGGTGAATGTTGGAAATGGTACTTTCTGAGGCTCCTTACAGTTCTTGTTCATCAAGGGTAGAAAGTAAGGGAGACATGGTCAGATGTGCGCTAACTGTGTCTACAGTTGGTGAATGTTGGAAATGGTGCTTTTTGAGGCTCCTTACAGTTCTTGTTCATCAAGGGTAGAAAGTAAGGGAGACATGGTGAGATGTGCGCTACCTGTGTCTACAGATGGTGAATGTTGTAAATGGTGCCTTCTGAGCTCTTTACTGTTTTCCTTCACCTAGGGTAGTGAGTAAGGTAGACGTGTACAGCTGTACGCTAACTATGTCTACAGATGGTGAATGTTGGAAATGGTGCTTTCTGAGGCTCCTTACAGTTCTTGTTCATCAAGGGTAGAAAGTAAGGGAGACATCGTCAGATGTGCGCTAACTGTGTCTACAGATAGTGAATGTTGGAAATGGTGCTTTCTGAGGCTCCTTACAGTTCTTGTTTATCAAGGGTAGAAAGTAAGGGAGACATGGTCAGATGTGCGCTAACTGTGTCTACAGATGGTGAATGTTGGAAATGGTGCCTTCTGAGCTCCTTACTGTTCTCCTTCACCTCGGGTAGTGAGTAAGGTAGACGTGTACAGCTGTACGCTAACTATGTCTACAGATGGTGAATATTGGAAATGGTGCTTTCTGAGGCTCCTTACAGTTCTTGTTCATCAAGGGTACAAAGTAAGGGAGACATGGTCAGATGTGCGCTAACTGTGTCTACAGATGATGAGTGTTGGAAATGGTGCTTTCTGAGGCTCCTTACAGTTCTTGTTCATCAAGGGTAGAAAGTAAGGGAGACATGGTGAGATGTGCGCTAACTGTGTCTACAGATGGTGAAAGTTGGAAATGGTGCCTTCTGAGCTCCTTACTGTTCTCCTTCACCTAGGGTAGTGAGTAAGGTAGACGTGTACAGCTGTACGCTAACTATGTCTACAGATGGTGAATGTTGGAAATGGTGCTTTCTGATGCTCCTTACATTTTTTGTTCATCAAGGGTAGAAAGTAAGGGTGACATGGTCAGATGTGCGCTAACTGTGTCTACAGATGGTGAATGTTGGAAATGGTGCTTTCTGAGGCTCCTAACAGTTCTTGTTCATCAAGGGTAGAAAGTAAGGGAGACATGGTCATATGTGCGCTAACTGTGTCTACAGATGGTGAATGTTGGAAATGGTGCTTTCTGAGGCTCCTTACAGTTTTTGTTCATCAAGGGTAGAAAGTAAGGGAGACATGGTCAGATGTGCGCTAACTGTGTCTACAGATGGTGAATGTTGGAAATGGTGCTTTCTGAGGCTCCTTACAGTTTATGTTCATCAAGGGTAGAAAGTAAGGGAGACATGGTCAGATGTGCGCTAACTGTGTCTACAGATGGTGAATGTTGGAAATGGTGCCTTCTGAGCTCCTTACTGTTCTCCTTCACCTAAGGTACACGTGTACAGCTGTACGCTAACTATGTCTACAGATGGTGAATGTTAGAAATGGTGCTTTCTGAGGCTCCTTACAGTTCTTGTTCATCAAGGGTAGAAAGTAAGGGAGACATGGTCAGATGTGCGCTAACTGTGTCTACAGATAGTGAATGTTGGAAATGGTGCTTTCTGAGGCTCCTTACAGTTCTTGTTCATCAAGGGTAGAAAGTAAGGGAGACATGGTCAGATGTGCGCTAACTGTGTCTACAGATGGTGGATGTTGGAAATGGTGCTTTCTGATTCTCCTTACAGTTCTTGTTCATCAAAGGTAGAAAGTAAGGGAGACATGGTCAGATGTGCGCTAACTGTGTCTTCAGATGGTGAATGTTGGAAATGGTGCTTTCTGAGGCTCCTTACAGTTCTTGTTCATCAAGGGTAGAAAGTAAGGGAGACATGGTCAGATGTGCGCTAACTGTGTCTACAGATGGTGAATGTTGGAAATGGTGCTTTCTGAGGCTCCTTACAGTTCTTGCTCATCAAGGGTGGAAAGTAAGGTAGACATGGTCAGATGTGCGCTAACTGTGTCTACAGATGGTGAATGTTGGAAATGGTGCCTTCTGAGCTCCTTACTGTTCTCCTTCACCTAGGGTAGTGAGTAAGGTAGACGTGTACAGCTGTACGCTAACTATGTCTACAGATGGTGAATGTTGAAAATGGTGCTTTCTGAGGCTCCTTACAGTTCTTGTTCATCAAGGGTAGAAAGTAAGGGAGACATGGTCAGATGTGCGCTAACTGTGTCTACAGATGGTGAATGTTGGAAATGGTGCTTTCTGAGGCTCCTTACAGTTCATGTTCATCAAGGGTAGAAAGTAAGGGAGACATGGTCAGATGTGCGCTAACTGTGTCTACAGATGGTGAATGTTGGAAATGGTGCCTTCTGAGCTCCTTACTGTTCTCCTTCACCTAGGGTAGTGAGTAAGGTAGACGTGTACAGCTGTACGCTAACTATGTCTACAGATGGTGAATGTTGGAAATGGTGCTTTCTGAGGCTCCTTCCAGTTCTTGTTCATCAAGGGTAGAAAGTAAGGGAGACATGGTCAGATGCGCGCTAACTGTGTCTACAGATGGTGAATGTTGGAAATGGTGCTTTCTGAGGCTCCTTGCAGTTCTTGTTCATCAAGGGTAGAAAGTACGGGAGACATGGTCAGATGTGCGCTAACTGTGTCTACAGATGCTGAATGTTGGAAATGGTGCTTTCTGAGGCTCCTTACAGTTCTTGTTCATCAAAGGTAGAAAGTAAGGGAGACATGGTCAGATGTGTGCTAACTGTGTCTACAGATGGTGAATGTTGGAAATGGTGCTTTCTGAGGCTCCTTACAGTTCTTGTTCATCAAGGTTAGAAAGTAAGGTAGACATGGTCAGATGTGCGCTAACTGTGTCTACAGATGGTGAATGTTGGAAATGGTGCCTTCTGAGCTCCTTACTGTTCTCCTTCACCTAGGGTAGTGAGTAAGGTAGACGTGTACAGCTGTACGCTAACTATGTCTACAGATGGTGAATGTTGGAAATGGTGCTTTCTGAGGCTCCTTACAGTTCTTGTTCATCAAGGGTAGAAAGTAAGGGAGACAAGGTCAGATGTGCGCTAACTGTGTCTACAGATGGTGAATGTTGGAAATGGTGCTTTCTGAGGCTCCTTACAGTTCTTGTTCATCAAGGGTAGAAAGTAAGGGAGACATGTTCAGATGTGCGCTAACTGTGTCTACAGATGGTGAATGTTGGAAATGGTGCCTTCTGAGCTCCTTACTGTTCTCCTTCACCTAGGGTAGTGAGTAAGGTAGACGTGTACAGCTGTACGCTAACTATGTCTACAGATGGTGAATGTTGGAAATGGTGCTTTCTGAGGCTCCTTACAGTTCTTGTTCATCAAGGGTAGAAAGTAAAGGAGACATGGTCAGATGTGCGCTAACTGTGTCTACAGATGGTGAATGTTGGAAATGGTGCTTTATGAGGCTCCTTACAGTTCTTGTTCATCAAGGGTAGAAAGTAAGTGAGACATGGTCAGATGTGCGCTAACTGTGTCTACAGACGGTGAATGTTGGAAATGGTGCCTTCTGAGCTCCTTACTGTTCTCCTTCACCTAGGGTAGTGAGTAGGGTAGACGTGTACAGCTGTACGCTAACTATGTCTACAGATGGTGAATGTTGGAAATGGTGCTTTCTGAGGCTCCTTACAGTTCTTGTTCATCAAGGGTAGAAAGTAAGGGAGACATGGTCAGATGTGCGCTAACTGTGTCTACAGATGGTGAATGTTGGAAATGGTGCTTTCTGAGGCTCCTTACAGTTCTTGTTCATCAAGGGTAGAAAGTAAGGGAGACATGGTCAGATGTGCGCTAACTGTGTCTACAGATAGTGAATGTTGGAAATGGTGCTTTCTGAGGCTCCTTACAGTTCTTGTTCATCAAGGGTAGAAAGTAAGGGAGACATGGTCAGATGTGCGCTAACTGTGTCTACAGATAGTGAATGTTGGAAATGGTGCTTTCTGAGGCTCCTTACAGTTCTTGTTCATCAAGGGTAGAAAGTAAGGGAGACATGGTCAGATGTGCGCTAACTGTGTCTACAGATGGTGAATGTTGGAAACGGTGCCTTCTGAGCTCCTTTCTGTTCTTCTCCACCTAGGGTAGTGAGTAAGGTAGACGTGTACAGCTGTACGCTAACTATGTCTACAGATGGTGAATGTTGGAAATGGTGATTTCTGAGGCTCCTTACAGTTCTTGTTCATCATGGGTAGAAAGTAAGGGAGACATGGTCAGATGTGCGCTAACTGTGTCTACAGATGGTGAATGTTGGAAATGGTGCTTTCTGAGGCTCCTAACAGTTCTTGTTCATCAAGGGTAGAAAGTAAGGGAGACATGGTCAGATGTGCGCTAACTGTGTCTACAGATGGTGAATGTTGGAAATGGTGCTTTCTGAGGCTCCTTACAGTTCTTGTTCATCAAGGGTAGAAAGTAAGGGAGACATGGTCAGATGTGCGCTAACTGTGTCTACAGATGGTGAATGTTGGAAATGGTGCTTTCTGAGGCTCCTTACAGTTCTTGTTCATCAAGGGTAGAAAGTAAGGGAGACATGGTGAGATGTGCGCTAACTGTGTCTACAGATGGTGAATGTTGGAAATGGTGCCTTCTGAGCTCCTTACTGTTCTCCTTCACCTAAGGTAGACGTGTACAGCTGTACGCTAACTATGTCTACAGATGGTGAATGTTGGAAATGGTGCTTTCTGAGGCTCCTTACAGTTCTTGTTCATCAAGGGTAGAAAGTAAGGGAGACATGGTCAGATGCGCGCTAACTGTGTCTACAGATGGTGAATGTTGGATATGGTGCTTTCTGAGCCTCCTTGCAGTTCTTGTTCATCAAGGGTAGAAAGTAAGGGAGACATGGTCAGATGTGCGCTAACTGTGTCTACAGATGGTGAATGTTGGAAATGGTGCTTTCTGAGGCTCCTTACAGTTCTTGTTCATCAAAGGTAGAAAGTAAGGGAGACATGGTCTGATGTGCGCTAACTGTGTCTACAGATGGTGAATGTTGGTAATGGTGCCTTCTGAGCTCCTTACTGTTCTCCTTCACCTAGGGTAGTGAGTAAGGTAGACGTGTACAGCTGTACGCTAACTATGTCTACAGATGGTGAATGTTGGAAATGGTGCTTTCTGAGGCTCCTTACAGTTCTTGTTCATCAAGGGTAGAAAGTAAGGGAGACATGGTCAGATGCGCGCTAACTGTGTCTACAGATGGTGAATGTTGGAAATGGTGCTTTCGGAGGCTCCTTACAGTTCTTGTTCATCAAAGGTAGAAAGTGAGGGAGACATGGTCAGATGTGCGCTAACTGTGTCTACAGATGGTGAATGTTGGTAATGGTGCCTTCTGAGCTCCTTACTGTTCTCCTTCACCTAGGGTAGTGAGTAAGGTAGACGTGTACAGCTGTACGCTAACTATGTCTACAGATGGTGAATGTTGGAAATGCTGCTTTCTGAGGCTCCTTACAGATCTTGTATATCAAGGGTAGAAAGTAAGGGAGACATGGTCAGATGTGCGCTAACTGTGTCTACAGATGGTGAATGTTGGAAATGGTGCCTTCTGAGCTCCTTACTGTTCTCCTGCACCTAGGGTAGTGAGTAAGGTAGATGTGTGCAGCTGTACGCTAACTATGTCTACAGATGGTGAATGTTGGAAATGGTGCTTTCTGAGGCTCCTTACAGTTCTTGTTCATCAAGGGTAGAAAGTAAGGGAGACATGGTCACATGTGCGCTAACTGTGTCTACAGATGGTGAATGTTGGAAATGGTGCTTTCTGAGGCTCCTAACAGTTCTTGTTCATCAAGGGTAGAAAGTAAGGGAGACATGGTCAGATGTGCGCTAACTGTGTCTACAGATGGTGAATGTTGGAAACGGTGCTTTCTGAGGCTCCTTACAGTTCTTGTTCATCAAGGGTAGAAAGTAAGGGAGACATGGTCAGATGTGCACTAACTGTGTCTACAGATAGTGAATGTTGGAAATGGTGCTTTCTGAGGCTCCTTACAGTTCTTGTTCATCAAGGGTAGAAAGTAAGGGAGACATGGTCAGATGTGCGCTAACTGTGTCTACAGATGGTGAAAGTTGGAAATGGTGCTTTCTGAGGCTCCTTACAGTTCTTGTTCATCAAGGGTAGATAGTAAACGAGACATGGTCAGATGTGCGCTAACTGTGTCTACAGATGGTGAATGTTGTAAATGGTGCCTTCTGAGCTCCTTAATGTTCTCCTTCACCTAGGTTAGTGAGTAAGGTAGACGTGTACAGCTGTACGCTAACTATGTCTACAGATGGTGAATGTTGGAAATGGTGCTTTCTGAGGCTCAATACAGTTCTTGTTCATCAAGGGTAGAAAGTAAGGGAGACATGGTCAGATGTGCGCTAACTATGTCTAGAAATGGTGAATGTTGGAAATGGTGCTTTCTGAGGCTCCTTACAGTTCTTGTTCATCAAGGGTAGAAAGTAAGAGAGACATGGTCAGATGTGCGCTAACTGTGTCTACAGATGGTGAATGTTGGAAATGGTGCTTTCTGAGGCTCCTTACAGTTCTTGTTCATCAAGGGTAGAAAGTAAGGGAGACATGGTCAGATGTGCGCTAACTGTGTCTACAGTTGGTGAATGTTGGAAATGGTGCTTTTTGAGGCTCCTTACAGTTCTTGTTGATCAAGGGTACAAAGTAAGGGAGACATGGTCAGATGTGCGCTAACTGTGTCTACAGATGGTGAATGTTGGAAACGGTGCTTTCTGAGGCTCCTTACAGTTCTTGTTCATCAAGGGTAGAAAGTAAGGGAGACATGGTGAGATGTGCGCTAACTGTGTCTACAGATGGTGAATGTTGTAAATGGTGCCTTCTGAGCTCTTTTCTGTTTTCCTTCACCTAGGGTAGTGAGTAAGGTAGACGAGTACAGCTGTACGCTAACTATGTCTACAGATGGTGAATGTTGGAAATGGTGCTTTCTGAGGCTCCTTACAGTTCTTGTTCATCAAGGGTAGAAAGTAAGGGAGACATGGTCAGATGTGCGCTAACTGTGTCTACAGATTGTGAATGTTGGAAATGGTGCTTTCTGAGGCTCCTTACAGTTCTTGTTCATGAAGGGTAGAAAGTAAGGGAGACATGGTCAGATGTGCGCTAACTGTGTCTACAGATGGTGAATGTTGGAAATGGTGCTTTCTGAGGCTCCTTACAGTTCTTGTTCATCAAGGGTAGAAAGTAAGGGAGACATGGTGAGATGTGCGCTAACTGTGTCTACAGATGGTGAAAGTTGGAAATGGTGCATTCTGAGCTCCTTACTGTTCTCCTTCACCTAGGGTAGTGAGTAAGGTAGACGTGTACAGCTGTACGCTAACTATGTCTACAGATGGTGAATGTTGGAAATGGTGCTTACTGAGGCTCCTTACAGTTCTTGTTCATCATGGGTAGAAAGTAAGGGAGACATGGTCAGATGTGCGCTAACTGTGTCTACAGATGGTGAATGTTGGAAATGGTGCATTCTGAGGCTCCTAACAGTTCTTGTTCATCAAGGGTAGAAAGTGAGGGAGACATGGTCAGATGTGCGCTAACTGTGTCTACAGATGGTGAATGTTGGAAATGGTGCTATCTGTGGCTCCTTACAGTTCTTGTTCATCAAGGGTAGAAAGTAAGGGAGACATGGTGAGATGTGCGCTAACTGTGTCTACAGATGGTGAATGTTGGAAATGGTGCTTTCTGAGGCTCCTTACAGTTCTTGTTCATCAAGGGTAGAAAGTAAGGGAGACATGGTCAGATGTGCGCTAACTGTGTCTACAGATGGTGAATGTTGGAAATGGTGCTTTCTGAGGCTCCTTACAGTTCTTGTTCATCAAGGGTAGAAAGTAAGGGAGACATGGTCAGATGTGCGCTAACTGTGTCTACAGATGGTGAATGTTGGGAATGGTGCTTTCTGAGGCTCCTTACAGTTCTTGTTCATCAAGGGTAGAAAGTAAGGGAGACATGGTCAGATGTGCGCTAACTGTGTCTACAGATGGTGAATGTTGGAAATGGTGCTTTCTGAGGCTCCTTACAGTTCTTGTTCATCATGGGTAGAAAGTAAGGGAGACATGGTGAGAAGTGCGCTAACTGTGTCTACAGATGGTGAATGTTGGAAATGGTGCTTTCTGAGGCTCCTTACAGTTCTTGTTCATCAAGGGTAGAAAGTAAGGGAGACATGGTGAGATGTGCGCTAACTGTTTCTACAGATGGTGAATGTTGGGAATGCTGCTTTCTGAGGCTCCTTACAGTTCTTGTTCATCAAGGGTAGAAAGTAAGGGAGACATGGTCAGATGTGCGCTAACTGTGTCTACAGATGGTGAATGTTGGAAATGGTGCTTTCTGAATCTCCTTACAGTTCTTGTTCATCAAGGGTAGAAAGTAAGGGAGACATGGTGAGATGTGCGCTAACTGTGTCTACAGATGGTGAATGTTGGAAATGGTGCTTTCTGAGGCTCCTTACAGTTCTTGTTCATCAAGGGTAGAAAGTAAGGGAGACATGGTCAGATGTGCGCTAACTGTGTCTACAGATGGTGAATGTTGGGAATGGTGCTTTCTGAGGCTCCTTACAGTTCTTGTTCATCAAGGGTAGAAAGTAAGGGAGACATGGTCAGATGTGCGCTAACTGTGTCTACAGATGGTGAATGTTGGGAATGGTGCTTTCTGAGGCTCCTTACAGTTCTTGTTCATCAGGGGTAGAAAGTAAGGGAGACATGGTCAGATGTGCGCTAACTGTGTCTACAGATGGTGAATGTTGGAAATGGTGCCTTCAGAGCTCCTTACTGTTCTCCTTCACCTAGGGTAGTGAGTAAGGTAGACGTGTACAGCTGTACGCTAACTATGTCTACAGATGGTGAATGTTGGAAATGGTGCTTTCTGAGGCTCCTTACAGTTCTTGTTCATCAAGGGTAGAAAGTAAAGGAGACATGGTCAGATATGCGCTAACTGTGTCTACAGATGGTAAATGTTGGAAATGGTGATTTCTGCGGCCTCTTACTGTTCTTGTTCATCAAGGGTAGAAAGTAAGGGAGACATGGTCAGATGTGCGCTAACTGTGTCTACAGATGGTGAATGTTGGAAATGGTGCCTTCTGAGATCCTTACTGTTCTCCTTCACCTAGGGTAGTGAGTAACGTAGACGTGTACAGCTGTACGCTAACTATGTCTACAGATGGTGAATGTTGGAAATGGTGCTTTCTGAGGCTCAATACAGTTCTTGTTCATCAAGGGTAGAAAGTAAGGGAGACATGGTCAGATGTGCGCTAACTGTGTCTACAGTTGGTGAATGTTGGAAATGGTGCTTTTTCAGGCTCCTTACAGTTCTTGTTCATCAAGGGTACAAAGTAAGGGAGACATGGTCAGATGTGCGCTAACTGTGTCTACAGATGGTGAATGTTGTAAATGGTGCCTTCTGAGCTCTTTACTGTTTTCCTTCACCTAGGGTAGTGAGTAAGGCAGACGAGTACAGCTGTACGCTAACTATGTCTACAGATGGTGAATGTTGGAAATGGTGCTTTCTGAGGCTCCTTACAGTTCTTGTTCATCAAGGGTAGAAAGTAAGGGAGACATGGTCAGATGTGCGCTAACTGTGTCTACAGATAGTGAATGTTGGAAATGGTGCTTTCTGAGGCTCCTTACAGTTCTTGTTCATCAAGGGTAGAAAGTAAGGGAGACATGGTCAGATGTGCGCTAACTGTGTCTACAGATGGTGAATGTTGGAAATGGTGCCTTCTGAGCTCCTTACTGTTCTTCTTCACCTAGGGTAGTGAGTAAGGTAGACGTGTACAGCTGTACGCTAACTATGTCTACAGATGGTGAATGTTGGAAATGGTGCTTTCTGAGGCTCCTTACAGTTCTTGTTCATCAAGGGTAGAAAGTAAGGGAGACATGGTCAGATGTGCGCTAACTGTGTCTACAGATGGTGAATGTTGGAAATGGTGCTTTCTGAGGCTCCTTACAGTTCTTGTTCATCAAGGGTAGAAAGTAAGGGAGACATGGTGAGATGTGCGCTAACTGTGTCTACAGATGGTGAAAGTTGGAAATGGTGCCTTCTGAGCTCCTTACTGTTCTCCTTCACCTAGGGTAGTGAGTAAGGTAGACGTGTACAGCTGTACGCTAACTATGTCTACAGATGGTGAATGTTGGAAATGGTGCTTACTGAGGCTCCTTACAGTTCTTGTTCATCATGGGTAGAAAGTAAGGGAGACATGGTGAGATGTGCGCTAACTGTGTCTACAGATGGTGAAAGTTGGAAATGGTGCCTTCTGAGCTCCTTACTGTTCTCCTTCACCTAGGGTAGTGAGTAAGGTAGACGTGTACAGCTGTACGCTAACTATGTCTACAGATGGTGAATGTTGGAAATGGTGCTTACTGAGGCTCCTTACAGTTCTCGTTCATCATGGGTAGAAAGTAAGGGAGACATGGTCAGATGTGCGCTAACTGTGTCTACAGATGGTGAATGTTGGAAATGGTGCTTTCTGAGGCTCCTAACAGTTCTTGTTCATCAAGGGTAGAAAGTAAGGGAGACATGGTCAGATGTGCGCTAACTGTGTCTACAGATGGTGAATGTTGGAAATGGTGCTTTCTGAGGCTCCTTACAGTTCTTGTTCATCAAGGGTAGAAAGTAAGGGAGACATGGTGAGATGTGCGCTAACTGTGTCTACAGATGGTGAATGTTGGAAATGGTGCTTTCTGAGGCTCCTTACAGTTCTTGTTCATCAAGGGTAGAAAGTAAGGGAGACATGGTCAGATGTGCGCTAACTGTGTCTACAGATGGTGAATGTTGGGAATGGTGCTTTCTGAGGCTCCTTACAGTTCTTGTTCATCAAGGGTAGAAAGTAAGGGAGACATGGTCAGATGTGCGCTAACTGTGTCTACAGGGGGTGAATGTTGGAAATGGTGCTTTCTGAGGCTCCTTACAGTTCTTGTTCATCAAGGGTAGAAAGTAAGGGAGACATGGTGAGATGTGCGCTAACTGTGTCTACAGATGGTGAATGTTGGATATGGTGCCTTCTGAGGCTCCTTACAGTTCTTGTTCATCAAGGGTAGAAAGTAAGGGAGACATGGTGAGATGTGCGCTAACTGTGTCTACAGATGGTGAATGTTGGGAATGGTGCTTTCTGAGGCTCCTTACAGTTCTTGTTCATCAAGGGTAGAAAGTAAGGGAGACATGGTCAGATGTGCGCTAACTGTGTCTACAGATGGTGAATGTTGGGAATGGTGCTTTCTGAGGCTCCTTACAGTTCTTGTTCATCAAGGGTAGAAAGTAAGGGAGACATGGTCAGATGTGCGCTAACTGTGTCTACAGATGGTGAATGTTGGAAATGGTGCTTTCTGAGGCTCCTTACAGTTCTTGTTCATCAAGGGTAGAAAGTAAGGGAGACATGGTCAGATGTGCGCTAACTGTGTCTACAGATGGTGATTGTTGGGAATGGTGCTTTCTGAGGCTCCTTACAGTTCTTGTTCATCAAGGGTAGAAAGTAAGGGAGACATGGTCAGATGTGCGCTAACTGTGTCTACAGATGGTGAATGTTGGAAATGGTGCTTTCTGAGGCTCCTTACAGTTCTTGTTCATGAAGGGTAGAAAGTAAGGGAGACATGGTCAGATGTGCGCTAACTGTGTCTACAGATGGTGAATGTTGGAAATGGTGCTTTCTGAGGCTCCTTACAGTTCATGTTCATCAAGGGTAGAAAGTAAGGGAGACGTGGTCAGATGTGCGCTAACTGTGTCTACAGATGGTGAATGTTGGAAATGGTGCTTTCTGAGGCTCCTTACAGTTCTTGTTCATCAAGGGTAGAAAGTAAGGGAGATATGGTCAGATGTGCGCTAACTGTGTCTACAGATGGTGAATGTTGGAAATGGTGCTTTCTGAGGCTCCTTACAGTTCTTGTTCATCAAGGGTAGAAAGTAAGGGAGACATGGTGAGATGTGCGCTAACTGTGTCTACAGATGGTGAATGTTGGGAATGGTGCTTTCTGAGGCTCCTTACAGTTCTTGTTCATCAAGGGTAGAAAGTAAGGGAGACATGGTGAGATGTGCGCTAACTGTGTCTACAGATGGTGAATGTTGGAAATGGTGCTTTCTGAGGCTCCTTACAGTTCTTGTTCATCAAGGGTAGAAAGTAAGGGAGACATGGTCAGATGTGCGCTAACTGTGTCTACAGATGGTGAATGTTGGAAATGGTGCTTTCTGAGGCTCCTTACAGTTCTTGTTCATCAAGGGTAGAAAGTAAGGGAGACATGGTGAGATGTGCGCTAACTGTGTCTACAGATGGTGAATGTTGGGAATGGTGCTTTCTGAGGCTCCTTACAGTTCTTGTTCATCAAGGGTAGAAAGTAAGGGAGACATGGTGAGATGTGCGTAAAACTGTGTCTACAGATGGTGAATGTTGGGAATGGTGCTTTCTGAGGCTCCTTACAGTTCTTGTTCATCAAGGGTAGAAAGTAAGGGAGACATGGTCAGATGTGCGCTAACTGTGTCTTTAGATGGTGAAAGTTGGGAATGGTGCTTTCTGAGGCTCCTTACAGTTCTTGTTCATCAAGGGTAGAAAGTAAGGGAGACATGGTCAGATGTGCGCTAACTGTGTCTACAGATGGTGAATGTTGGGAATGGTGCTTTCTGAGGCTCCTTACAGTTCTTGTTCATCAAGGGTAGAAAGTAAGGGAGACATGGTGAGATGTGCGCTAACTGTGTCTACAGATGGTGAATGTTGGAAATGGTGCTTTCTGAGGCTCCTTACAGTTCTTGTTCATCAAGGGTAGAAAGTAAGGGAGACATGGTGAGATGTGCGCTAACTGTGTCTACAGATGGTGAATGTTGGAAATGGTGCTTTCTGAGGCTCCTTACAGTTCTTGTTCATCAAGGGTAGAAAGTAAGGGAGACATGGTGAGATGTGCGCTAACTGTGTCTACAGATGGTGAATGTTGGGAATGGTGCTTTCTGAGGCTCCTTACAGTTCTTGTTCATCAAGGGTAGAAAGTAAGGGAGACATGGTGAGATGTGCCCTAACTGTGTCTACAGATGGTGAATGTTGAGAATGGTGCTTTCTGAGGCTCCATACAGTTCTTGTTCATCAAGGGTAGAAAGTAAGGGAGACATGGTGAGATGTGCGCTAACTGTGTCTACAGATGGTGAATGTTGGAAATGGTGCTTTCTGAGGCTCCTTACAGTTCTTGTTCATCAAGGGTAGAAAGTAAGGGAGACATGGTGAGATGTGCGCTAACTGTGTCTACAGATGGTGAATGTTGGGAATGGTGCTTTCTGAGGCTCCTTACAGTTCTTGTTCATCAAGGGTAGAAAGTAAGGGAGACATGGTCATATGTGCGCTAACTGTGTCTACAGATAGTGAATGTTGGAAATGGTGCTTTCTGAGGCTCCTTACAGTTCTTGTTCATCAAGGGTAGAAAGTAAGGGAGACATGGTCACATGTGCGCTAACTGTGTCTACAGAGAGTGAATGTTGGAAATGGTGCTTTCTGAGGCTCCTTACAGTTCTTGTTCATCAAGGGTAGAAAGTAAGGGAGACATGGTCAGATGTGCGCTAACTGTGTCTACAGATAGTGAATGTTGGAAATGGTGCTTTCTGAGGCTCCTTACAGTTCTTGTTCATCAAGGGTAGAAAGTAAGGGAGACATGGTCAGATGTGCGCTAACTGTGTCTACAGATAGTGAATGTTGGAAATGGTGCTTTCTGAGGCTCCTTACAGTTCTTGTTCATCAAGGGTAGAAAGTAAGGGAGACATGGTCAGATGTGCGCTAACTGTGTCTACAGATAGTGAATGTTGGAAATGGTTCTTTCTGAGGCTCCTTACAGTTCTTGTTCATCAAGGGTAGAAAGTAAGGGAGACATGGTCAGATGTTCGCTAACTGTGTCTACAGATAGTGAATGTTGGAAATGGTGCTTTCTGAGGCTCCTTACAGTTCTTGTTCATCAAGGGTAGAAAGTAAGGGAGACATGGTCAGATGTGCGCTAACTGTGTCTACAGATAGTGAATGTTGGAAATGGTGCTTTCTGAGGCTCCTTACAGTTCTTGTTCATCAAGGGTGGGAAGTAAGGGAGACATGGTCAGATGTGCGCTAACTGTGTCTACAGATAGTGAATGTTGGAAATGGTGCTTTCTGAGGCTCCTTACAGTTCTTGTTCATCAAGGGTAGAAAATAAGGGAGACATGGTCAGATGTGCGCTAACTGTGTCTACAGATAGTGAATGTTGGAAATGGTGCTTTCTGAGGCTCCTTACAGTTCTTGTTCATCAAGGGTAGAAAGTAAGGGAGACATGGTCAGATGTGCGCTAACTGTGTCTACAGATAGTGAATGTTGGAAATGGTGCATTCTGAGGCTCCTTACAGTTCTTGTTCATCAAGGGTAGAAACTAAGGGAGACATGGTCAGATGTGCGCTAACTGTGTCTACAGATAGTGAATGTTGGAAATGGTGCTTCCTGAGGCTCCTTACAGTTCTTGTTCATCAAGGGTAGAAAGTAAGGGAGACATGGTCAGATGTGCGCTAACTGTGTCTACAGAGAATGAATGTTGGAAATGGTGCTTTCTGAGGCTCCTTACAGTTCTTGTTCATCAAGGGTAGAAAGTAAGGGAGACATGGTCAGATGTGTGCTAACTGTGTCTACAGATAGTGAATGTTGGAAATGGTGCTTTCTGAGGCTCCTTACAGTTCTTGTTCATCAAGGGTAGAAAGTAAGGGAGACATGGTCAGATGCGCGCTAACTGTGTCTACAGATAGTGAATGTTGGAAAAGGTACTTTCTGAGGCTCCTTACAGTTCTTGTTCATCAAGGGTAGAAAGTAAGGGAGACATCGTCAGATGTGCGCTAACTGTGTCTACAGATAGTGAATGTTGGAAATGGTGCTTTCAGAGGCTCCTTACAGTTCTTGTTCATCAATGGTAGAAAGTAAGGGAGACATGGTCAGATGTGCGCTAACTGTGTCTACAGATAGTGAATGTTGGAAATGGAGCTTTCTGAGGTTCCTTACAGTTCTTGTTCATCAAGGGTAGAAAGTAAGGGAGACATGGTGAGATGTGCGCTAACTATGTCTACAGATGGTGAATGTTGGGAATGGTGCTTTCTGAGGCTCCTTACAGTTCTTGTTCATCAAGGGTAGAAAGTAAGGGAGACATGGTCAGATGTGCGCTAACTGTGTCTACAGATAGTGAATGTTGGAAATGGTGCTTTCTGAGGCTCCTTACAGTTCTTGTTCATCAAGGGTAGAAAGTAAGGGAGACATGGTGAGATGTGCGCTAACTGTGTCTACAGATGGTGAATGTTGGAAATGGTGCTTTCTGAGGCTCCTTACAGTTCTTGTTCATCAAGGGTAGAAAGTAAGGGAGACATGGTGAGATGTGCGCTAACTGTGTCTACAGATGGTGAATGTTGGAAATGGTGCTTTCTGAGGCTCCTTACAGTTCTTGTTCATCAAGGGTAGAAAGTAAGGGAGACATGGTGAGATGTGCGCTAACTGTGTCTACAGATGGTGAATTGTGGAAATGGTGCTTTCTGAGGCTCCTTACAGTTCTTGTTCATCAAGGGTAGAAAGTAAGGGAGACATGGTGAGATGTGCGCTAACTGTGTCTACAGATGGTGAATGTTGGAAATGGTGCTGTCTGAGGCTCCTAACAGTTCTTGTTCATCAAGGGTAGAAAGTAAGGGAGACATGGTCAGATGTGCGCTAACTATGTCTACAGATGGTGAATGTTGGAAATGGTGCCTTCTGAGCTCCTTACTGTTCTCCTTCACCTAAGGTAGACGTGTACAGCTGTACGCTAACTATGTCTACAGATGGTGAATGTTGGAAATGGTGCTGTCTGAGGCTCCTAACAGTTCTTGTTCATCAAGGGTAGAAAGTAAGGGAGACATGGTCAGATGTGCGCTAACTGTGTCTACAGATTGTGAATGTTGAAAATTGTTCCTTCTGAGCTCCTTACTGTTCTCCTTCACCTTGGGTAGTGAGTAAGGTAGACGTGTACAGCTGTACGCTAACTATTTCTACAGATGGTGAATGTTGGAAATGGTGCTTTCTGAGGCTCCTTACAGATCTTGTATATCAAGGGTAGAAAGTAAGGGAGACATGGTCAGATGTGCGCTAACTGTGTCTACAGATGGTGAATGTTGGAAATGGTGCCTTCTGAGCTCCTTACTGTTCTCCTTCACCTAGGGTAGTGAGTAAGGTAGACGTGTACAGCTGTACGCTAACTATGTCTACAGATGGTGAATGTTGGAAATGGTGCTTTCTGAGGCTCCTTACAGTTCTTGTTCATCAAGGGTAGAAAGTAAGGGAGACATGGTCAGATGTGCGCTAACTGTGTCTACAGATGGTGAATGGTGGAAATGGTGCTTTCTGAGGCTCCTTACAGATCTTGTTCATCAAGGGTAGAAAGTAAGGGAGACATGGTCAGATGTGCGCTAACTGTGTCTACAGATGGTGAATGTTGGAAATGGTGCCTTCTGAGCTCCATACTGTTCTCCTTCACCTAGGGTAGTGAGTAAGGTAGACGTGTACAGCTGTACGCTAACTATGTCTACAGATGGTGAATGTTGGAAATGGTGCTTTCTGAGGCTCCTTACAGTTCTTGTTCATCAAGGGTAGAAAGTAAGGGAGACATGGTCAGATGCGCGCTAACTGTGTCTACAGATGGTGAATGTTGGAAATGGTGCTTTCTGAGGCTCCTTACAGTTCTTGTTCATCAAAGGTAGAAAGTAAGGGAGACATGGTCAGATGTGCGCTAACTGTGTCTACAGATGGTGAATGTTGGTAATGGTGCCTTCTGAGCTCCTTACTGGTCTCCTTCACCTAGGGTAGCGAGTAAGGTAGACGTGTACAGCTGTACGCTAACTATGTCTACAGATGGTGAATGTTGGAAATGGTGCTTTCTGAGGCTCCTTACAGTTCTTGTTCATCAAGGGTAGAAAGTAAGGGAGACATGGTCAGATGTGCGCTAACTGTGTCTACAGATGGTGAATGTTGGAAATGGTGCCTTCTGAGCTCCTTACTGTTCGCCTTCACCTAAGGTAGACGTGTACAGCTGTACGCTAACTATGTCTACAGATAGTGAATGTTGGAAATTGTGCTTTCTTAGGGTCCTTACAGTTCTTGTTCATCAAGGGTAGAAAGTAAGGGAGACATGGTCAGATGCGCGCTAACTGTGTCTACAGATGGTGAATGTTGGAAATGGTGCTATCTGAGCCTCCTTGCAGTTCTTGTTCATCAAGGGTAGAAAGTAAGGGAGACATGGTCAGATGTGCGCTAACTGTGTCTACAGATGGTGAATGTTGGAAATGGTGCTTTCTGAGGTTCCTTACAGTTCTTGTTCATCAAAGGTAGAAAGTAAGGAAGACATGGTCTGACGTGCGCCAACTGTGTCTACAGATGGTGAATGTTGGTAATGGTGCCTTCTGAGCTCCTTACTGTTCTCCTTCACCTAGGGTAGTGAGTAAGGTAGACGTGTACAGCTGTACGCTAACTATGTCTACAGATGGTGAATGTTGGAAATGCTGCTTTCTGAGGCTCCTTACAGATCTTGTATATCAAGGGTAGAAAGTAAGGGAGACATGGTCAGATGTGCGCTAACTGTGTCTACAGATGGTGAATGTTGGAAATGGTGCCTTCTGAGCTCCTTACTGTTCTCCTTCACCTAGGGTAGTGAGTAAGGTAGACGTGTACAGCTGTACGCTAACTATGTCTACAGATGGTGAATGTTGGAAATGGTGCTTTCTGAGGCTCCTTACAGTTCTTGTTCATCAAGGGTAGAAAGTAAGGGAGACATGGTCAGATGTGCGCTAACTGTGTCTACAAATGGTCAATGTTGGAAATGGTGCTTTCTGAGGCCCCTTACAGTTCTTGTTCATCAAGGGTACAAAGTAAGGGAGACATGGTCAGATGTGCGCTAACTGTGTCTACAGATGGTGAATGTTGGAAATGGTGCTTTCTGAGGCTCCTTACAGTTCTTGTTCATCAGGGGTAGAAAGTAAGGGAGACATGGTCAGATGTGCGCTAACTGTGTCTACAGATGGTGAATGTTGGAAATGGTGCCTTCTGAGCTCCTTACTGTTCTCCTTCACCTAGGCTAGTGAGTAAGGTAGACGTGTACAGCTGTACGCTAACTATGTCTACAGATGGTGAATGTTGGAAATGGTGCTTTCTGAGGCTCCTTACAGTTCTTGTTCATCAAGGGTAGAAAGTAAGGGAGACATGGTCAGAAATGCGCTAACTGTGTCTACGGATGGTAAATGTTGGAAATGGTGCTTTCTGAGGCTCCTTACTGTTCTTGTTCATCAAGGGTAGAAAGTAATGGAGACATGGTCAGATGTGCGCTAACTGTGTCTACAGATGGTGAATGTTGGAAATGGTGCCTTCTGAGCTCCTTACTGTTCTCCTTCACCTAGGGTAGTGAGTAACGTAGACGTGTACAGCTGTACGCTAATTATGTCTACAGATGGTGAACGTTGGAAATGGTGCTTTCTGAGGCTCAATACAGTTCTTGTTCATCAAGGGTAGAAAGTAAGGGAGACATGGTCACATGTGCGCTAACTGTGTCTACAGATGGTGAATGTTGGAAATGGTGCTTTCTGAGGCTCCTTACAGTTCTTGTTCATCAAGGGTAGAAAGTAAGGGAGACATGGTCAGATGTGCGCTAACTGTGTCTACAGATGGTGAATGTTGGAAATGGTGCTTTCTGAGGCTCCTTACAGTTCTTGTTCATCAAGGGTAGAAAGTAAGGGAGACATGGTCAGATGTGCGCTAACTGTGTCTACAGATGGTGAATGTTGGGAATGGTGCTTTCTGAGGCTCCTTACAGTTCTTGTTCATCAAGGGTAGAAAGTAAGGGAGACATGGTCAGATGTGCGCTAACTGTGTCTACAGATGGTGAATGTTGGAAATGGTGCTTTCTGAGGCTCCTTACAGTTCTTGTTCATCAAGGGTAGAAAGTAAGGGAGACATGGTGAGAAGTGCGCTAACTGTGTCTACAGATGGTGAATGTTGGAAATGGTGCTTTCTGAGGCTCCTTACAGTTCTTGTTCATCAAGGGTAGAAAGTAAGGGAGACATGGTGAGATGTGCGCTAACTGTTTCTACAGATGGTGAATGTTGGGAATGGTGCTTTCTGAGGCTCCTTACAGTTCTTGTTCATCAAGGGTAGAAAGTAAGGGAGACATGGTCAGATGTGCGCTAACTGTGTCTACAGATGGTGAATGTTGGAAATGGTGCTTTCTGAATCTCCTTACAGTTCTTGTTCATCAAGGGTAGAAAGTAAGGGAGACATGGTGAGATGTGCGCTAACTGTGTCTACAGATGGTGAATGTTGTAAATGGTGCCTTCTGAGCTCTTTACTGTTTTCCTTCACCTAGGGTAGTGATTAAGGTAGACGTGTACAGCTGTACGCTAACTATGTCTACAGATGGTGAATGTTGGAAATGGTGCTTTCTGAGGCTCCTTACAGTTCTTGTTCATCAAGGGTAGAAAGTAAGGGAGACATGGTGAGATGTGCGCTAACTGTGACTACAGATGGTGAATGTTGGAAATGGGGCCTTCTGAGCTCCTTACTGTTCTCCTTCACCTAGGGTAGTGAGTAAGGTAGACGTGTACAGCTGTACGCTAACTATGTCTACAGATGGTGTATGTTGGAAATGGTGCTTTCTGAGGCTCCTTACAGTTCTTGTTCATCAAGGGTAGAAAGTAAGGGAGACATGGTCAGATATGCGCTAACTGTGTCTACAGATGGTAAATGTTGGAAATGGTGCTTTCTGAGGCTCCTTACTGTTCTTGTTCATCAAGGGTAGAAAGTAAGGGAGACATGGTGAGATGTGCGCTAACTGTGTCTACAGATGGTGAATGTTGGAATTGGTGCCTTCTGAGCTCCTTACTGTTCTCCTTCACCTAGGGTAGTGAGTAACGTAGACGTGTACAGCTGTACGCTAACTATGTCTACAGATGGTGAATGTTGGAAATGGTGCTTTCTGAGGCTCAATACAGTTCTTGTTCATCAAGGGTAGATAGTAAGGGAGACATGGTCAGATGTGCGCTAACTGTGTCTACAGATGGTGAATGTTGGAAATGGTGCTTTCTGAGGCTCCTTACAGTTCTTGTTCATCAAGGGTAGAAAGTAAGGGAGACATGGTCAGATGTGCGCTAACTGTGTCTACAGATGGTGAATGTTGGAAATGGTGCTTTCTGAGGCTCCTTACAGTTCTTGTTCATCAAGGGTAGATAGTAAGGGAGACATGGTCAGATGTGCGCTAACTGTGTCTACAGATGGTGAATGTTGGAAATGGTGCCTTCTGAGCTCCTTACTGTTCTCCTTCACCTAGGGTAGTGAGTGAGGTAGACGTGTACAGCTGTACGCTAACTATGTCTACAGATGGTGAATGTTGGAAATGGTGCTTTCTGAGGCTCCTTACAGTTCTTGTTCATCAAGGGTAGAAAGTAAGGGAGGCATGGTCAGATGTGCGCTGACTGTGTCTACAGATGGTGAATGTTGGAAATGGTGCCTTCTGAGCTCCTTACTGTTCTCCTTCACCTAGGGTAGTGAGTGAGGTAGACGTGTACAGCTGTACGCTAACTATGTCTAAAAATGGTGAATGTTGGAAATGGTGCTTTCTGAGGCTCCTTACAGTTCTTGTTCGTCAAGGGTAGAAAGTAAGGGAGACATGGTCAGATGTGCGCTAACTGTGTCTACAGATGGTGAATGTTGGAAATGGTGCTTTCTGAGGCTCCTTACAGTTCTTGTTCATCAATGGTAGAAAGTAAGGGAGACATGGTCAGATGTGCGCTAACTGTGTCTACAGATGGTGAATGTTGGAAATGGTGCTTTCTGAGGCTCCTTACAGTTCTTGTTCATCAAGGGTAAAATGTAAGGGAGACATGGTCAGGTGTGCGCTAACTGTGTCTACAGATGGTGAACGTTGAAAATGGTGCCTTCTGAGATCCTAACTGTTCTCCTTCATCTAGGGTAGTGAGTAAGGTAGACGTGTACAGCTGTACGCTAACTATGCCTACAGATGGTGAACGTTGGAAATGGTGCTTTCTGAGGCTCCTTACAGTTCTTGTTCATCAAGGGTAGAAAGTAAGGGAGACATGGTCAGATGTGCGCTAACTGTGTCTACAGATAGTGAATGTTGGAAATGGTTCTTTCTGAGGCTCCTTACAGTTCTTGTTCATCAAGGGTAGAATGTAAGGGAGACATGGTCAGATGTGCGCTAACTGAGTCTACAGATGGTGAATGTTGGAAATGGTGCCTTCTGAGCTCCTTACTGTTCTCCTTCACCTAGGGTAGTGAGTAAGGTAGACGTGTACAGCTGTACGCTAACTATGTCTACAGATGGTGAAGGTTGGAAATGGTGCTTTCTGAGGCTCCTTACAGTTCTTGTTCATCAAGGTTAGAAAGTAAAAGGGACATGGTCAGATGTGCGCTGACTGTGTCTACAGATGGTGAATGTTGGAAATGGTGCTTTCTGAGGCTCCTTACAGTTCTTAATCATCAAGGGTAGAAAGTAAGGGAGACATGGTGAGATGTGCGCTAACTGTGTCTACAGATGGTGAATGTAGGAAATGGAGCCTTCTGAGCTCCTTGCTGTTCTCCTTCACCTAGGGTACTGAGTAAGGTAGACGTGTACAGCTGTACGCTAACTATGTCTACAGATGGTGAATGTTGGAAATTGTGCTTTCTGATGCTCTTTACAGTTCTTGTTCATCAAGGGTAGAAAGTAAGGGAGACATGGTCAGATGTGCGCTAACTGTGTCTACAGATGGTGAATGTTGTAAATGGTGCTTTCTGAGGCTCCTAACAGTTCTTGTTCATCAAGGGTAGAAAGTAAGGGAGACATGGTCAGATGTGCGCTAACTGTGTCTACAGATGGTGAATGTTGGAAATGGTGCTTTCTGAGGCTCCTTACAGTTCTTGTTCATCAAGGGTAGAAACTAAGGGAGACATGGTCATATGTGCGCTAACTGTGTCTACAGATAGTGAATGTTGGAAATGGTGCTTTCTGAGGCTCCTTACAGTTCTTGTTCATCAAGGGTAGAAAGTAAGGGAGACATGGTCAGATGTGCGCTAACTGTGTCTACAGATGGTGAATGTTGGAAATGATGCTTTCTGAGGCTCCTTACAGTTCTTGTTCATCAAGGGTAGAAAGTAAGGGAGACATGGTCAGATGTGCGCTAACTGTGTCTACAGATGGTGAATGTTGGAAATGGTGCTTTCTGAGGCTCCTTACAGTTCCTGTTCATCAAGGGTAGAAAGTAAGGGAGACATAGTCAGATGTGCGCTAACTGTGTCTACAGATAGTGAATGTTGGAAATGGTGCTTTCTGAGGCTCCTTACAGTTTTTGTTCATCAAGGGTAGAAAGTAAGGGAGACATGGTCAGATGTGCGCTAACTGTGTCTACAGATGGTAAATGTTTTAAATGGTGCTTTCTGAGGCTCCTTACAGTTCTTGTTCATCAAGGGTAGAAAGTAAGGGAGCCATGGTCAGATGTGCGCTAACTGTGTCTACAGATGGTGAATGTTGGAAATGGTGCCTTCTGAGCTCCTTACTGTTTTCCTTCACCTAGGGTAGTGAGTAAGGTAGACGTGTACAGCTGTACGCTAACTATGTCTACAGATGGTGAATGTTGGAAATGGTGCTTTCTGAGGCTCCTTACAGTTCTTGTTCATCAAGGGTAGAAAGTAAGGGAGACATGGTCAGATGTGCGCTAACTGTGTCTACAGATAGTGAATGTTGGAAATGGTGCTTTCTGAGGCTCCTTACAGTCCTTGTTCATCAAGGGTAGAAAGTAAGGGAGACATGGTCAGATGTGCGCTAACTGTGTCTACAGATGGTGAATGTTGGAAATGGTGCCTTCTGGGGCTTCTTACAGTTCTTGTTCATCAAGGGTAGAAAGTAAGGGAGAAATGGTGAGATGTGCGCTAACTGTGTCTACAGATGGTGAATGTTGGAAATGGTGCTTTCTGAGGCTCCTTACAGTTCTTGTTCATCAAGGGTAGAAAGTAAGGGAGACAAGGTCAGATGTGCGCTAACTGTGTGTACAGATAGTGAATGTTGGAAATGGTGCTTTCTGAGGCTCCTTACAGTTATTGTTCATCAAGGGTAGAAAGTAAGGGAGACATGGTCAGATGTGCGCTAACTGTGTCTACAGATGGTGAATGTTGGAAATGGTGCTTTCTGAGGCTCCTTACAGTTCTTGTTCATCAATGGTAGAAGGTAAGGGAGACATGGTCAGATGTGCGCTAACTGTGTCTACAGATGGTGAATGTTGGAAATGGGGCTTTCTGAGGCTCCTTACAGTTCTTGTTCATCAAGGGTAGAAAGTAAGGGAGACATGGTCAGATGTGCGCTAACTGTGTCTACAGATGGTGAATGTTGGAAATGGTGCCTTCTGAGCTCCTTACTGTTCTCCTTCACCTAGGGTAGTCGGTAAGGTAGACGTGTACAGCTGTACGCTAACTATGTCTAAAAATGGTGAATGTTGGAAATGGTGCTTTCTGAGGCTCCTTACAGTTCTTGTTCGTCAAGGGTAGAAAGTAAGGGAGACATGGTCAGATGTGCGCTAACTGTGTCTACAGATGGTGAATGTTGGAAATGGTGCTTTCTGAGGCTCCTTACAGTTCTTGTTCATCAATGGTAGAAAGTAAGGGAGACATGGTCAGATGTGCGCTAACTGTGTCTACAGATGGTGAATGTTGGAAATGGTGCTTTCTGAGGCTCCTTACAGTTCTTGTTCATCAAGGGTAAAATGTAAGGGAGACATGGTCGGATGTGCGCTAACTGTGTCTACAGATGGTGAATGTTGGAAATGGTGCCTTCTGAGCTCCTTACTGTTCTCCTTCACCTAGGGTAGTGAGTAAGGTAGACGTGTACAGCTGTACGCTAACTATGTCTACAGATGGTGAATGTTGGAAATGGTGCTTTCTGAGGCTCCTAACAGTTCTTGTTCATCAAGGGTAGAATGTAAGGGAGACATGGTCAGATGTGCGCTAACTGTGTCTACAGATGGTGAATGTTGGAAATGGTGCCTTCTGAGCTCCTTACTGTTCTCCTTCACCTAGGGTAGTGAGTAAGGTAGACGTGTACAGCTGTACGCTAACTATGTCTACAGATGGTGAAAGTTGGAAATGGTGCTTTCTGAGGCTCCTTACAGTTCTTGTTCATCAAGGGTAGAAAGTAAGGGAGACATGGTCAGATGTGCGCTAACTGTCTCTACAGATGGTGAATGTTGGAAATGGTGCTTTCTGAGGCTCCTAACAGTTCTTGTTCATCAAGGGTAGAAAGTAAGGGAGACATGGTCAGATGTGCGCTAACTGTGTCTACAGATGGTGAATGTTGGAAATGATGTTTTGTGAGGCTCCTTACAGTTGTTGTTCATCAAGGGTAGAAAGTAAGGGGGACATGGTCAGATGTGCGCTAACTGTGTCTACAGATGGTGAATGTTGGAAATGGTGCTTTCTGAGGCTCCTTACAGTTCTTGTTCATCAATGGTAGAAAGTAAGGGAGACATGGTCAGATGTGCGCTAACTGTGTCTACAGATGGTGAACGTTGAAAATGGTGCCTTCTGAGATCCTAACTGTTCTCCTTCATCTAGGGTAGTGAGTAAGGTAGACGTGTACAGCTGTACGCTAACTATGCCTACAGATGGTGAACGTTGGAAATGGTGCTTTCTGAGGCTCCTTACAGTTCTTGTTCATCAAGGGTAGAAAGTAAGGGAGACATGGTCAGATGTGCGCTAACTGTGTCTACAGATAGTGAATGTTGGAAATGGTTCTTTCTGAGGCTCCTTACAGTTCTTGTTCATCAAGGGTAGAAAGTAAGGGAGACATGGTCAGATGTGCGCTAACTGTGTCTACAGATGGTGAATGTTGGAAATGGTGCTTTCTGAGGCTCCTAACAGTTCTTGTTCATCAAGGGTAGAAAGTAAGGGAGACATGGTCAGATGTGCGCTAACTGTGTCTACAGATGGTGAATGTTGGAAATGGTGCTTTCTGAGGCCCTTTACAGTTCTTGTTCATCAAGGGTAGAAACTAAGGGAGACATGGTGAGATGTGCGCTAACTGTGTCTACAGATAGTGAATGTTGGAAATGGTGCTTTCTGAGGCTCCTTACAGTTCTTGTTCATCAAGGGTAGAAAGTAAGGGAGACATGGTCAGATGTGCGCTATCTGTGTCTACAGATGGTGAATGTTGGAAATGATGCTTTCTGAGGCTCCTTACAGTTCTTGTTCATCAAGGGTAGAAAGTAAGGGAGACAAGGTCAGATGTGCGCTAACTGTGTCTACAGATAGTGAATGTTGGAAATGGTGCTTTCTGAGGCTCCTTACAGTTATTGTTCATCAAGGGTAGAAAGTAAGGGAGACATGGTCAGATGTGCGCTAACTGTGTCTACAGACGGTGAATGTTGGAAATGGTGCCTTCTGAGCTCCTTACTGTTCTCCTTCACCTAGGGTAGTGAGTAAGGTAGACGTGTACAGCTGTACGCTAACTATGTCTACAGATGGTGAATGTTGCAAATGGTGCTTTCTGAGGCTCCTTACAGTTCTTGTTCATCAAGGGTAGAAAGTAAGGGAGACATGGTCAGATGTGCGCTAACTGTGTCTACAGATGGTGAATGTTGGGAATGGTGCCTTCTGAGCTCCTTACTGTTCTCCTTCACCTAGGGTAGTGAGTAAGGTAGACGTGTACAGCTGTACGCTAACTATGTCTACAGATGATGAAAGTTGGAAATGGTGCTTTCTGAGGCTCCTTACAGTTCTTGTTCATCAAAGGTAGAAAGTAAGGGAGACATGGTCAGATGTGCGCTAACTGTGTCTACAGATAGTGAATGTTGGAAATGGTGCTTTCTGAGGCTCCTTACAGTTCTTGTTCATCAAGGGTAGAAAGTGGGGGAGACATGGTCAGATGTGCGCTAACTGTGTCTACAGATGGTGAATGTTGGAAATGGTGCTTTCTGAGGCTCCTTACAGTTATTGTTCATCAAGGGTAGAAAGTAAGGGAGACATGGTCAGATGTGCGCTAACTGTGTCTACAGACGGTGAATGTTGGAAATGGTGCCTTCTGAGCTCCTTACTGTTCTCCTTCACCTAGGGTAGTGAGTAAGGTAGACGTGTACAGCTGTACGCTAACTATGTCTACAGATGGTGAATGTTGGAAATGGTGCTTTCTGAGGCTCCTTACAGTCCTTGTTCATCAAGGGTAGAAAGTAAGGGAGACATGGTCAGATGTGCGCTAACTGTGTCTACAGATGGTGAATGTTGGAAATGGTGCTTTCTGAGGCTCCTTACAGTTCTTGTTCATCAAGGGTAGAAAGTAAGGGAGACATGGTCAGATGTGCGCTAACTGTGTCTACAGATGGTGAATGTTGGAAATGGTGCCTTCTGAGCTCCTTACTTTTCTCCTTCACCTAGGGTAGTGAGTAAGGTAACGTGTACAGCTGTACGCTAACTATGTCTACAGATGGTGAATGTTGGAAATGGTGTTTTCTGAGGCTCCTTACAGTTCTTGTTCATCATGGGTAGAAAGTATGGGAGACATGGTCAGATGTGCGCTAACTGTGTCTACAGATGGTGAATGTTGGAAATGGTGCTTTCTGAGGCTCCTTACAGTTCTTGTTCATCAAGGGTAGAAAGTAAGGGAGACATGGTCAGATGTGCGCTAACTGTGTCTATAGATGGTGAATGTTGGAAATGGTGCTTTTTGAGGCTCCTTACAGTTCTTGTTCATCAAGGGTAGAAAGTAAGGGAGACATGGTCAGATGTGCGCTAACTGTGTCTACAGATGGTGAATGTTGGAAATGGTGCTTTCTGAGGCTCCTTACAGTTCTTGTTCATCAAGGGTAGAAAGTAAGGGAGACATGGTCAGATGTGCGCTAACTATGTCTACAGATGGTGAATGTTGGAAATGGTGCTTTCTGAGGCTCCTTACAGTTCTTGTTCATCAAGGGTAGAAAGTAAGGGAGACATGGTCAGATGTGCGCTAACTGTGTCTACAGATAGTGAATGTTGGAAATGGTGCTTTCTGAGGCTCCTTACAGTTCTTGTTCATCAAGGTTAGAAAGTAAGGGAGACATGGTCAGATGTGCGCTAACTGTGTCTACAGATGGTAAATGTTGGAAATGGTGCTTTCTGAGGCTCCTTACAGTTCTTGTTCATCAAGGGTAGAACGTAAGGGAGACATGGTCAGATGTGCGCTAACTGTGTCTACAGATGGTGAATGTTGGAAATGGTGCCTTCTGGGCTCCTTACTGTTCTCCTTCACCTAGGGTAGTGAGTAAGGTAGACGTGTACAGCTGTACGCTAACTATGTCTACAGATGGTGAATGTTGGAAATGGTGCTTTCTGAGGCTCCTTACAGTTCTTGTTCATCAAGGGTAGAAAGTAAGGGAGACATGGTCAGATGTGCGCTAACTGTGTCTACAGATGGTGAATGTTGGAAATGGTGCTTTCTGAGGCTCCTTACAGTTCTTGTTCATCAAGGGTAGAAAGTAAGGGAGACATGGTCAGATGTGCGCTAACTGTGTCTACAGATAGTGAATGTTGGAAATGGTGCTTTCTGAGGCTCCTTACAGTTCTTGTTCATCAAGGGTAGAAAGTAAGGGAGACATGGTCAGATGTGCGCTAACTGTGTCTACAGATGGTGAATGTTGGAAATGGTGCTTTCTGAGGCTCCTTACAGTTCTTGTTCATAAAGTGTAGAAAGTAAGGGAGACATGGTCAGATGTGCGCTAACTGTGTCTACAGATGGTGAATGTTGGAAATGTTGCCTTCTGAGCACCTTACTGTTCTCCTTCACCTCGGGTAGTGAGTAAGGTAGACGTGTACAGCTGTACGCTAACTATGTCTACACATGGTGAATGTTGGAAATGGTGCTTTCTGAGGCTCCTTACAGTTCTTGTTATTCAAGAGTAGAAAGTAAGGGATACATTGTCAGATGTGCGCTAACTGTGTCTACAGATAGTGAATGTTCGAAATGGTGCTTTCTGAGGCTCCTTACAGTTCTTGTTCATCAAGGGTAGAAAGTAAGGGAGACATGGTCAGATGTGCGCTAACTGTGTCTACAGATGGTGAATGTTGGAAATGGTGCCTTCTGAGCTCCTTACTGTTCTCCTTCACCTAGGGTAGTGAGTAAGGTAGACGTGTACAGCTGTACGCTATGTCTACAGATGGTGAATGTTGGAAATGGTCCTTTCTGAGGCTCCTTACAGTTCTTGTTCATCAAGGGTAGAAAGTGAGGGAGACATGGTCAGATGTGCGCTAACTGTGTCTACAGATGGTGAATGTTGGAAATGGTGCTTTCTGAGGCTCCTTACAGTTCTTGTTCATCAAGGGTAGAAAGTAAGGGAGACATGGTCAGATGTGCGCTAACTGTGTCTACAGACGGTGAATGTTGGAAATGGTGCCTTCTGAGCTCCTTACTGTTCTCCTTCACCTAGGGTAGTGAGTAAGGTAGACGTGTACAGCTGTACGCTAACTATGTCTACAGATGGTGAATGTTGGAAATGGTGCTTTCTGAGGCTCCTTACAGTTCTTGTTCATCAAGGGTAGAAAGTAAGGGAGACATGGTCAGATGTGCGCTAACTGTGTCTACAGATGGTGAATGTTGGAAATGGTGCTTTCTGAGGCTCCTTACAGTTCTTGTTCATCAAGGGTAGAAAGTAAGGGAGACATGGTCAGATGTGCGCTAACTGTGTCTACAGATGGTGAAAGTTGGAAATGGTGCCTTCTGAGCTCCTTACTGTTCTCCTTCACCTAGGGTAGTGAGTAAGGTAACGTGTACAGCTGTACGCTAACTATGTCTACAGATGGTGAATGTTGGAAATGGTGCTTTCTGAGGCTCCTTACAGTTCTTGTTCATCAAGGGTAGAAAGTTTGGGAGACATGGTCAGATGTGCGCTAACTGTGTCTACAGATGGTGAATGTTGGAAATGGTGCTTTCTGAGGCTCCTTACAGTTCTTGTTCATCAAGGGTAGAAAGTAAGGGAGACATGGTCAGATGTGCGCTAACTGTGTCTATAGATGGTGAATGTTGGAAATGGTGCTTTTTGAGGCTCCTTACAGTTCTTGTTCATCAAGGGTAGAAAGTAAGGGAGACATGGTCAGATGTGCGCTAACTGTGTCTACAGATGGTGAATGTTGGAAATGGTGCTTTCTGAGGCTCCTTACAGTTCTTGTTCATCAAGGGTAGAAAGTAAGGGAGACATGGTCAGATGTGCGCTAACTATGTCTACAGATGGTGAATGTTGGAAATGGTGCTTTCTGAGGCTCCTTACAGTTCTTGTTCATCAAGGGTAGAAAGTAAGGGAGACATGGTCAGATGTACGCTAACTGTGTCTACAGATGGTGAATGTTGGAAATGGCGCCTTCTGAGCTCCTTACTGTTCTCCTTCACCTAGGGTAGTGAGTAAGGTAGACGTGTACAGCTGTACGCTAACTATGTTTACAGATGGTGAATGTTGGAAATGGTGCTTTCTGAGGCTCCTTACAGTTCTTGTTCATCAAGGGTAGAAAGTAAGGGAGACATGGTCAGATGTGCGCTAACTGTGTCTACAGATGGTGAATGTTGCAAATGGTGCTTTCTGAGGCTCCTTACAGTTCTTGTTCATCAAGGGTAGAAAGTAAGGGAGACATGGTCAGATGTGCGCTAACTGTGTCTACAGCTGGTGAATGTTGGAAATGGTGCCTTCTGAGCTCCTTACTGTTCTCCTTCACCTAGGGTAGTAAGTAAGGTACACGTGTACAGCTGTACGCTAACTATGTCTACAGATGGTGAATGTTGGAAATGGTGCTTTCTGAGGCTCCTTACAGTTCTTGTTCATCAAGGGTAGAAAGTAAGGGAGACATGGTCAGATGTGCGCTAACTGTGTCTACAGATAGTGAATGTTGGAAATGGTGCTTTCTGAGGCTCCTTGCAGTTCTTGTTCATCAAGGGTAGAAAGTAAGGGAGACATGGTCAGATGTGCGCTAACTGTGTCTACAGATGGTGAATGTTGGAAATGGTGCTTTCTGAGGCTCCTTACGGTTCTTGTTCATCAAAGGTAAAAAGTAAGGGAGACATGGTCAGATGTGCGCTAACTGTGTCTACAGATGGTGAATGTTGGAAATGGTGCCTTCTGAGCTCCTTACTGTTCTCCTTCACCTAGGGTAGTGAGTAAGGTAGACGTGTACAGCTGTACGCTAACTATGTCTACAGATGGTGAATGTTGGAAATGGTGCTTTCTGAGGCTCCTTACAGTTCTTGTTCATCAAGGGTAGAAAGTAAGTGAGACATGGTCAGATGTGCGCTAACTGTGTCTACAGATGGTGAATGTTGGAAATGGTGCCTTCTGAGGCTTCTTACAGTTCTTGTTCATCAAGTAAGGGAGAAATGGTGAGATGTGCGCTAACTGTGTCTACAGATGGTGAATGTTGGAAATGGTGCTTTCTGAGGCTCCTTACAGTTCTTGTTCATCAATGGTAGAAAGTAAGGGAGACATGGGCAGATGTGCGCTAACTGTGTCTACAGATGGTGAACGTTGAAAATTGTGCCTTCTGAGCTCCTTACTGTTCTCCTTCACCTAGGGTAGCGAGTAAGATAGACGTGTACAGCTGTACACTAACTATGTCTACAGATGGTGTATGTTGGAAATGGTGCTTTCTGAGGCTCCTTACAGTTCTTGTTCATCAAGGGTAGAAAGTAATTGATACATGGTCAGATGTGCGCTAACTGTGTCTACAGATGGTGAATGTTGGAAATGGTGCTTTCTGAGGCTCCTTACAGTTCTTGTTCATCAAGGGTAGAAAGTAAGGGAGACATGGTCAGATGTGCGCTAACTGTGTCTACAGATGGTGAATGTTGGAAATGGTGCTTTCTGAGGCTCCTTACAGTTCTTGTTCATCAAGGGTAGAAAGTAAGGGAGACATGGTCAGATGTGCGCTAACTGTGTCTACAGGTAGTGAATGTTGGAAATGGTGCCTTCTGAGCTCCTTACTGTTCTCCTTCACCTAGGGTAGTGAGTAAGGTAGACGTGTACAGCTGTACGCTAACTATCTCTACAGATGGTGAATGTTGGAAATGTTGCTTTCTGAGGCTCCTTACAGTTCTTGTTCATCAAGGGTAGAAAGTAAGGGAGACATGGTGAGATGTGCGCTAACTGTGTCTACAGATGGTAAATGTTGGAAATGGTGCTTTCTGAGGCTCCTTACAGTTCTTGTTCATCAAGGGTAGAAAGTAAGGGAGACATGGTCAGATGTGCGCTAACTGTGTCTACAGATGGTGAATGTTGGAAATGGTGCTTTCTGAGGCTCCTTACAGTTCTTGTTCATCAAGGGTAGAAAGTAAGGGAGACATGGTGAGATGTGCGCTAACTGTGTCTACAGATGGTGAATGTTGGAAATGGTGCTTTCTGAGGCTCCTTACAGTTCTTGTTCATCAAGGGTAGAAAGTAAGGGAGGCATGGTGAGATGTGCGCTAACTGTGTCTACAGATGGTGAATGTTGGAAATGGTGCTTTCTGAGGCTCCTTACAGTTCTTGTTCATCAAGGGTAGAAAGTAAGGGAGACATGGTCAGATGTGCGCTAACTGTGTCTACAGATGGTGAATGTTGGAAATGGTGCTTTCTGAGGCTCCTTACAGTTCTTGTTCATCAAGGGTAGAAAGTAAGGGAGACATGGTCAGATGTGCGCTAACTGTGTCTACAGATGGTGAACGTTGGAAATGGTGCTTTCTGAGGCTCCTTACAGTTCTTGTTCATCAAGGGTAGAACGTAAGGGAGACATGGTCAGATGTGCGCGAACTGTGACTACAGATGGTGAATGTTGGAAATGGTGCCTTCTGAGCTCCTTACTGTTCTCCTTCACCTAGGGTAGTGAGTAAGGTAGACGTGTACAGCTGTACGCTAACTATGTCTACAGATGGTGAATGTTGGAAATGGTGCTTTCTGAGGCTCCTAACAGTTCTTGTTCATCAAGGGTAGAAAGTAAGGGAGACATTGTCAGATGTGCGCTAACTGTGTCTACAGATGGTGAATGTTGGAAATGGTGCTTTCTGAGGCTCCTTACAGTTCTTGTTCATCAAGGGTAGAAAGTAAGGGAGACATGGTCAGATGTGCGCTAACTGTGTCTACAGATGGTGAATGTTGGAAATGGTGCTTTCTGAGGCTCCTTACAGTTCTTGTTCATCAAGGGTAGAAAGTAAGGGAGACATGGTCAGATGTGCGCTAACTGTGTCTACAGATAGTGAATGTTGGAAATGGTGCTCTCTGAGGCTCCTTACAGTTCTTGTTCATCAAGGGTAGAAAGTAAGGGAGACATGGTTAGATGTGCGCTAACTGTGTCTACAGATGGTGAATGTTGGAAATGGTGCTTTCTGAGGCTCCTTACAGTTCTTGTTCATCAAGGGTAGAAAGTAAGGGAGACATGGTCAGATGTGCGCTAACTGTGTCTACAGATGGTGAATGTTGGAAATGGTGCCTTCTGAGCTCCTTACTGTTCTCCTTCACCTAGGGTAGTGAGTAAGGTAGACGTGTACAGCTGTACGCTAACTATGTCTACAGATGGTGAGTGTCGGAAATGGTGCTTTCTGAGGCTCCTAACAGTTCTTGTTCATCAAGGGTAGAAAGTAAGGGAGACATTGTCAGATGTGCGCTAACTGTGTCTACAGATGGTGAATGTTGGAAATGGTGCTTTCTGAGGCTCCTTACAGTTCTTGTTCATCAAGGGTAGAAAGTAAGGGAGACATGGTCAGATGTGCGCTAACTGTGTCTACAGATGGTGAATGTTGGAAATGGTGCTTTCTGAGGCTCCTTACAGTTCTTGTTCATCAAGGGTAGAAAGTAAGGGAGACATGGTCAGATGTGCGCTAACTGTGTCTACAGATGGTGAATGTTGGAAATGGTGCCTTCTGAGCTCCTTACTGTTCTCCTTCACCTAGGGTAGTGAGTAATGTAGACGTGTACAGCTGTTCGCTAACTATGTCTACAGATGGTGAATGTTGGAAATGGTGCTTTCTGAGGCTCCTTACAGTTCATGTTCATCAAGGGTAGAAAGTAAGGGAGACATGGTCAGATGTGCGCTAACTGTGTCTACAGATGGTAAATGTTGGAAATGGTGCTTTCTGAGGGTCCTTACAGTTCTTGTTCATCAAGGGTAGAAAGTAAGGGAGACATGGTCAGATGTGCGCTAACTGTGTCTACAGATAGTGAATGTTGGAAATGGTGCTTTCTAAGGCTCCTTACAGTTCTTGTTCATCTAGGGTAGAAAGTAAGGGAAACATGGTCAGTTGTGCGCTAACTGTGTCTACAGATGGTGAATGTTGGAAATGGCGCTTTCTGAGGCTCCTTACAGTTCTTGTTCATCAAGGGTAGAAAGTAAGGGAGACATGGTCAGATGTGCGCTAACTGTGTCTACAGATGGTGAATGTTGTAAATGGTGCTTTCTGAGGCTCCTTACAGTTCTTGTTCATCAAGGGTAGAAAGTAAGGGAGACATGGTCAGATGTGCGCTAACTGTGTCTTCAGATGGTGAATGTTGGAAATGGTGCTTTCTGAGGTTCCTTACAGTTCTTGTTCATCAAGGGCAGAAAGTAAGGGAGACATGGTCAGATGTGCGCTAACTGTGTCTGCAGATGGTGAATGTTGGAAATGGTGCTTTCTGAGGCTCCTTACAGTTCTTGTTCATCAAGGGTAGAAAGTAAGGGAGACATGGTCAGATGTGCGCTAACTGTGTCTACAGATGGTGAATGTTGGAAATGGTGCTTTCTGTGGCTCCTTACAGTTCTTGTTCATCAAGGGTAGAAAGTAAGGGAGACATGGTCAGATGTGCGCTAACTGTGTCTACAGATGGTGAATGTTGGAAATGGTGCTTTCTGAGGCTCCTTACAGTTCTTGTTCATCAAGTGTAGAAAGTAAGGGAGACATGGTCAGATGTGCACTAACTGTGTCTACAGATGGTGAATGTTGGAAATGGTGCCTTCTGAGCTCCTTACTGTTCTCCTTCACCTAGGGTAGTGAGTAAGGTAGACGTGTACAGCTGTACGCTAACTATGTCTACAGATGGTGAATGTTGGAAATGGTGCTTTCTGAGGCTCCTTACAGTTCTTGTTCATCAAGGGTAGAAAGTAAGGGAGACATGGTCAGATGTGCGCTAACTGTGTCTACAGATAGTGAATGTTGGAAATGGTGCATTCTGAGGCTCCTTACAATTCTCGTTCTTCAAGGGTAGAAAGAAAGGGAGACATGGTCAGATGTGCGCTAACTGTGTCTACAGATGGTGAATGTTGGAAATGGTGCCTTCTGAGCTTCTTACTGTTCTCCTTCACCTAGGGTAGTGATTAAGGTAGACGTGTACAGCTGTACGCTAACTATGTCTACAGATGGTGAATGTTGGAAATGGTGCTTTCTGAGGCTCCTTACAGTTCTTGTTCATCTAGGGTAGAAAGTAAGGGAGACATGGTCAGATGTGCGCTAACTGTGTCTACAGATGGTGAATGTTGGAAATGGTGCTTTCTGAGGCTCCTTACAGTTCTTCTTCATCAAGGGTAGAAAGTAGGGGAGACATGGTCAGATGTGCGCTAACTGTGTCTACAAATGGTGAATGTTGGAAATGGTGCTCTCTGAGGCTCCTTACAGTTCTTGTTCATCAAGGGTAGAAAGTAAGGGAGACATGGTCAGATGTGCGCTAACTGTGTCTACAGATGGTGAATGTTGGAAATGGTGCCTTCTGAGCTCCTTACTGTTCTCCTTCACCTAGGGTAGTGAGTAAGGTAGACGTGTACAACTGTACGCTAACTATGTCTACAGATGGTGAATGTTGGAAATGGTGCTTTCTGAGGCTCCTTACAGTTCTTGTTCATCAAGGGTAGAAAGTAAGGGAGACATGGTCAGATGTGCGCTAACTGTGTCTACAGATGGTGAATGTTGGAAGTGGTGCTTTCTGAGGTTCCTTACAGTTTCTGTTCATCAAGGGTAGAAAGTAAGGGAGACATGGTCAGATGTGCGCTAACTGTGTCTACAGATGGTGAATGTTGGAAATGGTGCTTTCTGAGGCTCCTTACAGTTCTTGTTCATCAAGGGTAGAAAGTAAGGGAGACATGGTCAGATGTGCGCTAACTGTGTCTACAGATGTTGAATGTTGGAAATGGTGCTTTCTGAGGCTCCTTACAGTTCTTGTTCATCAAGGGTAGAAAGTAAGGGAGACATGGTCAGATGTGCGCTAACTGTGTCTACAGATGGTGAATGTTGGAAATGGTGCTTTCTGAGGCCCCTTACAGTTCTTGTTCATCAAGGGTAGAAAGTAAGGGAGACATGGTCAGATGTGCGCTAACTGTGTCTACAAATGGTGAATGTTGGAAATGGTGCTTTCTGAGGCTCCTTACAGTACTTGTTCATCAAGGGTAGAAAGTAAGGGAGACATGGTCAGATGTGCGCTAACTGTGTCTACAGATGGTGAATGTTGGAAATGGTGCTTTCTGAGGCTCCTTACAGTTCTTGTTCATCAAGGGTAGAAAGTAAGGGAGACATGGTCAGATGTGCGCTAACTGTGTCTACAGATGGTGAATGTTGGAAATGGTGCCTTCTGAGCTCCTTACTGTTCTCCTTCACCTAGGGTAGTGAGTAAGGTAGACGTGTACAGCTGTACGCTAACTATGTCTACAGATGGTGAATGTTGGAAATGGTGCTTTCTGAGGCTCCTTACAGTTCTTGTTCATCAAGGGTAGAAACTAAGGGAGACATGGTCAGATGTGCGCTAACTGTGTCTACAGATGGTGAATGTTGGAAATGGTGCTTTCTAAGGCTCCTTACAGTTCTTGTTCATCAAGGGTAGAAAGTAAGGGAGACATGGTCGGATGTGCGCTAACTGTGTCTACAGATGGTGAATGTTGGAAATGATGCTTTCTAAGGCTCCTTACAGTTCTTGTTCATCAAGGGTAGAAAGTAAGGGAGACATGGTCGGATGTGCGCTAACTGTGTCTACAGATGGTGAATGTTGGAAATGGTGTCTTCTGAGGCTCCTTACAGTTCTTGTTCAACAAGGGTAGAAAGTAAGGGAGACATGGTAAGATGTGCGCTAACTGTGTCTACAGATGGTGAATGTTGGAAATGGTGCCTTCTGAGCTCCTTACTGTTCTCCTTCACCTACGGTAGTGAGGAAGGTAGACGTGTACAGCTGTACGCTAACTATGTCTACAGATGGTGAATGTTGGAAATGGTGCTTTCTGAGGCTCCTTACAGTTCTTGTTCATCAACGGTAGAAAGTAAGGGAGACATGGTCAGATGTGCGCTAACTGTGTCTACAGATGGTGAATGTTGGAAATGGTGCTTTCTGAGGCTCCTTACAGTTCTTGTTCATCAAGGGTAGAAAGTAAGGGAGACATGGTCAGATGTGCGCTAACTGTGTCTACAGATGGTGAATGTTGGAAATGGTGCTTTCTGAGGCTCCTTACAGTTCTTGTTCATCAAGGGTAGAAAGTAAGGGAGACATGGTCAGATGTGCGCAAACTGTGTCTACAGATGGTGAATGTTGGAAATGGTGCTTTCTGAGGCTCCTTACAGTTCTTGTTCATCAAGGGTAGAAAGTAAGGGAGACATGGTCAGATGTGCGCTAACTGTGTCTACAGATGGTGAATGTTGGAAATGCTGCTTTCTGAGGCTCCTTACAGATCTTGTTCATCAAGGGTAGAAAGTAAGGGAGACATGGTCAGATGTGCGCTAACTGTGTCTACAGATGGTGAATGTTGGAAATGGTGCTTTCTGAGGCTCCTTACAGTTCTTGTTCATCAAGGGTAGAAAGTAAGGGAGACATGGTCAGATGTGCGCTAACTGTGTCTACAGATGGTGAATGTTGGAAATGGTGCTTTCTGAGGCTCCTTACAGTTCTTGTTCATCAAGGGTAGAAAGTAAGGGAGACATGGTCAGATGTGCGCTAACTGTGTCTACAGATGGTGAATGTTGGAAATGGTGCCTTCTGAGCTTCTTACTGTTCTCCTTCACCTAGGGTAGTGATTAAGGTAGACGTGTACAGCTGTACGCTAACTATGTCTACAGATGGTGAATGTTGGAAATGGTGCTTTCTGAGGCTCCTTACAGTTCTTGTTCATCTAGGGTAGAAAGTAAGGGAGACATGGTCAGATGTGCGCTAACTGTGTCTACAGATGGTGAATGTTGGAAATGGTGCTTTCTGAGGCTCCTTACAGTTCTTGTTCATCAAGGGTAGAAAGTAAGGGAGACATGGTCAGATGTGCGCTAACTGTGTCTACAGATGGTGAATGTTGGAAATGGTGCTCTCTGAGGCTCCTTACAGTTCTTGTTCATCTAGGGTAGAAAGTAAGGGAGACATGGTCAGATGTGCGCTAACTGTGTCTACAGATAGTGAATGTTGGAAATGGTGCATTCTGAGGCTCCTTACAGTTCTCGTTCATCAAGGGTAGAAAGAAAGGGAGACATGGTCAGATGTGCGCTAACTGTGTCTACAGATTTTGAATGTTGGAAATGGTGCCTTCTGAGCTCCTTACTGTTCTCCTTCACCTAGGGTAGTGAGTAAGGTAGACGTGTACAGCTGTACGGTAACTATATCTACAGATAGTGAATGTTGGAAATGGTGCTTTCTGAGGCTCCTTACAGTTCTTGTTCATCAAGGGTAGAAAGTAAGGGAGAAATGGTCAGATGTGTGCTAACTGTGTCTACAGATGGTGAATGTTGGAAATGGTGCTTTCTGAGGCTCCTTACAGTTCTTGTTCATCAAGGGTAGAAAGTAAGGGAGACATGGTCAGATGTGCGCTAACTGTGTCTACAGATGGTGAATGTTGGAAATGGTGCCTTCTGAGCTTCTTACTGTTCTCCTTCACCTAGGGTAGTGATTAAGGTAGACGTGTACAGCTGTACGCTAACTATGTCTACAGATGGTGAATGTTGGAAATGGTGCTTTCTGAGGCTCCTTACAGTTCTTGTTCATCTATGGTAGAAAGTAAGGGAGACATGGTCAGATGTGCGCTAACTGTGTCTACAGATGGTGAATGTTGGAAATGGTGCTTTCTGAGGCTCCTTACAGTTCTTGTTCATCAAGGGTAGAAAGTAAGGGAGACATGGTCAGATGTGCGCTAACTGTGTCTACAGATGGTGAATGTTGGAAATGGTGCTCTCTGAGGCTCCTTACAGTTCTTGTTCATCAAGGGTAGAAAGTAAGGGAGACATGGTCAGATGTGCGCTAACTGTGTCTACAGATGGTGAATGTTGGAAATGGTGACTTCTGAGCTCCTTACTGTTCTCCTTCACCTAGGGTAGTGAGTAAGGTAGACGTGTACAACTGTACGCTAACTATGTCTACAGATGGTGAATGTTGGAAATGGTGCTTTCTGAGGCTCCTTACAGTTCTTGTTCATCAAGGGTAGAAAGTAAGGGAGACATGGTCAGATGTGCGCTAACTGTGTCTACAGATGGTGAATGTTGGAAGTGGTGCTTTCTGAGGCTCCTTACAGTTCTTGTTCATCAAGGGTAGAAAGTAAGGGAGACATGGTCAGATGTGCGCTAACTGTGTCTACAGATGGTGAATGTTGGAAATGGTGCATTCTGAGGCTCCTTACAGTTCTTGTTCATCAAGGGTAGAAAGTAAGGGAGACATGGTCAGATGTGCGCTAACTGTGTCTACAGATGGTGAATGTTGGAAATGGTGCTTTCTGAGGCTCCTTACAGTTCTTGTTCATCAATGGTAGAAAGTAAGGGAGACATGGTCAGATGTGCGCTAACTGTGTCTACAGATGGTGAATGTGGGAAATGGTGCTTTCTGAGGCTCCTTACAGTTCTTGTTCATCAAGGGTAGAAAGTAAGGGAGACATGGTCAGATGTGCGCTAACTGTGTCTACAAATGGTGAATGTTGGAAATGGTGCTTTCTGAGGCTCCTTACAGTTCTTGTTCATCAAGGGTAGAAAGTAAGGGAGACATGGTCAGATGTGCGCTAACTGTGTCTACAGATGGTGAATGTTGGAAATGGTGCTTTCTGAGGCTCCTTACAGTTCTTGTTCATCAAGGGTAGAAAGTAAGGGAGACATGGTCAGATGTGCGCTAACTGTGTCTACAGATGGTGAATGTTGGAAATGGTGCTTTCTGAGGCTCCTTACAGATCTTGTTCATCAATGGTAGAAAGTAAGGGAGACATGGTCAGATGTGCGCTAACTGTGTCTACAGATGGTGAATGTTGGAAATGGTGCTTTCTGAGGCTCCTTACAGTTCTTGTTCATCAAGGGTAGAAAGTAAGGGAGACATGGTCAGATGTGCGCTAACTGTGTCTACAGATGGTGAATGTTGGAAATGGTGCCTTCTGAGCTCCTTACTGTTCTCCTTCACCTAGGGTAGTGAGTAAGGTAGACGTGTACAGCTTTACGCTAACTGTGTCTACAGATAGTGAATGTTGGAAATGGTGCTTTCTGAGGCTCCTTACAGTTCTTGTTCATCAAGGGTAGAAAGTAAGGGAGACATGGTCAGATGTGCGCTAACTGTGCCTACAGATGGTGAATGTTGGAAATGGTGCTTTCTGAGGCTCCTTACAGTTCTTGTTCATCAAGGGTAGAAAGTAAGGGAGACATGGTCGGATGTGCGCTAACTGTGTCTACAGATGGTGAATGTTGGAAATGGTGCTTTCTGAGGCTCCTTACAGTTCTTCTTCATCAAAGGTAGAAAGTAAGGGAGACATGGTCAGATGTGCGCTAACTGTGTCTACAGATAGAGAATGTTGGAAATGGTGCATTCTGAGGCTCCTTACAGTTCTCGTTCATCAAGGGTAGAAAGAAAGTGAGACATGGTCAGATGTGCGCTAACTGTGTCTACAGATGGTGAATGTTGGAAATGGTGCCTTCTGAGCTCCTTACTGTTCTCCTTCACCTAGGGTAGTGAGTAAGGTAGACGTGTACAGCTGTACGGTAACTATATCTACAGATAGTGAATGTTGGAAATGGTGCTTTCTGAGGCTCCTTACAGTTCTTGTTCATCAAGGGTAGAAAGTAAGGGAGAAATGGTCAGATGTGTGCTAACTGTGTCTACAGATGGTGAATGTTGGAAATGGTGCTTTCTGAGGCTCCTTACAGTTCTTGTTCATCAAGGGTAGAAAGTAAGGGAGACATGGTCAGATGTGCGCTAACTGTGTCTACAGATGGTGAATGTTGGAAATGGTGCCTTCTGAGCTTCTTACTGTTCTCCTTCACCTAGGGTAGTGATTAAGGTAGACGTGTACAGCTGTACGCTAACTATGTCTACAGATGGTGAATGTTGGAAATGGTGCTTTCTGAGGCTCCTTACAGTTCTTGTTCATCTAGGGTAGAAAGTAAGGGAGACATGGTCAGATGTGCGCTAACTGTGTCTACAGATGGTGAATGTTGGAAATGGTGCTTTCTGAGGCTCCTTACAGTTCTTGTTCATCAAGGGTAGAAAGTAAGGGAGACATGGTCAGATGTGCGCTAACTGTGTCTACAGATGGTGAATGTTGGAAATGGTGCTCTCTGAGGCTCCTTACAGTTCTTGTTCATCAAGGGTAGAAAGTAAGGGAGACATGGTCTGATGTGCGCTAACTGTGTCTACAGATGGTGAATGTTGGAAATGGTGACTTCTGAGCTCCTTACTGTTCTCCTTCACCTAGGGTAGTGAGTAAGGTAGACGTGTACAACTGTACGCTAACTATGTCTACAGATGGTGAATGTTGGAAATGGTGCTTTCTGAGGCTCCTTACAGTTCTTGTTCATCAAGGGTAGAAAGTAAGGGACACATGGTCAGATGTGCGCTAACTGTGTCTACAGATGGTGAATGTTGGAAGTGGTGCTTTCTGAGGCTCCTTACAGTTCTTGTTCATCAAGGGTAGAAAGTAAGGGAGACATGGTCAGATGTGCGCTAACTGTGTCTACAGATGGTGAATGTTGGAAATGGTGCTTTTTGAGGCTCCTTACAGTTCTTGTTCATCAAGGGTAGAAAGTAAGGGAGACATGGTCAGATGTGCGCTAACTGTGTCTACAGATGGTGAATGTTGGAAATGGTGCTTTCTGAGGCTCCTTACAGTTCTTGTTCATCAAGGGTAGAAAGTAAGGGAGACATGGTCAGATGTGCGCTAACTGTGTCTACAGATGGTGAATGTTGGAAATGGTGCTTTCTGAGGCTCCTTACAGTTCTTGTTCATCAAGGGTAGAAAGTAAGGGAGACATGGTCAGATGTGCGCTAACTGTGTCTACAAATGGTGAATGTTGGAAATGGTGCTTTCTGAGGCTCCTTACAGTTCTTGTTCATCAAGGGTAGAAAGTAAGGGAGACATGGTCAGATGTGCGCTAACTGTGTCTACAGATGGTGAATGTTGGAAATGGTGCTTTCTGAGGCTCCTTACAGTTCTTGTTCATCAAGGGTAGAAAGTAAGGGAGACATGGTCAGATGTGCGCTAACTGTGTCTACAGATGGTGAATGTTGGAAATGGTGCTTTCTGAGGCTCCTTACAGATCTTGTTCATCAATGGTAGAAAGTAAGGGAGACATGGTCAGATGTGCGCTAACTGTGTCTACAGATGGTGAATGTTGGAAATGGTGCTTTCTGAGGCTCCTTACAGTTCTTGTTCATCAAGGGTAGAAAGTAAGGGAGACATGGTCAGATGTGCGCTAACTGTGTCTACAGATGGTGAATGTTGGAAATGGTGCCTTCTGAGCTCCTTACTGTTCTCCTTCACCTAGGGTAGTGAGTAAGGTAGACGTGTACAGCTTTACGCTAACTGTGTCTACAGATAGTGAGTGTTGGAAATGGTGCTTTCTGAGGCTCCTTACAGTTCTTGTTCATCAAGGGTAGAAAGTAAGGGAGACATGGTCAGATGTGCGCTAACTGTGTCTACAGATGGTGAATGTTGGAAATGGTGCTTTCTGAGGCTCCTTACAGTTCTTGTTCATCAAGGGTAGAAAGTAAGGGAGACATGGTCAGATGTGCGCTAACTGTGTCTACAGATGGTGAATGTTGGAAATGGTGCTTTCTGAGGCTCCTTACAGTTCTTGTTCATCAAGGGTAGAAAGTAAGGGAGACATGGTCAGATGTGCGCTAACTGTGTCTACAAATGGTGAATGTTGGAAATGGTGCTTTCTGAGGCTCCTTACAGTTCTTGTTCATCAAGGGTAGAAAGTAAGGGAGACATGGTCAGATGTGCGCTAACTGTGTCTACAGATGGTGAATGTTGGAAATGGTGCTTTCTGAGGCTCCTTACAGTTCTTGTTCATCAAGGGTAGAAAGTAAGGGAGACATGGTCAGATGTGCGCTAACTGTGTCTACAGATGGTGAATGTTGGAAATGGTGCTTTCTGAGGCTCCTTACAGATCTTGTTCATCAATGGTAGAAAGTAAGGGAGACATGGTCAGATGTGCACTAACTGTGTCTACAGATGGTGAATGTTGGAAATGGTGCTTTCTGAGGCTCCTTACAGTTCTTGTTCATCAAGGGTAGAAAGTAAGGGAGACATGGTCAGATGTGCGCTAACTGTGTCTACAGATGGTGAATGTTGGAAATGGTGCCTTCTGAGCTCCTTACTGTTCTCCTTCACCTAGGGTAGTGAGTAAGGTAGACGTGTACAGCTTTACGCTAACTGTGTCTACAGATAGTGAATGTTGGAAATGGTGCTTTCTGAGGCTCCTTACAGTTCTTGTTCATCAAGGGTAGAAAGTAAGGGAGACATGGTCAGATGTGCGCCAACTGTGTCTACAGATGGTGAATGTTGGAAATGGTGCTTTCTGAGGCTCCTTACAGTTCTTGTTCATCAAGGGTAGAAAGTAAGGGAGACATGGTCAGATGTGCGCTAACTGTGTCTACAGATGGTGAATGTTGGAAATGGTGCTTTCTGAGGCTCCTTACAGATCTTGTTCATCAATGGTAGAAAGTAAGGGAGACATGGTCAGATGTGCACTAACTGTGTCTACAGATGGTGAATGTTGGAAATGGTGCTTTCTGAGGCTCCTTACAGTTCTTGTTCATCAAGGGTAGAAAGTAAGGGAGGCATGGTCAGATGTGCGCTAACTGTGTCTACAGATGGTGAATGTTGGAAATGGTGCTTTCTGAGGCTCCTTACAGTTCTTGTTCATCAAGGGTAGAAAGTAAGGGAGACATGGTCAGATGTGCGCTAACTGTGTCTACAGATGGTGAATGTTGGAAATGGTGCTTTCTGAGGCTCCTTACAGTTCTTGTTCATCAAGGGTAGAAAGTAAGGGAGACATGGTCAGATGTGCGCTAACTGTGTCTACAAATGGTGAATGTTGGAAATGGTGCTTTCTGAGGCTCCTTACACTTCTTGTTCATCAAGGGTAGAAAGTAAGGGAGACATGGTCAGATGTGCGCTAACTGTGTCTACAGATGGTGAATGTTGGAAATGGTGCTTTCTGAGGCTCCTTACAGTTCTTGTTCATCAAGGGTAGAAAGTAAGGGAGACATGGTCAGATGTGCGCTAACTGTGTCTACAGATGGTGAATGTTGGAAATGGTGCTTTCTGAGGCTCCTTACAGATCTTGTTCATCAATGGTAGAAAGTAAGGGAGACATGGTCAGATGTGCACTAACTGTGTCTACAGATGGTGAATTTTGGAAATGGTGCTTTCTGAGGCTCCTTACAGTTCTTGTTCATCAAGGGTAGAAAGTAAGGGAGACATGGTCAGATGTGCGCTAACTGTGTCTACAGATGGTGAATGTTGGAAATGCTGCCTTCTGAGCTCCTTACTGTTCTCCTTCACCTAGGGTAGTGAGTAAGGTAGACGTGTACAGCTTTACGCTAACTGTGTCTACAGATAGTGAATGTTGGAAATGGTGCTTTCTGAGGCTCCTTACAGTTCTTGTTCATCAAGGGTAGAAAGTAAGGGAGACATGGTCAGATGTGCGCTAACTGTGTCTACAGATAGTGAATGTTGGAAATGGTGCATTCTGAGGCTCCTTACAGTTCTCGTTCATCAAGGGTAGAAAGAAAGGGAGACATGGTCAGATGTGCGCTAACTGTGTCTACAGATGGTGAATGTTGGAAATGGTGCATTCTGAGCTCCTTACTGTTCTCCTTCACCTAGGGTAGTGAGTAAGGTAGACGTGTACAGCTGTACGGTAACTATATCTACAGATAGTGAATGTTGGAAATGGTGCTTTCTGAGGCTCCTTACAGTTCTTGTTCATCAAGGGTAGAAAGGAAGGGAGAAATGGTCAGATGTGTGCTAACTGTGTCTACAGATGGTGAATGTTGGAAATGGTGCTTTCTGAGGCTCCTTACAGTTCTTGTTCATCAAGGGTAGAAAGTAAGGGAGACATGGTCAGATGTGCGCTAACTGTGTCTACAGATGGTGAATGTTGGAAATGGTGCCTTCTGAGCTTCTTACTGTTCTCCTTCACCTAGGGTATTGATTAAGGTAGACGTGTACAGCTGTACGCTAACTATGTCTACAGACGGTGAATGTTGGAAATGGTGCTTTCTGATTCTCCTTACAGTTCTTGTTCATCTAGGGTAGAAAGTAAGGGAGACATGGTCAGATGTGCGCTAACTGTGTCTACAGATGGTGAATGTTGGAAATGGTGCTTTCTGAGGCTCCTTACAGTTCTTGTTCATCAAGGGTAGAAAGTAAGGGAGACATGGTCAGATGTGCGCTAACTGTGTCTACAGATGGTGAATGTTGGAAATGGTGCTCTCTGAGGCTCCTTACAGTTCTTGTTCATCAAGGGTAGAAAGTAAGGGAGACATGGTCAGATGTGCGCTAACTGTGTCTACAGATGGTGAATGTTGGAAATGGTGACTTCTGAGCTCCTTGCTGTTCTCCTTCACCTAGGGTAGTGAGTAAGGTAGACGTGTACAACTGTACGCTAACTATGTCTACAGATGGTGAATGTTGGAAATGGTGCTTTCTGAGGCTCCTTACAGTTCTTGTTCATCAAGGGTAGAAAGTAAGGGAGACATGGTCAGATGTGCGCTAACTGTGTCTACAGATGGTGAATGTTGGAAGTGGTGCTTTCTGAGGCTCCTTACAGTTCTTGTTCATCAAGGGTAGAAAGTAAGGGAGACATGGTCAGATGTGCGCTAACTGTGTCTACAGATGGTGAATGTTGGAAATGGTGCTTTCTGAGGCTCCTTACAGTTCTTGTTCATCAAGGGTAGAAAGTAAGGGAGACATGGTCAGATGTGCGCTAACTGTGTCTACAGATGGTGAATGTTGGAAATGGTGCTCTCTGAGGCTCCTTACAGTTCTTGTTCATCAAGGGTAGAAAGTAAGGGAGACATGGTCAGATGTGCGCTAACTGTGTCTACAGATGGTGAATGTTGGAAATGGTGCTTTCTGAGGCTCCTTACAGTTCTTGTTCATCAAGGGTAGAAAGTAAGGAAGACATGGTCAGATGTGCGCTAACTGTGTCTACAAATGGTGAATGTTGGAAATGGTGCTTTCTGAGGCTCCTTACAGTTCTTGTTCATCAAGGGTAGAAAGTAAGGGAGACATGGTCAGTTGTGCGCTAACTGTGTCTACAGATGGTGAATGTATGAAATGGTGCTTTCTGAGGCTCCTTACAGTTCTTGTTCATCAAGGGTAGAAAGTAAGGGAGACATGGTCAGATGTGCGCTAACTGTGTCTACAGATGGTGAATGTTGGAAATGGTGCTTTCTGAGGCTCCTTACAGATCTTGTTCATCAATGGTAGAAAGTAAGGGAGACATGGTCAGATGTGCGCTAACTGTGTCTACAGATGGTGAATGTTGGAAATGGTGCTTTCTGAGGCTCCTTACAGTTCTTGTTCATCAAGGGTAGAAAGTAAGGGAGACATGGTCAGATGTGCGCTAACTGTGTCTACAGATGGTGAATGTTGGAAATGGTGCCTTCTGAGCTCCTTACTGTTCTCCTTCACCTAGGGTAGTGAGTAAGGTAGACGTGTACAGCTTTACGCTAACTGTGTCTACAGATAGTGAGTGTTGGAAATGGTGCTTTCTGAGGCTCCTTACAGTTCTTGTTCATCAAGGGTAGAAAGTAAGGGAGACATGGTCAGATGTGCGCTATCTGTGTCTACAGATGGTGAATGTTGGAAATGGTGCTTTCTGAGGCTCCTTACAGTTCTTGTTCATCAAGGGTAGAAAGTAAGGGAGACATGGTCGGATGTGCGCTAACTGTGTCTACAGATGGTGAATGTTGGAAATGGTGCTTTCTGAGGCTCCTTACAGTTCTTCTTCATCAAAGGTAGAAAGTAAGGAAGACATGGTCAGATGTGCGCTAACTGTGTCTACAGATAGTGAATGTTGGAAATGGTGCATTCTGAGGCTCCTTACAGTTCTCGTTCATCAAGGGTAGAAAGAAAGGGAGACATGGTCAGATGTGCGCTAACTGTGTCTACAGATGGTGAATGTTGGAAATGGTGCCTTCTGAGCTCCTTACTGTTCTCCTTCACCTAGGGTAGTGAGTAAGGTAGACGTGTACAGCTGTACGGTAACTATATCTACAGATAGTGAATGTTGGAAATGGTGCTTTCTGAGGCTCCTTACAGTTCTTGTTCATCAAGGGTAGAAAGTAAGGGAGAAATGGTCAGATGTGTGCTAACTGTGTCTACAGATTTTGAATGTTGGAAATGGTGCTTTCTGAGGCTCCTTACAGTTCTTGTTCATCAAGGGTAGAAAGTAAGGGAGACATGGTCAGATGTGCGCTAACTGTGTCTACAGATGGTGAATGTTGGAAATGGTGCCTTCTGAGCTTCTTACTGTTCTCCTTCACCTAGGGTAGTGATTAAGGTAGACGTGTACAGCTGTACGCTAACTATGTCTACAGATGGTGAATGTTGGAAATGGTGCTTTCTGAGGCTCCTTACAGTTCTTGTTCATCTAGGGTAGAAAGTAAGGGAGACCTGGTCAGATGTGCGCTAACTGTGTCTACAGATGGTGAATGTTGGAAATGGTGCTTTCTGAGGCTCCTTACAGTTCTTGTTCATCAAGGGTAGAAAGTAAGGGAGACGTGGTCAGATGTGCGCTAACTGTGTCTACAGATGGTGAATGTTGGAAATGGTGCTCTCTGAGGCTCCTTACAGTTCTTGTTCATCAAGGGTAGAAAGTAAGGGAGACATGGTCAGATGTGCGCTAACTGTGTCTACAGATAGTGAATGTTGGAAATGGTGCATTCTGAGGCTCCTTACAGTTCTCGTTCATCAAGGTTAGAAAGAAAGGGAGACATGGTCAGATGTGCGCTAACTGTGTCTACAGATGGTGAATGTTGGAAATGGTGCCTTCTGAGCTCCTTACTGTTCTCCTTCACCTAGGGTAGTGAGTAAGGTAGACGTGTACAGCTTTACGCTAACTGTGTCTACAGATAGTGAGTGTTGGAAATGGTGCTTTCTGAGGCTCCTTACAGTTCTTGTTCATCAAGGGTAGAAAGTAAGGGAGACATGGTCAGATGTGCGCTATCTGTGTCTACAGATGGTGAATGTTGGAAATGGTGCTTTCTGAGGCTCCTTACAGTTCTTGTTCATCAAGGGTAGAAAGTAAGGGAGACATGGTCGGATGTGCGCTAACTGTGTCTACAGATGGTGAATGTTGGAAATGGTGCTTTCTGAGGCTCCTTACAGTTCTTCTTCATCAAAGGTAGAAAGTAAGGAAGACATGGTCAGATGTGCGCTAACTGTGTCTACAGATAGTGAATGTTGGAAATGGTGCATTCTGAGGCTCCTTACAGTTCTCGTTCATCAAGGGTAGAAAGAAAGGGAGACATGGTCAGATGTGCGCTAACTGTGTCTACAGATGGTGAATGTTGGAAATGGTGCCTTCTGAGCTCCTTACTGTTCTCCTTCACCTAGGGTAGTGAGTAAGGTAGACGTGTACAGCTGTACGGTAACTATATCTACAGATAGTGAATGTTGGAAATGGTGCTTTCTGAGGCTCCTTACAGTTCTTGTTCATCAAGGGTAGAAAGTAAGGGAGAAATGGTCAGATGTGTGCTAACTGTGTCTACAGATTTTGAATGTTGGAAATGGTGCTTTCTGAGGCTCCTTACAGTTCTTGTTCATCAAGGGTAGAAAGTAAGGGAGACATGGTCAGATGTGCGCTAACTGTGTCTACAGATGGTGAATGTTGGAAATGGTGCCTTCTGAGCTTCTTACTGTTCTCCTTCACCTAGGGTAGTGATTAAGGTAGACGTGTACAGCTGTACGCTAACTATGTCTACAGATGGTGAATGTTGGAAATGGTGCTTTCTGAGGCTCCTTACAGTTCTTGTTCATCTAGGGTAGAAAGTAAGGGAGACCTGGTCAGATGTGCGCTAACTGTGTCTACAGATGGTGAATGTTGGAAATGGTGCTTTCTGAGGCTCCTTACAGTTCTTGTTCATCAAGGGTAGAAAGTAAGGGAGACATGGTCAGATGTGCGCTAACTGTGTCTACAGATGGTGAATGTTGGAAATGGTGCTCTCTGAGGCTCCTTACAGTTCTTGTTCATCAAGGGTAGAAAGTAAGGGAGACATGGTCAGATGTGCGCTAACTGTGTCTACAGATAGTGAATGTTGGAAATGGTGCATTCTGAGGCTCCTTACAGTTCTCGTTCATCAAGGTTAGAAAGAAAGGGAGACATGGTCAGATGTGCGCTAACTGTGTCTACAGATGGTGAATGTTGGAAATGGTGCCTTCTGAGCTCCTTACTGTTCTCCTTCACCTAGGGTAGTGAGTAAGGTAGACGTGTACAGCTGTACGGTAACTATATCTACAGATAGTGAATGTTGGAAATGGTGCTTTCTGAGGCTCCTTACAGTTCTTGTTCATCAAGGGTAGAAAGTAAGGGAGAAATGGTCAGATGTGTGCTAACTGTGTCTACAGATGGTGAATGTTGGAAATGGTGCTTTCTGAGGCTCCTTACAGTTCTTGTTCATCAAGGGTAGAAAGTAAGGGAGACATGGTCAGATGTGCGCTAACTGTGTCTACAGATGGTGAATGTTGGAAATGGTGCCTTCTGAGCTTCTTACTGTTCTCCTTCACCTAGGGTAGTGATTAAGGTAGACGTGTACAGCTGTACGTTAACTATGTCTACAGATGGTGAATGTTGGAAATGGTGCTTTCTGAGGCTCCTTACAGTTCTTGTTCATCTAGGGTAGAAAGTAAGGGAGACATGGTCAGATGTGCGCTAACTGTGTCTACAGATGGTGAATGTTGGAAATGGTGCTTTCTGAGGCTCCTTACAGTTCTTGTTCATCAAGGGTAGAAAGTAAGGGAGACATGGTCAGATGTGCGCTAACTGTGTCTACAGATGGTGAATGTTGGAAATGGTGCTCTCTGAGGCTCCTTACAGTTCTTGTTCATCAAGGGTAGAAAGTAAGGGAGACATGGTCAGATGTGCGCTAACTGTGTCTACAGATGGTGAATGTTGGAAATGGTGACTTCTGAGCTCCTTACTGTTCTCCTTCACCTAAGGTAGTGAGTAAGGTAGACGTGTACAACTGTACGCTAACTATGTCTACAGATGGTGAATGTTGGAAATGGTGCTTTCTGAGGCTCCTTACAGTTCTTGTTCATCAAGGGTAGAAAGTAAGGGAGACATGGTCAGATGTGCGCTAACTGTGTCTACAGATGGTGAATGTTGGAAGTGGTGCTTTCTGAGGCTCCTTACAGTTCTTGTTCATCAAGGGTAGAAAGTAAGGGAGACATGGTCAGATGTGCGCTAACTGTGTCTACAGATGGTGAATGTTGGAAATGGTGCTTTCTGAGGCTCCTTACAGTTCTTGTTCATCAAGGGTAGAAAGTAAGGGCGACATGGTCAGATGTGCGCTAACTGTGTCTACAGATGGTGAATGTTGGAAATGGTGCTTTCTGAGGCTCCTTACAGTTCTTGTTCATCAAGGGTAGAAAGTAAGGGAGACATGGTCAGATGTGCGCTAACTGTGTCTACAAATGGTGAATGTTGGAAATGGTGCTTTCTGAGGCTCCTTACAGTTCTTGTTCATCAAGGGTAGAAAGTAAGGGAGACATGGTCAGATGTGCGCTAACTGTGTCTACAGATGGTGAATGTTGGAAATGGTGCTTTCTGAGGCTCCTTACAGTTCTTGTTCTTCAAGGGTAGAAAGTAAGGGAGACATGGTCAGATGTGCGCTAACTGTGTCTACAGATGGTGAATGTTGGAAATGGTGCCTTCTGAGCTCCTTACTGTTCTCCTTCACCTAGGGTAGTGAGTAAGGTAGACGTGTACAGCTGTACGCTAACTATGTCTACAGATGGTGAATGTAGGAAATGGTGCTTTCTGAGGCTCCTTACAGTTCTTGTTCAACAAGGGTAGAAAGTAAGGGAGACATGGTAAGATGTGCGCTAACTGTGTCTACAGATGGTGAATGTTGGAAATGGTGCCTTCTGAGCTCCTTACTGTTCTCCTTCACCTAGGGTAGTGAGGAAGGTAGACGTGTACAGCTGTACGCTAACTATGTCTACAGATGGTGAATGTTGGAAATGGTGCTTTCTGAGGCTCCTTACAGTTCTTGTTCATCAAGGGTAGAAAGTAAGGGAGACATGGTCAGATGTGCGCTAACTTTGTCGACAGATGGTGAATGTTGGAAATGGTGCTTTCTGAGGCTCCTTACAGTTCTTGTTCATCAGGGGTAGAAAGTAAGGGAGACATGGTCAGATGTGCGCTAACTGTGTCTACAGATGGTGAATGTTGGAAATGGTGCTTTCTGAGGCTCCTTACAGTTCTTGTTCATCAACGGTAGAAAACAAGGGAGACATGGTCAGATGTGCGCTAACTGTGTCTACAGATGGTGAATGTTGGAAATGGTGCTTACTGAGGCTCCTTACAGTTCTTGTTCATCAAGGGTAGAAAGTAAGGGAGACATGGTCAGATGTGCGCTAACTGTGTCTACAGATGGTGAATGTTGGAAATGGTGCTTTCTGAGGCTCCTTACAGTTCTTGTTCATCAAGGGTAGAAAGTAAGGGAGACATGGTCAGATGTGCGCAAACTGTGTCTACAGATGGTGAATGTTGGAAATGGTGCTTTCTGAGGCTCCTTACAGTTCTTGTTCATCAAGGGTAGAAAGTAAGGGAGACATGGTCAGATGTGCGCTAACTGTGTCTACAGATGGTGAATGTTGAAAATGGTGCTTTCTGAGCTTCTTACAGTTCTTGTTCATCAAGGGTAGAAAGTAAGGGAGACATGGTCAGATGTGCGCTAACTGTGTCTACAGATGGTGAATGTTGGAAATGGTGCCTTCTGAGCTCCTTACTGTTCTCCTTCACCTAGGGTAGTGAGTAAGGTAGACGTGTACAGGTTTACGCTAACTGTGTCTACAGATAGTGAATGATGGAAATGGTGCTTTCTGAGGCTCCTTACAGTTCTTGTTCATCAAGGGTAGAAAGTAAGGGAGACATGGTCAGATGTGCGCTAACTGTGTCTACAGATGGTGAATGTTGGAAATGGTGCTTTCTGACGCTCCTTACAGTTCTTGTTCATCAAGGGTAGAAAGTAAGGGAGACATGGTCGGATGTGCGCTAACTGTGTCTACAGATGGTGAATGTTGGAAATGGTGCCTTCTGAGCTCCTTACTGTTCTCCTTCACCTAGGGTAGTGAGTAAGGTAGACGTGTACAGCTGTACGCTAACTATGTCTACAGATGGTGAATGTAGGAAATGGTGCTTTCTGAGGCTCCTTACAGTTCTTGTTCAACAAGGGTAGAAAGTAAGGGAGACATGGTCACATGTGCGCTAACTGTGTCTACAGATGGTGAATGTTGGAAATGGTGCCTTCTGAGCTCCTTACTGTTCTCCTTCACCTAGGGTAGTGAGGAAGGTAGACGTGTACAGCTGTACGCTAACTATGTCTACAGATGGTGAATGTTGGAAATGGTGCTTTCTGAGGCTCCTTACAGTTCTTGTTCATCAAGGGTAGAAAGTAAGGGAGACATGGTCAGATGTGCGCTAACTTTGTCTACAGATGGTGAATGTTGGAAATGGGGCTTTCTGAGGCTCCTTACAGTTCTTGTTCATCAAGGGTAGAAAGTAAGGGAGACATGGTCAGATGTGCGCTAACTGTGTCTACAGATGGTGAATGTTGGGAATGGTGCTTTCTGAGGCTCCTTACAGTTCTTGTTCATCAAGGGTAGAAAGTAAGGGAGACATGGTGAGATGTGCGCGAACTGTGTCTACAGATGGTGAATGTTGGAAATGGTGCTTTCTGAGGCTCCTTACAGTTCTTGTTCATCAAGGGTAGAAAGTAAGGGAGACATGGTCAGATGTGCGCTAACTGTGTCTACAGATAGTGAATGTTGGAAATGGTGCTATCTGAGGCTCCTTACAGTTCTTGTTCATCAAGGGTAGAAAGTAAAGGAGACATGGTTAGATGTGCGCTAACTGTGTCTACAGATGGTGAATGTTGGAAATGGTGCTTTCTGAGGCTCCTTACAGTTCTTGTTCATCAAGGGTAGAAAGTAAGGGAGACATGGTCAGATGCGCGCTAACTGTGTCTACAGATGGTGAATGTTGGAAATGGTGCCTTCTGAGCTCCTTACTGTTCTCCTTCACCTAGGGTAGTGAGTAAGCTAGACGTGTACAGCTGTACGCTAACTATGTCTACAGATGGTGAATGTTGGAAATGGTGCTTTCTGAGGCTCCTTACAGTTCTTGTTCATCAAGGGTAGAAAGTAAGGGAGACATGGTCAGATGTGCGCTAACTGTGTCTACAGATGGTGAATGTTGGAAATGGTGCTTTCTGAGGCTCCTTACGGTTCGTGTTCATCAAGGGTAGAAAGTAAGGGAGACATGGTCAGATGTGCCCTAACTGTGTCTACAGATGGTGAATGTCGGAAATGGTTTTTTTATGAGGCTCCTTACAGTTCTTGTTCATCAAGGGTAGAAAGTAAGGGAGACATGGTCAGATGTGCGCTAACTGTGTCTACAGATGGTGAATGTTGGAAATGGTGCTTTCTGAGGCTCCTTAGAGATCTTGTTCATCATGGGTAGAAAGTAATGGAGTCATGGTCAGATGTGCGCTAACTGTGTCTACAGATGGTGAATGTTGGATATGGTTTTTTTATGAGGCTCCTTACAGTTCTTGTTCATCAAGGGTAGAAAGTAAGGGAGACATGGTCAGATGTGCGCTAACTGTGTCTACAGATGGTGAATGTTGGAAATGGTGCTTTCTGAGGCTCCTTAGAGATCTTGTTCATCATGGGTAGAAAGTAAGGGAGTCATGGTCAGATGTGCGCTAACTGTGTCTACAGATGGTGAATGTCGGAAATGGTGCTTTCTGAGGCTCCTTACAGTTCTTGTTCATCAAGGGTGGAAAGTAAGGGAGACATGGTCAGATGTGCGCTAACTGTGTCTACAGATAGTGAATGTTGGAAATGGTGCTTTCTGAGGCTCCTTACATTTCTTGTTCATCAAGGGTAGAAAGTAAGGGAGACATGGTCAGATGTGCGCTAACTGTGTCTACAGATGGTGAATGTTGGAAATGGTGCCTTCTGAGCTCCTTACTGTTCTCCTTCACCTAGGGTAGTGAGTAAGGTAGACGTGTACAGCTGTACGCTAACTATGTCTACAGATGGTGAATGTAGGAAATGGTGCTTTCTGAGGCTCCTTACAGTTCTTGTTCAACAAGGGTAGAAAGTAAGGGAGACATGGTCAGATGTGCGCTAACTGTGTCTACAGATGGTGAATGTTGGAAATGGTGCTTTCTGAGGCTCCTTACAGTTCTTGTTCAACAAGGGTAGAAAGTAAGGGAGACATGGTCAGATGTGCGCTAACTGTGTCTACAGATGGTGAATGTTGGAAATGGTGCTTTCTGAGGCTCCTTACAGTTCTTGTTCATCAAGGGTAGAAAGTAAGGGAGACGTGGTCAGATGTGCGCTAACTGTGTCTACAGATGGTGAATGTTGGAAATGGTGCTTTCTGAGGCTCCTTACAGTTCTTGTTCATCAAGGGTAGAAAGTAAGGGAGACATGGTCAGATGTGCGCTAACTGTGTCTACAGATGGTGAATGTTGGAAATGGTGCTTTCTGAGGCTCCTTACAGTTCTTGTTCATCAAGGGTAGAAAGTAAGGGAGACATGGTCAGATGTGCGCTAACTGTGTCTACAGATGGTGAATGTTGGAAATGGTGCCTTCTGAGCTCATAACTGTTCTCCTTCACCTAGGGTAGTGAGTAAGGTAGACGTGTACAGCTGTACGCTAACTATGTCTACAGATGGTGAATGTTGGAAATGGTGCTTTCTGAGGCTCCTTACAGTTCTTGTTCATCAAGGGTAGAAAGTAAGGGAGACATGGTCAGATGTGCGCTAACTGTGTCTACAGATAGTGAATGTTGGAAATGGTGCTTTCTGAGGCTCCTTACAGTTCTTGTTCATCAAGGGTAGAAAGTAAGGGAGACATGGTCAGATGTGCGCTAACTGTGTCTACAGATAGTGAATGTTGGAAATGGTGCTTTCTGAGGCCCCTTACAGTTCTTGTTCATCAAGGGTAGAAAGTAAGGGAGACATGGTCAGATGTGCGCTAACAGTGTCTACAGATGGTGAAAGTTGGAAATAGTTCCTTCTGAGCTCCTTACTGTTCTCCTTTACCTAGGGTAGTAAGTAAGGTAGACGTGTACAGCTGTATGCTAACTATGTCTACAGATGGTGAATGTTAGAAATGGTGCTTTCTGAGGCTCCTTACAGTTCTTGCTCATCAAGGGTAGGAAGTAAGGGAGACATGGTCAGATGTGCGCTAACTGTGTCTACAGATGGTGAATGTTGGAAATGGTGCTTTCTGAGGCTCCTTACAGTTCTTGTTCATCAAGGGTAGAAAGTAAGGGAGACATGGTCAGATGTGCGCTAACTGTGTCTACAGATAGTGAATGTTGGAAATGGTCCTTTCTGAGGCTCCTTACAGTTCTTGTTCATCAAGGGTAGAAAGTAAGGGAGACATGGTCAGATGTGCGCTAACTGTGTCTACAGATGGAGAATGTTGGAAATGGTGCCTTCTGAGCTCCTTACTGTTCTCCTTCATTTAGGGTAGTGAGTAAGGTAGACGTGTACAGCTGTACGCTAACTATGTCTACAGATGGTGAAAGTTGGAAATGGTGCTTTCTGAGGCTCGTTACAGTTCTTGTTCATCAAGGGTAGAAAGTAAGGGAGACATGGTCAGATGTGCGCTAACTATGTCTACAGATGGTGAATGTTGGAAACGGTGCCTCCTGAGCTCCTTACTGTTCTCCTTCACCTAGGGTAGTGAGTATGGTAGACGTGTACAGCTGTACGCCAACTATGTCGGCAGATGGTGAATGTTGGAAATGGTGCCTTCTGAGGCTCCTTACAGTTCTTGTTCATCAAGGGTAGAAAGTAAGGGAGACATGGTCAGATGTGCGCTAACTGTGTCTACAGATGGTGAATGCTGGAAATGGTCCTTTCTGAGGCTCCTTACAGTTCTTGTTCATCAAGGGTAGTAAGTAAGGGAGACTTGGTCAGATGTGCGCTAACTGTGTCTACAGATGGTGAATGTTGGAAATGGTGCCTTCTGAGCTCCTTACTGTTCTCCTTCACCTAGGGTAGTGAGTAAGGTAGACGTGTACAGCTGTACGCTAACTATGTCTACTGATGGTGAATGTTGGAAATGGTGCTTTCTGAGGCTCCTTACAGTTCTTGTTCATCAAGGGTAGAAAGTAAGGGAGACATGGTCAGATGTGCGCTAACTGTGTCTACAGATGGTGAATGTTGGAAATGGTGCTTTCTGAGGCTCCTTACAGTTCTTTTTCATCAAGGGTAGCAAGTAAGGGAGACATGGTCAGATGTGCGCTAACTGTGTCTACAGATGGTGAATGTTGGAAATGGTGCTTTCTGAGGCTCCTTACAGTTCTTGTTCATCAAGGGTAGAAAGTAAGGGAGACATGGTCAGATGTGCGCTAACAGTGTCTACAGATGGTGAAAGTTGGAAATAGTTCCTTCTGAGCTCCTTACTGTTCTCCTTTACCTAGGGTAGTAAGTAAGGTAGACGTGTACAGCTGTATGCTAACTATGTCTACAGATGGTGAATGTTGGAAATGGTGCTTTCTGAGGCTCCTTACAGTTCTTGCTCATCAAGGGTAGGAAGTAAGGGAGACATGGTCAGATGTGCGCTAACTGTGTCTACAGATGGTGAATGTTGGAAATGGTGCTTTCTGAGGCTGCTTACAGTTCTTGTTCATCAAGGGTAGAAAGTAAGGGAGCCATGGTCAGATGTGCGCTAACTGTGTCTACAGATGGTGAATGTTGGAAATGGTGCTTTCTGAGGCTCCTTACAGTTCTTGTTCATCAAGGGTAGAAAGTAAGGGAGACGTGGTCAGATGTGCGCTAACTGTGTCTACAGATGGTGAATGTTGGAAATGGTGCCTTCTGAGCTCCTTACTCTTCTCCTTCACCTAGGGTAGTGAGTAAGGTAGACGTGTACAGCTGTACGCTAACTATGTCTACAGATGGTGAATGTTGGAAATGGTGCATTCTAAGGCTCCTTACAGTTCTTGTTCATCAAGGGTAGAAAGTAAGGGAGACATGGTCAGATGTGCGCTAACTGTGTCTACAGATGGTGAATGTTGGAAATGGTGCTTTCTGAGGCTCCTTACAGTTCTTGTTCATCAAAGGTAGAAAGTAAGGGAGACATGGTCAGATGTGCGCTAACTGTGTCTACAGATGGTGAATGTTGGAAATGGTGCTTTCTGAGGCTCCTTACAGTTCTTGTTCATCAAGGGTAGAAAGTAAGGGAGACATGGTCAGATGTGCGCTAACTGTGTCTACAGATAGTGAATGTTGGAAATGGTCCTTTCTGAGGCTCCTTACAGTTCTTGTTCATCAAGGGTAGAAAGTAAGGGAGACATGGTCAGATGTGCGCTAACTGTGTCTACAGATGGAGAATGTTGGAAATGGTGCCTTCTGAGCTCCTTACTGTTCTCCTTCATTTAGGGTAGTGAGTAAGGTAGACGTGTACAGCTGTACGCTAACTATGTCTACAGATGGTGAAAGTTGGAAATGGTGCTTTCGGAGGCTCGTTACAGTTCTTGTTCATCAAGGGTAGAAAGTAAGGGAGACATGGTCAGATGTGCGCTAACTATGTCTACAGATGGTGAATGTTGGAAACGGTGCCTCCTGAGCTCCTTACTGTTCTCCTTCACCTAGGGTAGTGAGTATGGTAGACGTGTACAGCTGTACGCCAACTATGTCGGCAGATGGTGAATGTTGGAAATGGTGCCTTCTGAGGCTCCTTACAGTTCTTGTTCATCAAGGGTAGAAAGTAAGGGAGACATGGTCAGATGTGCGCTAACTGTGTCTACAGATGGTGAATGCTGGAAATGGTCCTTTCTGAGGCTCCTTACAGTTCTTGTTCATCAAGGGAAGTAAGTAAGGGAGACTTGGTCAGATGTGCGCTAACTGTGTCTACAGATGGTGAATGTTGGAAATGGTGCCTTCTGAGCTCCTTACGGTTCTCCTTCACCTAGGGTAGTGAGTAAGGTAGACGTGTACAGCTGTACGCTAACTATGTCTACTGATGGTGAATGTTGGAAATGGTGCTTTCTGAGGCTCCTTACAGTTCTTGTTCATCAAGGGTAGAAAGTAAGGGAGACATGGTCAGATGTGCGCTAACTGTGTCTACAGATGGTGAATGTTGGAAATGGTGCTTTCTGAGGCTCCTTACAGTTCTTTTTCATCAAGGGTAGCAAGTAAGGGAGACATGGTCAGATGTGCGCTAACTGTGTCTACAGATGGTGAATGTTGGAAATGGTGCTTTCTGAGGCTCCTTACAGTTCTTGTTCATCAAGGGTAGAAAGTAAGGGAGACATGGTCAGATGTGCGCTAACTGTGTCTACAGATGGTGAATGTTGGAAATGGTGCCTTCTGAGCTCCTTACTGTTCTCCTTCACCTAGGGTAGTGAGTAAGATAGACGTGTACAGCTGTACGCTAACTATGTCTACAGATGGTGAATGTTGGAAATGGTGCTTTCTGAGGCTCCTTACAGTTCTTGTTTATCAAGGGTAGAAAGTAAGGGAGACATGGTCAGATGTGCGCTAACTGTGTCTACAGATGGTGGATGTTGGAAATGGTGCTCTCTGAGGCTCCTTACAGTTCTTGTTCATCAAGGGTAGAAAGTAAGGGAGACATGGTCAGATGTGCGCTAACTGTGTCTACAGATGGTGAATGTTGGAAATGGTGCCTTCTGAGCTCCTTACTGTTCTCCTTCACCTAGGGTAGTGAGTAAGGTAGACGTGTACAGTTGTACGCTAACTATGTCTACAGATGGTGAATGTTGGAAATGGTGCTTTCTGAGGCTCCTTACATTTCTTGTTCATCAAGGGTAGAAAGTAAGGGAGACACGGTCAGATGTGCGCTAACTGTGTCTACAGATGGTGAATGCTGGAAATGGTGCTTTCTGAGGCTCCTTACAGTTCTTGTTCATCAAGGGTAGAAAGTAAGGGAGACATGGTCAGATGTGCGCTAACTGTGTCTACTGATGGTGAATGTTGGAAATGGTGCTTTCTGAGGCTCCTTACAGTTCTTGTTCATCAAGGGTAGAAAGTAAGGGAGACATGGTCAGATGTGTGCTAACTGTGTCTACAGATGGTGAATGTTGGAAATGGTGCCTTCTGAGCTCCTTACTGTCTCCTTCACCTAGGGTAGTGAGTAAGGTAGACGTGTACAGCTGTACGCTAACTATGTCAACAGATGGTGAATGTTGGAAATGGTGCTTTCTGAGGCTCCTTACAGTTCTTGTTCATCAAGGGTAGAATGTAAAGGAGACATGGTCAGATATGCGCTAACTGTGTCTACAGATAGTGAATGTTGGAAATGGTGCTTTCTGAGGCCCCTTACAGATCTTGTTCATCAAGGGTAGAAAGTAAGGGAGACATGGTCAGATGTGCGCTAACTGTGTCTACAGATCGTGAATGTTGGAAATGGTGCTTTCTGAGGCTCGTTACAGTTCTTGTTCATCAAGGGTAGAAAGTAAGGGAGACATCGTCAGATGTGCGCTAACTGTGTCTACAGATGGTGAATGTTGGAAATGGTGCTTTCTGAGGCTCCTTACAGTTCTTGTTCATCAAGGGTAGAAAGTAAGGGAGACATGGTCAGATGTGCGCTAACTGTGTCTACAGATGGTGAATGTTGGAAATGGTGCTTTGTGAGGCTCCTTACAGTCCTTGTTCATCAAGGGTAGAAAGTAAGGGAGACATGGTCAGATGTGCGCTAACTGTGTCTACAGATGGTGAATGTTGGAAATGGTGCCTTCTGAGCTCCTTACTGTTCTCCTTCACCTAGGGTAGTGAGTATGGTAGACGTGTACAGCTGTACGCCAACTATGTCTGCAGATGGTGAATGTTGGAAATGGTGCCTTCTGAGGCTCCTTACAGTTCTTGTTCATCAAGGGTAGAAAGTAAGGGAGACATGGTCAGATGTGCGCTAACTGTGTCTACAGATGGTGAATGCTGGAAATGGTCCTTTCTGAGGCTCCTTACAGTTCTTGTTCATCAAGGGTAGTAAGTAAGGGAGACTTGGTCAGATGTGCGCTAACTGTGTCTACAGATGGTGAATGTTGGAAATGGTGCTTTCTGAGGCTCCTTACAGTTCTTGTTCATCAAGGGTAGAAAGTAAGGGAGACATGGTCAGATGTGCGCTAACTGTGTCTACAGATAGTGAATGTTGGAAATGGTGCTTTCTGAGGCTCCTTACAGTTCTTGTTCATCAAGGGTAGAAAGTAAGGGAGACATGGTCAGATGTGCGCTAACTGTGTCTACAGATGGTGAATGTTGGAAATGGTGCCTTCTGAGCTCCTTACTGTTCTCCTTCACCTAGGGTAGTGAGTAAGGTAGACGTGTACAGCTGTACGCTAACTACGTCTACAGATGGTGAATGTTGGAAATGGTGCTTTCTGAGGCTCCTTACAGTTCTTGTTCATCAAGGGTAGAAAGTAAGGGAGACATGGTCAGATGTGCGCTAACTGTGTCTACAGATGGTGAATGTTGGAAATGGTGCTTTCTGAGGTTCCTTACAGTTCTTGTACATCAAGGGTAGAAAGTAAGGGAGACATGGTCAGATGTGCGCTAACAGTGTCTACAGATGGTGAAAGTTGGAAATAGTTCCTTCTGAGCTCCTTACTGTTCTCCTTTACCTAGGGTAGTAAGTAAGGTAGACGTGTACAGCTGTATGCTAACTATGTCTACAGATGGTGAATGTTGGAAATGGTGCTTTCTGAGGCTCCTTACAGTTCTTGCTCATCAAGGGTAGAAAGTAAGGGAGACATGGTCAGATGAGCGCTAACTGTGTCTACAGATGGTGAATGTTGGAAATGGTGCTTTCTGAGGCTGCTTACAGTTCTTGTTCATCAAGGGTAGAAAGTAAGGGAGACATGGTCAGATGTGCGCTAACTGTGTCTACAGATGGTGAATGTTGGAAATGGTGCTTTCTGAGGCTCCTTACAGTTCTTGTTCATCAAGGGTAGAAAGTAAGGGAGACGTGGTCAGATGTGCGCTAACTGTGTCTACAGATGGTGAATGTTGGAAATGGTGCCTTCTGAGCTCCTTACTGTTCTCCTTCACCTAGGGTAGTGAGTAAGGTAGACGTGTACAGCTGTACGCTAACTATGTCTACAGATGGTGAATGTTGGAAATGGTGCTTTCTGAGGCTCCTTACAGTTCTTGTTCATCAAGGGTAGAAAGTAAGGGAGACATGGTCAGATGTGCGCTAACTGTGTCTACAGATGGTGAATGTTGGAAATGGTGCTTTCTGAGGCTCCTTACAGTTCTTGTTCATCAAAGGTAGAAGGTAAGGGAGACATGGTCAGATGTGCGCTAACTGTGTCTACAGATGGTGAATGTTGGAAATGGTGCTTTCAGAGGCTCCTTACAGTTCTTGTTCATCAAGGGTAGAAAGTAAGGGAGACATGGTCAGATGTGCGCTAACTGTGTCTACAGATAGTGAATGTTGGAAATGGTCCTTTCTGAGGCTCCTTACAGTTCTTGTTCATCAAGGGTAGAAAGTAAGGGAGACATGGTCAGATGTGCGCTAACTGTGTCTACAGATGGAGAATGTTGGAAATGGTGCCTTCTGAGCTCCTTACTGTTCTCCTTCATTTAGGGTAGTGAGTAAGGTAGACGTGTACAGCTGTACGCTAACTATGTCTACAGATGGTGAAAGTTGGAAATGGTGCTTTCTGAGGCTCGTTACAGTTCTTGTTCATCAAGGGTAGAAAGTAAGGGAGACATGGTCAGATGTGCGCTAACTATGTCTACAGATGGTGAATGTTGGAAACGGTGCCTCCTGAGCTCCTTACTGTTCTCCTTCACCTAGGGTAGTGAGTATGGTAGACGTGTACAGCTGTACGCCAACTATGTCTGCAGATGGTGAATGTTGGAAATGGTGCCTTCTGAGGCTCCTTACAGATCTTGTTCATCAAGGGTAGAAAGTAAGGGAGACATGGTCAGATGTGCGCTAACTGTGTCTACAGATGGTGAATGCTGGAAGTGGTCCTTTCTGAGGCTCCTTACAGTTCTTGTTCATCAAGGGTAGTAAGTAAGGGAGACTTGGTCAGATGTGCGCTAACTGTGTCTACAGATGGTGAATGTTGGAAATGGTGCCTTCTGAGCTCCTTACTGTTCTCCTTCACCTAGGGTAGTGAGTAAGGTAGACGTGTACAGCTGTACGCTAACTATGTCTACTGATGGTGAATGTTGGAAATGGCGCTTTCTGAGGCTCCTTACAGTTCTTGTTCATCAAGGGTAGAAAGTAAGGGAGACATGGTCAGATGTGCGCTAACTGTGTCTACAGATGGTGAATGTTGGAAATGGTGCTTTCTGAGGCTCCTTACAGTTCTTTTTCATCAAGGGTAGAAAGTAAGGGAGACATGGTCAGATGTGCGCTAACTGTGTCTACAGATGGTGAATGTTGGAAATGGTGCTTTCTGAGGCTCCTTACAGTTCTTGTTCATCAAGGGTAGAAAGTAAGGGAGACATGGTCAGATGTGCGCTAACTGTGTCTACAGATGGTGAATGTTGGAAATGGTGCCTTCTGAGCTCCTTACTGTTCTCCTTCACCTAGGGTAGTGAGTAAGATAGACGTGTACAGCTGTACGCTAACTATGTCTACAGATGGTGAATGTTGGAAATGGTGCTTTCTGAGGCTCCTTACAGTTCTTGTTTATCAAGGGTAGAAAGTAAGGGAGACATGGTCAGATGTGCGCTAACTGTGTCTACAGATGGTGGATGTTGGAAATGGTGCTCTCTGAGGCTCCTTACAGTTCTTGTTCATCAAGGGTAGAAAGTAAGGGAGACATGGTCAGATGTGCGCTAACTGTGTCTACAGATGGTGAATGTTGGAAATGGTGCCTTCTGAGCTCCTTACTGTTCTCCTTCACCTAAGGTAGTGAGTAAGGTAGACGTGTACAGTTGTACGCTAACTATGTCTACAGATGGTGAATGTTGGAAATGGTGCTTTCTGAGGCTCCTTACATTTCTTGTTCATCAAGGGTAGAAAGTAAGGGAGACACGGTCAGATGTGCGCTAACTGTGTCTACAGATGGTGAATGCTGGAAATGGTGCTTTCTGAGGCTCCTTACAGTTCTTGTTCATCAAGGGTAGAAAGTAAGGGAGACATGGTCAGATGTGCGCTAACTGTGTCTACAGATGGTGAATGTTGGAAATGGTGCTCTCTGAGGCTCCTTACAGTTCTTGTTCATCAAGGGTAGAAAGTAAGGGAGACATGGTCAGATGTGCGCTAACTGTGTCTACAGATGGTGAATGTTGGAAATGGTGCCTTCTGAGCTCCTTACTGTTCTCCTTCACCTAGGGTAGTGAGTAAGGTAGACGTGTACAGCTGTACGCTAACTATGTCTACAGATGGTGAGTGTTGGAAATGGTGCTTTCTGAGGCTCCTTACAGTTCTTGTTCATCAAGGGTAGAAAGTAAGGGCGACATGGTCAGATGTGCGCTAACTGTGTCTACAGATGGTGAATGTTGGAAATGGTGCTTTCTGAGGCTCCTTACAGTTCTTGTTCATCAAGGGTAGAAAGTAAGGGAGACATGGTCAGATGTTCGCTAACTGTGTCTACAGATGGTGAATGTTGGAAATGGTGCTTTCTGAGGCTCCTTACAGTTCTTGTTCATCAAGGGTAGAAAGTAAGGGAGACATGGTCAGATGTGCGCTAACTGTGTCTACAGATGGTGAATGTTGGAAATGGTGCTTTCTGAGGCTCCTTACAGTTCTTGTTCATCAAGGGTAAAAAGTAAGGGAGACATGGTCAGATGTGCGCTAACTGTGTCTACAGATGGTGAATGTTGGAAATGGTGCTTTCTGAGGCTCCATACAGTTCTTGTTCATCAAGGGTAGAAAGTAAGGGAGACATGGTCAGATGTGCGCTAACTGTGTCTACAGATGGTGAATGTTGGAAATGGTGCTTTCTGAGGCTCCTTACAGTTCTTGTTCATCAAGGGTAGAAAGTGAGGGAGACATGGACAGATGTGCGCTAACTGTGTCTACAGATGGTGAATGTTGGAAATGGTGCCTTCTGAGCTCCTTACTGTTCTCCTTCACCTAGGGTAGTGAGTAAGGTAGACGTGTACAGCTGTACGCTAACTATGTCTACAGATGGTGAATGTTGGAAATGGTGCTTTCTGAGGCTCCTTACAGATCTTGTTCATCAAGGGTAGAAAGTAAGGGAGACATGGTCAGATGTGCGCTAACTGTGTCTACAGATGGTGAATGTTGGAAATGGTGCCTTCTGAGCTCCTTACTGTTCTCCTTCACCTAGGGTAGTGAATAAGGTAGACGTGTACAGCTGTGCGCTAACTATGTCTACAGATGGTGAATGTTGGAAATGGTGGTTTCTGAGGCTCCTTACAGTTCTTGTTCATCAAGGGTAGAAAGTAAGGGAGACATGATCAGATGTGCGCTAACTGTGTCTACAGATGGTGAATGTTGGAAAGGGTGCTTTCTGAGGCTCCTTACAGTTCTTGTTCATCAAGGGTAGAAAGTAAGGGAGACATGGTCAGATGTGCGTTAACTCTGTCTACAGATAGTGAATGTTGGAAATGGTGCTTTCTGAGGCTCCTTACAGTTCTTGTTCATCAAGGGTAGAAAGTAAGGGAGACATGGTCAGATGTGCGCTAACTGTGTCTACAGATGGTGAATGTTGGAAATGGTGCATTCTGAGGCTCCTTTCAGTTCTTGTTCATCAAGGGTAGAAAGTAAGGGAGACATGGTCAGATGTGCGCTAACTGTGTCTACAGATGGTGAATGCTGGAAATGGTGCTTTCTGAGGCTCCTTACAGTTCTTGTTCATCAAGGGTAGAAAGTAAGGGAGACATGGTCAGATGTGCGCTAACTGTGTCTACAGATAGTGAATGTTGGAAATGGTGCTTTCTGAGGCTCCTTACAGTTCTCGTTCATCAAGGGTAGAAAGTAAGGGAGACATGGTCAGATGTGCGCTAACTGTGTCTACAGATGGTGAATGTTGGAAATGGTGCTTTCTGAGGCTCCTTACAGTTCTTGTTACTCAAGGGTGGAAAGTAAGGTAGACATGGTCAGATGTGCGCTAACTGTGTCTACAGATGGTGAATGTTGGAAATGGTGCCTTCTGAGCTCCTTACTGTTCTCCTTCACCTAGGGTAGTGAGTAAGGTAGACGTGTACAGCTGTACGCTAACTATGTCTACAGATGGTGAATGTTGGAAATGGTGCTTTCTGAGGCTCCTTACAGTTCTTGTTCTCCCCCTGCGGGTTCGGGGGTAAGAATAGGCCCGCGGTATTCCTGCCTGTCGTAAGAGGCGACTAAAAGGAGTCTCAAACGTTTCGGCCTTCTGTGGTGGTCCCCTCTTGGGTTTGACCTCCTTTTTTCTTCCAAATTTCCGTCGTCAGTGCGTGCCATTTGGGGAAGGACACCTTACGTGGTGTTTTTGTATTGGTCCATCATGCTCCACCATCTTGCATGTTACCTATTGTCGTGTGGGGGGGACTACGCCCAACATCTTCTGGGTGGTCTCCTTCTCGCCTTTTGCGCTCTCTTCTTCTTAGCGCCTACGACAACTGTGGACCCTTCAAACACCTAAAATCCAGCACGGTAGCCAGTCCGTTGTGGTGGGGTCGTCATGTACCCTCTTGGTGGTAGCCCCCTGACCACGCAGGGATCGCACTACAGATGCCTGAGCTGTTTCCTCCCCATGCATGCCAAGGAGTATGTGCCCATCTTGTCTGGGGCACGGGGACTCCGGGCAACGGGATATCGGCCAGGTACCCGTTGCTTTGGCTGGGTGGCGCCCTTGGGGAGAGCCCTCGTTCGGAGTAGGTGGCATCTGGGCGGATGTGGCGCAATGAAGCGCAATAAATCACATCAAGCTGGTGGTCGCACGGCCACCAGCGTCTCTAAGCGAGGTAGAGTCGACTTCGATGCTGCGCAGTATGACCCTCAGACGTTCCCCTCGTTGGCTGCGCCATGGGAGGGACGCCGATCTAGTGCCAAGCGGGAGCCTTACGTACCGCACTACCTTGTCTGCAGCAGGACTGATGGTGACTCCTTTCTTCCGACGAAGCCTATGTTTTTTGTGGAACACCTGGAGGATAAGTTTGGGGAAGTGGCGGGGTTGTCAAAAATGAGGAATGGGTCCATCCTCCTCAAGACGTCCTCCCCAGCCCAGTCACGAGCGTTGCTCTTGTGTGATAAGCTGGGTGACGTCCCTGTTACCGTCACTCCCCACAGTAGCTTAAATATGGTCCAGGGGATTATTTACCATCGTGACCTCTTGTTGCAATCCGATGACGAGCTGAGAGCCGACTTGGAACGACGTGGTGTGCATTTTGTCCGTCGTGTCCATCGAGGACCCAAGACAAACAGGGTGGCCACCGGTGCCTTTATCTTGGCCTTCGAGGGTGATGTCTTGCCCGAGAAGGTCAAGGTAATGGTTTACCGTTGCGACGTGAAGCCATACGTCCCTCCCCCGATGCGGTGCTTCCAGTGCTGGAAGTTTGGGCATATGTCCTCCCGTTGCCCATCCAGCGCTACATGTCGAGATTGCGGACGCCCGTCTCATCCCGATTCTCCATGTGCGCCCCCGCCTGTATGTGTCAACTGTGGGGAGCACCACTCTCCATGCTCGCCGGATTGCCCCGTTCTTCATAAGGAGCGGAAGATCATGGAATTTAAGACCCTGGACCGGCTTACTTATCGAGAGGCTAAACAGAAATATGAAAGGTTGTATCCTGCTTCCCTTCGAACATCTTATGCTGCAGCCACGTTATCGTCGCCCGCACGAGCGACGGTTGTCGCTTCATCTGTGCCGCCTTCAGTGGGCCCTCGGGGCCATGTATCTCTGTCTGCCCCCCTCGTGCCTGGGGGCAAGCCTTCCTCTCTTGCCCCCTTAGCAGTTGGGGGCAAACCCTCTTCTGTCGCTCCCCCCAAGCTTACTTCGGGAGTGACATCTGCTCCACAACCGGGAGGCTCGATTCCTCCCCCTCCTTCTCCGGCGGCGTTGCCTCCGCCGGTTCCTCTCTCACGGAAGGGGTCCCTCGGGGCTCTCCCTTCCTCCGTTTCTTCTCCTTCCCAGCCAGATGTCAGCCAGTGGCTGAAGGTTCCGCCACCTGCTGGTCGTAGGGCTTCTGCGTCGTCGTCAGCCTCTGACGCTCCTTCAGAGAAGCTCTCCCAGCCCTCTCACCCTAAGGGCAGACGCGAGAAGAAGGAACGGAATGTGTCCAAGAAGAAGGACATTCCGGCGGTTTCAGCACCGCCTGCTGTACATAGTCCTGGCTCCGGGGATGAGGTGGAGATCCTCGCCTCTGGCGCGGATCTCGCCCTCACGGAACCCTTGGGGGCCTCTCCTATGGACTCCGCTGACTCTCCCCCAGTGGCGGCGGTTGGCTCTGAAGCGCTGTCTGCCTCTTAGTCGCATTCACGCCCTCCCAGTCCCTTCCTGCTTCCATTCTCCAATGGAACTGCGGCGGTTATTTCCGCCACCTGCCAGAGCTCCGGATGCTTCTGAGTGATTCCCCTGTTCTCTGCATTGCTCTGCAGGAAACTTGGTTTCCTGCACTGCGGACCCCCGCCCTTCGCGGTTATCGGGGATACTATAAGAACCGTGCTGCCTGTCAACGAGCGTCAGGTGGGGTTTGCCTCTTTGTTCACCACTCTGTCTGTAGCTCGCCAGTACCCCTTCAGACGCCTTTAGAGGCAGTTGCTGCCAGGGTTGAGCTCTCGCCGGCTATTACTGTTTGCTCTGTTTACATTCCTCCGGATGGGGAGCTCCCCCGCCATGTCTTGGCTGCGCTGCTGGCTCAACTCCCGCCACCATTGCTGCTTCTGGGCGATTTCAACGCCCACAATCCTCTATGGGGTGGGACTGTCTCCGATGATCGCGGTCGGGCCGTGGAGCATGTGTTGGCTCAGCTCGACCTTAGCCTCTTGAACACTGGTGCTCCCACGCATTTCAGTGTGGCCCATGGCTCGTTCTCGGCCATCGATCTCTCTATTTGCAGCCCTGGACTTGTCCCATCCCTCCACTGGAGGGTGCATCCTGACCTGTGTGGCAGTGACCATTTTCCCATCTATTTGTCACTGCCACAGTGTCATTCTTCTGGGCGCTTGCCCCGCTGGGCTCTCCACAGGGCTGACTGGCCAGCTTTTACTTCCGCTGTAACCATTGCGTCTCCCCCACAGGGTGACATTGACGAGGTGGTCCGTGTTTTCACCACGTCCATCATTTCGGCGGCCGGGGCTGCTATCCCCCGTTCCTCTGGCCTCCGTCGGCGGAAGGCTGTCCCCTGGTGGTCGCCGGAGATTGCTGAGGCTATTCGCGACCGTAGGCGGGCTCTCCAGCGTCATAGGCGGCACCCGTCTCTGGAGACCCTCATCGCCTTTAAGAGGCTCCGTGCCTTCGCCCGTCGTCTTATTGCACGGCGTAAGCAGGAGTGCTGGGAGAGGTACGTCTCCTCCCTGGGCTCCCGTGTCTCGTCCTCGCACGTGTGGTCCCGGATCCGGCGGATTTATGGCTCCCAGACCCCTATGGGTGTCCCTGGGCTCTCCTTGGACGGCGCTGTCTGCACGGACGCTGCCGCCATTGCTGAACGGCTAGCCGCGCACTTTGCTCAGAGCTCTGCGACTGCATCCTATCCCCCCGCCTTTCGCTCTCTAAAGGAGCGAGCCGAGCGGACGCAGTTCTCATTCCGCACGCGTCGTTCTGACACATACAATGCACCTTTCAGCGAGAGGGAATTCCTCGCCGCCCTCGCCGATTGCCCTGATACAGCACCAGGCCCAGACTGCATCCACGCGCAGATGCTGAAGCATCTCTCCAGGGACTGCCAGAGACACATTCTCGCGATATTTAATCGCATTTGGAGCGAAGGCGTGTTCCCGTCGCAATGGCGGGAGGGCGTTATTGTCCCCATCTTGAAACCCGGTGCGGACCCACTGGCGGTGGACAGCTATCGTCCCATTACCCTCACCAACGTTTTGTGCAAATTGCTCGAACGTATGGTGGGGCGGCGTTTGTGTTGGGTCCTTGAGTCGCGCGGTCTCCTCGCTCCATCCCAGGGTGGCTTCCGTCGGGGCCGGTCTGCAGTGGACAATTTGGTGCGGCTGGAATCTGCTGTCCGTACGGCTTTTGCCCGACGTCAGCATCTTGTTGCTGTATTTTTCGATCTGCGGAAGGCGTATGACACCACATGGAGGCATCACATCCTCGCCACGTTGCATGGGTGGGGTCTTCGTGGTCGGCTCCCGGCTTTTCTTCAAAACTTTTTATTGCGCCGCTCTTTCCGGGTGCAAGTCGGTGCCACCTCTAGTTCCTCTTATCTACAGGAAAATGGGGTCCCGCAGGGCTCGGTGTTGAGCGTCTCCTTATTTTTAGTGGCCATTAATGGTCTGGCAGCAGCAGTGGGGTCGTCGGTGTCTCCTTCTTTGTATGCCGACGACTTCTGCATCTCATTTAGCTCCACGACTACGGGAGTCGCCGAACGCAGGCTGCAAGTCGCCGTTCGCAAGGCAGCATCATGGGCACTGACTCATGGCTTTCAGTTCTCTGCTGCCAAGACTCGAGTAATGCACTTCTGCAGGCGTCGGACGGTCCACCCTCATCCTGCACTTTACCTCGACGGCCACCTGCTTGACGTGGTGGACACTTGCCGCTTCTTGGGACTCGTGTTTGATGCCCGGCTCACATGGGTTCCTCATGTTACTCAGCTGAAGCAAAAATGCTGGCGGCACCTCAACGCCCTCCGCTGCCTTAGCCACACGTCTTGGGGTGCAGATCGCCGCACGCTGCTGCGGTTGTACAGAGCCCTTGTGCAGTCCCGGCTTGATTATGGGAGCCTGGCCTATGGGTCTGCGTCCCCCTCAGTGTTTAAGTTGTTAGACCCCATACACCACTGTGGGGTTAGGCTTGCCACTGGCGCTTTTCGCACCAGCCCCGTGGATAGTCTACTGGTGGAGGCCGGGGTTCCCCCACTGCGGATTCGCCGCCATCGTCTGCTTGTCGACTATGCTGTCCACGTTCATTGCTCGCCAGATCATCCCAATCGTCGCCTGCTTTTCCCTGCTATGGTCCTCCATCTGCCCGAACGGCGCCCTAGGTCTGGGCTTTCCATCGCTGTCCGTGTCCAGTCCCTGCTGTCAGAACTGGGGTCATTCCCTATTCTGCCTCACTTCCGGGTCCATACACCTACGCCTCCCTGGTGTTTGTCCCGGCCGTCCGTCCGTCTGGACTTGGCACAGGGACCCAAGGACTCGGTTCCGCCTGTGGCCCTCCGTCGCCGTTTTCTTGCTCTCCTCGCCTCATTTTCGGACTGTGAGACTGTCTACACTGATGGTTCCCTGGTTGATGGTCGCACTGCCTACGCCTTTGCTCACTCTGACCATGTTGAGCAACGCTCCTTGCCGGCTGGCTGCAGTATTTTTACTGCAGAGCTGGTGGCCATCTTGCGCGCTCTTAAGCACATGCGTTTCTGCTCAGGTAGGTCCGTTGTCATCTGCAGTGACTCCCTGAGCAGCCTTCAGGCCATCGACCGCTGCTATCCCTCCTCTCCTCTGGTGTCCTCCATTCAGGAGGCTGTTTCCGCCATTGCCCGTTCTGGTGGTTCCGTGGTCCTGGTTTGGACGCCCGGTCATGTTGGCATCCCAGGGAACGAACGTGTAGACAGGCTGGCCAAAGGGGCGATAGACGCCCCAGCTTTGGAGATCGGCCTTACGGCTCGCGACCAGCAGCTGGTGTTGCGCCGTAAGGTGCTTGGGATGTGGGCTGCTGAGTGGCGTGGCATGACAGCCCCGAATAAACTGTGGGCTGTCAAGGAGACGACCGATGTGTGGCGTTCCTCCCTGCCGGCTTCTCGCAGGGACTCGGTAGTCCTGTGTCGGCTGCGCATCGGCCATACGTACCTGACGCACGGCCATCTCTTGCGTCAGGAGGATCCCCCCTTGTGTCAGTGTGGGTCCCGGCTGACGGTCGGCCACATTTTGCTGGAGTGTCCTCGACTGCGCACACTCCGGCAATCTTTTAATCTCCCGGGCACTTTGGCTTTGGTTTTATCTGACGATGCCTCCATGGCTGATGACGTTTTAAATTTTATCCGTGGTAGTCCTTTTTATGGTTCGATTTAGGGAGGTCCTGCGCCTTTCCCTTTCTGTGTCTTTTGTCCTCGTGTCTGTTGCTGTTCTGGTAGGCCGTGAGATGGTTGGCTCTTTCCCTTTTTTGATCTCGTGGTCAGTCAACCAGTCTCCGGCCCTCTTCCTTTCTTCTGTTTCTTTCTGTCTGGTGTTCCTCTGTCCTGTTCTTGTCTGTCGTGTTCGTTGCTGCATTTGTGTTCTTTTAGCGCCTGGGGGGACGTCTCCTCCCCTTTGGTTTTTATCTGCTCCGTAGATTTCCGGCTCGCCTGATTTTGGAATGGGGGACTGATGACCTTCGCTGTTCAGTCCCCCTTAACCATCCAACGACCACCACCACCACCACCAGTTCTTGTTCATCAAGGGTAGAAAGTAAGGGAGACATGGTCAGATGTGCGCTAACTGTGTCTACTGATAGTGAATGTTGGAAATGGTGCTTTCTGAGGCTCCTTACAGTTCTTGTTCATCAAGGGTAGAAAGTAAGGGAGACATGGTCAGATGTGCGCTAACTGAGTCTACAGATGGTGAATGTTGGAAATGGTGCTTTCTGAGGCTCCTTACAGTTCTTGTTCATCAAGGGTAGAAAGTAAGGGAGACATGGTCAGATGTGCGCTAACTGTGTCTACAGATGGTGAATGTTGGAAATGGTGCCTTCTGAGCTCCTTACTGTTCTCCTTCACCTAGGGTAGTGAGTAAGGTAGACGTGTACAGCTGTACGGTAACTATGTCTACAGATGGTGAATGTTGGAAATGGTGCTTTCTGAGGCTCCTTACAGTTCTTGTTCATCAAGGGTATATAGTAAGGGAGACATGGTCAGATGTGCGCTAACTGTGTCTACAGATAGTGAATGTTGGAAGTGGTGCTTTCTGAGGCTCCTTACAGTTCTTGTTCATCAAGGGTAGAAAGTAAGGGAGACATGGTCAGATGTGCGCTAACTGTGTCTACAGATGGTGAATGTTGGAAATGGTGCTTTCTGAGGCTCCTTACAGTTCTTGTTCATCAAGGGTAGAAAGTAAGGGAGACATGGTCAGATGTGCGCTAACTGTGTCTACAGATGGTGAATGTTGGAAATGGTGCCTTCTGAGCTCCTTACTGTTCTCCTTCACCTAGGGTAGTGAGTAAGGTAGACGTGTACAGCTGTACGCTAACTATGTCTACAGATGGTGAATGTTGGAAATGGTGCTTTCTGAGGCTCCTTACAGTTCTTGTTCATCAAGGGTAGAAAGTAAGGGAGACATGGTCAGATGTGCACTAACTGTGTCTACAGATGGTGAATGTTGGAAATGGTGCTTTCTGAGGCTCCTTACAGTTCTTGTTCATCAAGGGTAGAAAGTAAGGGAGACATGGTCAGATGTGCGCTAACTGTGTCTACAGATGGTGAATGTTGGAAATGGTGCTTTCTGAGGCTCCTTACAGTTCTTGTTCATCAAGGGTAGAAAGTAAGGGCGACATGGCCAGATGTGCGCTAACTGTGTCTACAGATAGTGAATGTTGGAAATGGTGCTTTCTGAGGCTCCTTACAGTTCTTGTTCATCAAGGGTAGAAAGTATGGGAGACATGGTCAGATGTGCGCGAACTGTGTCTACAGATGGTGAATGTTGGAAATGGTGCTTTCTGCGGCTTCTTACAGTTCTTGTTCATCAAGGGCAGAAAGTAAGGGAGACATGGTCAGATGTGCGCTAACTGTGTCTACAGATGGTGAATGTTGGAAATGGTGCTTTCTGAGGCTCCTTACAGTTCTTGTTCATCAAGGGTAGAAAGTAAGGGAGACATGGTCAGATTTGCGCTAACTGTGTCTACAGATAGTGAATGTTGGAAATGGTGCTTTCTGAGGCTCCTTACAGTTCTTGTTCATCAAGGGTAGAAAGTAAGGGAGACATGGTCAGATGTCCGCTAACTGTGTCTACAGATGGTGAATGTTGGGAATGGTGCCTTCTGAGCTCCTTACTGTTCTCCTTCACCTAGGGTAGTGAGTAAGGTAGACGTGTACAGCTGTACGGTAACTATGTCTACAGATGGTGAATGTTGGAAATGGTGCTTTCTGAGGCTCCTTACAGTTCTTGTTCATCAAGGGTAGAAAGTAAGGGAGACATGGTCAGATGTGCGCTAACTGTGTCTACAGATTGTGAATGTTGGAAATGGTGCTTTCTGAGGCTCCTTACAGTTCTTGTTCATCAAGGGTAGAATGTAAGGGAGACATGGTCAGATGTGCGCTAACTGTGTCTACAGATGGTGAATGTTGGAAATGGTGCCTTCTGAGCTCCTTACTGTTCTCCTTCACCTAGGGTAGTGAGTAAGGTAGACGTGTACAGCTGTACGCTAACTATGTCTACAGATGGTGAATGTTGGAAATGGTGCTTTCTGAGGCTCCTTACAGTACTTGTTTATCAAGGGTAGAAAGTAAGGGAGACATGGTCAGATGTGCGCTAACTATGTCTACAGATGGTGAATGTTGGAAACGGTGCCTCCTGAGCTCCTTACTGTTCTCCTTCACCTAGGGTAGTGAGTAAGGTAGACGTGTACAGCTGTACGCCAACTATGTCTGCAGATGGTGAATGTTGGAAATGGTGCTTTCTGAGGCTCCTTACAGTTCTTGTTCATCAAGGGTAGAAAGTAAGGGAGACATGGTCAGATGTGCGCTAACTGTGTCTACAGATTGTGAATGTTGGAAATGGTGCTTTCTGAGGCTCCTTACAGTTCTTGTTCATCAAGGGTAGAATGTAAGGGAGACATGGTCAGATGTGCGCTAACTGTGTCTACAGATGGTGAATGTTGGAAATGGTGCCTTCTGAGCTCCTTACTGTTCTCCTTCACCTAGGGTAGTGAGTAAGGTAGACGTGTACAGCTGTACGCTAACTATGTCTACAGATGGTGAATGTTGGAAATGGTGCTTTCTGAGGCTCCTTACAGTACTTGTTTATCAAGGGTAGAAAGTAAGGGAGACATGGTCAGATGTGCGCTAACTATGTCTACAGATGGTGAATGTTGGAAACGGTGCCTCCTGAGCTCCTTACTGTTCTCCTTCACCTAGGGTAGTGAGTAAGGTAGACGTGTACAGCTGTACGCCAACTATGTCTGCAGATGGTGAATGTTGGAAATGGTGCTTTCTGAGGCTCCTTACAGTTCTTGTTCATCAAGGGTAGAAAGTAAGGGACACATGGTCAGATGTGCGCTAACTGTGTCTACAGATGGTGAATGCTGGAAATGGTGCTTTCTGAGGCTCCTTACAGTTCTTGTTCATCAAGGGTAGTAAGTAAGGGAGACATGGTCAGATGTGCGCTAACTGTGTCTACAGATGGTGAATGTTGGAAATGGTGCCTTCTGAGCTCCTTACTGTTCTCCTTCACCTAGGGTAGTGAGTAAGGTAGACGTGTACAGCTGTACGCTAACTATGTCTACTGATGGTGAATGTTGGAAATGGTGCTTTCTGAGGCTCCTTACAGTTCTTGTTAATCAAGGGTAGAAAGTAAGGGAGACATGGTCAGATGTGCGCTAACTGTGTCTACAGATGGTGAATGTTGGAAATGGTGCTTTCTGAGGCTCCTTACAGTTCTTGTTCATCAAGGGTAGAAAGTAAGGGAGACATGGTCAGATGTGCGCTAACTGTGTCTACAGATGGTGAATGTTGGAAATGGTGCTTTCTGAGGCTCCTTACAGTTCTTGTTCATCAAGGGTAGAAAGTAAGGGAGACATGGTCAGATGTGCGCTAACTGTGTCTACAGATGGTGAATGTTGGAAATGGTGCTTTCTGAGGCTCCTTACAGTTCTTGGTCATCAAGGGTAGAAAGTAAGGGAGACATGGTCAGATGTGCGCTAACAGTGTCTACAGATGGTGAATGTTGGAAATGGTGCTTTCTGAGGCTCCTTACAGTTCTTGTTCATCAAGGGTAGAAAGTAAGGGAGACATGGTCAGATGTGAGCTAACTGTGTCTACAGATGGTGAATGTTGGAAATGGTGCCTTCTGAGCTCCTTACTGTTCTCCTTCACCTAGGGTAGTGAGTAAGGTAGACGTGTACAGCTGTACGCTAACTATGTCTACAGATGGTGAATGTTGGAAATGGTGCTTTCTGAGGCTCCTTACAGTTCTTGTTTATCAAGGGTAGAAAGTAAGGGAGACATGGTCAGATGTGCGCTAACTGTGTCTACAGATGGTGGATGTTGGAAATGGTGCTTTCTGATGCTCCTTACAGTTCTTGTTCATCAAGGGTAGAAAGTAAGGGAGACATGGTCAGATGTGCGCTAACTGTGTCTACAGATGGTGAATGTTGGAAATGGTGCCTTCTGAGCTCCTTACTGTTCTCCTTCACCTAGGGTAGTGAGTAAGGTAGACGTGTACAGTTGTACGCTAACTATGTCTACAGATGGTGAATGTTGGAAATGGTGCTTTCTGAGGCTCCTTACAGTTCTTGTTCATCAAGGGTAGAAAGTAAGGGAGACATGGTCAGATGTGCGCTAACTGTGTCTACAGATGGTGAATGCTGGAAATGGTGCTTTCTGAGGCTCCTTACAGTTCTTGTTCATCAAGGGTAGAAAGTAAGGGAGACATGGTCAGATGTGCGCTAACTGTGTCTACAGATGGTGAATGTTGGAAATGGTGCTTTCTGAGGCTCCTTACAGTTCTTGTTCATCAAGGGTAGAAAGTAAGGGAGACATGGTCAGATGTGCGCTAACAGTGTCTACAGATGGTGAATGTTGGAAATGGTGCTTTCTGAGGCTCCTTACAGTTCTTGTTCATCAAGGGTAGAAAGTAAGGGAGACATGGTCAGATGTGAGCTAACTGTGTCTACAGATGGTGAATGTTGGAAATGGTGCCTTCTGAGCTCCTTACTGTTCTCCTTCACCTAGGGTAGTGAGTAAGGTAGACGTGTACAGCTGTACGCTAACTATGTCTACAGATGGTGAATGTTGGAAATGGTGCTTTCTGAGGCTCCTTACAGTTCTTGTTTATCAAGGGTAGAAAGTAAGGGAGACATGGTCTGATGTGCGCTAACTGTGTCTACAGATGGTGGATGTTGGAAATGGTGCTTTCTGAGGCTCCTTACAGTTCTTGTTCATCAAGGGTAGAAAGTAAGGGAGACATGGTCAGATGTGCGCTAACTGTGTCTACAGATTGTGAATGTTGGAAATGGTGCTTTCTGCGGCTCCTTACAATTCTTGTTCATCAAGGGTAGAAAGTGAGGGAGACATGGTGAGATGTGCGCTAACTGTGTCTACAGATGGTGAATGTTGGAAATGGTGCTTTCTGAGGCTCCTTACAGTTCTTGTTCATCAAGGGTAGAAAGTAAGGGAGACATGGTCAGATGTGCGCTAACTGTGTCTACAGATAGTGAATGTTGGAAATGGTGCTTTCTGAAGCTCCTTACAGTTCTTGTTCATCAAGGGTAGAAAGTAAGGGAGACATGGTCAGATGTGCGCTAACTGTGTCTACAGATGGTGAATGTTGGAAATGGTGCTTTCTGAGGCTCCTTACAGTTCTTGTTCATCAAGGGTAGAAAGTAAGGGAGACATGGTCAGATGTGCGCTACCTGTGTCTACAGATGGTGAATGTTGGAAATGGTGCCTTCTGAGCTCCTTACTGTTCTCCTTCACTTAGGGTAGTGAGTAAGGTAGACGTGTACAGCTGTACGCTAAATATGTCTACAGATGGTGAATGTTGGAAATGGTGCTTTCTGAGGCTCCTTACAGTTCTTGTTCATCAAGGGTAGAAAGTAAGGGAGACATGGTCAGATGTGCGCTAACTGTGTCTACAGATGGTGATTGTTGGAAATGGTGCTTTCTGAGGCTCCTTACAGTTCTTGTTCATCAAGGGTAGAAAGTAAGGAAGACATGGTCAGATATGCGCTAACTGTGTCTACAGATGGTGAACGTTGGAAATGGTGCTTTCTGAGGCTCCTTACAGTTCTTGTTCATCAAGGGTAGAAAGTAAGGGAGACATGGTCAGATGTGCGCTAACTGTGTCTACAGATGGTGAATGTTGGAAATGGTGCTTTCTGAGGCTCCTTACAGTTCTTGTTCATCAGGGGTAGAAAGTAAGGGAGACATGGTCAGATGTGCGCTAACTGTGTCTACAGATGGTGAATGTTGGATATGGTGCCTTCTGAGCTCCTTACTGTTCTCCTTCACCTAGGGTAGTGAGTAAGGTAGACGTGTACAGCTGTACGCTAACTATGTCTACAGATGGTGAATGTTGGAAATGGTGCTTTCTGAGGCTCCTTACAGTTCTTGTTCATCAAGGGTAGAAAGTAAGGGCGACATGGTCAGATGTGCGCTAACTGTGTCTACAGATGGTGAATGTTGGAAATGGTGCCTTCTGAGCTCCTTACTGTTCTCCTTCACCTAGGGTAGTGAGTAAGGTAGACGTGTACAGCTGTACGCTAACTATGTCTACAGATGGTGAATGTTGGAAATGGTGCTTTCTGAGGCTCCTTACAGTTCTTGTTCATCAAGGGTAGAAAGTAAGGGAGACATGGTCAGATGTGCGCTAACTGTGTCTACAGATGGTGAATGTTGGAAATGGTGCTTTCTGAGGCTCCTTACAGTTCTTGTTCATCAAGGGTAGAAAGTAAGGGAGACATGGTCAGATGTGCGCTAACTGTGTCTACAGATGGTGAATGTTGGAAATGGTGCTTTCTAAGGCTCCTTACAGTTCTTGTTCATCAAGGGTAGAAAGTAAGGGAGACATGGTGAGATGTGCAATAACTGTGTCTACAGATGGTGAATGTTTGAAATGGTGCCTTCTGAGCTCCTTACTGTTCTCCTTCACTTAGGGTAGTGAGTAAGGTAGACGTGTACAGCTGTACGCTAACTATGTCTACAGATGGTGAATGTTTGAAATGGTGCTTTCTGAGGCTCCTTACAGTTCTTGTTCATCAAGGGTAGAAAGTAAGGGAGACATGGTCAGATGTGCGCTAACTGTGTCTACAGATGGTGATTGTTGGAAATGGTGCTTTCTGAGGCTCCTTACAGTTCTTGTTCATCAAGGGTAGAAAGTAAGGAAGACATGGTCAGATGTGCGCTAACTGTGTCTACAGATGGTGAACGTTGGAAATGGTGCTTTCTGAGGCTCCTTACAGTTCTTGTTCATCAAGGGTAGAAAGTAAGGGAGACATGGTCAGATGTGCGCTAACTGTGTCTACAGATGGTGAATGTTGGAAATGGTGCTTTCTGAGGCTCCTTACAGTTCTTGTTCATCAAGGGTAGAAAGTAAGGGAGACATGGTCAGATGTGCGCTAACTGTGTCTACAGATGGTGAATGTTGGATATGGTGCCTTCTGAGCTCCTTACTGTTCTCCTTCACCTAGGGTAGTGAGTAAGGTAGACGTGTACAGCTGTACGCTAACTATGTCTACAGTTGGTGAATGTTGGAAATGGTGCTTTTTGAGGCTCCTTACAGTTCTTGTTCATCAAGGGTAGAAAGTAAGGGAGACATGGTCAGATGTGCGCTAACTGTGTCTACAGATGGTGAATGTTGGAAATGGTGCTTTCTGAGGCTCCTTACAGTTCTTGTTCATCTAGGGTAGAAAGTAAGGGAGACATGGTCAGATGTGCGCTAACTGTGTCTACAGATGGTGAATGTTGGAAATGGTGCTTTCTGAGGCTCCTTACAGTTCTTGTTCATCAAGGGTAGAAAGTAAGGGAGACATGGTCAGATGTGCGCTAACTGTGTCTACAGATGGTGAATGTTGGAAATGGTGCCTTCTGAGCTCCTTACTGTTCTCCTTCACCTAGGGTAGTGAGTAAGGTAGACGTGTACAGCTGTACGCTAACTATGTCTACAAATGGTGAATGTTGGAAATGGTGCTTTCTGAGGCTCCTTACAGTTCTTGTTCATCAAGGGTAGAAAGTAAGGGAGACATGGTCAGATGTGCGCTAACTGTGTCTACAGATGGTGAATGTTGGAAATGGTGCTTTTTGAGGCTCCTTACAGTTATTGTTCATCAAGGGTAGAAAGTAAGGGAGACATGGTCAGATGTGCGCTAACTGTGTCTACAGATGGTGAATGTTGGAAATGGTGCCTTCTGAGCTCCTTACTGTTCTCTTTCACCTAGGGTAGTGAGTAAGGTAGACGTGTACAGCTGTACGCTAACTATGTCTACAGATGGTGAATAATGGAAATGGTGCTTTCTGAGGCTCCTTACAGTTCTTGTTCATCAAGGGTAGAAAGTAAGGGAGACGTGGTCAGATGAGCGCAAACTGTGTCTACAGATGGTGAATGTTGTAAATGGTTCTTTCTGAGGCTCCTTACAGTTCTTGTTCATCAAGGTTATAAAGTAAGGGAGACATGGTCAGATGTGCGCAAACTGTGTCTACAGATGGTGAATGTTGGAAATGGTGCCTTCTGAGCTCCTTACTGTTCTCCTTCACCTAGGGTAGTGAGTAAGGTAGACGTGTACAGCTGTACGCTAACTATGTCTACAGATGGTGAATGTTGGAAATGGTGCTTTCTGAGGCTCCTTACAGTTCTTGTTCATCAAGGGTAGAAAGTAAGGGAGACATGGTCAGATGTGCGCTAACTGTGTCTACAGATGGTGAATGTTGGAAATGGTGCTTTCTGAGGCTCCTAACAGTTCTTCTTCATCAAGGGTGGAAAGTAAGGGAGACATGGTCAGATGTTTGCTAACTGCGTCTACAGATGGTGAATGTTGGAAATGGTGCTTTCTGAGGCTCCTTACAGTTCTTGTTCATCAAGGGTAGAAAGTAAGGAAGACATGGTCAGATATGCGCTAACTGTGTCTACAGATGGTGAACGTTGGAAATGGTGCTTTCTGAGGCTCCTTACAGTTCTTGTTCATCAAGGGTAGAAAGTAAGGGAGACGTGGTCAGATGTGCGCTAACTGTGTCTACAGATGGTGAATGTTGGAAATGGTGCTTTCTGAGGCTCCTTACAGTTCTTGTTCATCAGGGGTAGAAAGTAAGGGAGACATGGTCAGATGTGCGCTAACTGTGTCTACAGATGGTGAATGTTGGATATGGTGCCTTCTGAGCTCCTTACTGTTCTCCTTCACCTAGGGTAGTGAGTAAGGTAGACGTGTACAGCTGTACGCTAACTATGTCTACAGATGGTGAATGTTGGAAATGGTGCTTTCTGAGGCTCCTTACAGTTCTTGTTCATCAAGGGTAGAAAGTAAGGGCGACATGGTCAGATGTGCGCTAACTGTGTCTACAGATGGTGAATGTTGGAAATGGTGCCTTCTGAGCTCCTTACTGTTCTCCTTCACCTAGGGTAGTGAGTAAGGTAGACGTGTACAGCTGTACGCTAACTATGTCTACAGATGGTGAATGTTGGAAATGGTGCTTTCTGAGGCTCCTTACAGTTCTTGTTCATCAAGGGTAGAAAGTAAGGGAGACATGGTCAGATGTGCGCTAACTGTGTCTACAGATGGTGAATGTTGGAAATGGTGCTTTCTGAGGCTCCTTACAGTTCTTGTTCATCAAGGGTAGAAAGTAAGGGAGACATGGTCAGATGTGCGCTAACTGTGTCTACAGATGGTGAATGTTGGAAATGGTGCTTTCTAAGGCTCCTTACAGTTCTTGTTCATCAAGGGTAGAAAGTAAGGGAGACATGGTGAGATGTGCAATAACTGTGTCTACAGATGGTGAATGTTTGAAATGGTGCCTTCTGAGCTCCTTACTGTTCTCCTTCACTTAGGGTAGTGAGTAAGGTAGACGTGTACAGCTGTACGCTAACTATGTCTACAGATGGTGAATGTTTGAAATGGTGCTTTCTGAGGCTCCTTACAGTTCTTGTTCATCAAGGGTAGAAAGTAAGGGAGACATGGTCAGATGTGCGCTAACTGTGTCTACAGATGGTGATTGTTGGAAATGGTGCTTTCTGAGGCTCCTTACAGTTCTTGTTCATCAAGGGTAGAAAGTAAGGAAGACATGGTCAGATGTGCGCTAACTGTGTCTACAGATGGTGAACGTTGGAAATGGTGCTTTCTGAGGCTCCTTACAGTTCTTGTTCATCAAGGGTAGAAAGTAAGGGAGACATGGTCAGATGTGCGCTAACTGTGTCTACAGATGGTGAATGTTGGAAATGGTGCTTTCTGAGGCTCCTTACAGTTCTTGTTCATCAAGGGTAGAAAGTAAGGGAGACATGGTCAGATGTGCGCTAACTGTGTCTACAGATGGTGAATGTTGGATATGGTGCCTTCTGAGCTCCTTACTGTTCTCCTTCACCTAGGGTAGTGAGTAAGGTAGACGTGTACAGCTGTACGCTAACTATGTCTACAGTTGGTGAATGTTGGAAATGGTGCTTTTTGAGGCTCCTTACAGTTCTTGTTCATCAAGGGTAGAAAGTAAGGGAGACATGGTCAGATGTGCGCTAACTGTGTCTACAGATGGTGAATGTTGGAAATGGTGCTTTCTGAGCCTCCTTACAGTTCTTGTTCATCTAGGGTAGAAAGTAAGGGAGACATGGTCAGATGTGCGCTAACTGTGTCTACAGATGGTGAATGTTGGAAATGGTGCTTTCTGAGGCTCCTTACAGTTCTTGTTCATCAAGGGTAGAAAGTAAGGGAGACATGGTCAGATGTGCGCTAACTGTGTCTACAGATGGTGAATGTTGGAAATGGTGCCTTCTGAGCTCCTTACTGTTCTCCTTCACCTAGGGTAGTGAGTAAGGTAGACGTGTACAGCTGTACGCTAACTATGTCTACAAATGGTGAATGTTGGAAATGGTGCTTTCTGAGGCTCCTTACAGTTCTTGTTCATCAAGGGTAGAAAGTAAGGGAGACATGGTCAGATGTGCGCTAACTGTGTCTACAGATGGTGAATGTTGGAAATGGTGCTTTTTGAGGCTCCTTACAGTTATTGTTCATCAAGGGTAGAAAGTAAGGGAGACATGGTCAGATGTGCGCTAACTGTGTCTACAGATGGTGAATGTTGGAAATGGTGCCTTCTGAGCTCCTTACTGTTCTCTTTCACCTAGGGTAGTGAGTAAGGTAGACGTGTACAGCTGTACGCTAACTATGTCTACAGATGGTGAATGTTGGAAATGGTGCTTTCTGAGGCTCCTTACAGTTCTTGTTCATCAAGGGTAGAAAGTAAGGGAGACGTGGTCAGATGAGCGCAAACTGTGTCTACAGATGGTGAATGTTGTAAATGGTTCTTTCTGAGGCTCCTTACAGTTCTTGTTCATCAAGGTTATAAAGTAAGGGAGACATGGTCAGATGTGCGCAAACTGTGTCTACAGATGGTGAATGTTGGAAATGGTGCCTTCTGAGCTCCTTACTGTTCTCCTTCACCTAGGGTAGTGAGTAAGGTAGACGTGTACAGCTGTACGCTAACTATGTCTACAGATGGTGAATGTTGGAAATGGTGCTTTCTGAGGCTCCTTACAGTTCTTGTTCATCAAGGGTAGAAAGTAAGGGAGACATGGTCAGATGTGCGCTAACTGTGTCTACAGATGGTGAATGTTGGAAATGGTGCTTTCTGAGGCTCCTAACAGTTCTTCTTCATCAAGGGTGGAAAGTAAGGGAGACATGGTCAGATGTTTGCTAACTGCGTCTACAGATGGTGAATGTTGGAAATGGTGCTTTCTGAGGCTCCTTACAGTTCTTGTTCATCAAGGGTAGATAGTAAGGTAGGCAAGGTCAGGTGTGCGCTAACTATGTCTAAAGATGGCGAATGTAGGAAATGGTGTTTTCTGCAGCTCCTTACAGTTCTCCTTCATCTTGGGTAGAAAGTAAGGTAGACATTTACAGCTGTGCTCTAAGTATGCCTACAGATGGTGAATGTTGGAATTGGTGGTATATGACGCTCGTTGCAGATCTTATTCACCAAGGGTGGAATGTAAGTACACATGTTCAGGTGTGCGCTGTTTATGTCTAGAGATCGTGAATGTTGGAAATGGTGTTTTCTGCAGCTCCTTACAGTTCTTCTTAATCAAGGGTAGAATGTATGGGAGACATATACAGGTGTGCGCTAACTATGACTGGAGATGGTGAATGTTGTAAATGGTGATTTCTGCAGCTCCTTACAGTTCTACTTCTTCTAGGGTAGACAGAAAGGTAGTTCTGTACAGCTGTGTGCTAGCTATGTCTTCGGATGGTGATTGTGGGAAATGGTGCTTTCTGCAGCTTCTTAATTTCTTCTTCATCAAGTGTAGAAAGTAAGGATGGACATGTACAAGTGTGCGCTAACTATGTCTACAGATGGTGAATGTTGGTAATGATGCATTCTGAGGCTCCATACAGTTCTCCTTCACCTAGGGTAGAAAGTAAGGGAGACATGTACAGCTGTGCGCTACATCTACAGATGGTGAATGTTGGAAAAGGTGCTTTCTGGAGCTCCTTACTGTTTTCCTTTACCTAGGGTAGAAAGCAAAGGGAGTCATGTATAGCTGTGCATTAACTATGGTTACTGAACGTGAATGTTGGAAATGGTGCTTTCTGCAGCTCCTTACTGTTCTCCTTGCTGTTCTCCTTGCTGTTCTCCTTCCTGTCCTCCTTCACCTAGGGTGTAGAGTAAGGGAGACGTGTACAGCTGTACGCTAACTATGTCTACAGATGGTGAATGTTGGAAATGGTGCTTTCTGAGGCTCCTTACAGTTCTTCTTCATCAAGGGTAGAAAGTATGCGAGACATAGTCAGATGTGCGCTAACTACGTCTACAGATGGTGAATGTTGGAAATGGTGCCTTCTGAGGCTCCTTACGGACCTCCTCCATCAAGCGTAGAAAGTTAGGGAGGCAAGGTCAGGTGTGCGCTAACTATGTCTAAAGATGGTGAGTGTAGGAAATGGTGCTTTCTGCAGCTCCCTACAGTTCTCCTTCACCGAGGGTAGAAAGTAAGGGAGACATGTACAGCTGTGCGCTAACTATGCCTACAGATGGTGAATATTGTAAAAGGTGCCTTCTGAGCTCCTTACTGTTCTCCTTCACCTAGGGTAGATAGTAAGAAAGGCACGGTCAGGTGTGCGCTAACTATGTCTAAAGATGGCGAATGTAGGAAATGGTGTTTTCTGCAGCTCCTTACAGTTCTCCTTCATCTTGGGTAGAAAGTAAGGTAGACATTTACAGCTGTGCTCTAAATACGCCTACAGATGGTGAATGTTGGAATTGGTGGTATATGACGCTCGTTGCAGATCTTATTCACCAAGGGTAGAATGTAAGTACACATGTTCAGGTGTGCGCTATTTATGTCTAGAGATCGTGAATGTTGGAAATGGTGTTTTCTGCAGCTCCTTACAGTTCTTCTTAATCAAGGGTAGAATGTATGGGAGACGTGTACAGCTGTACGCTAACTATGTCTACAAATGGTGAATGTTGGAAATGGTGCTTTCTGAGGCTGCTTACAGTTCTTCTTCATCAAGTGTAGAAAGTAGTGGAGATATGGTGAGATGTGTGCTAACTATGTCGACAGATGGTGAATGTTGGAAATGGTGCTTTCCGCAGCTCCTTACAGTCCTCCATCACCGAGGGTAGAAAGTAAGGGAGACATGTACAGCTGTGCGCAAACTATGTCTACATATGGTGAATATTGGAAATGGTGCCTTCTGAACTCCTTACTGTTCTCCTTCACCTAGGGTACAGAGTAAATGAGACGTGTCCAGCTGTACGCTAACTATGTCTACAGATGGTGAATGTTGGAAATGGTGCTTTCTGAAGCTCCTTACAGTCCTCCTTCACCTAGGGTACAAAGGAAGGGAGACGTGTACAGCTGTGCGCTAGTAATGTCTACAGATGGTGAATGTTGGAAATGGTGCTTTCTGAGGCTCCTTACAGTTCTTCTTCATCAAGCGTAGAATGTAAGGGAAGCAAGGTCAGGTGTGCGCTAACTATGTCTAAAGATAGTGAATATAGGAAATGGAGCTTTCTGCAGCTCCCTACAGTTCTCCTTCACCGAGGGTAGAAAGTAAGGGAGACATGTACAGCTGTTCGCTAACTATGTCTACAGATGGTGAATATTGGAAATGGTGCTTTCTGAGGCTCCTTACAGTTCTTCTTCATCAAGGGTAGAAAGTAAGGTAGGCAAGGTCAGGTGTGCGCTAACTATGTCTAAAGATGGCGAATGTAGGAAATGGTGTTTTCTGCAGATCCTTACAGTTCTCCTTCATCTTGGGTAGACAGTAAGGTAGACATGTACAGCTGTGCGCTAACTATGTCTACAGATGGGGAATGTTGGAAATGGTGTTTTCTGCATCTCCTTACAGTCCTCCTTCACCTAGGGTAGAAAGGAAGAGAAACATGTACAGCTGTGCGCTAGTAATGTCTACATATGGTGAATGTTGGAAATGGTGCTTTCTGAGGCTCCTTACAGTTCTTCTTCATCAAGCGTAGGAAGTAAGGGAGGCATGGTCAGGTGTGCACTAACTATGTCTAGAGATGGTGAATGTTGGAAATGGTGCTTTCCACAGCTCCTTACAGTTCTCCTTCACCGAAGGTAGAAAGTAAGGGAGACCTGTACAGCTGTGCGCTAACTATGTCTACAGATGGTGAATATTGGAAATGGTGACTTCTGAGCTCCTTCCTGTTCTCCTTCCTGTTCTCCTTCACCTAGGGTGTTGAGTAAGGGGGACGTGTACAGCTGTACGCTAACCATGTCTACAGATGGTAAATGTTGGAAATTGTGCTTTCTGAGGCTCCTTTCAGTTCTTCTTCATCAAGCATAGAAAGTAAGGGTGGCAAGGGCAGGTGTGCACTAACTGTGTCTAAAGATGGTGAATGTAGGAAATGGTGCTTTCCGCAGCTCCCTACAGTTCTCCTCCACCGAGGGTAGAACGTAAGGGAGACATGTACAGCTGTGCGCTAACTATGTGTACAGATGGTGACTATTGGAAATGGTGCCTTCTGAACTCCTTCCGGTTCTCCTTCACCAAGGGTAGAGAGTAAGGGAGACGTGTACATATGTACGCTAACTATGTCTACAGATGGTGGATGTTGGAAGTGGTGCTTTCTGAGGCTCCTTACAGTTCTTCTTCATCAAGGTTAGAGTGTTAGGGAGTCATGGTCAGATGTGTGCTAACTATGTCTACAGATGGTGAATGTTGGAAATGGTGCTTTCCGCAGCTCCTTACAGTCCTCCTTCACCTAGGGTAGAAATGAAGGGAGACGTGTACAGCTTTGCGCTAGTAATGTCCACAGGTGGTGAATGTTGGAAATGGTGCTTTCTGAGGCTCCTTACAGTTCTTCTTCATCAAGGGTAGAATGTAAGGTAGGCAAGGTCAGGTGTGCGCTAACTATGTCTAAAGATGGCGAATGTAGGAAATGGTGCTATCTGCAGCTCACTACAGTTCTCCTTCACCATGGGTAGAAAGTAAGGGAGACATGTTCAGCTGTGCGCTAACTATGTCTACAGATGGTGAATATTGAATATGGGGCCTTCTGAGCTACTTACTGTTCTCCTTTACCTAGGGTAGAGAGTAAGGGAGACGTGCACTGCTGTACGCTAACTATGTCTACAGATGGTGAATGTTGGAAATGGTGCTTTCTGAGGCTCCTTACAGTTCTTCTTCATCAAGGGTAGAAAGTAAGGGAGACAGTGTCAGATGTCCGCTAACTATGTCTACAGATGGTGAATGTTAAAAATGGTGCTTTCTGAGGCTCCTTACAGTTCTTCTTCATCAAAGGTAGAAAGTAAGGGAGACATGGTCAGATGTGCGTTTACTATGTCTACAGATGGTCAATGCAGGAAATGGTGCTTTCTGCAGCTCCCTACAGTTCTCCTTCACCGAGGGTAGAAAGTAAGGATGACATGTACAGCAGTGCGCTAACTATGTCTACAGATGGTGAATGTAGGAAAAGGTGCTTTCCGCAGCCCCTTACAGTCCTCCTTCACCTAGGGTAGAAAGGAAGGGAGACGTGTACAGCTTTGCGCTAGTAATGTCCACAGATGGTGAATGTTGGAAATGGTGCTTTCTGAGGCTCCTTACAGTTCTTCTTCATCATGGGAAGAATGTAAGGGGCACTCGGTCAGATGTGCGCTAACTATGTCTACAGATGGTGAATGTTGGAAATGGTGCTTCTTGAGGCTCCATACAGTTCTTCTTCATCAAGGGTGGAAAGTAAGGGAGACAGGGTCAAATGTCCGCTAACTATGTCTACAGATGGTGAATGTTGGAAATGGTGCTTTCTGAGGCTCCTTACAGTTCTTCTTCATCAAGGGTAGAAAGTAAGGGAGACATGGTCAGATGTCCGCTAACTATGTCTACAGATGGTGAATGTTGGAAATGGTGCTTTCTGAGGCTCCTTACAGTTCTTCTTCATCAAGGGTAGAAAGTAAGGGAGACATGGTCAGATGTGCGCTAACTATGTCTACAGATGGTGAATGTTGGAAATTCTGCATTCTGAGGCTCCTTACAGTTCTTCTTCATCAAGGTTAGAAAGTAGGCGAGTCATGGTCAGATGTGTGATAACTATGTCTACAGCTGGTGATTGTTGGAAATGGTGCTTTCTGCAGCTCCTTACAGTCCTCCTTCACCTAGGGTAGAAAGGAAGAGAAACATGTACAGCTGTGCGCTAGTAATGTCTACATATGGTGAATGTTGGAAATGGTGCTTTCTGAGGCTCCTTACAGTTCTTCTTCATCAAGCGTAGAAAGTAAGGGAGGCAAGGTCAGGTGTGCGCTAACTATGCCTAAAGATGGTGATTGTAGGAAATGGTGCTTTCTGCAGCTCCCTACAGTTCTCCTTCACCGAGGGTAGAAAGTATGGGAGACGTGTACAGCTGTGCGCTAACTATGTCTACAGATGGTGAATATTGGAAATGGTGCCTTCGGAGCTCCTTACTGTTCTCCTTCACCTAGGGTGTATGGTAAGGGAGACGCGTCCAGCTGTACGCTAACTATGTCTACAGATGGTGAATGTTGGAAATGGTGCTTTCTGAGCCTCCTTACAGTTCTTCTTCATCAAGCGCAGAAAGTAAGGGAGGCAAGGTCAGGTGTGGGCTAACTATGTTTAAAGATGGTGAATGTTGGATATGGTGCTTTCTGAGGCTCCTTGCAGTTCTTCCTCATCATGGGTAGAAAGTAAGGGAGACATGGTCAGATGTGCGCTAACTATGTCTACAGATGGTGATCGTAGGAAAAGCTGCTTTCCGCAGCTCCTTACAGTCCTCCTTAACCTAGATTAGAAAGGAAGGGAGACGTGTACAGCTGTGCGCTAGTAATCTCTACAGATGGTGAATGTTGGAAATGGTGCTTCCTGAGGCTCCTTACAGTTCGGCTTCATCAAGGGTAGAAAGTAAGGGAGACATGGTCAGATGTGCCCTAACTATGTCTACAGATGGTGAATGTAGGAAAAGGTGCTTTCCGCAGCTCCTTACAGTCCTCCATCACCTTGGGTAGAAAGAAAGGGAGACGTGTACAGCAGTGCTCTAGTAATGTCTACAGATGGTGAATGTTGGAATGGTGCTTTATGAGGCTCCTTACAGTTCTTCTTCATCAAGCGTAAAAAGTAAGGGTGGCAAGGGCAGGAGTGCACTAACTGTGTCTACAGATGGTGAATGTAGGGAATGGTGCTTTCCGCAGCTCCTTACAGTCCTCCTTCACCTAGGGTAGAAAGGAAGGGAGACATGTACAGCTATGCGCTAGCTATGTCTACAGTTGTTGAATATTGGAATTGGTGCCTTTTGAGCTCCTTACTGTTCTCCTTCACCTAGGGTAGACCGAAAGGGAGACATTGTCATAAGTGTGCTAACTATGTCTACAGATGGTGAATGTTGGAAATTGTGCTTTCTGAGGCTCCTTACAGTTCTTCTTCATCAAGCGTAGAAAGTAAGGGAGGCAAGGTCAGGTGTGCGCTAACTATGTCTAAAGATGGTGATTGTACGAAATGGTGCTTCCTGCAGCTCCCTACAGTTCTCCTTCACCTAGGGTAGAAAGTAAGGGAGACATGTACAGCTTTGGGCTAGTAATGTCTACAAATGGTGAATGTTAGAATGGTGCTTCCTGAGGCTCCTTACAGTTCGGCTTCATCAAGGGTAGAAAGTAAGGGAGACATGGTCAGATGTGCTCTAACTATGTCTACAGATGGTGAATGTAGGAAAAGGTGCCTTCTGAACTCCTTACTGTTCTTCTTCATCAAGGGTAGAAAGTAAGGGAGACATGGGCAGATGTGCGCTAACTATGTCTACAGATGGTGAATGTTGGAAATGGTGCTTCCTGAGGCTCCTTACAGTTCGGCTTCATCAAGGGTAGAAAGTAAGGGAGACATGGTCAGATGTGCGCTAACTATGTCTACAGATGGTGAATGTAGGAAAAGGTGCTTTCCGCAGCTCCTTACAGTCCTCCATCACCTTGGGTAGAAAGAAAGGGAGACGTGTACAGCTGTGCTCTAGTAATGTCTACAGATTGTGAATGTTGGAATGGTGCTTTATGAAGCTCCTTACAGTTCTTCTTCATCAAGCGTAGAAAGTAAGGGAGGCAAGGTCAGGTGTGCGCTAACTATGTCTAAAGGTGGTGAATGTTGGAAATTGTGCTTTCTGAGGCTCCTTACAGTCCTCCTTCACCTAGGGTAGAAAGGAAGAGAGACATGTACAGCTGTGCACTAGTAATGTCTACAGATTGTGAATGTTGGAAATGGTGCTTCCTGAGACTCCTTACAGTTCGGCTTCATCAAGGGTAGAAAGTATGGGAGACATGGTCAGATGTGCGCTAACTATGTCTACAGATGGTGAATGTAGGAAAAGGTGCTTTCCGCAGCTCCTTACAGTCCTACATCACCTTGGGTAGAAAGAAAGGGAGACGTGTACAGCTGTGCTCTAGTAATGTCTGCAGATTGTGAATGTTGGAATGGTGCTTTATGAGGCTCCTTACAGTTCTTCTTCATCAAGCGTAGAAAGTAAGGGAGGCAAGGTCAGGTGTGCGCTAACTATCTCTAAAAATGGTGAATGTTGTAAATGGTGCTTTCTGAGGCTCCTTACAGTCCTCCTTCACCTAGGGTAGAAAGGAAGAGAGACATGTACAGCTGTGCACTAGTAAAGTCTACAGATTGTGAATGTTGGAAATGGTGCTTTCTGAGGCTCCTTACAGTTCTTCTTCATCAAGCGTAGAAAGTAAGGGAGGCAAGGTCAGGTGTGCGCTAACTATGTCTAAAGATGGTGAATGTACGAAATGGTGCTTTCTGCAGCTCCCTACAGTTCTCCTTAACCTAGGGTAGAAAGTAAGGGAGACATGGGCAGATGTGCGCTAACTATGTCTACAGATGGTGAATGTTGGAAATTGTGCTTTCTGAGGCTCCTTACAGTCCTCCTTCACCTAGGGTAGAAAGGAAGAGAGACATGTACAGCTGTGCACTAGTAACGTCTACAGATTGTGAATGTTGGAAATGGTGCTTCCTGAGGCTCCTTACAGTTCGGCTTCATCAAGGGTAGAAAGTAAGGGAGACATGGTCAGATGTGCGCTAACTATGTCTACAGATGGTGAATGTCGGAAAAGGTGCTTTCCGCAGCTCCTTACAGTCCTCCATCACCATGGGTAGAAAGAAAGGGAGACGTGTACAGCTGTGCTCTAGTAATGTCTACAGATTGTGAATGTTGGAATGGTGCTTTATGGGGCTCCTTACAGTTCTTCTTCAACAAGCGTAAAAAGTAAGAGTGGCAAGGGGAGGTGTGCACTAACTGTGTCTACAGATGGTGAATGTAGGGAATGGTGCTTTCCGCAGCTCCTTACAGTCCTCCTTCACCTAGGGTAGAAAGGAAGGGAGACATGTACAGCTATGCGCTAGCTATGTCTACAGTTGTTGAATATTGGAATTGGTGCCTTTTGAGCTCCTTACTGTTCTCCTTCACCTAGGGTAGACCGAAAGGGAGACATTGTCATAAGTGTGCTAACTATGTCTACAGATAGTGAATGTTGGAAATGGTGCTTTCTGAGGCTCCTTACAGTTCTTCTTCATCAAGGGTAGAAAGTAAGGGATACATGGTCAGATGTGCGCTAACTATGTCTACAGAAGGTGAATGTTGGAAATTTTGCTTTCTGAGGCTCCTTACAGTCCTCCTTCACCTAGGGTAGAAAGGAAGAGAGACATGTACAGCTGTGCACTAGTAATGTCTACAGATTCCGAATGTTGGAAATGGTGCTTTCTGAGGCTCCTTACAGTTCTTCTTCATCAAGCGTAGAAAGTAAGGGAGGCAAGGTCAGGTGTGCGCTAACTATGTCTAAAGATGGTGAATGTACGAAATGGTGCTTCCTGCAGCTCCCTACAGTTCTCCTTCACCTAGGGTAGAAAGTAAGGGAGACATGTACAGCTTTGGGCTAGTGATGTCTACAGATGGTGAATGTTGGAATGGTGCTTCCTGAGGCTCCTTACAGTTCGGCTTCATCAAGGGTAGAAAGTAAGGGAGACAAGGTCAGATGTGCGCTAACTATGTCTACAGATGGTGAATGTAGGAAAAGGTGCCTTCTGAGCTCCTTACTGTTCTTCTCCATCAACGGTAGAAAGTAAGGGAGACATGGGCAGATGTGCACTAACTATGTCTACAGTTGGTGAATGTTGGAAATGGTGCTTCCTGAGGCTCCTTACAGTTCGGCTTCATCAAGGGTAGAAAGTAAGGGAGACATGGTCAGATGTGCGCTAACTATGTCTACAGATGGTGAATGTAGGATAAGGTGCTTTCCGCAGCTCCTTACAGTCCTCCATCACCTTGGGTAGAAAGAAAGGGAGACGTGTACAGCTGTGCTCTAGTAATGTCTACAGATTGTGAATGTTGGAATGGTGCTTTATGAGGCTCCTTACAGTTCTTCTTCATCAAGCGTAGAAAGTAAGGGAGGCAAGGTCAGGTGTGCGCTAACTATGTCTAAAGATGGAGAATGTTGGAAATTGTGCTTTCTGAGGCTCCTTACAGTCCTCCTTCACCTAGGGTAGAAAGGAAGAGAAACATGTACAGCTGTGCACTAGTAATGTCTCCAGATTGTGAATGTTGGAAATGGTGCTTTCTGAGGCTCCTTACAGTTCTTCTTCATCAAGCGTAGAAAGTAAGGGAGGCAAGGTCAGGTGTGCGCTAACTATGTCTAAAGATGGTGAATGTACGAGTTGGTGCTTTCTGCAGCTCCCTACAGTTCTCCTTCACCTAGGGTAGAAAGTAAGGGAGACATGTACAGCTGTGGGCTAGTAATGTCTACAGATGGTGAATATTGGAATGGTGCTTCCTGAGGCTCCTTACAGTTCGGCTTCATCAATGGTAGAAAGTAAGGGAGACATGGTCAGATGTGCGCTAACTATGTCTACAGATGGTGAATGTAGGAAAAGGTGCCTTCTGAGCTCCTTACTGTTCTTCTTCAGCAAGGGTAGAAAATAAGGGAGACATGGGCAGATGTGCGCTAACTATGTCTACAGATGGTGAATGTAGGAAAAGGTGCTTTCCGCAGCTCCTTACAGTCCTCCATCACCTTGGGTAGAAAGAAAGGGAGACGTGTACAGCTGTGCTCTAGTAATGTCTACAGATTGTGAATGTTGGAATGGTGCTTTATGAGGCTCCTTACAGTTCTTCTTCATCAAGCGTAGAAAGTAAGGGAGGCAAGGTCAGGTGTGCGCTAACTATGTCTAAAGATGGAGAATGTTGGAAATTGTGCTTTCTGAGGCTCCTTACAGTCCTCCTTCACCTAGGGTAGAAAGGAAGAGAGACATGTACAGCTGTGCACTAGTAATGTCTACAGATTGTGAATGTTGGAAATGGTGCTTTCTGAGGCTCCTTACAGTTCTTCTTCATCAAGGGTAGAAGGTAAGGGAGACAAGGTCAGATGTCCGCTAACTATGTCTACACATGGTGAATGTTGAAAATGGTGCTTTCTGAGGCTCCGTACAGTCCTCCTTCACCTAAGGTAGAAAGGAAGGGAGAAATATGCAGCTGTGCGCTAGTAACGTCTACAGATGGTGAATGTTGGAAATGATGCTTTCTCAGGCTCCTTACAATACTTCTTCATCAAGGGTAGAATGTGAGGGAGACACGGTCAGATGTGCGCTAACTATGTCTACAGATGGTGAATGTTCTAAATGGTGCTTTCTGAGGCTGCTTACAGTTCTTCTTCATCAAGGGTAGAAAGTAAGGGAGACAAGGTCATAAGTGCGCTAACTATGTCTACAGATGGTGAATGTTGGAAAAGGTGCTTTCTGAGGCTCCTCACAGTTCTTCTTCATCATGGTTAGAAAGTAGGCGAGTCATGGTCAGATGTGTGATAACTATGTCTAAAGCTGGTGATTGTTGGAAATTGTGCTTTCTGCAGCTCCTTACAGTCCTCCTTCACCTAGGGTAGAAAGGAAGAGAGAGATGTACAGCTGTGCGGTAGTAATGTCTACAGATAGTGAATGTTGGAAATGGTGCATTCTGAGGCTCCTTACAGTTCTTCTTCATGAAGGGTGGTAAGTAAGGGAGACATGGTCAGATGTGCGCTTACTGGGTCTACAGATGGTGAATTTTAGAAATTGCGCTTTCTTAGGCTCCTTACAGTTCTTCTTCATCAAGTGTAGAAAGCGAGGGTGGCAAGGGCAGGTGTGCACTAACTGTGTCTAAAGATGGTGAATGTAGGAAATGGTGGTTTCTGCAGCTCCCTACAGTTCTCCTTCACCGAGGGTAGAAAGTAAGGGAGACGTATACAGCTGTGCGCTAACTATGTCTACAGATGGTGAATATTGGAAATGGTGCCTTCTCAGCTCCTTACTGTTCTCCTTCACCTAGGGTGTATAGTAAGGGAGACGCGTCCAGCTGTACGCTAACTATGTCTACAGATGGTGAATGTTGGAAATGGTGCTTTCTGAGGCTCCTTACAGTTCTTCTTCATCAAGCGCAGAAAGTAAGGGAGGCAAGGTCAGGTGTGCGCTAACTATGTCTAAAGATGGTGAATGTACGAAATGGTGCTTTCTGAAGCTTCCAACAGTTCTCCTTCACCGAGGGTAGAAAGTAAGGGAGACATGTACAGCTGTGCGCTAACTATGTCTACAGATGGTGAATATTGGAAATGGTGCCTTCTGAGCTCCTTACTGTTCTCCTTCACCTAGGGTAGAGAGTAAGGGAGACGTGTCCAGCTGTACGCTAACTATGTCTACAGATGGTGAATGTTGGAAATGGTGCATTCTGAGGCTCTTTACAGTTCTTCTTCATCAAGGATAGAAAGTAAGGGAGACATGGACAGATGTGCGCTAACTATGTCTACAGATGGTGATTGTTGGAAATGGTGCTTTCTGAGGCTCCTTACACTTCTTCTTCATCAAGGGTAGAAAGTAAGGGAGACATGTTCAGAAATGCGCTAACTATGTCTACAGATGGGGAATGTAGGAAAGGCTGCTTTCCGCAACTCCTTACAGTCCTCCTTCACCTAGAATATAAAGGAAGGGAGACATGTACAGCTGTGCGCTAGTAATGTTTACAGATGGTGAATTTTGGAAATGGTGCTTTCTGAGGCTCCTTACAGTTCTTCTTTGTCAAGGGTACAAAGTAAGGGAGACATGGACAGATGTGCGCTAACTATGTCTAAAGATGGTGAATGTAGGAAATGGTCGTTTCTGCAGCTCCCTATAGTTCTCCTTCACCGAGGGTAGAAAGTAAGGGAGACGTGTACAGCTGTGCGCTAACTATGTGTACAGATAGTGAATTTTGGAAATGGTGCCTTCTGAGCTCCTTACTGTTCTCCTTGACGAAGTGTAGAGAGTAAGGGAGACGTGTACATATGTACGCTAACTATGTCTACAGATGATGTATGTTGGAAGTGGTGCTTTCTGAGGCTCCTTACAGTTCTTCTTGATCAAGGTTAGAGTGTAAGGGAGTCATGGTCAGATGTGTGCTAACTATGTGTACAGATAATGAATGTTGGAAATGGTGCTGTCCGCAGCTCCTTACAGTCCTCCTTCAGCTAGGGTAGAAAGGAAGGGAGACATGTACAGCTGTGCGTTAGTAATGTCTACAGATGGTGAATGTTGGAAATGGTGCTTTCTGAGGCTCCTTACAGTTTTTCTTCATCAAGCGTAGAAAGTAAGGGAGGCAAGGTCAGGTGTGCGCTAACTATGTCTAAAGATGGTGAATGTAGGAAATGGTGCTTTCTGCAGCTCCCTACAGTTCTCCTTCACTGAGGGTAGAAAGTATGGGAGACGTGTACAGCTGTGCGCTAACTATGTCTACAGATGGTGAATATTGGAAATGGTGCCTTCTCAGCTCCTTTCTGTTATCCTTCACCTAGGGTGTAGAGTAAGGGAGACGTGTCCAGCTGTACGCTAACTATGTCTACAGATGGTAATTTTGGAAATGGTGCTTTCTGAGGCTCCTTACAGTTCTTCTTCATCAAGGGTAGAAAGTAAGGGAGACATGGTCAGATGTGCGCTAACTATGTCTACAGATGGTGAATGTAGGAAAAGGTGCTTTCCGCAGCCCCCTACAGTCCTCCTTCACCTAGGGTAGAAAGGAAGGGAGACGTGTACAGCTGTGCGCTAGTAATGTCCACAGATAGTGAATGTTGGAAATGGTGCTTTCCGCAGCTCCTTACAGTCCTCCTTCACCTAGGGTAGAAAGGAAGGGAGACATGTACAACTGTGCGATAGTAATGTCTACAGATGGTGAATGTAATAAATGATGCTTTCTGAGGCTTCTTGCAGTTCTTCTTCATCAAGGGAAGAATGTAAGGGACACACGGTCAGGTGTGCGCTAACTATGTCTAAAGATGGCGAATGTAGGAAATGGTTCTTTCTGCAGCTCCCTACAGTTCTCCTTCACCGAGGGTTGAAAGTAAGGGAGACATGTACAGCTGTGCGCTAACTATGTCAACAGATGGTTAATGTTGGAAATGGTGCTTTCTGAGGCTCCTTACAGTCTTCTTCATCAAGGGTACAAAGTAAGGGAGACATGGACAGATGTGCGCTAACTATGTCTGCAGATGGTGAACGTTGGAAATGGTGCTTTCTGAGGCTCCTTACAGTTCTTCTTCATCAAGGGTAGAAAGTAAGGGAGACATGGTCGGATGTGCGCTAACTATGTCTACAGATGGTGAATTTAGGGAATGGTGCTTTCCGCTGCTCCTTACAGTCCTCTTTCACCTAGGGTAGAAAGGAAGGGAGACATGTACTGCTGTGCGCTAGTAATGTCTACAGATGGTGAATGTTGGAAATGGATCTTTCTGTGGCTCCTTACAGTTCTTCTTCATCAAGCTTAGAAAGTCAGGGAGTAATGGTCAGGTGTGCGCTAACTATGTCTAAGGATGGTGAATATTGGAAATGGTGCCTTCTGATCTCCTTACTGTTCTCCTTCACCTAGGGTAGAGAGTAAGGGAGACGTGCACAGCTGTAAGCTAACTATGTATAGAGATGGTGAATGTAGGAAATGGTGCTCTCTGAGGCTCCTTACAGTTCTTCTTCATCAAGGCAAGAAAGGAAGGGAAACAGGGTCAGATGTCCGCTAACTATTTCTACAGTTGGTGAATGTTGGAAATAGTGCTTTCCGCAGCTCCTTACAGTCCTCCTTCACCTAGGGTAGAAAGGAAGGGAGACATGTACAGCTGTGCGCTAGTAATGTCTACAGATGGTGAATGTTGGAAATGGTGCTTTCTGAGGCTCATTACAGTCCTCCTCCACCTGGGTTAACAAGGAAGGGAGACATGTACAGCTGTGCGCTAGTAATGTCTACAGATGGTGAATGTTGGAAATGGTGCTCTCTGAGGCTCCTTACAGTTCTTCTTCATCTAGGTTAGAATGTAAGGGAGACATGGTCAGATGTGTGCTATGTATGACTACAGATGGTGAATGTTGGAAATGGTGCTTTCCACAGCTCCTTACAGTCCTCCTTCACCTAGGGTAGAAAGGAAGGGAGACATGTACAGCTGTGCGCTAGTAATGTCTACAGATGGTGAATGTTGGAAATGGTGCTTTCTGAGGCTCATTACAGTCCTCCTTCACCTGGGTTAACAAGGAAGGGAGACATGTACAGCTGTGCGCTAGTAATGTCTACAGATGGTGAATGTGGGATATGGTGCTTTCTGAGGCTCCTTACAGTCCTCCTTCACCTGGGGTAACAAGGAAAGGAGAAATGTACAGCTGTGCGCTAGTAATGTCTACAGATGGTGAATGTTGGAAATGCTGCTTTCTGAGGCTCCTTACAGTTCTTCTACATCAAGCGTAGAAAGTAAGGGAGGCAGGGTCAGGTGTGCACTAACTATGTCTACAGTTGGTGAATGTTGGAAATGGTGCTTTCCGCAGCTCGTTACAGTCCTCCTTCACCTATGGTAGAAAGGAAGGCAGATATGTACAGCTGTGTCTACAGATGGTGAATGTTTGAAATGGTGCTTTCCGAGGCTCCTTACAGTTCTTCGTCATCAAGCGTAGAAAGTAAGGGAGGCAAGGTCAGGAGTGCGCTAACTATGTCTACAGATAGTGAATGTTGGAAATTGTGCTTTCCGCAGCTCCTTACAGTCCTCCTTCAAGTAGGGTTTAAAGGAAGGGAGACATGTTCAGCTGTGCGCTAGTAATGTCTACAGATAGTGAATATTGGAAATGGTGCTTTCTGAGGCTCCTTACAGTTCTTCTTCATCAAGCGTAGAAAGTAAGGGAGGCAAGGTCAGGCGTGCGCTAACTATGTCTACAAATGGTGAATGTTGGAAATGGTTCTTTCTGATACTCCTAACAGTTTTTCTTTATCAAGGGTAGAAAGTATGGGAGACGTGTACAGCTGTGCGCTAACTATGTCTACAGATGGTGAATATTGGAAATGGTGCCTTCTGAGCTCCTTACTGTTCTCCTTCACCTAGGGTAGAGAGTAAGGGTGACGTGTACAGCTGTAAGCTAACTATGTATAGAGATGGTGAATGTAGGAAATGGTGCTCTCTGCGGCTCCTTACAGTTCTTCTTCATCAAGGCAAGAAAGGAAGGGAAACAGGGTCAGATGTCCGCTAACTATTTCTACAGTTGGTGAATGTTGGAAATGCTGCTTTCTGCAGATACTTACAGTCCTCCTTCACCTAGGGTAGAAAGGAAGGGACACATGTACAGCTGTGCGCTAGTAATGTCTACAGATGGTGAATGTTGGAAATGGTGCTTTCTGAGGCTCCTGACAGTTCTTCTTCATCAAGGTTAGAAAGTAAGGGGGACGTGGTCAGATGTGCGCTATCTATGTGTACAGATGGTGAATGTTGGATATGGTGCTTTCTGCAGCTCCATACAGTCCTCCTTCAACCAGGGTAGAAAGGAAGGGAGACATGTACAGCTTTACGCTAACTATGTCTACAGATGGTGAATGTTGGAAATGGTGCTTTCTGAGGCTCCCTACAGTTCTTCTTCATCAAGCGTAGAAAGTAAGCGAGGCGAGGCAAGGTCAGGTGTGCGCTAACTATGTCTAAAGATAATGAATGTAGGAGATGGTGCTTTCAGCAGCTCCCTACAGTTCTCCTTCACCGAGGGTAGAAAGTAAGGGAGACATGTACAGCTGTGCGCTAACTACGTCTACAGATGGTGAATATTGGAAATGGTGCCCTCTGAGCCCGTTACTGTTGTCCTTCACATAGGGTAGAAAGGAAGGGAGACATGTACAGCTGCACGCTAACTATGTCTACAGATGTTGAATCTTGGAAATGGTGCTTTCTGCAGCTCCCTACAGTTCTCCTTCACCGAGGGTAGAAAGTAAGGGAGACATGTACAGCTGTGCGCTAACTATGTCTACAGATGGTGAATATTGGAAATGGTGCATTCTGAGCTCCTTACTGTGCTCCTTACTGTTCTCCTTCCTGTTCTCCTTCACCTAGGGTGTAGAGTAAAGGAGACGTGTACAGCTATACGCTAACTATGTCTACAGATGGTGAATGTTGGAAATTGTGGTTTCTGAGGCTCCTTACAGTTCTTCCTCATCAAGGGTAGAATTTAAGGGACACACGGTCAGATGTGCGCTAACTATGTCTACAGATGTTGAATATTGGAAATGGTGCATTCTGAGCTCCTTACTGTGCTCCTTACTGTGCTCCTTACTGTTCTCCTTCCTGTTCTCCTTCACCTAGGGTGTAGAGTGAAGGAGACGTGTACAGCTATACGCTAACTATGTCTGCAGATGGTGAATTTTGGGAATTGTGCTCTCCGCGGCTCCTTACAGTCCTCCTTCACCTAGGGTAGAAAGGAAGGGAGACATGTACTGCTGTGCGCTAGTAAGGTCTACAGATTGTGAATGTTGGAAATGGTGCTTTCTGAGGCTTCTTAAAGTTCTTCTTCATCAAGGGTAGAAAGTAAGAGGGACGTGGTCAGATGTGCGCTAACAATGTCTACAGATGGTGAATGTTGGATATGGTGCTTTCTGCGGCTCCATGCAGTCCTCCTTCACCTGGGGTAGAGAGGAAGTTAGACAAGTACAGCTGTGCGGTAGTAATGTCTACAGATGGTGAATGTTGGAAATGGTGCTTTCTGAGGCTTCTTACAGTTCTTCTTCATCAAGGGTAGAAAGTAAGGGGGACGTGGTCAGATGTGCGCTAACTATGCCTACAGATGGTGAATGTTGGATATGGTACTTTCTGCAGCTCCATACAGTCCTCCTTCACCTAGGGTAGAAAGGAAGGGAGACAAGTGCAGCCGTGCGCTAGTAATGTCTACAGATGGTGAATGTTGGAAATGGTGCTTTCTGAGGCTCCTTACAGCTCTTCTTCATCAAGCGTAGAAAGTAAGGGAGGCAAGGTCAGGTGTGCGCTAACTATGTCTAAAGATGGTGAATGTAGGAAATGGTGCTTTCGGCTGCTCCCTACAGTTCTCCTTCACCGAGGGTAGAAAGTAAGGGAGACATGTACAGCTGTGCGCTAACTATGTCTACAGATCGTGAATATTAGAAATGGTGCCTTCTGAGCTCCTTACTGTCTCCTTCACCTAGGATAGAAAGTAAGGGCGACACGTACAGCTATGCCCTAGCTATGTGTACAGTCGGTGAATATTGGAAATGGAGCCTTCTGAGCTCCTTACTGTTCTCCTTCACCTAGGGTAGAGAGAAAGGGGGACATTGTCAGGTGTGCGCTAACTATGTCTACAGATGGTGAATGTTGGAAATGGTGCTTTCAGAGGCTCCTTACAGTTCTTCTTCATCAAGGGTAGAAAGTAAGCGAGACATGGTCAGATGTGCGCTAACTATGTCTACAGGTGGTGAATGTTGGAATTTGTGTTTCCTGAGGCTCCGTACAGGTCTTCTTCATCAAGCGTAGATAGTAAGGGTGTCAAGGGCAGGTGTGCACTAACTGTGTCTAAAGATAGTGAATGTAGGAAATGGTGCTTTCTGCAGCTCCCTACAATTTTCCTTCAGCGAGGGTAGAAAGTAAGGGAGGCATGTACAGCTGTGTGCTAACTATGTGTACAGATGGTAAATATTGGAAATGGTGCCTTCTGAGCTCCTTACTTATCTCCTTCACCAAGGGTGGAGAGTAAGGGAGACGTGTACATATGTACGCTAACTATGCCTACAGATAGTGGATGTTGAAAGTGGTGCTTTCTGAGGCTCCTTACAGTTCTTCTTCATCAAGGTTAGAAAGTAAGGGAGCAATGGTCAGATGTGTGCTAACTATGTCTACAGATGGTGAATATTGGAAATGGTGCCTTCTGAGCTCCTTACTGTTCTCCTTCACCTAGGGTAGAGAGTGAGGGAGACGTGTACAGCTGTACGCTAACTATGTCTACAGATGGTGAATGTTGGAAATGGTGCTTTCTGATGCTCCTGACAGTTCTTCTTCTTCAAGCGTAGAAAGTAAGGGAGGCAAGGTCAGGCGTGCGCTAACTATGTCTACAAATGGTGAATGTTGGAAATGGTTCTTTCTGAGGCTCCTTACAGTTCTTCTTTATCAAGGGTAGAAAGTATGGGAGACGTGTACAGCTGTGCGCTAACTATGTCTACAGATGGTGAATATTGGAAATGGTGCCTTCTGAGCTCCTTACTGTTCTCCTTCATCAAGTGTAGAAAGTAAGGGAGACATGGTCAGATGTGTGCTATATATGTCTACTGATGGTGAATGTTGGAAATGGTGCTTTCCACAGCTCCTTACAGTCCTCCTTCACCTATGGTAGAAAGTAAGGGAGACATGTACAGCTGTGTGCTAGTAATGTCTACAGATGGTGAAAGTTGGAAATAGTGCTTTCTGAGGCTCCTTACAGTCCTCCTTCACCTAGGGTAGAAAGGATGGGAGATATGTACAGCTGTGCGCTAGTAATGTCTACAGATGGTGAATGTTGAAAATGGTGCTTTCTGAGGCTCCTTACAGTTCTTCTTCATCAAGGGTAAAAAGTAAGGGAGACATGGTCAGATGTGTGCTATTTATGTCCACAGATGGTGGATGTTGGAAATGGTGCCTTCTGAGCTCCTTACTGTTCTCCTTCACCTCGGGTAGAGAGTAAGGGAGACGTGTACAGCTGTACGCCAAATATGTCTACAGATGGTGAATGTAGGAAATGGTGGTATCTGAGGCTCCTTACAGTTCTTCTTTATCAAGGGTAGAAAGTATGGGAGACGTGTACAGCTGTGCGCTAACTATGTCTACAGATGGTGAATATTGGAAATGGTGCCTTCTGAGCTCCTTACTGCTCTCATTCACCTAGGGTACAAAGTAAGGGAGACATGGTCACATGTGCGCTAACTATGTCTCCAGATGGTGAATGTTAGAAATGGAGCTTTCTGAGGCTCCTTACAGTTCTTCTTCATCACGGGTAGAAAGTAAGGGAGACATGGTCAAATGTGCGCTAACTATGTCTACATATGGTGTATGTTGGAATTGGTGCTTTCTGAGGCTCCTTACAGTTCTTCTTCATCACGGGTAGAAAGTAAGGGAGGCATGGTTAGGTGTGCGCTACCTATGTCTAGAGATGGTGAATGTAGGAAATGGTGCTTTCTGAGGCTCCTTACAGTCCTCCTTCACCTAGGGTAGAAAGGAAAGGAGACATGTACAGCTGTGCGCTAGTAATGTCTACAGATGGTGAATATTGGAAATTGTGCCTTCTGAGCTCCTTACTGTTCTCCTTCACCTACGGTAGAGAGTAAGTGAGACATGTACAGCTGTACGCTAACTATGTCTACAGATGGTGAATGTTGCTAATTGTGGTTTCTGAGGCTCCTTACAGTTCTTCTTCATCATGCGTAGAAAGTAAGGGAGGCAAGGTCAGGTGTGCGCTAACTATGTCTAGAGAAGGTGAATGTAGGCAATGGTGCGTTCTGAGGCTCCCTAGAATCCTACTTCACCTAGGGTAGAAAGGAAGGGAGATGTGTCAAGCTATGCGGTAGTAATGTCTACAGGTGGTGAATGTTGAAAATAGTGCTTTCTGAGGCTCCTTACAGTCCTCCTCCACCTAGGGTAGAAAGGAAGGGAGACATGTACAGCTGTGCGCTAGTAATGTCTAGAGATGGTGAATGTTGGAAATGCTGCTTTCTGAGGCTCCTTACAGTTCTTCTTCATCAAGCATAGAAAGTAAGGGAGGCAGGGTCAGGTGTGCGCTAACAATGTCTACAGTTGGTGAATGTTGGAGATGGTGCTTTCCGCAGCTCCTTACAGTCCTCCTTCACCAATGGTAGAAAGGAAGGCAGATATGTACAGCTGTGTCTACAGATGGTGAATGTTTGAAATGGTGCTTTCTGAGGCTCCTTACAGTTCGTCGTCATAAAGCGTAGAAAGTAAGGGCGGCAAGGTCAAGTGTGCGGTAACTATGTCCACAGATGGTGAATGTTGGAAATGGTGCTTTCCGCAGCTCCTTACAGTCCTCCATCACCTAGGGTAGAAAGGAAGGGAGACATGTACAGCTGTGCGCTAGTAATGTCTACAGATGGTGAATGTTGGAAATGGTGCTTTCTGAGGCTCCTTACAGTTCTTCTTTATCAAGCGTAGAAAGTAAGGGAGGGAAGGTCAGGTGTGCGCTTACTATGTCTACAGATGGTGAATGTTGGAAATGGTGCTTTCTGAGGCTCATAACAGTTCTTCTTCATCAAGCGTAAGAAGTAAGATAGGCAAGGTCAGGTGTGCGCTAACTATGTCTACAGATGGTGAATGTTGGAAATGGTGCTTTCCGCAGCTCCTTACAGTCCTCCTTCACCTATGGTAGAAAGGAAGGGAGACATGTACAGCTGTGCGCTAGTAATGTCTACAGATGGTGAATGTTGGAAATGGTGCTTTCTGAGGCTCATTACAGTCCTCCTTCACCTGGGTTAAGAAGGAAGGGAGACATGTACAGCTGTGCGCTAGTAATGTCTACAGATGGTGAATGTTGGAAATGGTGCTTTCTGAGGCTCCTTACAGTTCTTCTTCATCAAGGTTAGAAAGTAAGAGAGACATGGTCAGATGTGTGCTATATATGACTACAGATGGTGAATGTTGGAAATGGTGCTTTCCACAGCTCCTTACAGTCCTCCTTCACCTAGGGTAGAAAGGAAGGGAGACATGTACAGCTGTGCGCTAGTAATGTCTACAGATGGTGAATGTGGGATATGGTGCTTTCTGAGGCTCCTTACAGTCCTCCTTCACCTGGGGTAACAAGGAAAGGAGAAATGTACAGCTGTGCGCTAGTAATGTCTACAGATGGTGAATGTTGGAAATGCTGCTTTCTGAGGCTCCTGACAGTTCTTCTACATCAAGCGTAGAAAGTAAGGGAGGCAGGGTCAGGTGTGCGCTTATTAAGTCTACAGTTGGTGAATGTTGGAAATGGTGCTTTCCGCAGCTCCTTACAGTCCTCATTCACCTATGGTAGAAAGAAAGGCAGATATGTACAGCTGTGTCTACAGATGGTGAATGTTTGAAATGGTGCTTTCCGAGGCTCCTTACAGTTCTTCGTCATCAAGCGTAGAAAGTAAGGGAGTCAAGGTCAGGAGTGCGCTAACTATGTCTACAGATAGTGAATGTTGGAAATTGTGCTTTCCGCGGCTCCTTACAGTCCTCCTTCACCTAGGGTTTAAAGGAAGGGAGACATGTTCAGCTGTGCACTAGTAATGTCTACAGATGGTGAATGTTGCAAATGGTGCTTTCTGAGGCTCCTTACAGTTCTTCTTTATCAAGCGTAGAAAGTAAGGGAGGGAAGGTCAGGTGTGCGCTAACTATGTCTACAGATGGTGAATGTTTGAAATGGTGCTTTCCGAGGCTCCTTACAGTTCTTCGTCATCAAGCGTAGAAAGTAAGGGAGGCAAGGTCAGGAGTGCGCTAACTATGTCTACAGATAGTGAATGTTGGAAATTGTGCTTTCCGCAGCTCCATACAGTCCTCCTTCACCTAGGGTATAAAGGAAGGGAGACATGTGCAGCTGTGTGCTAGTAATGTCTACAGATGGTGAATGTTGGAAATGGTGCTTTCTGAGGCTCATAAGAGTGCTTCTTCATCAAGCGTAAAAAGTAAGAGAGGCAAGGTCAGGTGTGCGCTAACTATGTCTACAGATGGTGAATGTTGGAAATGGTGCTTTCCGCAGCTCCTTACAGTCCTCCTTCACCTATGGTAGAAAGGAAGGGAGACGTGTACAGCTGTGCACTAGTAATGTCTGCAGATGGTGAATGTTGGAAATGGTGCTTTCTGAGGCTTCTTACAGTTCCTCTTCATCAAGCGTAGAAAGTAAGGGAGGCAAAGTCAGGTGTGCGCTAACTATGTCTAGAGATGGTGAATGATGGAAATAGTGCTTTCCGCAGCTCCTTACAGTCCTCCTTCACCTAGGGTAGAAAGGAAGGGAGACATGTACAGCTGTGCGCTAGTAATGTCTACAGATGGTGAATGTTCGAAATGGTGCTTTCTGAGGCTCATTACAGTCCTCCTTCACCTGGGTTAACAAGGAAGGGAGACATGTACAGCTGTGCGCTAGTAATGTCTACAGATGGTGAATGTTGGAAATGGTGCTTTCTGAGGCTCCTTACAGTTCTTCTTCATCAAGGTTAGAAAGTAAGAGAGACATGGTCAGATGTGTGCTATATATGACTACAGATGGTGAATGTTGGAAATGGTGCTTTCCACAGCTCCTTACAGTCCTCCTTCACCTAGGGTAGAAAGGAAGGGAGACATGTACAGCTGTGCGCTAGTAATGTCTACAGATGGTGAATGTTCGAAATGGTGCTTTCTGAGGCTCATTACAGTCCTCCTTCACCTGGGGTAACAAGGAAAGGAGAAATGTACAGTTGTGCGCTAGTAATGTCTACAGATGGTGAATGTTGGAAATGCTGCTTTCTGAGGCTCCTGACAGTTCTTCTACATCAAGCGTAGAAAGTAAGGGAGGCAGGGTCAGGTGTGCGATAACTATGTCTACAGTTGGCGAATGTTGGAAATGGTGCTTTCCGCAGCTCCTTACAGTCCTCATTCACCTATGGTAGAAAGAAAGGCAGATATGTACAGCTGTGTCTACAGATGGTGAATGTTTGAAATGGTGCTTTCCGAGGCTCCTTACAGTTCTTCGTCATCAAGCGTAGAAAGTAAGGGAGGCAAGGTCAGGAGTGCGCTAACTATGTCTACAGATAGTGAATGTTAGAAATTTTGCTTTCCGCAGCTCCTTACAGTCCTCCTTCACGTAGGGTAGAAAGGAAGGGAGACATGTACAGCTGTGCGCTAGTAATGTCTACAGATGGTGAATGTTCGAAATGGTGCTTTCTGAGGCTCATTACAGTCCTCCTTCACCTGGGTTAACAAGGAAGGGAGACATGTACAGCTGTGCGCTAGTAATGTCTACAGATGGTGAATGTTGGAAATGGTGCTTTCTGAGGCTCCTTACAGTTCTTCTTCATCAAGGTTAGAAAGTAAGAGAGACATGGTCAGATGTGTGCTATATATGACTACAGATGGTGAATGTTGGAAATGGTGCTTTCCACAGCTCCTTACAGTCCTCCTTCACCTAGGGTTTAAAGGAAGGGAGACATGTTCAGCTGTGCACTAGTAATGTCTACAGATGGTGAATGTTGGAAATGGTGCTCTCTGAGGCTCCTTACAGTTCTTCTACATCAAGCGTAGAAAGTAAGGGAGGCAAGGTCAGGTGTGTGCTAACTATGTCTACAGAAGGTGAATGTTGGAAATGGTGCTTTCTGAGGCTCCTTACAGTCCTCCTTCACCAAGGGGAGAAAGGACGGGAGACATGTACAGCTGTGCGCTAGTAGTGTCTACAGATGGTGAATGTTGGAAATGGTGCATTCTGAGGCTCCTTACAGTTCTTCTTAAACCAAGCGTAGAAAGTAAGGGCGGCAAGTTCAAGTGTGCACTAACTATGTCTACAGATGGTGAATGTTGGAAATGGTGCTTTCTGATGCTCCTTACAGTCCTCCTTCACCTAGGGTAGAAAGGAAGGGAGACATATACAGCTGTGCGCTAGTAATGTCTACAGATGGTGAATGTTGGAAATGGTGCTTTCTGAGGCTCCTTACAGTTTTTCTTCATCAAGCATAGAAAGTAAGGGCGGCAAGGTCAAGTGTGCGCTAACTATGTCTACAGATGGTGAATGTTGGAAATGGTTCTTTCTGATTCTCCTTACAGTTCTTCTTCACCTAGGGTAGAAAGGAAGGGAGACATGTACAGCTGTGCGCTAGTAATGTCTACAGATGGTGAATGTTGGAAATGTTGCTTTCTGAGGCTCCTTACAGTTCTTCTTCATCAAGCATAGAAAGTAAGGGAGGGAAGGGCAGGTTTGCGCTAACTATGTCTACAGATGGTGAATGTTGGAAATGGTGCTTTCCGCAGCTCCATACAGTCCTCCTTCACCTACGGTAGAAAGGAAGGGAGACATGTACAGCTGTGCGCTAGTAATGTCTACAGATGGTGAATGTTGGAAATGGTGCTTTCTGAGGCTCCTTACAGTTTTCTTCCATCAAGCGTAGAAAGTAAGGGAGACATGGTCAGATGTGCGCTATATATGTCTACAGATGGTGAATGTTGGAAATGGTGCTTTCCACAGTTCCTTACAGTCCTCCTTCACATAGGGTAGAAAGTAAGGGAGACATGTACAGCTGTGTGCTAGTAATGTCTACAGATGGTGAATGTTGGAAATAGTGCTTTCTGAGTCTCCTTACAGTCCTCCTTCACCTAGGGTATAAAGGAAGGGAGACATGTACAGCTGTGTGCTAGTAATGTCTACAGATGGTGAATGTTGGAAATGGTGCTTTCTGAGGCTCATAACAGTTCTTCTTCATCAAGCGTAGAAAGTAAGAGAGGCAAGGTCAGGTGTGCGCGAACTATGTCTACAGATTGTGAATGTTGGAAATGGTGCTTTCCGCAGCTCCTTACAGTCCTCCTTCACTTAGGGTAGAAAGGAAGGGAGACAAGTACAGCTGTGCACTAGTAATGTCTGCAGATGGTGAATGTTGGAAATGGTGCTTTCTGAGGCTCCTTACAGTTCCTCTTCATCAAGCGTAGAAAGTAAGGGAGGCAAAGTCAGGTGTGCGCTAACTATGTCTAGAGATGGTGAACGTTGGAAATGGTCCTTTCCACAGCTCCTTACAGTCCTCCCTCACCTAGGGTAGAAAGTAAGGGAGACATGTACTGCTGTGCGCTAACAACGTCTACAGATGGTGAATGTTGGAAATGGTGCTTTCTGAGGCTCCTTACAGTTCTTCTTCATCAAGCGTAGAAAGTAAGGGAGGCATGGCCAGGTGTGCGCTAACTATGTCTAGAGATGGTGAATGTAGGAAATGGTGCTTTCTGAGGCACCTTACAGTCCTCCTTCAACTAGAGTAGACAGGAAGGGAGACATGTACAGCTGTGTGCTAGTAATGTCTACAGATAGTGAACGTTGGAAATGGTGCTTTCTAAAGGCTCCTTACAGTTCTCATTCATGAAGCGTAGAAAGTAAGGGAACCAAGGTTAGGTCTGTGCTAACTATGTCTAGAGATGGTGAATGTTGGATATGGTGCTTTCCGCAGCTCCTTACAGTCCTCCTTTACCTAGGGTAGAAAGGAAGGAAGACATGTACAGCTGTGCGCTAGTAATGTCTACACATGGTGAATGATGGAAATGGTGCTTTCTGAGGCTCCTTACAGTACTTCTTCATCAAGCGTAGAAAATAAGGGAGGCAAGGTCAGGTGTGCACTAACTATGTCTAGTGAAGGTAAATGAAGGAAATGGTGCTTTCTGAGGCTTCTTACAGTCCTCCTTCACCTAGGGTAGAAAGGAAGGGAGACGAGTACAGCTGTGTGCTAGTAATGTCTACAGATGGTGAATGTTGGAAATGGTGCTTTCTGGGGCTCCTTACAGTCCTCATTCACCTAGGGTAGAAAGGAAGGGAGACATGTACAGCTGTGCGTTAGTAATGTCTACAGATGGTGAAAGTTGGAAATGGTGCTTTCTGAGGCTCTTTACTGTTCTTCTTCATCAAGCGTAGAAAGTAAGAGAGGCAAGGTCAGGTGTGCGCTAACTATCTCTATAGATGGTGAATGTAGGAAATGGTTCTTTCTGAGGCTCCTTACAGTTCTTCTTCATCAGGCATAGAAAGTAAGGGAGGCAAGGTCAGGTGTGCGCTAACTATCTCTATAGATGGTGAATGTAGGAAATGGTTTTATCTGAGGCTCCTTACAGTTCTTCTTCATCAGGCATAGAAAGTAAGGGAGGCAAGGTCAGGTGTGCGCTAACTATGTCTACAGATGGTGAATGTTTGAAATGGTGGCTTCCGCAGCTCCTTACAGTCCTCCTTCACGTAGGGTAGAAAGGAAGGGAGACATGTACAGCTGTGGGCTAGTAATGGCTACAGATGGTGAATGTAGGAAATGGTGCTTTCTGAGGCTTCTTAGAGTTCTCTTAACAAAGCGTAGAAAGTAATGGAGGCAAGGTGAGGTGTGCGCTAACTATGTCTAGAGAAGGTGAATGTAGGAAATGGTGCTTTCTGAGGCTCTCTACAGTCCTCCTCCACCTAGGGTACAAAGGAAGGGAGAAATGTACAGCTGTGCACTAGTAATGTCTAAAGATGGTGAATGTTGGAAATGGTGCTTTCTGAGGCTCCCTACAGTCCTCCTTCACCTAGGGTAGAAAGGAAGGGAGAAATGTACAGCTGTGCACTAGTAATGTCTACAGATGGTGAATGTTGGAAATGGTGCTTTCTGAGGCTTCTTTCAGTTCTCTTAATCATGCGTAGAAAGTAAGGGCGGCAAGGTCAGGTGTGTGCTAACTATGTCTAGAGAAAGTGAATGTAGGAAATGGTACTTTCTGAGGCTCCTTACAATCCTCCGTCACCTAGGGTAGAAAAGAAGGGAGACGTGTGCAGCTGTGCACTAGTAATGTCTACAGATGGTGAATGTTGGATATGGTGCTTTCTGTGGTTCCTTACAGTTCTTCTTCATCAAGCGTAGAAGGTAAGGGAGGCAAGGTCAGGTGTGCGCTAACTATGCCTAGAGGTGGTGAATGTTGGAAATGGTGCTATCCACAGCTCTTTACAGTCCTCCTTCACCTAGGGTAGAAAGAAAGGGAGACACGTACAGCTGTGCGCTAGTAATGTCTACAGATTGTGAATGTAGGAAATGGTGCTTTCTGAGGCTCCTTACAGTCCTCATTCACCTAGGGTAGAAAGGAAGGGAGACATGTACAGCTGTGCGTTAGTAATGTCTACAGATGGTGAAAGTTGGAAATGGTGCTTTCTGAGGCTCCTTACAGTTCTTCTTCCTCAAGCGTAGACAGTAAGGGAGGCAAGGTCAGGTGTGCGCTCACTATGCCTAGAGACTGTGAATGTTGGAAATAGTGCTTTCTGAGGCTCCCTACAGTTCTTCTTCATCAAGTGTAGAAAGTAGGGGAAGCAAGGTCAGGTGTGCCCTAACTATGTCTAGAGATGGTGAATGTTGGAAATGGTGCTTTCCGCAGCTCCTTACAGTCCTCATTCACCTAGGGTAGAAAGGATGGGAGACATGTACAGCTATGCGCTAGTAATGTCTACAGATGGTGAATGTTGGAAATGGTGCATTCTGAGGCTCCTTACAGTCCTCCTTCACCTAGAGTAGAAAGGAAGGGAGACATGTACAGCTGTGCCCTAGTAATGTCTACAGATGGTGAAAGTTGGAAATGGTGCTTTCTGAGGCTCCTTACAGTTCTTCATCATCAAGCGTAGAAAGTAACGGAGGCAAGGTCAGGTGTGCGCTCACTATGCCTAGAGACTGTGAATGTTGGAAATAGTGCTTTCTGAGGCTCCTTACAGTTCTTCTTCATCAAGTGTAGAAAGTAGGGGAAGCAAGGTCAGGTGTGCCCTAACTATGTCTAGAGATGGTGAATGTTGGAAATGGTGCTTTCCGCAGCTCCTTACAGTCCTCATTCACCTAGGGTAGAAAGGATGGGAGACATGTACAGCTATGCGCTAGTAATGTCTACAGATGGTGAATGTTGGAAATGGTGCTTTCTGAGGCTCCTTACAGTTCTTCTTCCTCAAGCGTAGACAGTAAGGGAGGCAAGGTCAGGTGTGCGCTAACAATGTCTAGAGATGGTGAATGTTAGAAATGGTGCTTTCCGCAGCTCTTTACTGTCCTCCTTCACCTAGGGTAGAAAGGAAGGGAGACATGTACATCTGTGCGCTAGTAATGTCTACAAATGGCGAATGTTGGAAATGGTGCTTTCTGTGGCTCCTTACAGTTCTTCTTCATCAAGCGTAGAAAGTAAGGGAGGCAATGTCAGGTGTGTGCTAACTATGTCTAGAGATGGTGAATGTAGGAAATGGTGCTTTCTGAGGCTCCATACAGTCCTCCTTCACCTAGGGTAGAAAGGAGGGAGACATGTACAGCTGTGCGCTACTAATGTCCGCAGATGGTGAATGTTGGATATGGTGCTTTCTGAGGCTCCTTACAGTTCTACTTCATCAAGCATAGAAAGTAATGGAGGCAAGGTCAGGTGTGCGCTAAGTTTCTCCAGATGGTGAATGTAGGAAATCGTGCTTTTTAAGGCTCCTTATAGTTCTTCTTCATCAAGCGTAGAAAGTGAGGGAGGCAAGGTCAGGTGTGCGCTAACTATGTCTAGAGAAGGTGAATGTAGGAAATGTTGCTTTCTGTGGCTCCTGACAGTCCTCCTTCACCTAGCGTAGAAAGGAAGGGAGACATGTAGAACTGTGTGCTAGTAATGTCTACTGATAGTGAATGTTGGAAATGGTGCTTTCTGAGGCTCCTTACAGTTCTTCTTCATCAAGCGTAGAAAGTAAGGGAGGCAAGGTCAGGTGCACGCTAACTATGTCTAGAGAAGGTAAATGTAGAAAATCGTGCTTTCTGAGGCTCCTTACAGTTCTCCTTCACCTAAGGTAGAAAGAAAGGGAGACATGTACAGCTGTGCGCTAGTAATGTCTACAGATGCTGAAAGTTGGAAATGGTGCTTTCTGAGGCTCCTTACAGTTCTCTTCATCAAGCGTAGAAAGGAAGAAAGGCAAGGTCAGGAGTGTGCTAACTATGTCTAGAGAAGGTGTATGTAAGAAATGGTGCTTTCTGAGGCTCCTTACAGTCCTCCTCCACCTAGGGTAGAAAGGAAGGGAGAAATTTACAGCTGTGCACTAGTAATGTCTACAGATGGTGAATGTTGGAAATGGTGCAATCTGAGGCTCCTTACAGTCCTCCTTCACCTAGAGTAGAAAGGAAGGGAGACATGTACAGCTGTGCGCTAGTAATGTCTACAGATGGTGAATCTGGGAAATAGTGCTTTCTGAGGCTTCTTACAGTTCCCTTCATCAAGCGTAGAAAGGAAGAAAGGCAAGGTCAGGAGTGTGCTAACTATGTCTAGAGAAGGTGTATGTAAGAAATGGTGCTTTCTGAGGCTCCTTACAGTCCTCCTCCACCTAGGGTAGAAAGGAAGGGAGAAATTTACAGCTGTGCACTAGTAATGTCTACAGATGGTGAATGTTGGAAATGGTGCATTCTGAGGCTCCTTACAGTCCTCCTTCACCTAGAGTAGAAAGGAAGGGAGACATGTACAGCTGTGCCCTAGTAATGTCTACAGATGGTGAAAGTTGGAAATGGTGCTTTCTGAGGCTCCTTACAGTTCTTCATCATCAAGCGTAGAAAGTAACGGTGGCAAGGTCAGGTGTGCACTCACTATGCCTAGAGACTGTGAATGTTGGAAATAGTGCTTTCTGAGGCTCCTTACAGTTCTTCTTCATCAAGTGTAGCAAGTAGGGGAAGCAAGGTCAGGTGTGCCCTAACTATTTCTAGAGATGGTGAATGTTGGAAATGGTGCTTTCCGCAGCTCCTTACAGTCCTCATTCACCTAGGGTAGAAAGGATGGGAGACATGTACAGCTATGCGCTAGTAATGTCTACAGATGGTGAATGTTGGAAATGGTGCTTTCTGAATCTCCTTACAGTTCTTCTTCCTCAAGCGTAGACAGTAAGGGAGGCAAGGTCAGGTGTGCGCTAACAATGTCTAGAGATGGTTATTTGTTAGAAATGGTGCTTTCCGCAGCTCTTTACTGTCCTCCTTCACCTAGGGTAGAAAGGAAGGGAGACATGTACATCTGTGCGCTAGTAATGTCTACAAATGGCGAATGTTGGAAATGGTGCTTTCTGTGGCTCCTTACAGTTCTTCTTCATCAAGCGTAGAAAGTAAGGGAGGCAATGTCAGGTGTGTGCTAACTATGTCTAGAGATGGTGAATGTAGGAAATGGTGCTTTCTGAGGCTCCATACAGTCCTCCTTCACCTAGGGTAGAAAGGAGGGAGACATGTACAGCTGTGCGCTAGTAATGTCCGCAGATGGTGAATGTTGGATATGGTGCTTTCTGAGGCTCCTTACAGTTCTACTTCATCAAGCTTAGAAAGTAATGGAGGCAAGGTCAGGTGTGCGCTAACTTTCTCCAGATGGTGAATGTAGGAAATCGTGCTTTTTAAGGCTCCTTATAGTTCTTCTTCATCAAGCGTAGAAAGTGAGGGAGTCAAGGTCAGGTGTGCGCTAACTATGTCTAGAGAAGGTGAATGTAGGAAATGTTGCTTTCTGAGGCTCCTGACAGTCCTCCTTCACCTAGCGTAGAAAGGAAGGGAGACATGTAGAACTGTGTGCTAGTAATGTCTACTGATAGTGAATGTTGGAAATGGTGCTTTCTGAGGCTCCTTACAGTTCTTCTTCATCAAGCGTAGAAAGTAAGGGAGGCAAGGTCAGGTGCACGCTAACTATGTCTAGAGAAGGTAAATGTAGTAAATCGTGCTTTCTGAGGCTCCTTACAGTTCTCCTTCACCTAAGGTAGAAAGAAAGGGAGACATGTACAGCTGTGCGCTAGTAATGTCTACAGATGCTGAAAGTTGGAAATGGTGCTTTCTGAGGCTCCTTACAGTCCTCCTTCACGTAGGGTAGAGAGGAAGGGAGACACGTACAGCTGTGCGCTAGTAATTTCTACAGATGGTGAATGTTGGAAAAGGTGCATTCTGAGGCTGCTTACAGTTCTTCTTCATCAAGCGTAGAAAGTAAGGATGGCAAGGTCAGGTGTGCGCTAACTATGTCAACAGATGGCGAATTTTGGAAATGGTGCTTTCTGAGGCTCCTTACAGTTCTTCTTCATCAAGAGTAGAAAGTGAGGGAGGCGAGGACAGCTGTGCGCTAACTATGTCTAGAGAAGGATAATGAGGGAAATGGTGCTTCCTGAGGTTCCTTACAGTCCTCCTTCACCTAGGGTGGAAAGGAAGGGAGAAGTGTACGGCTGAGCACTAGTAATGTCTACAGATGGTGAATGTTGGAAATGGTGCATTCTGAGGCTCCTTACAGTTCTTCTTCATCAAGCATTGAAAGTAAGAGTGGATAGGTCAGGTGTGCGCAAACTATGTCTAGTTAAGGTGAATGTAGGATATGGTGCTATCTGAGGCTCCTTACAGTCCTCCTTCGCATAGGGTAGAATGTAAGGGAGACAAGTACAGCTGTGCGCTAGTAATGTCTACAGATGGTGAATGTTGGAAATGGTGCTTTCTGAGGCTCCTTACAGTCCTCCATCACCTAGGGTAGAAAGGAAGGGAGACATGTATAGCTGTGCGCTAGCAATGTCTAAAGATGTTGGATGTTGGAAATGGTGCTTTCTGAGGCTCCATACAGTTTTTCTTCATCAAGCGTAGAAAGTAAGGAAGGCATGGTCAGGTGTGGGCTAGTAATGTCTAAAGATTGTGAATGTTGGAAATGGTGCTTTCTGCAGCTCCTTATAGTCCTCTGTCACCTAGGGTAGAAAGGAAGGGAGACATTTACAGCTGTGCGCTAGTAATGTCTACAGATGGTGAATGTTGCAAATGGTGCTTTCTTAAGCTCCTTACAGGAATTCTTCATCAATCATAGAATGTAAGGGAGGCAAGGTCAGGTGTGCGCTAACTATGTCTAGACATGGTGAGTGTTGGAAATGGTGCTTTCCGCAGCTCCTTACAGTCCTCCTTCACCTAGAGTAGAAAGGAAGGGAGACATGTACAGCTGTGCCCCAGTAATGTCTACAGATGGTGAAAGTTGGAAATGGAGCTTTCTGAGGCTCCTTATAGTTCTTCTTCATCAAGCATAGAAAGTAAGGGAGGCAAGTTCAGGTGTGCGCTAACCATGTCTAGAGAAGGTGAATGTAGGAAATGGTGCCTTCTTAGGCTACTTACAGTCCTCCTTCACCTAGGGTAGAAAGGAAGGGATACATGTACAGCTGTGCGCTAGTAATGTCTTCAGATGTTGAATATTGGAAATGGTGCTTTCAGAGGATCCATACAGTTCTTCTTCATCAAGCGTAGGAAGAGAGGGAGGCAAGGTCAGGTGTGCGCTAACTATGTCTACAGATGGTGAATGTTGTAAATGGTGCTTTCTGCAGCTCCTTACAGTCCTCCTTCACCTAGGGTAAAAAAGGAAGGGAGACATGTATAGCTGTGCGCTAGTAATGACCAAAGATGGTGGATGTTGGAAATGGTGCTTTCTGAGGCTCCTTACAGTTCTTCTTTATCAAGCGTAGAAAGTAAGGGAGGCGAGGTCAGGTGTGCGCTAACGATGTCTAGAGGAGGTGAAAGTAGGGAATGGTTCTTTCTGAGGCTCCTTACAGTCCTCCTTCACCTAGGGTAGAAAGGAAGGGAGAGATGTACAGCTGTGCGCTAGTAATGTTTACAGATGGTGAATGTAGGAAATGGTGCTTTCTTAGGCTCCTTACAGTCTTCCTTCACCTAGGGTAGAAAGGAAGGGAGACATGTACAGCTGTGCGCTAGTAATGTCTACTGATGGTGAATGTTGGAAATAGTGCTTTCTGAGGCTCCTTACAGTTCTTCTTCATCAAGCGTAGAAAGTAAGGGAGGCAAGGTGAGGTGTGCTCTAACTATGTCTAGAGAAGGTGAAAGTAGGGAATGGTTCTTTCTGAGGCTCCTTACAGTCCTCCTTCACCTAGGGTAGAAAGGAAGGGAGACATGTACAGCTGTGCGCTAGTAATGTTTACAGATGGTGAACGTTGGAAATGGTGCTTTTTGCAGCTCTTTACAGTCCTTCTTCACCTAGGGTAGGAAGGAAGGGAGACATGTACTGCTGTGCGCTAGTAATGTCTACTGATGGTGAATGTTGGAAATAGTGCTTTCTGAGGCTCCTTACAGGTCTTCTTCATCAAGCGTAGAAAGTAAGGGAGGCAAGGTCAGGTGTGCTCTAACTATGTTTAGAGAAGGTGAAATTAGGAAATGGTTCTTTCTGAGGGTCCTTACAGTCCTCCTTCACCTAGGGTAGAAAGGAATGGAGACATGTACAGCTGTGCGCTAGTAATGTCTACAGATGGTGAATGTTGGAAATGCTTTCTGAGGCTTCTTACAGTCCTCCTTCACCTAGGGTAGAAAGGAAGGGAGACATCTACAGCTGTGCGCTAGTATTGTCTACAGATGGTGAATATTGGAAATGGTGCTTTCTGAGGCTCCTTACAGTTCTTCCTCATCAAGCGTAGAAAGTAAGGGAGGCAAGGTCAGGTGTGCGCTAACAATGCCTAGAGAAAGTGAATGTAGGAAATGTTGCTATCTGAGGCACCTTACAGTCCTCCTTCACCTAGGGTAGAAAGGAAGGGAGACATGTACAGCTGTGCGCTAGTAATGTCTACAGATGGTGAATGTTGGAAATGGTGCTCTCTAAGGCTCCTTACAGTTCTTCTTCATCAAGCATAGAAAGTAAGGGAGGCAAGGTCAGGTGTGCGCAAACTATGTCTAGAGAAGGTGAATGTTGGAAATGGTGCTTTCTGAGGCTCCTTACAGTCCTCCTTCACCTAGGTTAGAAAGGAAGTGAGACATCTACAGCTGTGCGCTAGTAATGTCTACAGATGGTGAATATTGGAAATGGTGCTTCCTGAGGCTCCTTACAGTTCTTCTTCATCAAGCGTAGAAAGTAAGGGAGGCAAGGGCAGGTGTGCGCTAACTATGTCTAGAGAAGGTGAATGTAGGAAATGGTGTTTTCTGAGGTTCCTTACAGTCCTCGTTCACCTAGGGTAGAAAGGAAGGGAGACATCTACAGCTGTGCGCTAGTATTGTCTACAGATGGTGTATATTGGAAATGGTGCATTCTGAGGCTCCTTACACTTCTTCTTCATCAAGCATAGATAGTAAGGGAGGCAAGTTCAGGTGTGCGCTAACCATGTCTAGAGAAGGTGAATGTAGGAAATGGTGCCTTCTGAGGCTCCTTACAGTCCTCCTTCACCTAGGGTAGAAAGGAAGGTAGACATGTACAGCTGTGCGCTAGTAATGTCTACAGATGGTGAATGTTGGAAATGGTGCTTTCTGAGGCTCCTTACAGTTCTTCTTCATCAAGCGTAGAAAGTAAGGAAGGCAAATTCAGGTGTGCGCTAACTATGTCTACAGATGGTGAATGTTGGAAATGGTGCTTTCCGCAGCTCCTTACAGTCCTCCTTCACCTAGGGTAGAAAGGAAGGGAGACTTGTACAGCTGTGTGCTAGTAATGTCTACAGATGGTGAATGTTGGAAATGGTGCTTTCTGAGGCTCCTTACAGTTCTTATTCATCAAGGGTAGAAAGTAAGGGAGACATGTACAGATGTGCACTGACAACGTCTAAAGATGGTGGATGTTGGAAATGGTGCTTTCTGTAGTTCGTTACGTTTCTTTTTCGCATAGGATATAAAGTAAAGGTGACATACTCAGCAATGAACTATCCATGTCCATAGAAATTGAATGTTGATAAGAAAGCCTTCTGCAGCTCCATACTGTTCCTCTCCATGTAGCGTAGAAAGTAAGAGAGACATGTACAGGTGTGAGGTAATTAAGTCAACAGATGGTGAATGTTGGAAAGGGTGCTTTCAGCAGCTCCTTTCTCTTCTTCTTTACCTAGGTTACAAAGTAGGGGAGATATGTACAGCTGTGCGTTATGTATGTCAACGGATATTTAATTTTAGAAGTGGTGCTTTCTGCAGCTACTTACAGCTCTTCTTCACCTAGGGTACGAAGTAAGGGAGACATGTACAGCTGTGCGCTAACAAAGTCTACGGATTGTGAATGGTGGAAACGATGCTTTCTGAGGCTCCTTACCGTTCTTTTTCGCCTAGGATAGGATGTAAACGAGACATACTCAGCAGTGCACTATTTATGTCCACAGATGGTGAATGTTGGTAAGATAGCTATCTGCAGCTCCTTACAGTTCTCCTTCACATAGGGTAGAAAGTAAGGGAGACATGTACAGCTGTGCGCTACCTATGTCTAGAGATGGTGAATGTTGGAAATGTTGCTTTCTGCAGCTCCTTACAATTCCCCTTCACCTATGGTAGAGAGTAAGGGAGACATGTACAGGTGTGCGATAACTATGTCTACAGATGGTGAATGTTGGAAATGTTGCTTTCTGCAGCTCCTTACAGTTCGTCTTCACCTCGTTTAAAAAGTAAGGGAGACATGTACAGCAGTGCGTTACCTATGACTAGAGATGGTGAATGTTGGAAATGGTGCTTCTGAGTCTCCTTACAGTTCTTTTTTGACTAGGATAGAAAGTAAAGGAGACATACTCAGCAGTGCAATGTTTATGTCCACAGATGGTGAATGTTTGTAAGAAAGTTTTCTGCAGCTCCATACAGTTCTTTTTCACTTAGGGTATAAAGTAAGACAGACATGTACAACTGTGCGCTAACTATGTCTAGAGATAGTGAATGTTGAAAATGGTGCTTTCTCCAGCTCCTTACAGTTCTTCTTCACGTAGGGTAGAAAGTAATGGAGATATTTACGCCTGTGTGCTAACTATGTCTACGGATGGTGAATGTTGGAAAATGGTGCTTTCTTAGGCTCCTTACAGTTCTTATTCGCCTAGGATTGAAAGTAAGTTAGACATACTCAGCAGTGCACTATTTGTGTCCACAGATGGTGAATGTTGGTAAGAATGCTATCTGCAGACCCTTACAGTTCTCCTGCATCTAAGGTGGAAAGAAAGGAAGAGATGTACAGCTGTGCACTATGTATGTCTACACATGGCGAATGTTGGAAATGGTGCTTCCTGCAGCTAATTACAGTTCTTCTTCACCTATGGTAGAAAGTAAGGGAGACATGTACAGCTGTGCGGTATGTATACCCACAGATGGTGAATGTTGGTAAGAAAGCTTTGTGCAGTTCCTTACAGTTCTCCTGCATCTGGCGTAGAATGAAAGGTAGACATGTACAGCTGTGCGCTATGTATGTCTACAGATGGTGAATGTTGGAAATGGTGCTTTCTGAGGATCCTTACAGTTCTTCTTCATCAAGGGTAGAAAGAAAGGGAGACATGTACAGGTGTGCGCTAACTATGTCTACAGATGGTGAATGTTAGAAGTGGTGCTTTCTGCAGCTCCTTACAGTTTTTCTTCATCAGGGGTAGATAGTAAGGGAAATAGAGTACTATCCTCGCCTCTCCTCGGACTACCAGGGAGGTGGTAACCCAGACATGCGATCTGTCCTTCAGCACAGCCACTTCATCAGCTTCTGCTAAGAGGAAGACCCAGAAGTCAGATGCACGGACCTTCAAGAAGGAACCGTCCCGTGCAGACTTCATACGTACTTCGACCTCCCAGCCTTCGACCGGTACTTCCACCAAACGTCCTTCCAAGAAGGCTCATAGGAAGCACAGTTGTCCTTCTTCGCCACGGCGCGTTTCTTCTCCTGCGCCACCCAGCGGTTGCCACCCCAGGCCGTCATCCGTTTCGCCTGGCCGCACCGCTGGTAGCCGAACATCTGGCCGTTCACCGGCGGAGGAAGCTCCCCCTCCCGGCCATCCTCCCAAGATGGCCGATGAACCTATAGACCCAATGGACGATGACTGTCCGCCTACTGATAGCGGCGGCGGTGCTCGCTCGATGCCAGGCCCTCAGTGGCCTTCGAGGTGACCCCTTCTTTCATTTTCCTTTCTTCTTACGATGGCACTTATTCACTGGAATATTCGCAGCATTCGCTCCAACCGAGAGGACCTGAAGTTGCTGCTCCGCTTGCACCGTCCGCTAGTCGTAGCCCTCCAGAAATTGAAGCTACGCCCATGCGATCACATTGCCTTGGCACACTACACCTCTGTGCGTTTTGACGTACCCTCTGTGGTAGGTATCCCAGCTCATGGAGGGGTTATGTTGCTGGTCTGGGATGATATTTACTATGATCCCATCACGTTGCACACTGGCCTGCAGGCAGTTGCCATCCGCATTACTCTTCCCACTTTTACATTTTCCATTTGTACCGTTTACACTCCATCGTCATCTGCCGTTACCAGGGCAGACATGATGCAAGTTATTGCTCAGCTACCTGCACCATTTTTGTTAACTGGAGACTTCAATGCCCACCATCCCCTTTGGGGCTCTCCAGCATCCTGCCCGAGGGGCTCCCTGTTAGCAGACCTTTTCAACCAGCTCACTCTTGTCTGCCTCAATACTGGCGCCCCTACTTTTCTTTCGGACACATCTCACACCTATTCCCATTTAGACCTCTCTATATGTACTCCCCAACTTGCACTCCGGTTTGAGTGGTATGCACTTTCTGATACATATTCGAGCGACCACTTCCCGTGTGTTATCCATCTCCTGCAGCATACCCCCTCTCCGTGCTCCTCTAGTTGGACCATCTCCAAGGCTGACTGGGGGCTCTTCTCTTCCAGGGCGACCTTTCAGGATCAGCCCCCAGGGGCTCAGCATTCGTTTTCTGGGTACAGGCTTGGCGACCCCGGGGTTCCTGAGCTGGGGACTGGTAAGCGCCGCCAGTCCCCTGTCACCGTAACCTCTAAGCATACTTCAACGACCACCGTGCGGCGCGGCGGTGGAATGTTGTGTGTCTCAGGGAATGGGGATCTTGGCTTGACCGCCCGGATCGCGAGGATGGAATAAACCTCTATAAAAAAACCTCAATCTCAAGGTGTGCTGCCCGCTGATGAGATGCATGGCTGTTGAGGTGGAACAGTCGATAGCGGGCAACCTCTGGGGAACCTGCCGCACCTCAGTTGTATAAGGCTTACCTAGGCACGCGGGGCTCTGTCTAGGTGGACTTCTAGTTCCCTAGCTGCTCGTGGGACCGAGATGGATCCTTCGAAATTCTCTTTTCTTCCTCCCAGCTGAAAGGGTGGGCTGCTGGAAGGTTCTAACACCGAGTCTCTTAAGAGGGCCCGTGCAGTCAGTCCCCCTGACTCCGGCGCTTCTTTGAAAAGTCCTGTCTTAGGTAACAGAATGCATTCTGGTAATCCGAATGTGTTTCTCATTGTGAAACGGAAGGAGGGTAGTTTCGAGAAGGTTTCGCCCTTCTATATACAAAAGGGATTGGAGGGAATCTGTGGCTCCTTAAAATCGGTGAAGCGCTTACGTAATGGGACCTTGCTAGTGGAAACTTCCACTTCCCATCAAGCAACTAACCTCCAATCTGCTAAATGCCTTGGAGAGTATGCCATAGACACCAAACTGCACAGCACCTTGAACTATAGCAAAGGTGTTGTGACATGCCGGTATCTAGCTGATATTCCCAAGGAAGAACTGCTACGTGAGTGGGCTCCGGAAGGTATCGTTGATGTCCAACACATCATGAAGAGGGTTGATGGCACTCTTGTCAAATCCGACTCCTTTATTCTGACCTTCAATAGCACAACACTTCCTGAACATGTTAAAGCTGGCTTCCTTCGCCTTAGTGTGAGGCCTTATTTCCCGGCCCCAATGCGCTGTTTCAAATGCTAGCGTTTTGGGCATACCACCTTAGGCTGTGGAAACTGTGGTCAGGCTGCTCATGAAGGAGTTGGTTGCTCGTCTCCGGCTAAATGTCTTAATTGCTCTGGGAACCACCCTGTTTGGAGTAGGGACTGCCACATATTTTTAGAGGAACGCAAGGTCCAGGAAATAAAAACAACCAAGCGTATCCCCTATGGTGAGGCCAAGAAGATTTATAAGTCGATGCAACCTCCCACATTTGCTACATCTTTTGCATCCCTGGTACAGAAGCCTACTCCAAAAGTCGATGCCTCAACGCAGACTGAGGTGGTGAGTGTTGGCACTAACACCTGTAGCTGTCAGTGCACTTGCAACGCAGCCAGTGTTCCAGAGCCAGTAGCCCCTACTCCAACGGCAGACAAAAGTACAGTGGCGGACTTGGTCCAGCCCCTCGCACCTCCAACAGCTGAGGTTGTCCCCAAGCCCAGTGCGCCTCTTACCACTCCCACATCCGCTCCCCCAAAGTCCTCCAAGCCACAGAAAGCTACTGTGCAGCAGCAACAGCGGGTCAAATCCCGTGGTAAACCATCTGACCATGCAGATGTTGTTTTACGCGAGGCTTCATCTGACTCTTCCCCAGAGTTGATGGAGTACGATGTATGTGTGGGGCAATCATCTCGTCCCACGCCTGCCCCTCCACCTGCTGTGGTCTCCCCACCCCGTCGGAGAGACAGGATGAAGGTGCTACCCCCAACATAGATGGCTCCCATACTCCAGCGGAACTTGCGAGGGTTCAGGACGCATGTGGAGGAACTTCGTCTACTTTCTCAGGGTAGACCACTGTGTCTCTGTCTCCAGGAGACGTATTTCCATCCATCATACTCCCCTCAGATACGAGGCTATACACTCCACAAAAAGGACGACCTGCGTGGAGAGAGAGCTAGAGGAGGCGTAGGTATTTTCGTCAGGACGGACTGCCATTCCTCGCCTCTCTCACTTACGACGACTCTACAGGCCGTCGCTGTGTCCGTGCACGTGCGTCATACATTGACTGTATGTTCACTTTACTTGCCCCCACATGATGCTCTTGATGAAGCGGCCCTCACCGACCTTCTTACACAGCTCCCCCAGCCATTCATTATTTGTGGTGATTTTAATGCCCACAATGTGCTTTGGGGCTCTGCAATTACCTGTCCCAGGGGTAGAGCAATTGAGAGGCTTCTCCTGTCATCCTGCGCCTACTTGCTCAATGGAGGACAGAGTACTCATTTCTGCACGGCGACTGGGTCGTTCTCTGCCATTGATCTCTCGCTTTGCTCTCCAGCTCTTGCCGCTAGTGCTCACTGGGAAGTGGTCGCTGACTTGCACGGCAGTGATCATTTCCCAATCTGGATTCACCTGCCAGATGGCGTGGGCCCCGAAAGGAGACCACCACGATGGGTAATCAGTGGAGCTGACTGGACACTTTATAGCCAGTTGGCCCAATTCGAACACTGTGCGAATGTTGAGGTGTGGGTGGATCATATTACCAAAACGGTCCACCATGCCGCTGCGGCATCCATTCCACAGTCCACAGGCCACCGGAAAAGGCCACCTGTGCCTTGGTGGAGTGACGAATGCCGCTCTGCAATCAGGACCAGGCGTGCGGCTCTGCGGCGGTTCAAGTGTCGGCCGACTGCTGAGAATCTTGCAGCCTTTCGGGTGGCGAGGGTGAGATGTCGCCGCATTATTCGTGAGAGCAAGAAGAGGTCGTGGCAAAAGTTCCTGAACACCATTAATCGTTCCACCAAAAGTTCCATTGTGTGGGAGACCATTAGGAGAATTTCTGGCAGAGGAGGGAGGTGCCCCATAGCTGCTGTAATGAATAACGGCACTCTCCACACAGATCCGCGAGACATTGCCCAGACTATGGCAGCATATTTTGCGACAGTTACTGCCACAACCAGTCAGGATCCAGGTTTCCAGCGCCATAGAGCGGTTGCTGAGAGGTGTAGTCTGAACTTCCAGCCCACCTCTCGTGAAGTTTACAACTGCCCTTTTTCTATGTGGGAGCTGGATTCTGCATTGTCTGGAGCTCGTGACACTTCCCCTGGTCACGACAGGATCCATTACAGTATGCTATGGCACCTCACAATGCGCAACAAAGAAATCCTCCTCGCACTTTTTAATGCCATTTGGGCGTCGGGTCACTTTCCTGACGCGTGGCGTGAGGCAGTTTTAATCCCTTTTTTAAAACCTGGGAAAGACCGCTCGAGCCCAAGTAGCTACCGTAGTATTACCCTCACTAGTTGCATAGGGAAGACCTTGGAGCGGATGGTCAACCGCCGCCTTGTCTGGATGTTAGAATCCCGGCAACTACTTAGTCGCTATCACTGTGGTTTCAGGAGGTTTCGTTCCACCTTCGATAACCTTGCCCTCCTGGAGGCGGCTATCCAACAAGCTTTCCTACGCCGTCATCACCTTATAGGTGTATTTTTCGACATCGAGAAGGCCTACGATACCACTTGGCGGCGTCTCATCCTGGAGCAGCTTCACGAATGGGGTTTTCGTGGTTGTCTTCCTCTTTTTATTCAGTCTTTCCTCTCGCCACGATATTTTAGATACCGAATTGGTGACGTCCTGTCTGATCGCTTTGAGCAGGAGAACGGTGTCCCTCAGGGTAGCGTTTTAAGTGTGACTCTGTTTGCCATCGCTATTAATCGCATTACGTCCATGGTGAAAAGTCCTGTCCAGTGTTCTTTATTTGTGGATGATTTCTCTTTGTTCTGCTCTTCTTCAAGCCTTGCAACGACAACTCGTCAGTTGCAACTTACGATTAGGCGTTTGGATGACTGGGCGCTGAAGATTGGATTTAAGTTTTCCACCGAGAAGTCTGTATGTGTTCTTTTTAACCGTTCTCGTTCGATTTTCACCTTTCCTGAGTTGCGCTTGAGGGACACTATTCTTTCTTTTAAAGACACGGTGAGATTTCTGGGGCACATTTTTGACTCGAGGCTCACGTGGTTACCTCATCTTAAAGACCTGAAACGGCGGTCGCTTCAGGCTTTAAGCATTTTAAAATGTCTTAGCCACAGTACATGGGGAGCTGACAGGACTTGTCTGCTCCATTTTTACAGGACGTGCACGATTATGGGTGCACGGTGTATGGGTCTGCGAGGCCTTCGTACTTGTCCACCATGAAGGGCTGTGGTTGGCCACTGGGGCATTCCGAACTAGCCCCATACCAAGCCTCTGTGTAGAGGCTGGTGAACCGCCACTTCATATGCGGCGACGGCTACTTACGGTACGCCAGGCGTATAAAACTTTGTCCACACCGTACACACCTGCATACCATACCGTTGCTCAGCCTCCTCTGGCACGGTTATTTCACAACCGGCAACGTGCGACGCAGCCCTATGGGATTCGCGCACAGGATTGCCTCGCTGCAATGTCTATGGCTGGTCTTCGTGTTTTACGTCGCGGTTGGAGCAGATCTCCACCTTGGCTCCTCCGGAGACCCAAACTTATTTTAGATTTGACTCGTTTTAAGAAGGATGGCACGCCAGATTTTACATTCCATTCACTTTTTTTTAACATTTTAGATGTGCATCACGGTTTCACTGTCGTTTACACTGATGGCTCCAAACAGGAGAATTTCCTTGGCTGTTCTGTGGTGTTCCCTGACCATGTTACCCGGATTCGCCTCCCTGCTGAATATACCGTTTTCGCAGCGGAGCTCCACGCGATCCTGACGGCACTGGAGCAGATGCATCGTGTTCGGGGCGATCGATTTCTTCTCTGCTCCGATTCTCTTAGTGCCTTACAATCGCTGCAGAACCTGTACCCGACTGAAGAGATGGTCCAGCTGATACATAGCCAACTGTACTTGCTCCAACAGCGGGGTAAAGAGGTATCCTTCTGCTGGGTGCCTGGTCATGTCGGCATCTGGGGCAATGAACAGGCTGATCGGGCTGCCAAGGAGGCCTGCAGAGAGCAGGATGTGGTCCAGTGTCCTATCCCCTTGCAGTCAGTCATCGCTGCACTCCACAGGAAGTGCATGGACTTGTGGGAGGACGAATGGCTGGCGGTGACGGCCAATAAACTGCGGTCGGTAAAGTCAACCACTCGGCCGTGGCGTTCCTCCTGTCGGTTGCTCAGGCGGGAAGAGGTGGCCCTCACACGTCTTCGGATCGGGCACTGTCCTCTGACGCATAGCTATTTATTACGGCGGGAGGATCCTCCGTTTTGTGATGCTTGTGGCGTGCACATCTCTGTCCGCCACATTTTAACAGACTGCATTTTATACCGTGATGCAAGGGCAGAAGCACAAGTTGATGGTGATCTGCCCTGTGTTTTAGCTAATGATGAGACGTGTGTGTCTAGGGTTTTTAAGTTTTGTGATGTGTCTGGACTCTGGCCTAAACTTTTAGGCTGGAGGTTTTAGTGTATTGCAGAGTGGCTGACTCCTCCCTTTTATTCCTTGCGGTCAGCCAGCCACTTCCATCTGCTACATTGTTTTAGCCCCCTCTCTCGTTTTCTTCCTGTGTTGTCCATGTTTTACTGCTGACGCCCTGCTTCATCCCACGCTTCGGTGTGGGTGAGCACATCTTTTCCGATGATTGTTTCCCGTGTTTTATGTTCCGTTTTATGTAAATATTCTGAGCTTTTTTTTTTTCCTTGACACCCGTCTCACTATGATGCTGAACGGGCGCTGAAGACCTTGCTGTCGTGCGCCCACAAAACCCCTCTACTACTTTCAGGATCAAACCTTCACAAGCTGCGATCGTCAGGTCGCACACCTCACGGATGTCATTCTCACTGCTGCTGAATATTCCATCCCTCACCCTACTTCTTCTCCACGTCGCATACCGGTCCCCTGGTGGACCGCAGCATGTAGAGACGCTTTACGTGCTCGTCGACGTGCTTTACGCACCTTTAAACGCCACCCTACAGTGGCGAATTGTATCAATTATAAACGATTATGTGCTCAGTGTCGTCGTATTATTAAAGAAAGCAAGAAAGCCAGCTGGGCTGCTTTCACAAGCACCTTCAACAGTTTTACTCCTTCTTCTGTTGTCTGGGGTAGCCTGCGCCGGCTATCTGGCACTAAGGTCCACTCACCAGTTTCTGGCTTGACGGTCGTGAATGACGTCCTTGTGGCCCCTGAGGATGTCTCCAATGCCTTCGGCCGCTTTTTCGCAGAGGTTTCGAGCTCCGCTCATTACCACCCTGCCTTCCTCCCCCGCAAACAGGCAGAGGAGGCTAGGCCACCTAACTTCCGCTCCTCGAATCGTGAAAGTTATAATGCCCCATTCACCATGCGGGAACTCGAAAACGCACTTGGCCGATCACGGTCCTCTGCTCCAGGGCCTGATTCTATTCATATTCAGATGCTGTAGAACCTTTCTCCTGCGGGTAAAGGTTTTCTTCTTCGTACATACAATCGCATCTGGATTGAGGGACATGTTCCCGCATGCTGGCGCGAGTCTATTGTTGTCCCGATTCCTAAGCCGGGGAAGGACAAGCACTTGCCTTCCAGTTATCGACCCATCTCGCTTACCAGCTGTGTCTGTAAAGTTATGGAGCGAATGGTTAACTCTCGATTGGTTGGCTGCTCGAGTCTCGACGCCTACTTACCAATGTACAATGTGGATTTCGTAGGCGCCGCTCTGCTGTTGACCATCTGGTTACCTTGTCGAACTTCATTATGAATAACTTCTTGCGGAAGCGCCCGACCGCGGCTGTGTTCTTCGATTTGGAGAAGGCTTACGACACCTGTTGGAGGGCGGGCATTCTCCGCACCATGCATACATGGGGCCTTCGCGGTCGCCTCCCTCTTTTTATTCGTTCCTTTTTAATGGATCGACAGTTCAGGGTACGTGTGGGTTCTGTCCTGTCCTGTCCTGTCGGACACCTTTCGCCAGGAGAATGGGGTGCCACAGGGCTCAGTTTTGAGCGTCGCTCTCTTCGCCATCGCGATCAATCCAATAATGGATTGCCTCCCAGCTGATGTATCAGGCTCCTTTTCGTGGACGATTTTACCATCTATTGCAGCGCGCAGTGTACACGTGTCCTGGAGCGCTGTCTTTAGCATTCTCTTGACCGTCTTTACTCCTGGAGTGTCGCCAGTGGCTTCCGTTTTTCTGCCGAGAAGACGGTCTGTATTAACTTCTGGCGCTACAAAGAGTTTCTCCCACCGTCCTTACGACTCGGTCCCGTTGCTCTCCCAATCGTGGAGACAACCAAATTTTTAGGCCTTACATTTGACAGGAAACTTAGCTGGTCTCCACATGTGTCATATTTGGCTGCCCGTTGTACCCGTTCTTTAAATGTCCTCCGTGTTCTCAGTGGTATGTCGTGGGGAGCGGATCGAACCATCCTACTTCGTCTATATCGGTCGATCGTCCGCTCCAAGCTGGATTATGGGAGCTTCGTATACTCCTCTGCACGGCCATCCATCTTACGCCGCCTCAACTCCATACAACATCGGGGTTTACGACTTGCGATCGGAGCGTTTTATACTAGTCCCGTCGAGAGTCTTCATGCTGACGCTGGCGAATTGCCACTCACCTACCGGCGCGATATACTGCTTTGTCGGTATGCCTGTTGGCTACTGTCAATGCCCGACCACCCGTCTTATCGTTCCTTTTTTGACGACTCTCTCGACCGTCAATACGGGTTGTATGTCTCTGCCCTGCTACCCGCTGGAGTTTGCTTTCGTCGCCTCCTTCAACACCTTAATTTTTCACTCCCTGCAACCTTTCGAGTGGGCGAGAGCCACACGCCACCTTGGCTCCAGGCTCAGGTTCGCGTTCACCTTGACCTCAGCTCGCTCCCAAAAGAGGTTACCCCCGGTTCGGTCTACCTCTCCCGTTTTGTGGAACTTCGTTCAAAGTTCATCAACATGACTTTCATTTATACAGATGGCTCTAAGACCAATGACGGGGTCGGGTGTTCCTTTACTGTCGGGGCACAAAGTTTCAAATACCGGCTCCATGGACATTGTTCGGTCTTCACAGCTGAGCTCTTTGCACTCTACCAGGCTGTTCTTTACATCTGCTGCCACCGACATTCAGCTTATGTCATCTGCTCCGATTCCCTGAGCGCCATCCAGAGTCTCAGTGATCCGTATCCGGTTCACCCTTTCACACACCGGATCCAACGCTCTCTTCGGCAGCTGGTGGACGTCGGTTCTCCGGTTAGCTTTATGTGGGTCCCTGGCCATGTCGGTATCCCTGGGAACGAAGCTGCAGATGACGCGGCCAAGGCTGTGGTCCTCCAGCCTCGGACAGCTTCTTGTTGTGTCCCTTCATCCGATTTTAGCAGGGTTATTTGTCGGCGCATTTTATCGCTGTGGCATGCCGATTGGGCTGCACTTACAGACAACAAGCCTCAGGCCTTAAAACCTCTTCCCGTGGCTTGGACGTCATCCTCCCGCCCTTCTCGGTGGGAGGAGGTAGTTTCGGCCCAGTTAAGAATTGGACACTGCCGGTTCAGCCATCGCCATCTGCTGACGGCTGCATCGCCGCCGTTCTGCCCATGTGGACAATTGCTGACGGTCCGCCACATTTTAATGTCCTGTCCGGATTTTAACACACTGCGTCTAGATCTTAACCTGCCATGTACTTTAGATGCCATTTTAGCGGATGACCCACGAGCAGCTGCTCGTGTTCTTCGTTTTATCAATTTGACAAACCTCTCTCAGGATATTTGATGATGCTGTTTTTTAATCCTATGCCAGTCAGTCTGTCTTTTATCGTGTTTTCCATTTTAGTTGTTGTTTTAAACTTGTGCCTCGTGGTGCATTCTTAACGTAGCCAGGGCGCTAATGACCATTAAAGTTGTGCGCCCTAAAACCACAAAAAAAAAAAAAAAAAAAAAAAAAAAAGCTGTGCGTTAACTATTTCTACAGGTGGTGAATGTTGGTAAGGAAACTTTCTCAGTTCCTTCGAGTACTTATTCACATTGGGTAGGAAATAGAGGGGATATATAAAGTTGTGCAGTAACTATATCTGCATATTGTGAATGTTGGTAAGGAAGCTTTCTGCAGCTCCTACCAGTACTTCTTCACTTAGAGAAGAAAATGAAGCAGATATATACAGCTCTGCACTGAGTGTACCTCCAGATGTTGAATGTTGGTAAAGAAACTTTCTGTAGCTCATTCCATTATTTCTTCACCTATGGTAGAACATAAAAGTGACATATACAGCTGTGTGGTAACTATATCTGTAGATCGTGAATGTTTTTAAGGTATCTATCTTCAGTTCCTCTTAGTACTTCATGACCTTGAGGAGACACCCCCCCCCCCCCACGGGGTTCACAACTCTTTTGTAGATACGTGTGTACCGAGGGCAGCAGTGCTAGCTAGTGTAGTCTTCCTTTCTTTCTGGGCTCTATACCTTCTTATTCCACATCCTTCTCCATCCCCCATCTCCCCCATCCCCCCCCCCCTCACATTGCACGCTCTCTCTCTCTCTCTCTCTCTCTCTCTCTCTCTCTCTCTCTCTCTCTCTCTCTCTCTCTCCACTTGGAGTACGTTAATTCCTACATATGGAGACAGATGCTCGAAACTGTGAAACAGTCTCTCTTTTTCGATTGCTCTACTGGCAAGTCTTTGTCCTCCTTCTGTTTTCCTCTTTTGCTCACCTCTTTTCTTTACTATTTTCTCTGCTGCAGCATTTGAGACCTCTCCTCTTTCCTTTCCTTTTCTTTGTTCCTCTTTTATCTTTTTTCCTCCCTGTGCATGTCTGAAGGCTGTCCCATGCATTCCCATGCTTTATTCTCTGCCCCAAGTAGACAACTAGCATATGTTCATACCCCCTGGTAACTGCCATGCAATGGGAGATGTGATTACCCGAGCTGATGCCTTACGAAAGTTTCCTCCGTCTGTTACATGGAAGGTGTGACCTGAGGTGTGAACAGTCACCTAAGGCATGAGTGCACTCAGAGAGAGCCCCCACAAGGAAGGAACGTGCCATCAAAGATGCCGGTAATCATGGGGGGATACTTCTGCAATGGTTTCCTCATTATCTACTATGTCTGCTCATAAGTGAAAGTTAAATGAGTCTCGGCCACCGCTAATTCTTCCATCAGTGCCACTGTTCCTTGTTGTTTCTTGGTCAGATGAAGGTCAAGACTCGCCCCCCCCCCCCCCAGTCTACCCTTTCATTATTCAGAAAGGTCTTGATGCAATTGCAGATCCTGTTAAGTCTTGTTCCCTATTACAAAACGGCATCTTGTTAGAAACAGTCGGTGCCCTCCAGGCACAAAAATTTCTGCCTACTTCACTGCTACAAACTTTTCCTGTCCAGTTGGAAGTGCACTACGCTTTTAATTCATCATGTGCGGTCGTTTATATGCGCTCCCTCGACAGATTGTCTGATGAGGAAATTCAAAACTAACTGTCTGACCAGGGCATAACGGCTGTTCATTGAGTCATGAAAAGGGTTGACATGGTCTTTGTTCCAACCCGTACTGTCTTCTTGACATTTGACAGAGTTCAACTTCCATTGAACATACAAGAGAGCTACAAGATAATTTCTGTTCACCCTCACATCCCAAACCCTACGCGTTACTATCGGTGTCAGCGGTTTAGTCATACCAGTCAGTCATGTTCCAATCTGGCCAAATGCATTATGTGTGGCAAGAATGCCCTTGAGGATGCTTGTCTACCTCCATCCCCTCGTTGCATCATCTGTGTGGGTGACCATGCTGCTTCCTCTTGAGATTGTCCCATTTTTAAAGACAAACGGCTCATTCAGTAAATCAGCGTGAATGAAAAGGTGTCGACATTTGCTGTTCAAAAGTTATTTGCCAGTCGAAATCCACTGTGCCTCACACAGGTAAATATAGCATTGGCCTTGCCTCTCCTCGGCCTACAAAGGAGGCAGCCATGCAGACTTGTGATCTCAGGTTTAATGCCACAGTTATCAGATCAGCCAGCGCAGAGGTCGTACGTTGAACCTCCCCACTCTCAGCTGCTCACTCTGTGGTGCAGTCTTCATCGGGTTCTGCTAAATCCCAAGCCCCAAAATCAGATTCCTGGACTTCCAAAAAAGAGCCTACTTGTGAAGATTTTTTACGTACGCCGACTTCACAACCACCGATTCCTCCTTAATCTCAACGTCCTGTTTTCAAGAAGACTAATAAGAAACCGAGTTCCTCTCCTTCTCTGCCATGGCATGTCTCATCTACAGCACGATCTGGTGGTAACCGCCCTCAGCTGTCTTCTGTGTTGCTGAGGCACACTGCAGGTGGCCGATCAACAGGCCGATCGCTGGTCGTAGGAGCTGCTACCACAACATATGGATCAGGATCTTCTGCGTTCAGCAGAATGCCATTCCACGCTGTCAACCACGGGCTCTGAACAGTCGTTGAGTTGAGGGCAACCTTGGTCACATTCTTGCCTTTTCTGTCCACTCTATGTCCATTATCCATTGGAATATCAGCGGCATTTGAGCCAATTGGTATCAATTGCCTATCCTCTTATGATCCTACTGGCTGGTCATCTTCTGTCTTCAGGAACAAAGCTGTGTCCCCACAATCGCTTTGTTTTCCCCCATTTTCAGTCAGTGCAATTTGATCTCCCCTCTGTTGAAGACATTCCAGCACATGGGGGACTCACAATTCTTCTCCATGATACTCTCCATTATCACCCAATCCCCTTAAAAAGTTCCTTCCAAGCTGTCATTGCCACTGTCCGTCTTTCCCTTTCTGGATACACCTTCTCTCTTCGTACTGTATACATTTCATCGTCCACACCAATGGCAAGAGCTGATTTCCTTCATCTTCTTGGTCAGCTTCCACCCCCCCCCCCCCCACCCCACCCTATTTGCTGGTTGGGGACTTCAGTGCCCACCATCCACTTTGGGGATCTCTGTGACCTTGTCCACATGGCTCACTATTGATAGGCGTCTTCCATCAAGCAGATCTTGTTTGCCTCAACACTGGGGACCCTACATTTTTGTCTGCCTCTACAACAAATTTCTCTGATTTGGACCTTCCGGTCGGTTTTGTTCTGCTAGCTCGGTGCTTCGAATGATTTGCTCTTGCTGTTACACACTTGAGTGACCACTTTCCATGTGTCCTTATATTGCAGCCACAACTGCCATATATGCACGTGAGATGCTGGAAGTTTGCCCAAACCAATTGGACACATTTTTTGTCTCTAGCAGCATTCGATGACCGTCACTTTCCTAGCATCGATGATGAGGTCACTCATATTACAGAAGTTATTCTTACAGCTGTGGATCATTCAATACCTTGCACCTGCGATTTGCCCTGGCAGCCCCCAGTTCCTTGGTGGAATGAGGCATGCCTTGCACAAAGCGTAAGTGGCGATGTGCTCTTCGGGTTTTCCGACACCATCCTACTTGGGCAACTGTATCCGCTATAAGCATTTCCGTGCACGATGCCGTCACGTCATTCGCGATAGCAAGAAGGCAAGCTGGGACTTCACTAGCTCATTTAACACCTTCACTCGCTTCTCGGAAGTTTGGAGTCAGATTCGAGGGTTATCTGGCGCACCTAGTTTCTCCCCGGTCTCTGGGCTCACTGTCGCACATGGTACATTAGTGGACCCCATTGCAATTTCTAACTCATTGGATCAACACTTTGCTGAGATTTCGAGCTCTTCATATTACCCGCCTGCTTTTCTCCTGAAGAAATGTGCAGTGTAAGTGCGACCTCTTGCTTTCTCCTCTCAAAATAGCAAAAGCTGTAATACTGTTTTCTCCATGTGGGAACTACAACAAGCACTCTCTTCTTCTCTCTTCTTCTCTCTCTTCTCCCCCAGGACCCGATGGCATCCATGTCCTAATGTTGCTGCATTTATCATACCCTAGTCTGCGTTACCACCTTCGCCTTTATAATCGAATTTGGACCGACAGTACTTTTCCCAGAAGATGGCAGGAAGGTATCATAGTTTCTGTTCTGAAACCTAGGAAGGACAAACATCTCTCCCCTAGCTATCACCCCATTTCTCTCATGAGTAGTGTACGTAAGGTTTTGGAGCATATGGTGAATTGCTGTTTAGCCTGTTGGCTGGAGTCCTGAAATATTTTAACACCTGCCCAATGCTGTTTCCAAAAGCATCGTTCTGCAGTTGACCATGTTGTTGCTCTCTCCACTTACATCATGAACAATTTTATCAGGAAACGCCAAACAGTAGAAATATTTTTTGATCTGGAGAGAGCATACGATACCTGTTGGAGGACAGGTATCCTCCACTTACTGTTCTTTTGGGGCTTTCGAGGTCGACTGCCCGTTTTTATTCATGAATTTATGGCAGATCACACACTTAAAGTGTGGGTGAACATTACATTCTCTCATACTTTCTCTCAAGAAAACGCGGTAGCCCAGGGCTCTGTGCTAAGTGTTGTACTGTTTGCCATTGCCATAAATCCAATTATGGAGTGTCTCCTTCCTAATGTCTCAGACTCCCTCTTTGTGGACGATTTCGTGACCTACCATAGAGGTTTTGCACCCTAAAACCATAACAATAAACCTAGGGTAGAAAATAAGAGATATATACAGCTGTGCAGTAACTATATTTGCAGATGGTGTATGTTGGCAAGGGAGCTTTCTGTAGCTCCTTCCAGTACCACATCACCTAGGATAGAAAATAAAGGTGATAAGTACAGTTGTGCAGTAACAATATCTGCAGATGGTAGATGTTTTTAAGGAAGCTCTCTGCTGCTCCTTCCAGTACTTCTTCACATAGAGTAGAAAATCAAGGCGATATGTACAGCTGTGCAGTAGCTATACCTGCAGATGGTGAATATTGGTAAGGCAGCTGTCTGCAGACTCTTCCATAACTTCTTCACCTAGGGTAGAAGATAAAGGTGATACATACAGCTGTGGAGTAACTGTATCTGCAGATTGTGAATGTCGGTAAGGAAGCTTTCCGCTCCTTCTTCCATAACTTCGTCATTTAGAGGTGAAAATCTAGGCGATATGTACCGTTAAGCAGTACATATATATTCATCTTGCAAATGCTGGTTGGAAGCTTTCTTCAGCTATTTCTATAAGTCTTTTGCGTAGGGTAGAGTTTCAAGGCGATGTGTACATCTGTGCATTAACTCTATCTACAGATAATGACTGGTGGTAAGAAAGCTTTCTGCAGCTTTTTTCATAAACATTTTCCTCTGGTTAAGAATCATTGGTGACACTACAGCTGTGTCACATCTATATCTTCAGATAGTGACTTATGGTAGAGAAGCATTCTCCAGTTTTTTTGTTTCATAAGTTTTTCAGCTAGGGTTAAGAATACAGGGCGATGTGTACAAGTAAACAGTTACTATATCTACAGGGTAAGAAGCTTTTGCCAGCTTCTTTCATAAATTTTCACACAGGATTAAGAACCAAGTTCAATGTGTAGAACTGTGTGGTAATTATATCTACAGATTGTGAATGGTTGTGTGGAATGTTTCTGTACCTTCTTTCATAAATTTTTTACTCTGGTTAAGAATCATATTCAACATGTACAGCTCTGCCATAACTATACTTTCAGATAATGAACGATCATAAGGAACACTTCTGCGCCTTTTTCCAAAAATTTTTCGTCTGTTTAAGAATCAGTTGTGATGTGTTCAGCTGTGCTGTAACTCTATCTACATATAGTTACTGGTGGTAGAGGAGCTTCCTGCAGCCTCTTTCACAAATTTTGCACTTAAGGGAAAGAATCAAGGGAGATGTGTACGGCTGTGCAATAACTATATCTACAGGGAGTTGCAAATGGATATGAAGCATTCTGGAGCTCATTTCATAAATTTTTCATCTAGAGTGATGAACCAAGTTCAACATGTACAGGTGTTCAGTAACTATATCTACAGACAGTGAATGTTGGTAGAGAAGCTTTTTGCAGCTTCTTCCATAAATTTCTCACCTAGGGTTACGAATCTAGGATGATCTGTACTGTTGCACAGTAACATCATCTACAGATAGTGACTGATGGCAAGGAAGATTCCTGCAGATTCATTTATAAATATTTTACTTACAAATATTGGCTAGGGGAATTAGTAAAGTAGTGCTGTAACTATATTTACGAAGAGTGGATAGTGTGTGGTTAGCTTGTTACAACTTCATTAATAATTTTTTTACTTATTTTTAAGGTGCAAGGGAGATGATTGAATTGGTCAATGAAGTATATCTACAATGACAGGCTAGTGTGTGAGAAACTTTCTGAAGCTTCTTTCATAAATTTTCCAGTTAGTAATAAGAGGTAAGGTATTGTAGTAACTACAGCTACAAAAAGCATCTACAGGGTGTGATGTTTTCTGCTACTGCTTTCACGTTGTGTTAAGAGGTAATGGAAGCAAGTGAGAGGTTGTAGTAACTGTATGAACCAAGTGTGTCTAGTGGGTGAGCACCTTTCTGAGACTTCTTTCATAAATTTTTCATTAGTTTCTAGATGCAAGGGAGATGAGTTGTGCATTATAGTAGCCAGTATCTACCAACAGTGGCTAGTCTGAGTGAAGCCTTCTGCAGCTTGTCTCATAGGTTCCCCCTTGTTCCACAGGGTGCTTGCCCATCTTTGGAAGGTTCGTGCTTGGCTACCACAGGGCCCTAGCCTTTGCAGAACCCTTTTCCCTTCTGTACTACATGTCTACCCTCTTAAAATATATATATATATATATAAATCCCCCCCCCCCCCCCGTCTATTGGGGATCATGAGTGGCGTGTCTGTAGCTGACATAAGAACAGTTTCACCACTGTTTCTCATTCCTTTTTCCTTTCTTTGTTCAACTTCTCACAGCCTTCCTCCACTTGAATGTTTGATGCACCTCTTACTTCTTCTTCTTCCTCAGTTTCCACCCGTCTACCATCATGTGGGCCAATCTGTGATGGCTCTCTGGGACCAAGATCCATTCCCTAATTACTGGCCTGGATCCATTCCCCACTTTCTGGCTGAACTGTGGCAGACCATGTCAGTGTGGACCCTATTGCTATCACCACCACTTTCTGTGAAAATTTCGAGCTCCTCTCACTATCACCCTGACTTCCTCCACCAGAAGCAAACAGAGGCGGCTCAGATGATATTCTTCCCTTCTCAGAATGGTGAGTGTTACTATGCTGCCTTTACTGTGATGGAGCTGGATCATGCTCGCTCTTCATCCTGATCCTCCACCCAGGGCCAGATGCTTGAGTAACTCTATCTACCAAGAGTGGCTATTGGTGAGAAGCAGTCAGCAGTTTCTTTCATAAATTTTACCCTTAGTTTTTTGATGCAAGGGAAACAAAGCATTGTAGTAAGTGTTTTTACTGAAAGTGGCTATCTGGTGAGAAGCTTTCTGCAGCTCATTCATAAATATTTCACTTAGTGTTAACCCTTGGACTGCTGTTGATGAGTTTACTCGACATGCTGCCTGCCGCTCCATGGGTGCTACAGAGTATAGTTGCGGGTGCTGGTTTACCCCTTAGTGCTGTCGATGAGTTCAGTCGCACCAGTTTGCTGGCCCCTGAGCACTTATGATGAGTACAGATGCACCGCTACCTGAGTGCTGATGATGAGGTAACTTGTACAGTCGACTTCCCGCCCCCTGCCTCAGTAGCCTCTCACAGTTCTGGCTAATAGCTTGTCATCAGAACCTCTGTCTGTTGTGGGCCTAGGCTTCAAACTACAGGTTTGTGTTCATCAGAATTTTCTTTAGTCCTTTTTTCCTATCATGTTTTACAAAGAAAGTGGCAGACGTGGTTGGTGCACTGAGGAAGAAATCATGGAGATTCTTACAAGGAGCAACAGTGAGGATGAACTGTATGATTTTGACGAAAGTTTCAGCTCTTCCACAGAATTGGAAAGCTGTAGTGATAAACCTTCCACGTCAACAAGTGTTTCAATGCAGTCTGGTGTTTCAACAAGACATGTTAGTATTTCTGAATCTGAAGACTCAGAAAGTGATGGTGAAATACCTATGAAGAAATCATGTCTTAATGATGAATTTGACTTCAATGAAAATGATGTCATGGGACAGTTTTTTGTTACTTACGAGAATGTTAAATTTCAGTGACAACTCTGCCAATACTGGAGGAGATTAATTATTTAAAATGAGGAACACTGATGACAGAGTTTGTACAGCTTTCCATTGTGCAATTAATCCACATAAGAAACTCTGCAATGATGAAAGTTTGTTATTATTTAAAGGACGCTTATCTTTCACACAATTCATTCCATTGAAACAAGAGTATATTCAGACGAAAAACATTTGTGTTATGTGATTGTAAGACTGTCTGTCTTAGATTTCATTTTTCTACAGGGACATCAACAGAAACTAAGTTCCACAATTTGAGGAAAAGTAGTGATGTAGTGGTGACACTAATAAAACTGTTTTTAGAACGTGGACAATACCCACTACCTCGATAATTGGTACTTAAGCGCAGAAATTTTCCTGGCTTCACACTCGTGGGACAAACGCATGTGGCGCTATCCATAAGAACAGATGCAACATGCTGAAAGTTCTGCAGAAACTGAAATGGAAAGACATTAAATTTATTTGCGCTAACAAATAAAGTGGTGTGACAAAAGGGAAGTGTGGACATTGACCACATGTAACACCACAGAAATTGTTGACAGGAATATTAGAGAGAAAATTAAGAAACCACAAATCATTGTAGAATATAACTTGAATTTGGTATCAGTTGACCATTCTGATAGGCTGCTTAGCTCTGACAGATGTATACGAAAAACAATGAACTGGTATAAGGAGTTCGTTTTGCACATTCTTGATCTGTGTGTTTTAAATGCTCATGTTCTTCACAGGTCACTAACAGGTAGTATGCTTCTGATAGAGTTCATCGGTCGCTGGTAAGGGAACTTCCAGAAATGTATGCATCAGAGTGCAGAAAAGCTGGCAGGGGAAGGTATTCTGATGATAATCCTCAAAGGTTTTTGGGAAGGGATTTTCCAAACAGTATAACAAGTGAGCATTCTTAGTAAAGTAGGCTACTGTCTAGATGCATTGTTTGCTGGAAACAGAAAGTGCATTAAAAAAGCAAGTACGAATGTAAAACTTGCAAGGTGTGTGTCATTCCCAGTTTTGAAAATTACCACACAGAAACAAATTGCCAATTGCAGCACAGAACGAATACAACAATGCTATCAGACAAAAACTTAGAAATTGAAAAAAATATAAAAAAGCAAAAGACAACATAAAGATGTATTTTTAACTTTGCCAGTGCTGGTCCAAAGCCCAGATCAAAAAGAAGGATGGAAAATATATTCACGAAGTATAAAAGAAACTGCTAAATTTACTGTTTATGATTCAGAACCTGCTATATAAGTGAATTTTATGTGCCAACGAAAAGACAGAGGTTTCACACCTTTAAAATGTTGGAAAATCTATTGAGTACTTACGTGCAACAATTAAAAGTGCAGCACAAAAAAAAATTGTTAGGCAGACAGTCATATCCAGCGATTCCTTGTTACACTACCACTGATTACCATCTGCAAAGGACAGCTGCATGTGTGCCTGGATAGAACACTTCACACAGTGTACCTATTACAGGTAAAGAATCTGATGGCAGACGACAAAGAACTCAGATTTTTGTATTCTCAGAAACAAATAGTAGACCATGTGAAATTTCCACACACATCACAAAACAAACTTACCAAAGTGAAGTATAAATGTTCTTACCACTGCTTACGGTACATTCCAATGTGTATGTCATTTTCTGCTATTAACAACATAATATGGCATTTTGAACAACGAAAACAGCGTACGGTTATCTGTAATATATGGCTTATTTTTATTCAGTCTTGAGTTAGTACGGTTAGGAACCAATAGAGAAATGCAGATCCTAGTGTTGGGTGAAAACATGATGATCCATGGATCCACCTACTGTGCCGAGAGACCACTCCAGTCGCAGAAACTGAAAGCAACCCTGTTGCTTCCGGACAGTATAGCTAACGGTTGCAACAGCTAGTGCTGGATGGCAGTGAGGGAATTTGATATTCAGGTGCAGGATTACTTTGAAAGTGAGAGGTATAATGAAGGACCTATTCTCCCTGTGTCAAATGTAGTGCAACGAACAGCCAATGAGCTTGTTATTGGAACTGCTATAGTGAAACGTGTGACTCAGAGAAAATGCATAGGCCTTGATAGTGGTGAGAAAGACTTCATGCTTAGCAAGCCAGGTAAATGCAGGAAGGGTATGAAGCGAGTGAAAGCCATTGACAATTTTAATCAGTGTGCTATTTGTGCCCATATTTACAATTATTACTGTAAAGGTGAATTACCAACTAGGAAAAAACTTTTTGTTTCACTTCATGATGCAGGTCTGTTTTCCGGGGGTATGACGTCGCCTTCTTAGGTTCTGATTTCCTTAGACTTCAGGTATAAAACATTCAACAATCATAAATTTGCACTGCAGTTTCCTCAGAAAAAATGTGCACTATTGACTTTGACAAAGTCATATTTACAGATCGACTTGAATATTACAAAGTTGTATCATTTATTAAAATCTTACCCTAAAAGAACTTAACAAATACTCGTGTTTCACACATTTGGACTGATGACACAATTTCTTCAGTTCTACGAAAAACAACTGGGAAAGGTGGCAGTTTAATTGTTTGCCATGCTGGAACAAGTTCAGCAGTCATAAACAATGCTTTGTGGGCTTTTGCTTCAAAGTAGTCAGGAGATTTCCACGAAGAAATGAATGCTGCGATCTACATCTCACGGTTTAAGGATAAACTTCTTTGGAACATTCCTCCAGAGTCTATTATAATGATAGATGAAGCACCTTATTTTGCTAACCAGGTGAACAAAGTGCCGACCATGTCAAACAGAAAAGGTGATTTGTTAAGTTGGTTGCAGTGACATAATGTTAATTGCACTGATGAATCAAAAAAGGCAGAGCTGCTTCAGCTTGTTAAGCCCGTAACTGCCATGTGGAGTGGTCCCGCTGTTAGGGGCACCATGTCGTGGATTGTGCGGCCCTTCCTGCTGGAGGTTCGAGTCTTCACTTGTGCATCGGTGTGTGTGTGTTGTCCTTAGCATAAGTTAGTTTAAGTTGTGTGTAAGCCTAGGAGCCAATGACATCAGCAGTTTGCTCCCTTAGGAATTCAAAAAGCCACAAACTCTTGTATACACGATTGATGATGAAATCAGCTAGACCTGCTGGTCACAAGGTTATTTGTTTGCCACCGTACCATTGCATGTACAATGCGATTGAGTGTCTTTGGGCTCAAGCAAAAGGAAATGTAGCAAGAAATAATAAGTGTGCACCTTTTTCACAAAGCAAGGAGTTAAAATTGCTTCATCGAGCTTCGAGCTGCACATGGGAGCTGTGCGGCCTGAGACTCCTTGCCATGGTTTGCAAGGTGTTTTGTCCTTAGTGTAAGTTAGTTTAAGTTAGATTAAGTTAGATTAAATAGTGTATAATCCTAGGGACCAATGACCTAAGAAGATTGGTAACATAGGTACTTACCACAAATTTCGAAACTTTCGTCAGGCTTTGACTGAAGTTCAGTAGATATGTGGTGATTCTACATGTGAAAAAAAATATTGAAGGTGCTTGCGAGAGAGGGTGAATTATGGAGACCCACATGAAAAACATTGTTAATCTTGGTGAAGCAGATGGTGGTAAGAGTGCCAGCAGCAGCTCTGAGGACAAGATTTCAGATGATCATGAAATTCCCAGTGCCTGGTCCAACTACAAGAATATTGGCTGTCTCATTTATGGGATTAATGCAGTGCATGGTGAGTACACAATTCAGTTGTTCTTTCTTAACATTCACATGCAGAAACATGAACTGCCTTCTTATGTCAATTAAGAATTTCAGGAAACTTATTTCGGCATATAACACGAATATTTGTTAAGTTCTTTTAGGGTAAGATTTTAATAAATGATACAACTTTGTAATATTCTTTGACACTTAACTACCACAGTTTGAAATTGATTCCATGGTGTAATATGTGTTACAAGAGTGATCAGTGATAATTTTAGCAAAAGGTTATTAATATGTTTCCCTAACTATTTTCTCTCTGCTATTGCTTTATTTAAAACACACATAAACATGTATGTTGTTGTACTTGTTTATAAGGTTTATTAAACCTATCAAAATGCAGCAGTTTTAACAACTTAAGTTGAACTGATGAACGGAACTGTGCAATTGCACAAGTATCGTTAATTAACATTGAAACTATTAAGAATAAATAATATCCCTTGAATCTTGAATTCTATCAAGGTAGCAACTCACTTTATAGATAAATATCCTGCAGTAATGACACTTCTTGCACGTGATACATATAAAAGAGACAAAATAATTTGAAAACTGTCAATAATATTTCCCACCTGCACTACCTTATGTGTCTCATGGAATCAAATTCCATGGCGTTAAAATAAAACCAAGTAAATTATTGAGTATCAACTTGGTGACTGCTGTTTTGTCCAGGTGGACAAGCACAGCTATTCAGGCATGTGTTCCAACAAAGCTGAGTACCTGGCACAGGCGCTGACTCCATGGGCCTGAGGGGGCCTGAGCCCCCTCAAGAATCGTTTGGGTGGGGAGGAACGGGAGCAGGGAGCTCTCCCAATAATTTTAGAAAATTATTAGTTACATTATGCTTTTTAAAATCCCAAAATTATGTTGGAATTTATTATTTTCCTTGTTTGCAATAGATCCCTTTTAAGATACATTCAGTAATGAGTTAAAACAAGTAATTATTATGGTAGTAAGCAGGTTAACTGAAAACGAGGGGTGTGAATCATGATAGTGTTACGGTGCTGCAGCCACACTTAGTATTTGACCCAGTGTGTGAAATTTTGGGGAAAGGCCGGTGCCGGTAGGCCAGCACTGAGGCTGTGGTGACATCAAAAGGACTGGAGCATAAGTGCCTGGAACTCTCCGCCTTGCATCACCTTGACGCTTTGAGACATTATGACACTGCGGTGATATATAGCCCACCTTGCTGTCACAGTCATTCAGTGTGGGTAGTTTGATTCAGTGCATGGTGCAGACATGTTTAGTATTCTGACTTTAGTGTCTAGTGGTCTAATTTGTATGACTATATTTTATTCATTTAATTTAATCTCTTAGTGTATTGTGAATTAAATTTGCAATGGATAAATGTGATACCAAAAAGGCACGCTTAGAAGTTGTTGATACTGCAAGTCAACCTCCAACAATTATTGCGTCATCAATTGCTTCATTGTCTTCGGGTAAGAACTATTCACACCCACAACCTGGACAATCTGGTAAGAGAAGGTCATATCAGAAGTCTTAGTTGATCAATTATACATGGCTAGAATATGAAGTATCTACCAAAAAAGGCTTTTGCAAAACCTTCAAATAGGCAGATGCTAAAAATTTATTACAATTTTCTTAAAAAAAGAATGCATTTACTTCAATAGGATTTTCTAGCTGGAAAAAGGCTTTGGAAAAATCCCATCTTCATGAAAATACATTTTATGGACAAATAAGGTGTTCTGAAACTAAATTCTATCACTAACCAAAGTATGACCTCCCAATTCAGTGAACAGTTAGACAATAATATGAAGAAAGCTCTTGAGACAAATTTTTAGTACTGTGCAATTCCTATACCAATAAGGACTAGCAATTAGATCGCATGAAGACATCATCTCAAATGTTTTCAGTTGTTGGAACTCCGGAAGAATGATGTATCTGAGTTTAAAGATTGCTTAGGGCGTTCGGGGTGTAAATGGATGTTCCATGATACTCAAAAAGAGATTATTGATCTACTAGGAAAGTATGTGTTGAGAAAGTTTATTGGCTTCAATCAAGAAGACTGAACATTTTTATGTTATGGTTAATGAAACAAGTGATTCTTCAGTTCATGAACAAGTGTCATTTTGTGTTCATACTGTCAATGATTCCTTAATCATCAATGAAGTCTATTGGCTTGTATGAGACTCTCTTTAGTGCACTCTGTTTAGTATTTTAAAAGATGTTTTTGCTCATCTTGATTTGTCAGTGGATAACTTCGGAGGACAGTACTATGATGGTGCCTCGAATATGAGAGGTAAGTTCAAAGGACTAAAAAAGTTATTTTTGGATATACAACCAAAAGCATGATATATGCACTGCACTGCTCACAGGTTAGACCTGGCAGTTGTAGACAGTCTCCAACATCTTTCATCTATGAGGGATATTATGGCTTTAGCCAAGGACGTAATAAATACCATAGCGAATCCAACAAAATGATGTTACTTTTCAGAAGCATATGATGTGAGAGCGCCATCAACCAAGCTAGTCTGTGACCCCTTTGGCCAACTCAATGGACTATGCGAGCTTCTAGTGTCTTGAATATTGAAAAACTTTGAAGAACTTTTAGAGTTTTTTGAAACATTTTCTGCAGAGGACAAAACAGAGGCAGGTTGAAAATGTGCAGTCTACCTTGAGTCAACGTTACAAATAAAGACTTACTTCTTTTTACGTGTTTATTGCCATGCAATGAACCCAGTAGAGGATGTCAATGAAAAAATTCAATGCCTTCATCTAAGTGTTGCTGATCTGGAAAAAATATGAGGGCTTGATTTGTATACTGAATGGAAGGTGTGATAGTTCTGAACACTTTTGGGAATTGTGTTTAAAAGAAAAACCTTCACAAGTTGATGATCCTTCGCTTCCTAGGAATCAAAGTATACCCAAGAAGTATGAAAACAACAAAGCCAGCGCACCATACACTTTCAAAACCCAAAAGGAATATTGCAAAGCTGTTACAATGAAGTATGTGAAATGGTGCAATCTTGCATTACAGAGCGGTTTGCTTCAACTGGACTCTCACAGGTCATTGCAGATGGGTTGGAAAAGTGTGCTTGCTTTTAGTAAACAGAGGTGAAACAAATTTGGAAAAATCAACTGAGTTTTTCAAAAATGACCTAGACATTCAGAGGCAGCACTTACTCTTGAATATGTTATTTGATATCACTAATTAAAAACAACTGGTCTTAAAAAATATGCTTGATGTAAGAAAGTACATTACACAAGAGCCTGCAGTTGTAGAAATGTTATGTGAAGTGGTGAAGTGAATTAAGATTCTCCAAGTAGTTCCAATCACGACAGCAAAATCAGAATGGTCATTTAACACTCTTAAATGTCTGAAGTCATATCTCTAATCAACAAAGGGACAGAATCGATTGGACAATTTGGCTATTCTTCATGCCCACCAAGATGTTATGGATGAATTGGGTATTTCACCAGTCACCAACAACTTTGTATTTAGTAATCCAGTCAGATGGTTGACATTTACACCTTTATAAAGACACTCTAGCCCTAATAATGGCATTTAGAGCAATATTAAAAATCTTTATAAAATAGAGAATTAAATACATACACAATGTTAAATTTTTAGTATCTAAATATTAGTACTAGTTTAGTACTGTATTACTATATAACTACAATACTGTATTGATTATTTTCAAATACCTTAATTTTTTTTGGGTTGTAACACTCAATTAAAGACCACTTTTTACATACTTTTTGACTGAAAGTATTAGGCATACTTTATTAAAGCATTAACTTTGAAATATTGTTTTTATGTAATGAACCCTGAACCTTATTCAAAGTAAGCTTACATTAGCTATTTCACTTATTAATAAAAGTGCTACTACTGTGTGACAGCAATATTTTATGTTTTATTCTCTTAATGATAGTTTAGGATTCATTTCATATAATTTCAGTCTTTTCAGGGCTATATATTCACTGCTCTGTAATAGTCTGTTAGCATGATTATCACTGTAAATTAAATTAGCTTTTTATGGAAATACCGCTGGCACTCATTGCCAATTAGCACAAGCACCAGGGATCATTGTATTTTGGCTCAACTTTAAAAACGGGTATGCAAGAAAGAACTATTGAGGTAAATCTAATTAATCAAATCACTTTCACCATAAGCTAAATACAAGATTAAATCCTTAGTGATGGAAAATAGTTTTAATGATTCAGTTTGATTCTGCAGTAATACATCTGCAGAGAAACTATGTAGAGACAGCATTTGTTCTGTATCAGCTGTGAGAGGGCACAGTGCTTTGCCTGCAGTCGTAGTTACTCCAGAAATATTCAGCACCGAGCAGGTGCAGGCACTGAGAGTGGCTAGTGGGTGAGAAGCTTTCTGTAGCTCCTTTCATAAATTTTTCACTTTTTTTTTAAACCTGCAGGGAGCTCACAGCTCTTTAGTGGGTTCGTGCTTGGCTTCCACAGGGCCCCAGCCTTTGCAGCATATTTTCCCTTCTGTGCTGCATATCTATCCCCTTGCTCTTATTTTTATCCTCCTTTGGGGAACGTGTTTGGGGTATATTTTGGAATATGTTCCACATTTTCGGTGGCTCACATTGGATCAGTCTCACCACTGTGTTTTCATTCCTCTTTCTTTCTTCATTCACCTTCACCTGTCCTCCTTCCACTTCAGCATTTGAGGTTCCTCTTTTCCTTCTTCCTCCCTGTGTACTCCTGTAGGCTGGCCCATGCATCTGATGCATAGCAGGTAACAGGGTAACGTGTATTTCCCAGACTTGGGTCTACAGGTTGGGTTCACACATACCCCTCCATTGTGTAGGCAAGGCCCAGGGAGGGGTGATTGCCTGAGCAGCTACCTTCCCAAATTGCCGACTGGTCCCTCCATCAGGTGTTCAGTAGGTGTGACCTGAGGCATAAACAGTTACCTAAGGCAGGTGCGTTGCCTTGAGAAGGGGGGCCCCCAGTTGGAAGCAGTACATCATCAGAGATGCTGGCAATCATGGAGGATTTTATTGCAATAAGACAATCATCTTCCCAATCATCTACAAAGCCTAAGTGGAATGATCTAACGATTCAAAGACCATCCCAGTTGCACCACAGTTCCTCATGGTTTCACTTACTGTAGACAGTGAGTCCTTTGCATTGGTAAATACATTTATTATTTAGAAAGGTGTTAATGCAAATGCTTGCTCTGTGAAGGCCTGCTCTCTTTTATGGAGTGGCATTTTCCTCTTGGAGACTATTTCTGATTCTCAAGCACAAAAACTGCTTGCCTCTTCACTTCTCCTCAGCCATCCTGTTAGTTTCAAGCTGCTCTGAATTCTGAATTCTTTCCGTGGTGTTATTTACACTAGGCTGCTTGACAGTGTGTCGGAGGCTGAAATCCAAACATACCTGCCTGATCAGGGTGTCACTGCCATCCAATGGATGATGAAAAGGATAGATGCCTCCATAGTGCTCCCCCCCCCCCACACACACACACACACACTTTTTCTCACCTTTATCACAGTCCAACCATACATTCCGAACTCTACACGCTGCTACCAGTGTCATAGTTTCAACCACACTAGCAGTTCTTATTGGCATCCGGCCAAATGTTCAACTTGTCATACTAATGTGCACAAGGGTGATTGTCCACCTCCTTCAGCCTGCTGCATTATCTGCAATGGCGTATGTGCTGCCTCCTTGCAGAATTGTCCCATCCTCCCAGAATTGTCCCATGTACCTCAATAAGGAGGCGATTCAGGAGGTCTGGGTGAAGGAAAAGTGTCTTACGTGGTTGCTCGCAAGTTGTTGGCAAGTCAGAAACCCTGTATGCTACCATATGGCACCTACAGTACTGTTCTAGCTACAGCTCACTCCACAGAAGAAGTGGCCAAGCAGACATGCAAATTCAAATTTAGCACCATGGTTGTGAAATCGCCCAGTGGTATGGTAGGGTATCCATCTAATCCTTCAAATGTGCAATGCATCATCAAATGTTCACCTCATGGGACAAATACCGCAGCTATACAACCGGCAGCATGGAAAGGACAGAAGGAGTACTCTTGATGTGTTCCTATGTTGCTCCAGCTACCCAACATCCACGTCTTTGTCTGGTAACCAGAAAGATTCAAAGAAGTTAAACAAAGGCAAGCAGTCTTTCCTTCACTGACTCGAAGATCGTCTTTGACAGTGTTGCCACATGATATCCTCATCAGTCCGATATCTGTGTCACTGGTGCACAACACCAGCCATTTTGTTGCACTGTACTCTACAGGCCAAGAGCAGAAAAATGCCGATGCTCCTGCAGACCTAGTGGATTGGGATCCTCCTGCCTTTATGCCCTGAAGCAGAGTGTCTCTGAAGGCTGGCACTTGGCAACTGCCGAGGTGATACCCCATCATATTTTTCTCATCATGAGTATCCTCCAAGGCGTTTCTTCACAGACTGTTTTGACCTTCCCCCCCAAGGTCGGCATTCCATCTCATGGGGGAGCCATGCTGCTCATACAGGATGACATTCATAGTCAACCTATCTCCCTGACTTTCTGCCTACAAGCTGCTGCAGTTCGCCTTTTCCTTCCTTACTTCAAGTTCTCCCTTTGTACAGTTCACATCCCTCCACCATTTGATATCAACAGGGCAGACTTCCTCTAGCTTATTAGGCAGCTACCTCTCTCCTTTCTGCTGCTCAGTGACTTTAATGCACACCGTCTCCTTTTGGGTTCTGCCAGAACTTGTCTGAGAGATGGCTGACCTTCTCAATCACCGTAATCTCTTCTGACTTAATACAGGAGCACCCATCTTTCTTTCAAAATCCACACACTCCTATTTCCATTTCAATACACTCTTCTGTGCTGCCCAGCTTGCCCATCTTCTCGAGTGATCCATTCTCTCTTACGCATACTTGAGTGACCATTTCCCATGTGCTACATGTTTACTGACTCCTCCCCATCTATGTGAACACCCAAATGATAGCTTACTAAGACTGACTGGAGGCTTTACTCCTTCATGGCAACCTTCGACAAACATCATTTCCCCTATTTATGATGACCAGGTGCAATTTCTTAAAGATGTTATCCCAACCTGCAGAATGCTACATACATCGCACTTTCTCTTTACCGCGGCATGTCCCAATCTCTTGATGAACTGAGTCATGCTCAGATGCAATTTGCGCATGGGGACATGCTCTCCACATTTTTAACCATCATCCTATGATAGTAAACTGCATATATTTTAAAAAGATGCATGGTCAGTGTCCTTGCATTCCTCAGGATAGCAAAGAAGCTAGCTGGATTCATTCACTAAGTCTTTTAATAGTTCCACTCCATCTTCTGTAATGTGAGACAACCTCCAATGGCTCTCTGGGATCAACATCCATTCACCAATTCCTGGTCTGACAGTAGCAGACGATGTTATCATGGATCCTACTGCTATCTCCAACACCTTGGGCTGCCATTTTGTGAAGATTTTGAGCTCCTCTCAATATCAGCCTGCATTCCTCCATCAGAAAGGATTTGGAGGTGGCTCAAGCGATACCCTTCTCTTCTCAGCATCGTTAGTGATACAACGCTGCCTATGCGGGAGCTAAATCATGCTCTCAGTTCAAAACATGTTATGTTGAATTTTTACTTTTTTGCATTTTAAAAATCTACATAGTTTCCACTTTCAATTCATACATAGTTTCTTCAGTTCAGAAGACTAAAATGATTTTTAAAATATTTTTGAATTTTCTTTTGCATGGGTGTGACCCACTGTGATGCTGTTAAACTGCTGTCAAATCTTGTACTAATGAATGTAAAAGCATATGAGAGAGGAAATGTGTTCTGGCCAACCTGTAATAGTTCAGTGTATATCACTCGCACGATCATCATGTTTTTTTATGTTTATTTACTCTTTTGTAACCCTGAAAATATTCATAGTGAATTCTGTTCATTGAAGTCTCTATTTTATTGAAGGATAATCATGGGTGAACCTAAAGTGGCTAGAAATCCTCTGAAGGCTTTTAAGAAAATAAGAAATGTAGGAAAGCCAATGGTAGATGTTATTACCATAAACAATAAATATGATAACGAAGTGTGTGAACCTAACTATCTTGCTTCAACTGCCCATTGCAGTGAAAGTGGAAAAGTAAGTACTTGGAAGAGGAAGCTAGGTTCAGTTAGTGAAAAGTGTGAATATTTTATGGGAAAATCAGATGTGACTGAAAGATTTGATATGTCAGTTCTCAACTTAATTTTTGCAAACTGTGTAAGATGTACTCAGTGTAGTGAAGTTGGTCTGGAACACATTGTAAAAAAATCATGTAGGACTTGCCAGTGAAATGGAATTGAAGTGTGGTAAGTGATCATACATGACAACTTTCTGGAACAGTGTTTCAATAGCTCAAAATTACGAAAATGGTAGCAAAATCTATGAATGCAACATTAATGTGTCTATGCCTTGCATACAATCCATAGGGTGCTACAGTCGGTGCAGTTTCCTGAGGCACAATGAGTCTTCCAAATAGCACTTAGCAGTAATATCTAAAAATTGTAGATGTCCTCAAAAAACAAAGGTACACTTGAAATAATTTTGCAGCTAACTATAGTGGCAGTAGTGGAGGAATGGAAGTGGCATGTGTTGCTAGCATATTTCAATGTTTTGTTGCGTGTGGTAAAGTGTGATATGTGAATTAATTTGGTGGCAGTGATTCTAAAAGTTTCAGACATCTTCAAGGACTGAACTGGTACACCAATGATGTAGTGTGGAAATTTGTGTGTATTGGACACATACAGAAACGAATGGGATCAAGACTTTGGTGACTGAAAGCTTCATACAAAAAAACAAAACCTCAGTGATGGCAAAGGATCAGATGGGAAGGGAAGGTTAACTGGCAGTGTAACTGACAAAATACAAAACTATTATGTATTTGCTATTAGGCAAAGTACACACAATGTTGAAGTGGAGATGGCTGTTTGGGTTTTTTTCAACCAATGAAAGTCCCCATCAAAGGAGAAAACAGCTGGTGCAACTACAACCAGGGATTGCTAACTGGTGATGTGCACACCTATAAACATAGTCTGCCTGATATTGTAAAGGGGTGATATAACCTGTTTTCAGAGACTTAGCGGCACCATAACTGTGGAAAAAGTATGCTCACAGAAAAACTCAAAACCCCAATAAAAGTATAAATTAAACTGTGTTTTGGTGCCACATGGTGATCACAAACTCGTAACAGACTCAGCATCAAAATATGAAATAATTAAAGTGTTGCAAGAGGATAGAAACGTTCTGTTAGCGAGAATCAGTGAGCTAGAACAAGAACTAATCAAATATGTAAGCAGTGAAAAGTGGTGTACCGTAAAAAGCGCGTCGAACACACACAATTTAAAATCGCAACTAAAAATGCACTCGTGTTATAATGTATCTACAATGCCAACGGTATCCAGAAAAAGTGCGTCTAAACAAGTGCAGCTTCAGATAAAGAAACTGTTCTGATGTCAGCTGGTAAAGAGCCAATGCAATGTGTAAGTGTAACTGAAGTCAGTGTTTACACGGCAATCAGCGAAAACGTAACTGTAATGAATGATTCCAATAGTGTTCCAGAAGATAAAGCACCTGAACATATGAAACAAAGTTAAGAGTTAAGGAATGCATTACGGAATCTGAAAGTTTTATTAGTGAGTGACGGCCAAGACAGGTACTGCAGAAACATTCTGGAGACAAAACTAGACACAAAATATGACATTCAAAGTTTTATTGAACCAAATGCTCCTATCCGTGAAGTTTTTAATCGAATTGACAAATTAGCAGAAGACTTGAACGCAAGTGATACTCTTACATTAATGGCAGGGTTGTACGATACTGGAGACTCCTACAACAACATGTGTTATCAAGTGTTCTCCAACTCAGTAACAAGACAAACATCATTTTGCATCCAGTTCCCAAAAGATTTGACAAAGAACATATAACCGAAAAAATTGACATGTTTAATCATCATTTAGTTCAAACAGTGAACTGCTCAAAATTTTGCAACAAAAGTAGAATATCCATAAACTTTGAAATGGAATGACTGTCTCGTGATAAATTCACACGTCACAGATTTCACTTGAACAGACAGGGGAAGGAGCAAGTATGCAATAGACTGTCTATCTTAATTAAAATTAACAATCGTACAAACCAGATGCATGTATCCCTGAATCAACCAGTCTACCCGAAGAAATCAATGTTTCACCAAAATAAATACAATGTGAAAACCAGTGCAGTAGAAGTGCCTAAAATGAAACAAATGCTACTTGACAAGTGGATTACCATTAGAAGCACCACAGTACATGAAAGGCAGGGCCCAGAATCCAGGGAACTAGCTAGCAAGAAGACACCACCCACACCTCAAATCAAGGAGGATTTTTTACAGCTAACAATAGTAGATGCAAAAAAGAGGTAAGTGGTCTAGCAAGACACAATATAGTCCCTGTTTCATACTTTAAATTGTTCCATCAGAATGTTCAGTCTCTTTCCAATAAAATGAATGAAATACATATCTTGTTAAATGATATGAGTGATATTTCTGTTTTATGCTTTACTGAGCACTGGCTAAATAAAGACATGATAGAACTAGCACACCTACCTCAGTTTAAATTAGCTGCCACATTTTGTAGAGAAGTACGCAGGCATGGTGGTAGCTGCATATATGTTCGAGAAGATATAGACTTCACTAACGCAACCAAATTTGACAACTTATCTAAAGAAAGAGACATAGAACTCTCTATAGTAGAACTGCCAACTAGCAATTCTGTAATCATCTGTGTATATAGGTCACCAGATGGTGATAAAAAAGTTTTTTATAATAATATGGAAGAGCTGTTAGAGGACTTCAACACTGTTAAAAAATATTATCATTTTTGGAGATTTCAATGTTGTAAATTTAAAGAAGAAATCAATGACATACTGAAGTCCTTTAACCTAAAACCAACTATAACCAACCCAACTCGTATTACCACTACTTCTGCAACAACCATAGATCAGGTGTTTGTAAATACAGATAAATATTTCTGCAACACACAGACTGCAAACACTGGTTTTAGTGATCACAATGCCCAAATACTAACAATCTCTATTCCAGGAAACATGAAAGCCCAGAAAACTAGAGCTATTGTGAGGAAGTTTAATAATGAAAACATAGATTACTTTTGTTCTCTCTTGAAAGGAGAAATATGGACTGATGTTTACAGTTCAAACAACACAAATGACAAGTTTGATAAGTCTATGGCCACATACAAATATTTTTTTGAAATAGCCTTTCCTAAACAAACGTCACTTATAAATTCTGTGTACAAACCAAATAAAGGGTTCACAACAGGAATAAAAATATCATACCAGAACAAAAGGAACTTATATCAATACTCATACCAAACCACAAATCCTGTATTTATCAATTACTTTGAACAATATAAACAAATACTTAGACAGGTTATGACAAAAACAAAGAAAATTGAAAACAACAAACAAATAAAAAATTCCAGGAATAAGACTAAAGACACCTGGAGTATCATAAAAAGAGAAACAGGTACTACATCATTAGCACCCAAAAATATAGAATGTCATGAAAACAACAATAAAATAATCAACCCCACAGTAGTGGCTAATAAATTTAACAACTACTTTTATAATGTAGCACACCACCTGATTACCAAACAATACAACTCACAATCAGACAGCAATACACTCCAGTTAGATACAAAAATTCTTACAAGAACCCTATTCATGTCTCCAACAACACGTGAGGAATTATCTGTCATCATAAAAAGGTTACCCAATAAGTATTCAGCAGGTACTGATGAAACATAAGGTAAAATCATCAAAGCAAGTGTAACATCTATCACAAAACCATTAACGGATATTTTCAATTCATCATTTGTGAGTGGTGTATTCCCGAAAAATCTGAAAATGGCAAAAGTGACACCACTGAACAAGAAAGGGGACAAACATGAAGCTGCAAACTATAGACCTGTATCAGTATTGTCAGGCTTTGGTAAAATTCTTGAAAAGCTATTTCTTAGAAGTCTGACAGCCTTTCTAAATAAAGAAAACATAATAAGTGATGCACAACACGGATTCTGAACTGGAAGATCAACACAGTCAGCTATTTATACCTTCTTAAATGAAATTCTAATTGCAGTAGATAATAAGCAACATGTGTCTGGCATATTTCTTGACCTTAGTAAAGCCTTCGATGTAATTGATCATAAAACTCTGTTGCAGAAGCTAGGTAACTATGGAATACGAGGCCTGCCAAACAAGTGGATACATTCCTACCTTCATGACCGTCAACAGATCACTCAGATAAAATACAAAGACATAAAAACACAAAAAAATTGTAATTTTTACAGTAATGCACAAAACTATACATATGGAGTTCCTTAAGGATCAGTCCTTGGGCCAATTCTTTTCATTCTTTATGTTAATGATTTGTCAGAAATATAACTAAAGGGACAACAGTACTTTTTGCAGATGACACAAATATCCTAATCAAATAATGTGATGAGGAAAGCCTACAAAAAACAGCTACAGGTATAATACAAAATTTGACACAATGGTTCAGAACAAACAAGCTAATAATAAATAATGAAAAAACAGTGACAGTCAATTTCCGTAGTTCTCAGAAACTACATCCTGCAAGACCAATTTTTAAAATCGATGGAAAAATTGTATCATCAGTGAGTGATACAAAATTTTTAGGTATACATATTCAGCAAAACCTAAAATGGGAGACACATCTTAACCATGTAAATAAAAAGCAAAACACACTTGCGTACGCAGTAAGAATCCTTACACAAAATACAAGCTGTGCATCTGTGATCACAATGTACCATGGCAGTATTCAGTCACTGCTGATGTACAGCATTATCTTTTGGGGGAACTCCGTGGGTACAAACAAAACATTTAGGCTACAGAAAAAGATCGTTAGAATAATAAGCCATGCTAAGTACAGAGGCTCCTGTAGACCAATATTTAAAAATCTCAATATATTGCCTCTTCCTTGCTTATATATGTATGAAATATTAAATTTCACAAAAGGAAGTATTTTAAAAGATGGAAATATCTTTAAGTATAACAGTGATTACCACCCTCGTGATACTAGGTGGAAGCATTACTTTCATGTCAATACAGTAAGTACAAACATTTGTGAGAGAGGAGTGTATCATACTGGCATACTGTTGTACAATCACATGCCATCCTATTTGCAACAGATGCAAAATTTACAAAAGTTTAAAGTGAAACAGAAAGAGTACTTGCTTGACCACTACTTGACCACTGCTTCTATTCTGTTTCCGAGTTTTTAGAGTATCAGAAAAGTGTAGTCTAACTGCTCAAATAGGCTATCATTTTATTTAATTGTATTGAATTTGTCATCAATATTCAACATGTATTGAATAATTTTAAATTATTTTTCCTTTCAAAATAACAATGTGTATGATGTTGTATATACTGTACCAACCTGACTTGTCCTACATTGTTCGTGCAAAATATGTACCTAAACATGATTTACAGGACCAATAAAGAAATACAAATACAAATGCATAGCCAAGAATTCACAAGACTGTATTTGTGAGAAAAGGAAACAGTTCACTTTGGTGTGTGTGATGATGTTGCTACTTTCAATGATGGCAACATTGTAAGGTGCAAAGTATTTCAAAACATAGGAATGAAGGTAGGTTTCAACATGGTATGAATGATGCTTGCCTTAGGTATGTTACATCTTCAGGCTACTGACAGGAAATAGCCTAAAAAAAACAAGCAAGAGAACAGAGAGAAAGCTGCTAGAGGAGTTTGTAGAAGAAAAGGTAATCCATCTTATGAATCTGGAATGCACTAAAAAGGTGATCCAAACTTTGTTGCTCAATTCCTAAAAGTTTTATTTTTTCATATACGTTCCATGTTTTCTCAAGATCTGCCAAGCCATTTTGCTTCAGATCTTCAGGAAATGTAATACAGTCCCTTCCACATAACTTAACACAGTCTCTTTCCAGAAACCTTTATATTTCTTTATAAACAAAAAATGGCAAAAAAGTAGAGAAATTTCATTCAAATGGAAGAAATTAATCTCTAACAACTGAACTGAAACTTTTAAAAATTACTCTGTTAAGCCGTAGCCAATACTCCAATAGATAACCTACCAAAATTTCAACTTGCTAGGTCAAATACTTTGATTAACCATGTTAAATAAGTGCTGTTTTAACGTTGTAAAGATAGCGCTTTCCAGAGACCCTTAACCTTGTTAAGACATTGATAACTCAGCTGACTCCCGTATTCATTAGTGGTAGCAAAACCTGCAAACATTGAAATGAAAATGTACAGTGGTATCCGAAATAGAAAAGTATGAGGGTTACTCCAAAAGAAATGCACAACATTTTCATAAAAATACAATTTTCATTCTGCATGTGTGAAAGTTTTACAGTGTGTAGATACATCCTTCCCACTTGATTCCAAACTTAGTTCAACCTGTTCCCGTGAGTGGTGCCGTCACAGCATGCCTTCTAGATGGCTGCTACACTTGATGTTCGTCAGAAGCAACATACTGTCATAGAATTCTTGTGCTGTGAAAGCGAGACAGTGGGAAACATCCACAAGAGGTTGAAAAAGGTGTATGGAGATGCTGCTGTCGATCGCAGTACAGTTAGTCAATGGGCAAGCAGGTTACATGATGAAAGCAGGCACGGCAGTATTTAGGATTGTCCCTGCAGTGGCAGGCCTCATACTGCACACTCTCAAGACAATGTGCAGAGAGTTAACGAAATGGTGACTGCTGACAGATGCATCACAGTGAACGAATTGTCACACTACCTTGGAAAAGAGGAAGGAAGTGTTTGCAGAATACTGAAAGTGTTGGCGTTAAAAAAGGTTTGAGCTAGGTGGGTTCCCAGGATGTTGACAGTGGCTCACAAAGAAACAATAAAAAGGTATGCAGAGAACTTTTGGAACAGTACAAGAATGGTGGAGATGAATTTTTTGGAAGAATTGTGATTGGTGATGAAACATGGCCCTGTCATTTTTCATCAGAGATGAAGAGACAATCAATGGAGGGGCATCATGCAAATTCAACAAAGGAGAGGGGAGGGGGGGGGAAATTCAAAACCTCACCTTCTGCTGGAAAAGTTATGGCTACGGTGTTTTTCGATTCTGAAAGACTCTTGCCTGTGGGCATCATCCCAAGTGGAACCACCATAAATTCTGATGCATATGTAATGACACTGAAGAAACTTCAAGCTCGACAGAGTCGTGTTTGACCACATTGGCAAAAGCAGGCTGTTTTGCTGTTGCATGACAATGCACGGCCACATGTTAGTCAAAGAACCATGGAAGATCACAAAACTCGGATGGATAACACTGAACACCCTCCTTACAGTCTGACCTGGCTCCATGTGACTGTCATCTCTTTGAGAAACTGAAAGACTCTCTTCATGGAACAATGTTTGATGATGATGATGATGATGATGATGATGATGATGATGATTTCCTTGTGCCTTGTGCACACCGCCAAACAGTGGAGCCAACAGGTTGGTCCAGAATTTTACCATGTGGGTATACAGGCGCTGTTTCCAAGATGGCATAAGGCAGTTGAGAGGAGTGGAAATTATGTGGAGAAATGAAAATATTGTTCCTAAAGGATGTATCTACACACTGTAAAACTTTCAAACATGTAGAATATAAGATGGGTTAAAAAAAAAAAATAGTGTGCCTTTCTTTTGGAGTGACCCTCATACATAGTTCAAGCATTTAACACTGTGATTAGGAAGAACCAGAATTTCATACAAAAATGAATTTAAATTCAGTCTGCTATTAAATTGCTGTGGTTGGCAGCAGTCAAAATCATGAACCTTTACCAATATCTATCCAGTTTTATTAAAAATGAAACTCCTCCAGCTGTGTTTAAGATTTTATATTTATTGGGCTACTAGTTTCGACATTGCACCAACGCTATCTTCAGGCACTATATAACAGCAGCATGCATAAAACTAACAATGTCAGACATCAGTAGTGTGAGCTAGTGTACAAAATAAATATATTATAAACGTATTATAAATATGATGAATTCATTAAAAGTAGTTACATTTTGTTCATAAATAAGTGAATAGTCAATATATTTAAACTAGTAATTTTATACAAGAACGGGTTTATGTGGATAGGTGAAATAATTGAGTATTATGGTGTAGTGATGGTCATCCAAGTAAGTGGGTGACAAGGCATTTCAATGATTGTTGTTAACTTATGTCAACTCTTGACTGGATTACGTATAACAATATGAGAGTTATACTTTGCGTACCTTACGCTGTACTCTTCTTCAGTAATTAGTTATTAGAGGAACTAAAAGTATTTTAGATATGTGACGAGCTGCTTTGATTGACAACACCCTGTTTACTTCTATTTGGAGCATTGTTATGTACTTCATTGTTCTTTTACATTAGATTACCTTAGACCTGGGTCATGGCCTTAGTGAGGCACCGACATTGAAACGGTACGTTTTGGTGGCATGTTAGCTTATGTTTCTCTTGTTGGAATGAGTAGATTAATTAATTGACTCATACGCATTTATTTTACACCACTGAATACCTTTTAATATATTAACTGGGTTCCAAACCATTCTTCCACTTCCTCCTCACTTGTGTTTCACATTGTTATGAATGATGATGTTTCAGTAACCTGTTCCACTTTGTTACTTTATAGTGATGATGATACAGTGTTATGCAAACTTAAATCCTTTCCACCTTTCCCACTATTCACTATTTATAAACAGTGGAATCAAACCCAGAATGAGATTTTCACTCTGCAGTGGAGTGTGCGCTGATATGAAATTTCCTGGCAGATTAAAGCTGTGTGCCGGACCAAGACTCGAACTCGGGACGTTTGCCTTCTGCAGACAAGTGCAAGAGCACTTGCCTGCGAAAGGCAAAGGTCCCGATTTCAAGTCTCGGTCTGGCACACAGCTTTAATCTGTCAAGAAGTTTCAATGGAATCATACCTTACATATGTCAGATTGGCAATGCGTATTTTCCTTCCTGTTAGTTAAACTATGCACACAAAGAAGAGTTTTAGGGTATTCTTATTTGCTTTTAACACAATTTTAGTACTGTTTTATGCCTATATTATTCTCTCTAAGAGTAATGGCACGTCACCCAGACTTACATACACCCCCATTTTTATTCTAATGTCTGGTATTGATCTGTAACAGAAATAACTGTGCATATTTAACATCATTTGTACCATAAAAATTGTTAATGTCAAGGTAAATTGCATCTTAGTGAAAATGAATTAAATGTAACTACTTTTAATGAATTCATCCTGTATATAATCCATTTATAATATATTATTATTTTGTACACTAGCTCAGAGACTACATGTATGGTGTTGTTACATAGGGCCTTAAGATGATGTTGATGCAACACTGAAGCTAGTAGCCAATATAAAGTCTTACGTACAGCTGGAGGAATTTCATTTTTTATAAAAATTATACCAGCTGTGCCCCACCTTCATCCAGTTTAAATATGGATGTACGAAGAATATCTGAACTACTGGGCTGAGCAACAAGCCAATGTGACAAACCACTGCCACCTATGTTAGAGGCAGCCACAGGTGGAGTATACAGCCTTGATTACTGATTAGCTCCATGTGAGCAAATATGCACCCATCTGATGATCAGTAATAGCCAGGAACCTCTCTCTCCACTCCCCGTGCCCTCCCCCCCCCTTCTCCCTCACTCTCTCTCTCTCTCTCTCTCTCTCTCTCTCTCTCTCTCTCTCTCTCTCTCTCTCTCTGTGGTTTTCTTTTTTTTCCGGGTTGCGGTGGGGGGGGGGGGGGGGGAGGGGGCGAGGAGGGAGGGAATGTCTCTGGACAGGTGCCTGCATCTCAGCAGAGTGCTGCCCCCTCCCCCAGAAATGCCATTGACTCAGTTATCTGCTAATTAAAATTCCACTAATTGAGCCTCTGTAGACAGGAAACTATTGACTGTATGGGTACCCAACATTATAGGAATAACGTTGAGACTGAGCACTGCAGGGTTTGTGTTGCTGGTTGTGTATCGTGACGTGCGTTATTTCTCTTACACAAAATTTTTGTTGTACAATCAACCATTTTTCATGGGGATCCCCTCAGGTAGCGGAAGTTTAATTATAACCACCATATACAATGTAAAAATGTAGAGTCTCAACCTACTTCCAGGGTGCAAGCACGAAATTGCTCCTACATATGTCGATGGCTGCCCATGAGTGGTAATTCCCTGCATCATCCTTACTGAGAAGTACTCAATGTAGTAACAATTTTGTTCTTAACTCAACCAGCCATGATTTTGGTAAAATTCATTGGTGTTGTATAGAGTCGAGTGTCTTGCTGGAGTCAAGGAATACTGTATCCACGTCAGTGCCTCAAACTCTGGCTTTTTGTGTGAAAAAAGCAAAGTTTTATTTTTGTGTGATTGCTGTTTTTGCAGTCCATACCAGTTAGAACCTAGGACATAATTCTGGTTGATACACTTCATTGTGTTTGATTTCAGAATACAGGGTATTTCAAGAAGTACCTACTGAGTAAAAAAAAAAAAAAAAAAAAAAAAAATCACAGCTATTATGTTATTTGAGATGTGTCCATGAATAACACACTGTAGGAAAAATAAAACTCTTGAGTTTTGCATGGCTCCCACTAGGTAGCAGCACTGTGCATCCACTTAAGTTCTAGTAAAAATGGTGTGCAGTGGCAGTATGTAATAACTGTTCAGCATGGCTTTCATACTAGGTATGGTGTGGATCCTCCTACAGGACAGAGCATTAGATGATGGCATGAACAATTCTGAGAAACAGGTTGTTTGTGCAAAGGCGAATCCCTGGGCCAGCCCCAAGTGTCTGACATGGCCATTGAATGCATCTGCCACAGTTTCACAAAGAGTCGGCAAAAATGTGTTCACCATGTAGCTCGACAGTTCAACATGCCCTCAATGTCCCTCTGGCTTGTGTTGTGAGGACGCTTACACATGAAACAGTACAAAATTCAGCTACTGCAAGCTCTTTGTGAAGGGGAAAACAAAAACATTCTGTAATTTCATTCTCGGCAAGATGGAGGATGATAGTTTCCTTCCATGTCTAGTGTTCAGTGACGGGGCAACATTTAATGTAAATGGGAAGGTTAACCATCGTTATGGGAGAATATCAGGTATGGAATGAAAAGGTGTCTGGTCCAGTTTTCTTTGCTGAGAACACTGTTACAGGTAGCACATATTTCGATATGCTTCAGATATTTTTTTTTTCTTTTTTTCCCACAGTTGGAGACTGGTTTACATGGCTTCATTTACCTACAGGATGGGGCTTCGCCATGCTGGCAACTGGAACTGAGGGAATTTTTCAATCAAAGGATTATTCAATGATGGATTGGTTGCACTGGACCAAATGATTCGGCCTTGTATTACTGGCCTCCAAGTTCACTGGACCTGACCAAATGTGATTATTTCTTGGGGGGGGGGGGGGGGGTTATACAGACTCTGTTTATGTTCCTCCCTTACCAACAACAGTGAGTGAACTGAGATGTCCCATAATAGCAGCTGTTGAAGCTGTAACCCAAGACATGCTCACTGCAGTGTGGGAATGGTTTGAATACCGCATTGACATATGACATGAATCTCAAGGGGGGCATATTGAAGACCTATAAAAAGATATGAGAAAACATTTTAAGTTTTCTGTTCATCAAAAAACAACTCATTGTATTTGTTTATTAGTTTCAGAAATATAGGCATGCCAAAGCAGATGAATCTTTTTGATACACCCTATATATTCTAGTATTCTGTAATGGATGGGAATCAGTGACATGAAATTAGGTTTGCGGTTCACTTTTGGTAGCCTCCTCCTAGGTGGGTAAACTTCTTTCCAGCCACTGGCCACATTTTTTTCCTTGAGAGATCAACAATATACCATATTAGAATTAACATGGGAGCAATCTCTGCTGTATGTTGTGTATAGAATAATGGAGATTCATTTGGGGCCCAAATCACTTCTCAGGTTTAGGGATTTTTAACTGTTTCTAAATGCCACTGACACAAATAACTGAATCACTCATTTTTGCAGTGGTGTGAGAAGTTTGGCAGTTCATCACCTTCCTTCGAAAAGGAACACTGGGAAATGCACCAATGCATTTCTGCTTTCCTTTTCTACCCATTTAACAAAGACCAAAAATAGGGGAAAAATCAGGTAGTCACAAATATTTGTACAGTGACAGGAAGGAGTGTCATGGACAACATACTAAGAATCCCCACTGGTGCTGTGTGCTGTGCTGTGCAGTGGTGGTGGTGGTGGTGGTGGTGGTGGTGGTGGTGGTGGTGGGAGTTTAAAGGTAACTTTATATGTTTTTTCTCAAACACATCAAAAACCACAATTTCTGGCAGATACAATTCCCAGTACACAATTAAATTACATTAAATATTCTACAATAAGGTACTCCCTAGGATTACTACTGCCTGCATTGCAGGCATTGTAAAAATGGCAAATTATTAAAAATAGCATTTCAGGGGTATAAAAGATGTAACTATTAAATGAAGTGGTTTAGGAACAAATATTAAATGTGTGTACCAGTGCAGTGAAGTCATATTCAGAGAAAAATTGTGTTCTGTGGGTGTAACAGGATGTATCAGTGCAAGGGGAGGCAGGTGTCCATCTTGGGGTTGTGCAGTTCCCTGTTCCGTAGGCCTGCATATAGGCAAAATCTATATAAATCTCTGCACACTGCTCTGTCCTGTCAAAGGGTAATTGATTATCAGTCATCCTGTATGGCAGATGCAATATTCTTCCAGGAAATGCGACTTCCCACATTAAAAGTGTTGCTCTTGTATGTTTACAGACAGACTATACCCCCCAGAATTTCCTCTCCATTCCCCTTTGTGCATAGGCGAAATAACTTGACAGAGGTTACGCTTGTATACTGGGGCTATTTTCAGTTTATCAAGTAAGTACTCGTTTGCAATTGCTAAGTGAGTTGTCGTGTATAAATGCCCGACAGCTGTAGCTGTCAACTGTCTACCACACTAAAGAACCTGCACAAAGTGTAATGTGCCATCTATACTTATTAGACAGTGTCAATTTTGTGGCTCCTTTCACTGCCTGGAATACTTTCTGCAGTGTGAGGGGTGTCGAATGCATCACACAGGCCTTAACTTTCTGACCAAATGACGAGGTCCAGAAGTTGAAATTCTTGCCTGCATCAGGTCACCCAGGTGATGTAGAACTTAATGTATGTTGACATAATTCCAACAACACATTACAGCAGATTACTGTTTTCAGCTCATTCTGTGAGTACCAGCAATTATGCTTAAGAGAACAGGACAGGAAATGCTGGGAAAGTATGTAAACTTATGAAGGAGAATCAACAGAACAGTGTGCAGCAATTTACGTGGATCCTGAGAGTAGCATTTTTTGTGCTGCTATTGACAAACTCATTCGTGTGTACTGTGTAGTGCCAATGCACTTTGTGGAAATTAAATAATCCTGGACACCTCTGCACAGTGTCACTGGTGATTTGTAGGGATAGCTGTGGAGTGTAGATACAGCTCAGTGAGACGACCTGTACTTGCTTCTTGTGATGTAGTTGGGTACCTAGACTAGGGAATCACGTGCTTGACCTTAAATCTGAAGTCCTGCAAATGTGTGAACTGCATGCTCACAGTCCGGCAGCATACTTCTTCTCACACTACCGCCTTCCCACTTCTCTGCCTCCACCCTGTTACACCCCCGGAACACGATATATTTCCCTTAACCTTTTCGCTGCTGTCGGCACATATACACATCCTGCAATGTCATTTCCTAGTTCCGATGGATGTGTGTACGTACACCACTCAGGTTCTCCTACAGTGCTGTGGATCTCTGAATGTCTCCTACACTGCTCTTGCCTCACTGTTGTGGTTGAGCTACTTCTGTATCTCAGAAAATAAGAGTGTTAAAATTATTTATTGTACAACAATGTGCCTCATTGTGCGATATCATTTGCAAAAACCTTGTTTCAATAATATCTGAAATCATTTGAGACAAGATGTCTATTAGGACCACACGATTCACGATGTACGAGGACACGAGTGGGCACATCGTGTGCGACAGTCTTCTGGGTATAAAACTTGATAACTAGGTAACAAAAAGATATACAGCTCTCCACTGAGTTTTAAATAAGATCTCAGTATCTTATCTGCATTTCATTCACTACAATGTATGAGCTAAAACCAGTTGTGCAAGAAAGCTTATGCCATGTATTTTTACATCTGTGAATGCTTTAAAGTTCTGTGAATTTGTTGCAGCACAGTAAGTATGATAGAAAATGAAAAGGAACACACGTCTTCATGGAGTGAAGATGTCAGACTGTGAGATGTACAAAAGTCTGTGTGTTTTTTTTTTTTGAAAGATGGCATAAGAATTTCATGTCAGCCAGAATGCCGTCTCTCAGCACGGGCATCAGGCATCAGCATCTGGTGAGCAGTACAGCCAAAACAAATGTTGTCTTTGCACAGAATGCAGAGGGCACATATCTAGCAGTGAAGGGGTTAATATGCTCCACTGCACTTTGATGGCACATTGTAAATATTTGTTCCAAAATCCACTTCATTTAGAGATAAACATTAATTTTTTACCATCAGAACATTGTACTGAGTTCACAAGTAAATCAACTGAAGATAATTGCACCTGTTTCAGGTCTTAGTTTAAGATTTTTTTGTCATCCTTTGCGGCATCTGAAGATGGCCTTTCAAGTCTGAAACAGTTACGGTTGTTTCATAAAGTGATTCTGCTGAAAATAAATAAAATACCTTACTAACATCAATTATCTGGAACTTTTCCATCCCCCACTATGTGGAAACTGTTAATCCTAGACAAAAATGAAAAGGACATTTGTTTTTAGCAAATTTAATGTAGGTTTTTTTTTTTGGAATGTATGTTCACTAGAAGTAGAGTTATGTAAGAAGAATATAGGAAAGTAAACTTTTCAGTACCCCCCACCATCACTGGTGGGAATTTTTAGTATAGATGCTGTTTATAAACACACTCTTCTAGCATTGTAGGAAATTTTGTGAGTGCACAAATTTTCCCCTATTTTTCCTTTGGTGACTGGACTATACCCTCAAATATCATTTCTGTGTAATCCATTAATGTATGTGTGCTAACTATGTTGCCACTGTTGTCATTACCATATGACCAGAATTTGTCTCCTCATGAGAAATCATTAATTATGTTCTGCTACAGTGGTCACTGAAGGTCCCCCATGCCACTAACCATGGTCCTTGCCTAGGCTGTGTGACTTAGGTGGGTTGCTGAATGAGGACAGTGCCATCAAGTAGTTGCAGGAACAGCAGTCAGCATGATTGAATGATGTGGTCTTGTAAAATCAGCCTGCATTCCCTTGGCATTCTGATACTGCAAGTTTCTGAAAGCAAGGGGAAATTAGAGCCAACACTTTTCCAGTGAGCATTCAGGTCTACTGCATGACTTAATGATAGGGCAGCCTGTTGATAAAATATTCTGTAGGTAAAATAGTCGTGTCCTCTTCAGGTATTCCACTGCACTTTCCGTCATTTCAACCCCGTGTCTGTCTCGGTTGCAGTTACAACAAAAATTACAGATCTTAGGTCAGTAGGTTGGACAAAAGTCTCATCATCACTTGACATTTTGTCAGGCTTTTGTAGATTTCCATCAAAGTCAAATGGCTTCTCCAGCTCATGACATCTTATCTCTTGTCACTAAGGATAAATATTTACTTATTTTTCCATCAATAAAGTAATTATTCCTGTGTTGTTGTTGTTACTGCTAATTCACATATTAACAGTCAAAAATATCAAAATGTTCCAAAACTGATAAAGAATTACTGCAGAATGTTTGCAGTTGAATAAACATTTCTACAAGATACAAATCCAGTGTAATGTATAGCACACATGTGAAACTTGTGCAACAAAGCAGTGGAAAGAGTATTTTTGTGCTACATGGCGCTAATATTCTGTTGACAATAAAATAGCATCTGCTGAATGTAATTAGCATGAGAATAAATGAACTAAAATGCACACTTGAAGCATCTTGACGTTGCTTTGCTGTCCTTCCACTGCAGACATTAGGCAAACTGTACCTGCCCACTCCCAGTGCTGCAGTTTACTCTTGTGGATCATGAACCCTCACAGAAAGTGAGTAAGCTGTTAGCAAATGTATCTTTGGTGTTACAGGGATTATGTAAGCAGACAAAAGGTACTAGTTTCATGTGTCTCATGTGGGGGAAAGTACGAAATCCAGTAGGTGGGAGTTGGATACATTGTATAAACCAGAGATCTTTGAGAGTTTGAAGGAGTGTTAGGCAACATTGAACTAAACCAGGGAAATTAATACAGTAAATGATGAAGAGTTAGGTTTGAGAGATAAAATAGGGAAAGCTGCAGAATGTCACACATGTAAAAAAAAAAGAGAGAGATTTGATTAACGAAAGGAGAAAATATAAAATATGAAGCAAATGAGGCAGTCAGAAGTGAATACAGATATCTGGAAAATAAAATTGACAAATTGTGAAATGGGTAAGCACAAATGGCTGCAAGACAATGGCTAGGCCTAGGCCTTAGAGCCATGCATAATTTGGATAAAGATGAGTTGCTTCTATGGGGAAAATTAGAGACCATTGGAGAAAAGAGAAGCAGCTGAAGGAATATCTAGAGCTCTGATGGCTGGCCAGTACCAAACAAAGAAGGGGAAGCTGAAAGGTGGAAAGAAAATATAGAGAATTTGTATAAAGGGAAACAAACTTGAGGACAATATTACAGCAATAGAAATAGTAGGTGAAGATGAGGTGAGAGATATGATAATGCAAAGGGAGTATGATGGAGCACTGAAAAACCTAAGAGGAAATAATGTCCATTGAGTAGGTGACACTACATCTGAAGTACGGACATCAGTGGGAGATTCAGCAACGAAAGAATTATTGATCCTCAAGTGCCGGATATGAGATGGGCAAAATATCCTTGTACGTCAGGAAGCATGTAAAAATTCCAGTTTCAAAGTAGGTAGGTGCTGACACGTGAATAATACTGAACTGTGAGCCTGATAAGCTATGGCTACAAAATAAAGAATGAATTTCTTACATGGAAAAAGCATTACAACTATATCTTGGAGAGCAATAGTGTCAGTTCTGGAACAACAATACCAAACTAACCACTTACCCTAGAAGGGCTTGAAGAAAGGCAAACATGTGTTCCAAACATTTGTAGATTCAGAGAAAGCTTTTAATAATATTGTCTTTACAAACCTTATTGAAATTTCCAAGGTAGTGGGTGTGACATGCAGTGAGTGAAAAGTTATTTATGACTTCAGAAATCAGACTGCAGTTACAAGAGCTTAATGACATAAAAGACGGTTGTGGTCAAGAAGAGAGTGGGACAGGAAGGTAGTTGATCTACAGTTTTATTCATTCTACAGTTACTTTTATGGTGTGCAAACCACTGTGCAGTGGATGGCAGAAGATATTTTCCACTGCACGTTGTTGCAGTTTTCGTGCATTCCATTCATATATGTATAGTGGGAAGAATGATTGTTTAAATCCTGTTTACACACTGAATTAGTCTAACCTCATCTTTGTGACTGCTGTGGAAATGGTACATAGTGGGTTGTAGTATATTCCTAGATTTATCACTTGAAGCTCATTCTACCAACATAATAAGTAGGTTTTCACAGGGGAGTTTTTGTCAATATTAAAGCATTTATCAGTTAAGTACTTTCTGAATATTCATGGCACTCTCCCAGAGGTCAAACAAATCTGTGACCATTCATGCTTCCATTTTCTGTATATGTCAATTATTTGTCACAGTTCCCACACAATGTATGCAGCGTCATTCATAGACTGACTGCATTTCCGTCATTATCTGCCAATGAACCTCATTCTGTCAACCTACTTTACATATGATTGAGACTCTGTCATTGTTCTAAGAGGGTGATTCAAATGAAAATCTTAAAAGTGTAGTAATATTTTTACTTGGAACAGTGGACAAAACACTTGCATGTCATTTTTCAATGTAGTCTCCCTGATGCTGAATGCATGTATTCCACAAATTTGGATGTGCATAGATACCAAGATGAAAGAATTATTTTGGTCATGTGTGTAGCCAGTCGTGCACTGTGGTTTTCACCTCTTTATCACTTCTGAAATGCTTATGTACCGTTGCTTGTGAGTGTGCATTTAACAGGTGATTCTCTAGGAGTGTGGTCTGGTGAATGAAGAAGATGTATCAGACATTCAAATTTAATTTCCTGAATAATCTCAATCTCTTAAGGACTGTGTGCAATTTGGCATTGTCTTGCTGTAGCAGTATTCTTAAAGTCAAGAGTCCTCATCATTTACTACTGATTTCTCAGCATTTCTGAATAAGTAGTTCTAGTTACCATCACTCCACAACCTACATAATGCTCCAGAATTATTCCATTTGCATTCCAGTAGAGAATGAGCAGGACTTTTCCAGCAAACACCTGAGTGTTGATATTTTTGGTTTCGGAAATGAGGTGTGTTGCCATTCGTCGCTTGAATTTTTCATTTCTCATTGGTGAAAGTGGACCCAAGTCTCATTGATTGTAACAATTTTTCTCAGAAATGCACCTTCACAGCCACTGACGTGATGCTCTTTCGATTCGACAGTCAGCTGACATGGTATCCAACTCAAAAACATCTTATCGAACTGCAGTACATTGTGAACAATATTCTGTGCTGAACCAATATTAATCTTCAAACTTGTAGCTATTTTGTTCAGAGTCAGGCGTCTATTATCTTTTGCAAGCTGCTCCTCTAACTCAGTGTTCTCATCCGTTACTACACAGTGAGCCTGCACAGGTCTTGGGGCATCCTTAACAGAAATTAGACCACTTTCAAACGTCCTACACCACTCATACCCTTGGTGCAATCCCCCTGCGGGTTCGGGGGTTAGAATGGGCCCGCGGTATTCCTGCCTGTCGTAAGAGGCGACTAAAAGGAGTCTCCAACGTTTCGGCCTTATGTGATGGTCCCCTCTCGGGTTTGACCTCCATCTTTCAAAATTTATCCGAAGAGTGAGCCAATTGGGGAAGGGCGCCTTACATGGTGCACTGTTTCCGTCATGCAATTAGACCTTTCGCCGGATTTCTCGTCGTTGCAATGGTGTCCCGCTCATTTTCGATCTCTTGGGCGATTACCACGCTGCACTCTGCAGTGTTTCTTTTAACTGCGACGACGACCTTGGCCATTTTTGCACCTAAGATCCAGCACGGTAGCCAGTCTGTTGTGGTGGGGCCGCCATGTACCCTCTTGGTTGTAGCCCCCTGACAACACAGGGATCGCTCTACTGATGCCTGCGCCGTTAACTCCCCACGTATGCCAAGGAGTAGATGCCCATCTCCTTGGGGCATCAGGACTCCCGGCAATGGCCGTCCTGACAGGTGGCTATTGCTGCGGCTGGGTGGCGCCCGTGGGGAGGGCCCTTGGTCGGAGTAGGTGGCATCAGGGCGGATGACCCGCAATGAAGCGTGGTACATCATCTCTCGCTGGCGGCCAGCCACCAGCAGTCTCTAAGCGTTCTCGGGCTCAATTTAATGCTGAAAAGTACAATCCGAAAACGTTCCCCTCTCTGGCCACGCCGTGGGAGGAACGTAAATCTCAGGATGGCAGTAGCACTTATTCGCCCCGATTCTTAGTTTGTACGAGAGCTGATGAGGAGTCTTTTCTCTCAACAAAGCCTCAGTTCTTCGTCGAGCATTTAGAGGACAAGTTTGGGGAGGTGGAGAGCTTGTCAAAAATGCGCTCTGGATCGGTCCTGATCCAAACGGCATCCTCTGCCCAGTCACGACGGTTACTTGCTTGTGACAAGTTGGGGGATGTTGCTGTTACGATCACACCGCATAAGAGTTTAAATATGGTCCAGGGAGTTATTTACCATAAGGACCTTCTTTTGCAGTCTGATGATGAGCTGCGCGCCAACTTAGAGCGCAGAGGTGTACATTTCGTCCGGCACGTTCATCGGGGTCCGAAGGAAAATCAGATAGCTACCGGTGCCTTCATCTTGGCCTTCGAGGGTGATACGTTACCAGAAAAGGTCAAGGTGATGGTCTACCGATGTGACGTCAGGCCCTATATTCCTCCCCCGATGCGGTGCTTCAAGTGCTGGAAGTTTGGCCATATGTCTTCCCACTGCACTTCCAGCCTCACATGTCGAGATTGCGGACGCCCGTCTCATCCCGATACTCCATGTGCCCCGCCTCCCATCTGTGTCAACTGCGGGGAGCACCATTCACCTTGCTCGCCAGACTGCAGAATCTTCCAGAAAGAACGCAAAATCATGGAATATAAGACCCTGGACCGACTGACTTATACTGAGGCCAAGCGGAAATACGACCGATTACATCCCGTGCGAATGACGTCATCCTACGCCGCCGCTACAACACCTGTGCTCGCCCCATCAGTTTCACGACTTCCAGCCAGCTCGATAACCAGTAAGACTCTTCCTGCCCCCTTGCCAGTGGGCGGCTCTACCCACCGGGTTGCTCCTGCGCCACCTACCTCAGGGGCAACACCATCCCCCCCATCAGGGACGTCCGTCCCTGCTTCTAAGCCGGAGAAGTGTCCAACTTCTTCGGCTTCTCACGCTCGCAAGGGGTCCCTCCCTTCCCAGGTTTCCACCAGTGGGAAGGCTGACGACCGCCAGTGGCGTAAGTGCCCGCAATCAGCTGGTCGACGGGCTTCACGATCCTCCTCAGTCCCGGAGACTGAATCGGTGAAGCCCTCCCAGCCAGTTAAACCCAAGGAGCAGCGTGAGAAATCAAAGAAGAAGAGCTCTAAGCCCAAGGAACTCGCGGTGGCAGCCACCCCACCGCCACCTTACAGCTCTGCGTCTGAGGACGAGGTGGAGATCCTGGCGTCTGCTGAGGACCTAGAACTCGCCGGTCCCTCAGACACCCTGGATAACACTAGCACGGGTGCTCAATCGGAGGCAGCAGGTGACCCAGCGGCGTAATCTGCCTTCCCCGTCCCGTCACGCCTTTCTCAGCCATGGACAATACCATCCTCCAGTGGAACTGCAGCGGTTTCTTACACCATCTCGCTGAGCTCCGCCAACTTATCAGCCTTCACCCTTTCTTCTGCATTGCTCTCCAGGAAACTTGGTTTCCAGCAATGCGAACCCCCGCCCTCCGTGGCTATCGGGGTTATTATAAGAACCGAGCAGCTTATGAAAGGGTGTCTGGTGGCGTCTGCATATATGTCCCTCACACTCTGCACAGCGAGTCTGTCCCTCTCCAGACGCCTTTGGAGGCTGTCGCTGTACGCGTGTGGACGCCACAGGCTGTTACCGTCTGCAGTCTTTACATTCCACCGGATGGTGATGTCTCGCAGCTTGTCCTGGCTGCACTGGTCGCCCAATTGCCGCCACCTTTCTTGCTATTGGGCGACTTCAACGCCCATAACCCTCTGTGGGGTGGGTCAGTGGCAACAGGTCGAGGCGCCATCGTTGAGCATTTCTTGTCGCAGCTCGGTCTCTCGCTTTTAAATGATGGTGCCTTCACACACTTCAGTGTGGCGCATGGCACCTACTCCGCCATTGACCTTTCCATCTGTAGCCATAGCCTCTTACCGTCTGTCCAATGGAGTGTGCATGACGACCTGTGTGGTAGTGACCACTTTCCGATCTTTTTGTCACTACCACAGCGCCACTGTTATGGGCGCCCTAGCAGATGGGCTCTGAATAAGGCTGACTGGGACTTGTTCTCCTCCACTGCCGCTTTTGAGCCTCTCTCTACCGATGACATTGATGCGGTGGTTCAATCGGTCACCACCGGCATCGTTACTGCCGCCGAATCTGCCATTCCCCATTCCTGTGGGTCCCCTCGGCGGAAGGCTGTGCCTTGGTGGTCGCCTGAGATCGCTGACGCGATTAAAGATCGCCGGCGGGCGCTCCAGCGTCACAAGCGACATCCCTCCTTAGCCCACCTTATCGCCTTCAAACGGCTGCGTGCGCGGGCCCGCCTCCTTATCCGCCAGGGCAAGAAGGAGTGCTGGGAGCGGTATGTGTCCACGATTGGCCTCCATGTCACTCCCTCGCAGGTCTGGGCCAAGATTCGACGCGTCTACGGCTATCGGACCCCTGCCAGCGTCCCTGCGCTCTCACTGAATGGAGCCGTTTGTACCGACTCCGACGTCATTGCAAATCGCTTAGCAGAGCATTTTGCTATGAGTTCCGCTTCTGCGAATTACCCCCAGGCCTTCCGCTCCATTAAAGAGAGGCTGGAACGTCGGAGCCTTTCGTTTCGCAGCAACCACCCGGAATCTTACAATGCTCCATTCAGTGAGTGGGAATTTCGCAGTGCCCTAGCTGCTTGCCCTGATACCGCTCCTGGGCCAGATGGCATCCACTGTCAGATGCTGAAACACCTTTCAGTGGACTGCCAGCGGCGCCTTCTCGATCTTTACAACCGTCTTTGGGTCGAGGGGGAGTTTCCGTCGCAATGGCGGGAAGGCATTGTCATCCCCGTTTTGAAACCTGGAAAGAACCCTTTAGAGGTGGACAGCTACCGTCCCATTAGCCTCACCAACGTTCTTTGTAAGTTGCTTGAACGGATGGTGAGCCGGCGCTTGAATTGGGTACTGGAGTCTCGGGGCCTTCTGGCTCCATCTCAGGGTGGGTTCCGTAAAGGCCGCTCCGCCGCCGACAATCTGGTGAGCCTGGAGTCGGCCATCCGTACTGCCTTTTCCCGCCGTCAGCACCTGGTCGCTGTCTTTTTCGACATGCGGAAGGCGTACGATACGACGTGGCGTCATCACATTCTTTCTACGCTCCATGGATGGGGTCTTCGGGGTCCTCTGCAGTCGCGGCCTCGTATGGTTCCTCCCACGTCCAGGAGAACGGTGTGCCACAGGGTTCCGTTTTAAGTGTCTGTCTGTTTTTAATAGCCATTAACTGTCTTGCTGCGGCCGTGGGAAACTCTGTCTCCGCTTCCCTGTATGCTGACGACTTCTGCCTTTATTACAGCTCTACTGGCATTGCAGCTGTTGAACGTCAGCTACAGGGCGCTATCCGTAAGGCGCAGTCTTGGGCTGTAGCGCATGGGTTTCAGTTTTCGGCAGCCAAGACCTGCGTTATGCATTTCTGCCGGTGTCGAACAGTCCATCCTGAGCCGCGGCTTTATCTTGCCGACGAACTCCTTGCTGTGGTGGAGACCCACAGGTTTTTGGGGGTGGTTTTCGATGCCCGGTTGACTTGGCTGCCTCATATCCGGCAGCTTAAACAGACGTGTTGGCGGCATCTAAACGCTCTGAGATGCTTGAGCCACACCCGCTGGGGCGCCGACCGCTTTACCCTGTTGCGGCTCTACCAGGCGTTAATCCAGTCCCGTCTGGATTATGGGAGCCTGGCTTATGGCTCAGCATCCCCATCTGCGTTACAGGTGCTGGACCCAATTCTCCACAGCGGGATACGCCTTGCCACTGGTGCTTTCCGCACCAGCCCCGTGGACAGCGTACTAGTGGAGGCAGGTGTACCTCCCCTGCGGTTCCGACGCCAACGTTTGCTGGCCGCTTATGCTGCCCATGTTCTAAGCTCGCCCGGGCATCCAAATTATCGTCTCCTGTTCCCGCGATCGGTCGTCCATCTGCCAGATCGTCGGCCCCGGTCTGGTTGTACAATAGCGGTCCGCGTCAAAGAGCTTCTCTCTGGGCTTCAGGTTTTCACTGTTCCACCTACTTTCCGGGCTACTTTGCATACACCCCCATGGTGTGTTCGTCGCCCTTGCCTTCGGCTGGACCTGGCACAGGGCCCGAAGGACTCAGTCCCTCCAGAGGCCTTCCGCCGCCGCTTTTATTCTATCCTGGCCACGTATCAGGGCTCTGGTATTGTCTACACTGACGGTTCGATGGTTGCTGGTCGTGTCGGGTATGCGCTCACTCTAGGGGACCGTTCCGAACAATGTTCCTTGCCGGATGGCTGCAGCGTTTACACTGCTGAACTGGTCGCCATCTTTCGTGCCCTAGAGTATATCCGCTCCTGCTCAGGTGAGTCCTTCGTTATCTGTAGCGATTCCCTGAGCGGTTTACGAGCTCTCGACCAGTGTTTCCCTCGTTCTCGTTTGGTGATGGCTATCCACGAGTCTCTGCATACTCTCGCCTGTTGCGGCCGCTCTGTGGTCTTTGTGTGGACCCCCGGTCATGTCGGTATCCCGGGTAACGAACATGTTGACCGCCTGGCGAAAGAGGCCACCAGCAAGCCATCTCTGGACCTTGGCCTCCCTGAGACTGATTTGCGGGCAGTCTTCCGCCGCAAAATCTTGGCGCTATGGGACGAGGAATGGCGCGAACTGACAATGTCCAATAAACTCCGTGCTGTTAAGGAGACGACGGCCGTGTGGCGGTCATCTCTGCGAGCCACTCGCAGGGACTCAGTAGTTCTTTGCCGGCTCCGCATTGGCCACTCCCGGCTGACACACAGTTATTTACTGCGCCGGGAGGACCCTCCTCTATGTCGCTGTGGGGCAGCTTTGACAGTGGCCCACATTCTGTTGGCCTGCCCCCTTTTAGCTGTGGTCAGGCAGACATTTGCGCTGCCTGATACGCTCCCTGCCCTTTTAACAGACGACTCATCTATGGCTGACTTAGTTTTACGTTTTATTCGGGCAGGGGGATTTTATCATTTAATCTGAGTGTTTCTGTTTTATTGTATTGTTTTGTGTTGATTCTGACCTTTAGCCTATGATTTTACACTGATTTTTTAATGTGTTTCTAAGTGGTTGGCTTTTCCTTTTTTATTTCTATGGTCGGCCAACCACCGTCATTCTCTATGTGGTTTTCGTTCGTTTTGTCTTGTCTTTGTCTCAGTCTCTCCTGTTCTGTATCGTCTGTGATCTCTTCTGTTCCTCGTTTTTATTCTCTGTGGGTGTTCTTTGTCTTTGGAAAAAGGGACCGATGACCATGGCAGTCTGGTCCCTTTAATCCCCCAAACCAACCAACCAACCCTTGGTGCAATGACAAACGCAAACCATCATACTGCACTGTCTTTCTGTTATGAATTTTGATACCACACTACAGAAACAATGCATCGCAGTCTTGCTCATTTGCAGTGCATGTTGACAGGGAAGCAGCCATATTGTTGTGGATGGTGCTGTCTTCTGTCTGTCGTTCTGAACCCCAAGGAACACTACTGCCACCTACCAACCCCAGAGCACAACTTTCCGAAATTTTGTTGAACTTCTAAGGCTTCACTTTCAATCACCCTCATATTTTGTATCGGTACATCCATTTATCTCCACAGATTCTGATTGTCACTCATGGTACTACAGTTATATAGTAGTACATATTTTTGTTTTGTGAAGTGCACAATTTCACATTGCAAACATTTAAAAACAAGTAGCCAAGCTATATACCACTTTTAAATATTCTAAAGGTCTGACTGAATGCTTGGGCAGCTTCTCTTGGACAATACTTCATTACAGATAACTGTATCATCCACAAGAAGCCAGAGGTTAATTATGTAGATGAGGCCACAAATGTACAATAAAAACGACGACAGTCCTGACACATTTTCCTAGTGCACACCAGATTTCACTTCTACATCTGTCAATAACTCTATGCCAGAGTTAGCACACTAGCTGTGTGCTTCCTATCAAAGAATCCTCAGCCCAGTCATAAATTTTTCCTTACTCTCCAATGGTCCTACTTTTGATAATAACCATAAGTGTACAGAGTCTTATGCATTTCAGAAATAGAGAAGTACTGAATCTACATGACGTCATTGACCCAAGGCTTTCACTTGAGTGCAGTGGACAGTATGTTGAGAAGATGAATATCAACAAAGCAAAACAATGTAATGGTATAGAGGCAAATTAAATCAGGGAATTATGTTAGGAAATGAGACGCTACAAGTATTGTGAATTTTGCTATTTGGGCAGTGAAATGGTTTTCAAAGCAGAAGGGCAATTAAATGCAGATTGGCAATAGCAGTTTATGAAAAAGAGGGCAGGTTAAAAGGTTTTCAGAAATTACTGCAACCAGTCGCCTTTTATGTAGATGTATTTTATTTAACCATGACCGGTTTCGAGCTGCCTAGCAACTCATCATCAGATGGTATATACATTTAGTGCTTTTTTGTACCCATTGTGTGGGTGGTTGAGTATCTGTGGCTAGACAGAAACGAGAACAAATAATCGCTACATGTGGTACAGTAACACGAAATATTTACAGCATAATTTATGTTTAACGTATAAGAACAAATAATCACTACATGTGGTACAGTTACACGAAATATTTACAGTTTAATTTACGTTTTGAGGTGTTACTTACAGATAAATCTTTCTGCAGGTATATATATATCTCTTTTAGGACGTATTTTTGAAACCATTGTGTCTTGTTTTTCACAATTTCACAAGTTAAAACTTTCACTAGATGTATATTACTTTTATGAGGCACTGTTGGAAACATATATCTTGTTTTTCGTAAACATCGCTGAACACACTTAGCCACAGATACGAATACAGGATTTACACATTATAAACAAGCCAAAGATTGCAATATAACTACAGTATCAAAGATTTCAAGTTGACCAGAGGCATTATTAGTCATCACACACACTGACAAGAGATTTGTCTTTATTACATAGAAAATAAATGTAAATTAGCTTAAACTAGTAAAATGTTTATTTATAAATTAACTGTGCAATTTTAACAGGTATATAAAAAACTAGATTTTTTACATTATATTTCAGTTACATTTAAGATAATTGGTATTGAGAGTATTATGGCAGCTAATTTCTTGCTCCTTCCATTGGCTGATCTTGGCATATGATGTCTGGGATGAGAGGTTGATGGTTAACTTGAAATAATAAGTGATGCTGATACTTGAAAGGGTGTGGAAGAGGAGTTGGCGGTGGGGGGGGGGGGGGGGGGGGCGGGTTGGGGGGGGGGTGTATAGGAAAAAGGAGAGGGGGGGGGGGCATTTTGTTTCTGAATGACTGTTTAGTTTTTTAAGTTCAAAGAATCCTTAAAATTCTGAAAGAAGGAGTTATTCGCCAATTCTGTCTGCTCATTTAAAATGGTATGTGGGGAATTATGTTTGTGGGTAAAAATCTCTAATTGTTCGAGAAGATCCATCTTGAATCCCTTGTCTACAGTGTGTAGGATTTGAAGGTTAGTTTTAATGTCTGTTATGGAATGTTTATTATCTGCTAGATGGGTAGCAAAAGTGGATCTATTTAAGTTGTTTAGGCGAAGTGCATCAGTGTGCTCTTTGTATCGGATCTCAAAATTTCTACCTGTTTGCCCTATGTAGTAGCAGGAGCAGCTGTCACATCTTAATTTATATATACCAGATTTTTGGTAGGGTGTGCTGGCTCTTTTGGTGTTGTGGACTATTTTGTTCTGTATTTTGTTGTTAGTGTGAAAACTTATTTTGACATTATGTGGTTTGAATAGCTTAGCAAGTTTGTATGAGATATTGCCGAGAAATGGCATACAAACGAATTTGGTTTCTTCTGCTACTGAGGTCTGGCTTACTGGTTTTGCTTTGTTAGATATAATGTTTTTATCTAATTTTTCAATTATGCTTGGGTCATAAGCATTGTTTGATGCTATTGTTTTTAATATATTGATTTCATTAATTTTTGCAGTAGGATCAGCTTGAATCTTGTTGATACGGTTAAGTGCTGATTTGAAAAAAGCTAGTTTATGCTGATTTGGGTGGCATGATGTATTGTTTATTATGACATCTGAAGTGGTGGGTTTCCTATATATCTGAAATTTATGTTTGTTGTTGTGATGTGTTATGTTTAGGTCAAGAAAATAGATACCTTTTTGGGTTTGGTGTTCTACTGTGAACTGTATTTTGGGGTGAACATTATTAAGTTTACCAGCTAAGGCCTCAATTTCAGTGGCTGTCCCATCATATAATATCAGGGTGTCATCAACATATCGTTTATAATAAATGATTTTGTCTGTTTCTATTGGGTTTGCTTTAAAGAATTTAATTTCGAGATCATTAATGTAGATGTCAGCAAGAAGGCCAGCTAGACTACTGCCCATTGCTAGACCATCATGTTGAATATATATTTTGTTGTTGAAGGTGAAGTAATTGTGGGACAGCACTAATTCAAGTAAATCCATCAGCTCACAGATTTCCATGTCACTTAACTTTTTATGTTGTAATAAGTTATTTTTTATTATTCGAAGTGTGTGTATTATAGGTATGTTTGTGTACAGGTTGATAATATCAAGGGATGCAAAGTTAGCTGCATTGGGAATGGAAATTTCTCTGATACTGTCAATCAAATCATAGGTGTTTTTTATGGAATAATTGGTTGGGAATGTATAATATTTCTTGAGTATTTCATGCAGTTTTTTAGTCACTTTGTACCCTGGGCTATTTATGGAATTCACAATAGGGCGTATCGGGTGTCCATCTTTATGAATTTTAGGTTGTGATCTAAGCTTTGGTGCTGTAGGGTTCATTATAACACATTGTTTGGCTTCAATGGATGTCAGCAGAAAGTTTTCACACTAACAACAAAATACAGAACAAAATAGTCCACAACACCAAAAGAGCCAGCACACCCTACCAAAAATCTGGTATATATAAATTAAGATGTGACAGCTGCTCCTGCTACTACATAGGGCAAACAGGTAGAAATTTTGAGATCCGATACAAAGAGCACACTGATGCACTTCGCCTAAACAACTTAAATAGATCCACTTTTGCTACCCATCTAGCAGATAATAAACATTCCATAACAGACATTAAAACTAACCTCCAAATCCTACACACTGTAGACAAGGGATTCAAGATGGATCTTCTCGAACAATTAGAGATTTTTACCCACAAACATAATTCCCCACATACCATTTTAAATGAGCAGACAGAATTGGCGAATAACTCCTTCTTTCAGAATTTTAAGGATTCTTTGAACTTAAAAAACTAAACAGTCATTCAGAAACAAAATGCCCCCCCCCCCCCCCCCCCACCGCCGACAACTCCTTTTCCACACCACACCCTTTCAAGTATCAGCATCACTTATTATTTCAAGTTAACCATCAACCTCTCATCCCAGACATCATATGCCAAGATCAGCCAATGGAAGGAGCAAGAAATTAGCTGTCATAATACTCTCAATACCAATTATCTTAAATGTAACTGAAATATAATGTAAAAAATCTAGTTTTTTATATACCTGTTAAAATTGCACAGTTAATTTATAAATAAACATTTTACTAGTTTAAGCTAATTTACATTTATTTTCTATGTAATAAAGACAAATCTCTTGTCAGTGTGTGTGATGACTAATAATGCCTCTGGTCAACTTGAAATCTTTGATACTGTAGTTATATTGCAATCTTTGGCTTGTTTATAATGTGTAAATCCTGTATTCGTATCTGTGGCTAAGTGTGTTCAGTGATGTTTACGAAAAACAAGATATATGTTTCCAACAGTGCCTCATAAAAGTAATATACATCTAGTGAAAGTTTTAACTTGTGAAATTGTGAAAAACAAGACACAATGGTTTCAAAAATACGTCCTAAAAGAGATATATATATACCTGCAGAAAGATTTATCTGTAAGTAACACCTCAAAACGTAAATTAAACTGTAAATATTTCGTGTAACTGTACCATATGTAGTGATTATTTGTTCTTATACGTTAAACATAAATTATGCTGTAAATATTTCGTGTTACTGTACCACATGTAGCGATTATTTGTTCTCGTTTCTGTCTAGCCACAGATACTCAACCACCCACACAATGGGTACAAAAAAGCACTAAATGTATATACCATCTGATGATGAGTTGCTAGGCAGCTCGAAACCGGTCATGGTTAAATAAAATACATCTACATAAAAGGCGACTGGTTGCAGTAATTTCTGAAAACCTTTTCACACCACAGTCGCAGTGTTCCACATCCACAATGGATAAAAGTCTTAGAGGGCAGGTTAACATCCAATTTCAGTTTAAATGCCAGGAACGTTTCTAAAATTATTTTACTGTAGTAAATGATGTGTGTGATCAGCATTTCAGACGAGAAGAGAATAAAAGCTTTTGATGTGTATGTAAGAATGGTGTTGACCAAATAACAAATTAGCAGATAATGAAATGAACTGGGTAAAAAGAAAATTTATTGAATAACTTCGTTGAAAGATGGGTTCAGTTGAAAGGACCCAATGAAAGCTATCAAGGAATTGTCAGTTTGGTAATGCAGGGCAATGTGAGGTGTAAATATGACAGAGGGAGATTAAGGCTTCGGTAAAGAAAAGGGTTCAGATGCAAGTATGTGGTAGTTTCGCAGATATGAAGAGGCTTGCACAAATTGGACTTACAAGGAGAGCTGCATCAAACTAGTCTTGAAGACAGGAACAACAACAACAACAACAACAACAATGGAAACAGTCATTTCAAGGTTTCATGTTCCAAACTTTTGAGAGTGAAACGTGATTCCTTCAGTAGCTCTCTATCTACAACCCTAAACTTTATTTTGTACCTGCTATGGAGTAGTTCCTGCTTCCATCAAAGCTGCTGCACAGTGATTGTGTATGGCAGAGCATCCATCCCATCACAAGCTGTTCTTCTAGGATTTGAAGAACAAATATCTTGAGCTGGAAAGATAATATACAAAGCAAAAATGAAATATTGGTGGCAGGCAATGAAAACCTCATAAATACATTTTGTTAAATTTTGCAGTTGAAGCAAAAATAGTTTCTGAAAAGAATACTATAATGTAATACAGGAAGTTGCTAAATGTGTAAATATATAAGAGAAGCCTAGTTATTGACAGATTAGAGAAATCTATGCTGTTTCAAAACACTCTTTGATTATGGAGTTACTGGTTACTGGAAGTTAGTTTTCACAGACAGATGGAGTTAAGAGGCCTAACATCGATTTGTGAAATGTTAGTTTGACTTTTATGACATGAAAAATTGCCAAATACAGGTCTTGTTGCCTTGGGAACACTGAAGATGGCAGATGGGACAGTTTGAATTCATGGAAGCTGTTTGTGCAACACTGAATCTGTTGAATCCTTCACTTGTTGGGTGTCCATAAAAGGGCAGTTGTAATAGTAGAAGAAGAAGAAGAAGAAGAAGAAGAAGAAGATGAAGAAGAAGAAGAAGAAGAAGATGAAGAAATTTAACAGTGATGTAATGATAAGTTCTGTGAAGTTTGGAATGTAGGAGATGAGATACTAGTGAAAATAAAGCTGTGAGGGCAAGCCATAAGATGGGCATGGATCCCTCAGTCAGTGGCACTTGCTTGCGAAAGGTAAAGCTCCCAGCTTTGAGTCCTGATCTGGCACGTAGTTTTGATCTGCCAGCAAGTTTCATGTTTGTAAGTTGTACCAATATAATGATGAGTTTGGAAATCATTGCAAAATTTGTACTGTTATAGTGATTAAGTGTCTCTCATTAGACGTTGCTTCATGTAATGTTCACATTGAAACTCAGGTCATTGATAGTGAGACACTTGTACCTATAATAATTACTGAAGGTATAAGGGCCACAAAAATTAGTATAATGATTTACATGTTCAGTAAACTACATATATAGGTAGTATTATTATTTTAAATGGGGACCTGGTAACATATAACTCTGGGGAGGAGGATGTAGTGGAACTGTAGCTGAAGCTTAGGATAGTTGAACTAGTACTGGATAGATAGAATAGTTTGTGATGGGAGGTACTGTGCACAGTTTATGGTCTCTTTAAGAAACTCCAAATGAGACTAACATTCTACGTAGTACACATAAAACAAAGCGTAGTATTATAGACAGGGATGTTAAATTAATCTAGGTGGCTGTTGAGAGTAATGGGATGCCTTCACTTATTACTGTAACAGAATATTATTCAAAGACATCTCACAAAACACAAAGAAATTCCAGTCAATTGTAAAGGCAGTAAGTGGCACAAAAGTTAGTCCAGGCACTTATGGACGACACAGGAAATGGAGTGGAGTGTGGCACATGAATAGCAGAAATGATGTGCAGTGTTTCAGAATGTTCCTTTACTAAAGAAAATCCAGGAGTAGTGTCCCTATTTTACACTGATCTCCAGGAAGGGTAGGAGAAGAGATCCAGAAAAGACAAACACAATCACTGTAAGATACCTTGAGATAACTTGTACAGAATGAACCTCCCCCCCCCCCTTGCCACCCTCCCCCCTTGCCCCCCTCCCCCCCTTGCCCCGCCTCCCCCCCCCCCCCCCAAGGCAACAGGTAAGGATTCCAAAAGTATCAGTCCTACAGAATGCAAGTTCTGCGTTTCTTGCACACTGCCCTGAAAGCCATGGCTCAAGGCTGTCAGGTTGGTGCAATATTTCTTGACTTGTGAAAGCATTTGACAAAAAAATGAAACAATGACCATATATGGCAAGGCTAGTCAACCTGTTTTTACCTTCTGTTGAATTTTTTATCTCCTGTTGGTAATAAAATTTTTTACCCACCCATCAGTTCTACAGTAATGGTGACTTATAAACTAAGAAAGTAACAATTACGTAACAATAATTACTTAACAAATACTTTGTCAGAATTTTATGAAAACCTAATAGAATACCTGTTGGTGGGTGGTAGTGATCTGATTGACTATCACTGATATATGCTATCCATTGAAGATTGTGAGCAGATGGAAGATTTCTCATTAGGCTGGATGCAGCACATTATTTTAAGTAGTGAGTCATCGCCAGATGTAGATGTATCTTCAGGCTCGTCCAGGGATATATGTTGGGGCTCCTGTTGTTAATGTGGTATATTAATGAACAGAGAAATAGTATTAACAGTAATCTCAGTCTTTTTGCAGGTGTTGCAATTACTGATAATAAAGTAGTACATGATGAAAGATGCACAAACAAGGTGTGTGAAAAAAAAGTAAAGAGACTGATTATTTATCTACCAAGTTTTTATATTTCTTGAGCAATAATACTGTCCCTTTCAAAGTAGCTCCCTTTGACAGCTGTACCCTGGTGGAGTCATCACTTCCAGTCTTGATAGTGGCAATGAAAGGCTTAAACTGTTACAGCTTTTAATGTGATCAGTCATGTTCTTTTGAATGATCTGCAAGGTCCCAAAATGATTTCCTTTTAAGACATTTTGCAGTTTCAGGAAAGAGAAAAGTCACAAGGAATCTAATCAGGAGAATGGGGGGCTGTAGAATACTAGGAATGCCTCTTCAGATCAAAAATTTCGTGATGGAAGGGGTTGTGTGACATGGGGCATTGTCATGATGAAGCATTCATTTGTAATCAGTGTCTAGTCTCCCTTGATTCACACTTTTCCTGGGCCTTTCATCTTTGTAAAACAATTGACAGGCAGTTTTTCCTGGAGAGAGTGTTATAACTTCAAGTTAAATAAATATATTTCAAGGACGACACAATACATGTAATTCGCAGATCAAGTAAACAAAGTACGACGTGTGTACACTTTAACAGTCAAATCAGAACTGCGTCTGAGTCTAGCGGCTGCTTGCGGCTGGCCGCTTAGGTGGCCTTGCTGCGGTGGCACTTTGAAAGATTGGCGATTCACAACACTTTTCCCCCTCTTACAATTTTTGCACAGATCTTGATGGAGGTGGCCTGTAGATTGCTAACATCCATAGGTGTTGTTTGACTGGCGATAAAGCCTTGAGGAGGAGGCTTCCTGTATGGACGGATGTGTCCCCGATGATAACAGGTTGAAATGACAGGAGACGTGGGGGTTGCATCTGCTGGGGCCCCATGCACCAATCTGCCTGTTGCGGCAAGTCCGGTTGTTATAACAGGAGACAAGCGTGATGTGTCCGCGTCCGTAGGAGAAGGAGGCAAGTAGAGTTGTTCTAACATTTGGTTCCTGCATGGGCACATCTCCTGTTGGCGTCAGTTCTTGTGGTGGCACTGAGATGATGGTGAGAGGACTGTGTTGTGAGTAATGAGATATTCCAGGATCCTGAGTGTCAGGTAGAGCCGAAGGTGGTGTAGCAGCATCCGGAACAGGTGTTGCCGGCTCACGAGGCTGAAGCTGGTCCAAATGACGCACTGCAACACCCGTGTCCATCTGGATATCATACAGGCGTCAGCTACAGTGTTGTAAGATGCGGCCAGGACTCCATTTTGGCTGCCTACCATATCCCCGTACCCATACACGGTCGCCGGTGGTGAACTGGCCAAGCAAAGGCATCCGCGGCCATGAGGTGGGAGGCTGCAGAAGAGGAAGTAGCATGCAGGGCAGTCGGCCATGTAAGTGCTCAGCCGGGCTGTGGTCGCCAATGGGGGTGAAATGGTAAGAAGCCAGAAATTGGAGAAGCACATCATCAGCAGCAGCAGAAGAAGTCAGCAGTTTCCTCATATGAGCCTTAAATGTGCAGACCAGACGTTCAGCCTCACCATTTGACTGTGGATGGAATGGAGGGGCCATGATGTGCATGACGCTGTGATGGGCACAAAAATCAGCAAAATCAGAAGAGGCAAATTGTGGGCCATTATCAGTAACGAGAGTAGAGGGAAGGCCTTCCAAAGAGAAAATGCGAGCTACAGCTTTTGTGGTTGCCACGGTGGTAGGCAACGGGCAACGGACAATGAAAGGAAAGTTAGAGTAGGTGTCAGTAGTGAGACGCCAATAAGCACCTAAAATAGGTCCCGCGAAGTCAGCATGAATACGCTTCCTGGGCTTCTCAGGCGAAGGCCATGGTGACAAAGATGACTTCGGTGCGGTGGCCTGTGACGCACAAGGGCCGCAGGCAGCGACCATATGTGCGATTTCTGAGTCAATGCTGGGCCAGTACACATGACAGCGCACCAGAGATTTTGTGCGAGAGACACCCCAGTGCCCTTGGTGAAGGAGACGCAATACCGAAGCATGCAAAGATGCAGGTACCACAACACGCAGTGAAGCATTTTTTGTGGAAAGGAGGATAACACCATCCCTATGTGTGAGGTGGTAACACAAAGCGTAGTAGTTCCGCAATCGATCAGAAGTCTTAGCGGACATATGATCTGGCCAACCCTTCTGAATACAGCATAAAACCTGGGAGAGGGTAGGGTCAGAACCCATAGCAGCCACCAGCCACCAGCCGGTCCCCAGTGAAGGGGAACCCGTCCACAACCCGCTGCTCGGGCACATCCAGGTGGAAACACAAGAGTTCATCCCTATCGAATGCCAGATCAGGACCCATGGGAAGGCGAGACAGTGCATCAGCATTCGCATGTTGAGCTGTCAGCCGGAAATGAATCTCATAATTGAAATGAGACAAGTAGAGAGCCCAACGCTGGAGGCGGTGTGCAGCCTTGTCAGGAAGTGACGTTGATGGATGAAACAAGGAAACAAGTGGTTTGTGGTCCGTAACATGATGAAATTAGGATCCATTGAGGAAAACACCAAACTTATGAAGAGCATAAATAATGGCCAAAGCTTCTTTTTCAATTTGATAATACTTTTGTTGGCCATCTGTGAGCGTTTTGGAGGCATAAGCAATGGGTTGTTCAGAACCGTCAGAAAAATGGTGGGCAAGAACTGCACCGATTCTGTATTGAGAGGCATCCATGGCAAGAACAAGATGTTGGCCAGGTTGATAAGTAGCCAGGCACGGGTCCTGTTTCAGCATAGTCTCCAATTTCTGGAACGCCACATCGCATGACACGGACCAGTGAAAAGGCATGTTTTTATGCAACAGGCAATGCAACAGCTGAGCCACCGAAGCAGTAGACGGTAGAAACCTGTGATAGTATGCTATTTTCCCCAAGAAGGCCTGCAGTTCCTTAACAGATGTAGGGGGGGAAGGGCATCGATTGCAGCGACAGTTTGCTGAAGTGGACAAATACCATACCAAGAGAGTTGAAACCCCAAGTACGTGATAGAGGCTGGAAAAAAATTTTGATTTCTGCAAATTACACTTAATGCCAGCAGTCTCTAAGACATGTAAAAATGTCGTGTTGGCAGAAGAGCCAACACCTTGTTACTAGAGGAGCCCGAAATGCACGCATCTTAGCTCGTGCAGGCTGCCGTGAGGAGGGAAGAACTATACTGACATGAGGTCTGGAACATGACAAGGAATTAGAATTCAGAAAGCGGATGTAATTAGTTTCATACTTAACTTTAATCCATTAATGATGAACATCGCTCTTGACAGTACATGAGTCACAATATTATCTGTTCAGAAGACATAGTAACTGAATATGGCGCCTTGTTAGGTCGTAGCGAATGATGCAGCTGAAGGCTATGCTAAACTGTCGTCTCTGAAAATGCTAGCAAAGTTGGCTGTACAACTGCGGCGTGTGCTAGGGCATCTCTCTAGACTAGACCTGCTGTGTGGCGGCGCTCTGTCTGCAATTACTGATAGTGGCAACATGCCGGTCCAACATATACTAACGGACCGCGGCCGATTTAAAGCCTACCACCCAGCAAGTGTGGTGTCTGGTGGTGACACCACAAAAAGTGTGCAGAGATTCTGAAGATGTTCTTCAGTGGTGGAGACATTGACAACAATGTAGTCCATGTAATTTATACACCCAGGGACAGTGAGCAATAATTGTTCCAAGAATCGCTGAAAGAGAGCAGAGGTGCTGGCAATCCCGAATGGCAATCGTTCGTATTGATAGAGGCCAAAAGGCATGTTAAGGACCAGAAACTGCCGGGAAGCAGCATTGTGGGGAAGCTGATGATAGGCTTCTAACAGGTCAAGTTTAGAAAAATACTGGCCTCCAGCAAGTTTAGTGAACAGTTCTTCAGGTTGAGGCTTAGGGTAAGTGTCGATGAGGCATTTAGTATTTACAGTGGCTTTGAAATTGCCACAGAGATTAATATCACCATTGGGCTTAGCAACGACAATGACAGGAGAGGACCACTTACTGGAAGTGACAGGAAGCAGGACCCCTGAAGCAGTGAGACGATCCAGCTCCCGTTTGACCCGATCACGAAGGGCCACAGGAATGGGCCAAGCCTGAAAAAACTTAGGCTGAGCAGTGGATTTGAGCGTGATATGAGCTTCAAAGTCGTTTGCACAGCCTAACCTAGGACAAAAAAAGGACAAAAAATGTCATTGACAAGGAATCCAATTGAGCATAAGGAATAGCATCAGAGACGATATTGACAGTCATCTATGGAGAACCCAAAAACACGACTGGCATCGAAAACAAAAAGATTCTCCGCATTACTATGGTCGACCACAAATATGGGAACAATGCAAACTACAGATGTAAGATACCTCAGCATCAAGTTGTCCCAAGAGAAAAATCTTCTGTTTATTGTAAGTCCATAATTGCCTAGTGACAGGTAGCAGGATTGGAGAACCCAACTGAAGATACGTCTGAGAACTGATGATAGTGGCAGCAGAACCAATATCCACCTGCATGCGAATATCCCGACCCAGTATTTGGACAGTGAGGAATAACTTCCCTGAAAGGGAAGAAGTACTATTGACAGACAACAAAGAAGCAGAATCAGCGTCATATTCATGAACATCATGTATGCGGTCAGATTTGCAAACGGATGACACATGACTCTTCTTTGTGCATTTGTGACACACGGACCAACGCTGTGGACAATCCTCTCGTGAATGTTTTGTAAAACACTGCGTACATGAAGGAAGTTGCCGTGGGGTTTGCTGCAGTTTCTTAGAGGTTTGTTTACGGCTAGGCTGAAGCTGCACTTGGGAGCATACTGCGGCCATGTCGGCTGGTGGGGACACACCGCATGCTTTGTCAACAGCTCACAGAGATTGTACATCCCCGATATCACCCTATGCCTCTATTTGTGCTCATGCAGTGCGAAAAATTTCAAAAGACTGAGCAATGGATAGGACTTCATCTAGAGTCGGATTTGCCAACTGAAGGGCACGTTGCCTGACTTCTTGTCGGGCGCCGACCAGATAATAGCATCCCGTACCATGGAATCGGCGTAGGATTCTTTGTGAACGTCAGTAAAATATCAACACTTTCAACTAAGGCCATGAAGTTCAGCAGCCCAAGCATGATAGGATTGATTCGGTTGTTTTTGACAACGATAAAAGGCAACACGATAGGCTACCATATGCGTATGCTTTTGAAAATATACGGATGGAAGTGAGCACATTTCAGCAAAGGACATAAACGCAAGATCTTTCAAAGGAGACAATTGCGACAACAACCGATACATTTGAGGTGAAATTCATGAAAGGAAAAGAGACATATATGTTTGGTTGTCCAAGACATGAAATGCCAAGAAGTGCTGTCGAAGACGTTTTTCGTAATCAGACCAGTCTTCTGCCGTCTTATCGTAAGGAGGAAAAGGAGGGAGAGACCATGACAAGAGACACCCCACATTGGATGCCATGACAAAATTACGAATCGCATTTGTGAGAAGTGTTTGCTGTTCAATGAGACCTTGCAATAGATGACTTAATTAGCCATGGAAACCTGTGGGTCAACCATGAAAAAGAAAAATTCACTACCTCGTCGCCAATTGTCCGAGTCTAGCGGCCACTGGCTGGCTGGCCGCTTAGGTGGCGCTGGTGCTGCATGGCTGGCAGACAGCGCCGCATGTGGAGGACGCGCGTAACTGCGCAGCGGCACTTTGAAAGATGAGTGAATCACAACAGAAGGGTTGTGGAAATCTCTGTGCCACTCCTCACTTTGCTGCTTTGTCTCAGGATCATACTCCAAAATCTAGGATCCATCACCTGTGATCACATAACTGTATCATTTGTGGTCATTGGTAGGCCTCTAAAAATCAGTGCACATATTTCTTCTGCTGAATTGGAGTTTTTAGCACCATTTTGGTGCAAACCTTTTACATGTACAAAACTTCAGTCAAAATTTGATGTATGGTGAAAGTGTTCAACAAGTTGCCCACCATCCTTATTGTTAAACGTCAATTTGATTTCTGACGAGTGTACAAATATTAGACTTTTCGTTAGTCTTTGAAGCTGGAAGTCTCACTGAGTGAAGTTTATCTTCAAGTTGTTCTCAGCTTTCCAGAAATGATTTGTGCCAGTGAAAAAGGGGTGCTCTTGATAAGAAATGTTCCCCTTAGGCCTGTTTCAACTTTTCAAATGTCACATTCCTGCATTCCACACATTAAACTGTGCTGTTCCATATTCATAGCACACAACAAAAACCCTACTTTGCTGATAGCACTCTCAAAGATAATGTGACAGCTATACAGATCTGTAATTTGGACTGAGCATCTGGAAGGTATGATTACACCAATCCACACAAGAACAACAACACAGCATTCCTAGATCACTTGCAGTGTTGTCAGTCTTATTGCTTTTCCCACACACCTTCCATCTTCAATGAAATGTTGCTAAGTTTTAATAGTGCTAACATTGTGTAACATACTGTCAAGATTTATGATATTAGTGATACTACTCAAAGTTGTTAAGGACTTGGACGCTATGCATGCACAATTTAAAAAATCTTTGTCACCCTTCTGATTTGCATGGTGCATTGTGATAATTATATGGAAGTACACAGCCATTTTCTGTATCAGTTTGCTGTCATTCATTAGAAGATGAACAACTTTAAGTACAAGTATTCTCTTATGATGAACTAAAATTATTATAATCTGCTTCAGAAATACTTTCTGTTCATCCAAACAAACTTATACAATTAAACTCAATTTGTATTTGTACTTCTATGAATTGTGAAGCAGTTCGGTGATTTCTTTCGAGAATCAGTTTCTCTCACCACGTAAAACTAAAGTGACACACCTCATTGCTGTACATTGTCGTATAAGAAGTGAGCAAATATTGAATCCTTTCTTCAACTTTTTAAACATGTCACATTTGTATATTGCTTTAAATGTCTAGAAATTTAAAACTGAGCACTTCACATTATGGAGAAATGTAGTGTCCTGTGATTACGCTGTCAGTGAGTTGTGATCTGAATTGGTCAACATGTACAGATACTTGTGTAGCAGTTTGTGGAATGATTACATAAGCATATTCATCAGTGAATCAAGTGGCAGACTTTTTCACAAAATACTAGAGAACTGAGTAAGTCTATATAAGAGACTGCTTGCAGAACTCACATCAGGCATGTGGAAGCTGTATCAGAGATGAGTAACAGGAATATTGATTATATAAAGGGAAGGGTAGCAGAGATAGTGACAGGTAGGTGGACACATGGAAGGATATGATGGATATACTAACTGGGGTGTTCAGTAGTTCTGGCAGTTGTGCCAGTGGAGAAGAGATGTACAAAACAATTCTTATCAGGGATACAATCAGAACCGCTCACTCACTGAAACTGACAATCTCTTTTAGATGATTTACCACTCAGCATTCGCTTGACAAATTAAATGAAGGAAAGGTGCTTTGCCTTCTTCATTAAACATCATTATACCTGTATTTTCAGGTTATTTCAACATTTACTGTAAAATTTTTAATGATTTTGTCTTTACTTTTTTTTGCAGTTTTAATATTTTGGGGTCCTACATTACAACTTGTGTATTTCTGTACCATCAGTGTTTAATTTCATGAAAGTGCTGAGTATGCAAGGATAATTGATCATTTCCTTTCACATAATTTGCTGTCAAATGTACAGTTCGATTTCAGAACTGTGCTAACAACTGAAAACGCTACAATGCTATATTACGCTGAAGTGCCAAAGAACCTGGTACAGGCATATGTATTCAAATGCAATTATATGTAAACAGGCAGACTGTGACACTTTGGTTGGTGCCACCTATATGAAAGAAGTGTCTGGAGCAATTGTTAGGTCGGTTCCTGCTGCTATGGCAGGTTATTGAGATCTGTGTTTGAACGTGATGTTATAGTCGGTGCACGAGCGATGGGACGCAGCGTCTCCTATGTACTGATGAAGTGGGGATTTTCCTATATGATCATTCCACAGGTGTATCGTGATTATCAGGAATCCAGTAAAACATCAACTCTGACAGCTGCACCCGGAAAAATATCCTGCAAGAAAAGGACCAACAACAACTGAAGAGAATCATTCAACATGACAGAAGTGCAACCCTTCCACAAATTGCTGCAGTTTTCAATGGTGTACCATCAACAAGTGTCAGCATGTGAAACATTAAATGAAACATCATCAGTATGGACTTTCGGAGCTGAAGGCTCACTCTTGTATCCTTCATTGCATGACACAAATATTTATGCCTCGCATGGGCCTGTCATAACTGACATTGGACTGTTGATACTGGATACATGTTCCCTTGTCAGATGAGTATTGTTTCAAATTGTACCGAGCAGATGGACGTGTATGGGTATGGAGACACTCATGAACCTATGGACCCTCCTCATCAGCAGGGGACTGTTGAAGCTGGTGGACACTCTTTAATGGTTTGGGAAATTTTCTATTGGAGTGATATGTGACCCCTGACGTGTCTAGATATGACTCTGTCTGATCACCTGCACTCATTCATGCCCATTGTGCATTATGACAGACTTGGGCAATTCCAGCAGGACAATGCGACACACCACGTTTCCAGAATTGCTCCAGAGTGATCCCAGGAACACTCTTCTGGGCTTAAACACTTCCGCTGGCCACCAAACTCCCCAGATATGAGGATATCTGGGATGCCTTGCAACGTGCTGTTAAGAAAAGATCTCCATCCCATCGTACTCTTACAGATTCTTGGTATCAGTTCCCTCCAGCAATACTTCAGATATTTGTTGAGTTCTTGCCACATCCTGTTGCAGCACTTCTGTGTGCATGCAAGGGCCCTGCAGGATATTAGGCAGGTGTACCTCTTTCTTTGGCTCTTTGGTGTATTTCCTCTTTGGGGTACTGGATGGATAAAACAAAAGGTTTCAAACACTAGTCACCTTACTTAATTAAGGCATTTGATTGTGTCAATCACAAAATTTTGCTCCAGAAGTTGGACCATTGTGGAATGTGGGGAGTGGCTCACAATTTGTTGATCTCCTTAAGAACAGAACAGAAGGTTGTTCTTCATAGCACTGAGAATTGCTACGATGTGGAATCAGAGTGAGGCACAGTTAAATGGGGGGCAACATAGGGTCAGTTCTGAGGCCACTCCTGCTCCTTATTTATATAAATGATGTGCCTTGTAGCACTAGAGATCAGAGGCAATTCTAGGTCAGTCAAGCGGTGGACAAATGATGTGGTGGGAAGGGAGTAAGGGGTTTGGGGGAATGGAATATCGCTTAACAAAAGAAGAGTTGGGGGTCCTCCACAAACAAAATGTTAAAATTTGGTGTTGCCTAATGTAGTTTTTGGTAACTGTTTTGGAGTTCAGGGTGAAATCATGTCTACAGAATGTGTGTGCCTAGGAAAATAATATGATTTGACACAGATGTCTGGCGATTTTGAAGGTTTTGTCCGGGGTCAGCAGTTTGTTTTGGCAGGCATACCCAGCATATTTAGCTTTCTTGATTATTGTAAGTGGTACTCAAATGTGGGTCACTCCAAAAGAAATGAACACTATTTTCTTAAAATCCATCTTTTATTCTACATGTTTGAAAGTTTTACAGTGTGTAGATATATCCATTAGGAACAATATTTTCATTTCTCCACATAATTTCCACCCCTCTCAACTGCCTTACGCCATCATGGAACCAGCGCCTGTATACTCACATGGTAAAATACTGGACCAACCTGTTGGAGCCACTGTTTGGCAGCATGTGCAAGGGAGTCATCATCTTCAAACCTTGTTCCACAAACAGAGTCTTTCAGTTTCCCAAGGAGATAATAATCACATGGAGCCAGGTCAGGACTCTAAGGCAGGTATTTCAGTGTTGTCCATCTGAGTTTTGTGATCGCTTTCATGGTTTTTTGACTGACATGTGACCATGCATTGTCATGCAATAGGAAAACATCCTGCTTTTGCTGATGTGGTCAAACATGAATCTGTCAAGCTTGAAGTTTCTTCAGTGTCATCACATATACATCAGAATTTATGGTGGTTCCACTTGGCATTATGTCCACACGCAAGAGACCTTCAGAATTGAAAAACACCGTAGCCATAACTTTTTGAGCAGAAGGTGTGTGTTTGAATTTTTTTTTCTTGGGTGAATTTCCATGATGCCACTCCATCGATTGCCTCTTCGTCTCTGGTAAAAGATGATGGAGCCATGTTTCATCACCAATCACAATTCTTCCAAAAAATTCATCTCCACCATTGTCGTACTGTTCCAAAAGTTCACTTCATACCATTTTTCTTGTTTCTTTGTGAGCCGCTGTTGACATCCTGGGAACCCACATGGCACAAACCTTTTTCAACGCCAACACTTTCAATATTCTGCAAACACTTCCTTCCCCTATCCCAATGTAGCGTGACAATTCGTTCACTGTGATGTGTCTGTCAGCAGTCTGTCTGTCTGTCAGAAGGGGTATACACTTCTTTCCCCCTAAGGTAAGTCTTTCCGCTCCCAGGATTGGAATGACTCCTTACCCTCTCCCTTAAAACCCACATCCTTTCGTCTTTCCCTCTCCTTCCCTCTTTCCTGATGAGGCAACAGTTTGTTGCAAAAGCTTGAATTTCATGTGTAAGTTTGTGTTTGTTTGTGTGTCTGTCGACCTGCCAGCACTTTTGTTCGGTAAGTCACATCATCTGTGTTTTTAGATATATTTTTCCCATGTGGAATATTTCCCTCTATTATATTCATATCATTAATGAGAAATTAACATTGATGAGTGGTAAATGTGTAGAAGAGAGAAACTAACTTTGTGATGACTATAGATTGGATTAACTTACATTTACTTTCATTCCAAGTGATCCATAGCTAGGAGATACTCCAGGATGTAGAACATGTCAGAAAAACAATAATACATGACAAATATTTACAACTCAAATAAATAAGCTAATGTCCATTCCACAGGTCCCAAGTGGAATGATCGTCATTCTTTAATGAACATTATATGAAAGAATCATTTTACAAATACTAATGCACTGAATTTAAAATAAAAAAGTTTTTTTTTAATTTATTTATTAGGTAATAAACGTGTAATACAACTACTAAAATATTTACGGTGAACATATTACTGCACTTAAATGGCGAAGTTAGATTATACTCACACACACACACACACACACACACACACACACACACACACACACACACACACTTACAATGAACACACAAATCAATTGGGTCTACTGAGAAATTCAGCAATGGAATAGGAGGAGTTGGCCACAGATAAATTCTTTAGGCTTCTCTTAAACTGAATTTCATTGGTTGTTAAGCTTTTCATGGCTGCTGGCAAGTTATTGAAAATGTGTGTTCCTGAATAATGCACACCTTTTTGCACAAGACTAAGTGACTTTAAATCCTTGTGAAGATTATTCTTATTTCTAGTATTGATTCCATGAATTGATCTGTTGGTTTGAAAAAGTGATACATTTTTAATGACAAATTTCATTAAAGAATCAATATATTGGGAAGCAGTAGTTAGTATCCCTAGTTCCCTAAACACATTTCTGCAGGATGTTCTTGAGTTCACACCACATATAACTCTGACTGCACGTTTTGTGCCCAGATAACTTTAGCTTGGCCTGATGAATTACCCCAAAAAATAATTCCATATGACATTATGGAATGAAAGTAAGCATAATATGCCAGCTTTTTCACTTTTATATCCCATATGTCTGACACAATTCACATTGCAAATAGAGATTTATTAAGACGCTTCAGCAGTTCTGTGGTATGCTTTTCCCACTTGAATTTATTATCAAGCTGTAATCCCAAAAATTTAACACTGTCCATTTCTTCTATTTGCTTCTCGTCATTTGTTAGGCATATACTTGTGGGACACCCCTTACAAGTTCTGAACTGCATATAATGTGTTTTTTCAAAATTTAGTGACAAAGAATTGGCTAGGAACCAGTGATTCATGTCCACAAATATTTTATTACCTGATCTTTCTAAGACTACATGTGATTTGCTATTTATTGCAATGTTTGTATCATCGGCAAACAAAATAAACTTGGCATCTGGTAATGTTACAAATGAATGGTCATTGATATACACAAGAAAAAGTAAGGGCCCAAAAATGGAACCTTGTGGGACCCCTAATGTAATTAGTGTCCAGTTGGATGATGCCTGATAGTTTGATACATGTCTCTTTCCTAATATCACCCTTTGTTTCCTGCCAGAGATATAAGATCCGAACCATTTTGCAACATTTCCCGTTACACTATAATATTCTAATTTACTTAAAAGGATATTGTGATTTACGCAGTCAAATGCCTTTGACAGATCACAAAATATACCAGTTGCCTGAAATCTTTGCCTAATGAATTAAGCACATTTTCACTGTAAGTGTAGATAGCCTTCTCAATATCAGAACCATTTAGAAATCCGAACTGTGACTTTGACAGTATGATACTTGAGATAAGATGGTTATGAATTGGATTGCGCATTACATTTTCTAAAATTTTTGAGAATGCAGGCAAAAGTGAAATTGGATGGAAATTTGATGCTATTTCTTTATCTCCCTTCTTAAACAGTGGCTTAACATCAGCATATTTTAACCATTCAGCAAATATTCCACTGTTAAACAACTGGTTACACCGATAGCTTAATATTTTACTTAACTCAGAATCACATTCTTTAATTAGCTTTGTTGATATTTCATCATACCCCCTAGATGTTTTTGATTTTAAAGATTTTATGATGGACATTATTTCTGCTGGGGTAGTGAGGGTCAAATTCATATTATGGAAGTTACTTGAAATGTCTGGTCTGAGGTATTCCATAGCAGCATCTACAGAACCTGAAAACTCCATCTTTTCAGTAACAGTTATGAAATGTTTGTTAAATAGGTCTGCAACACTAGACACATCTGTCACCGATGTTTCATTTACTCTTAATGCTATTTGTCCCTCTACAGTCTGGTTCTACTGGTCTCCTCCTTCACTATATCCCATATTGTCTTTATTTTGTTATCTGATATGACTTTCTTTTCCTTGTAATATATTTGCTTTGATGTCCATATTAAAGTCTTTAATATTTGCAATATTTCTGGTAATGTGCTATAGCATCAACATCAGAACTGTTTTGGATTGACAGATACAGTTTTCGTTTTGTTTTACAAGATACCGCTATTCCTTGAGTAATCCATGGCTTCTTTGTAGACGTTGCTCCAACCTTGGTACGTTTTTGAGGAAAACAGTGTTCAAATAAGGTAAGCACTTTATTAGCAAAAGTGCTATATTTTTCATTCATGCCATGAGCACTCTAAACACCAGTGCAGTGAATGTCTCTGAGGAGTGTCCTAAAATATCCAATATTTGGCTTATTGATTACCCTCTTGAGCTCAGATTTAACAGATTTTATATCCTGTTCAGTGTTAACATTTAACAGAAGGGACTGCATGTCACAATCTGAGAGGCCATTGATTCTTGGTTTTGTAATATAATTTTGTTCATTGGACTTTTCTATAGAGATACTATCAATGGCTGTGTGAGAGCAATTGGCTACCCTAGTGGGAAACTTTACAGTGGGAATTAAGTTGAATGATAGTGTTACTAACCCAAATAAGTTCTTATTGGTAGAGTCATTAAGGAAATCTACATTGAAACCACCAGCAACCACTATTTCTTTGTTTTTGGTTGTTAAATGGGCCAGTACAGCTTCAAGGTGGTTTACGAACAGATTAAAGTTACCAGCAGATGCTTGATATACACTTAATATTATGGAGGATTTTTTGTGAAATTCTACTTCTGTTTGCACAGCTTCCATATGCTGTTCTAGGCAAAATTTATGAATGTCTATGTTCTTAAATTTATGACAGTTCATGATAATTTTGGCAATTCCTCCTTTCTCCATTTCTGATCTACAAAAGTGAGATGCTAACCTAAACCCTGTAACACTTAAAAGTTCTATAACAGTAGTCACATGATGTTCAGAGAGGCAGATTATGTCAGCTGTGTTTGAAGACTAATTCATCTATGCAGACAATTAATTCATTAATTTTATTTCTCAGTCCTCAAATATTTTGATGCAATAAAGATAGCTGACATTTCACATTGACTGAGTTAACAGTGGGTAAAGTTAGAATATCTGCTGAGTGTTGAAAATTCTTAACCGATGGCTGTTTATGCTGATGCAATAAGCTAGAATTATGTTTCTTGGTTTCTTTCTCAAACTGAAGGTTTGTCTCAGTCCTAACCTCTCTTAAAATTTGCTTTCTTTCTGTCCTCCCTACCCTAAAAAAGGGTCTTTTCTGAACCCTATAACCAGTGGTATTTTATCACTCATGACAATGCCTCCCGCCCTTTAACTTTCTTGCTATTTTCCCAGCAAGTTTACCCATCCCCTTCCTGTTGAGGTGAAGGCCATGTCTAGTATAATCCCACCTATTGAGAGAATCAACAGGAACCACACCAGTGTGTGATCCTGCACCCGACATAAGCAACCGTTCCAACTCCAAATTAACTCTCTTGATAGAAGAGTTCAAATAAGGTCGGTCATGGCACCCAAGAACAGATACAAACGCAACACTAGTATGCTTCAATAGTGATGCAATCTTTGGCAGTTCACACTCTATACTGTACCCAGGATCTCTGTCAATACTATTACCTGCCTCACCAACTATAACCACGGAGTCTTCCTTAGTGAAATCTTTGCAAAGTGATCCTAAATTCTAAATCCTCTGTCGCCTGCTCCAGACCAGCACTAGGTTGAAAAAAAAAATGGCAACCTGGTATTCTGATCCTAGTTCATCCTGAAAAAGTTGGCCAACACCTCTTCCATGGGAATTAGGTAGTAGTACGTGGAGGCTTCTGAAAAACGATGCAAAGATGAAGTCAGAGGTGCCAAGAAATTTTGTGTGGAAGATTGGGTTAAATAATAAATAAAAAAAGTAAATAAAAATATAGTTTCGAAATTGGCTGAAACGAAGAAACAAAGGGAAGAGATACAAAATCAAAACCATAGATTATATAGTATACCAAACAGTCTTTCATTTGTTAGTTTTAAGAAATTTAATAATTTTGAACCCTATGAGATAGGGCATCCACTGGATTTCAATATGGAATTTAATGATTTGCCTGAAATGTGAAGTGGTAAAGAGAAAATGTAATTTGTGAGGGGCTTTTTGAAAGGGGATGCTTATGGATGGGCAGCTCACATAGCTGATAGTTGTACTTCATGGCAAAGCTTTGAGAAAGCGTTTTTAGATGAATATTGGTCGAAAGAGAAGCAGCAGAGAATTTTTAGTAAATTTTGGGGGAGGGGAGAGATTTGACTCTAGGAATGATACTGTGAAGGCTTCTGTCAGCTTTGGACATACAAACTGAAATATTTGGACAAAGAGCTAGGTAGTGAATTAATAATTATGGGTTTAGAAACTTCAGAAACTTGGATAATTGCTTGTACCTGCCCCTATGGGTAATATCAGTGATTTCTTGAATTATGTTGATAAGGTGTAGAGGGTGAAGCCATCAATGGAAGATGGTAGGAAGAATTTTGATGACTATAATCAATCAAGGAGAGAATTTCAGGTAAATAGGATGAACAGAACTAATTACAATAGAAATTCAAGGAATGGTTGGGTGGAGGATAGCTAGAATGGGCACAGAATTGGTAGGAGAAATTCAAGTAAAAGAAATTGAGGAGATGGCTTTAATTCTGAATCAAACCATTTAAACTAGATAATGCTCCAGTTTTGGATTGCACTAGAGAAGGTAGTGATGTAGAGCCAGTTGTGTATAATTGTGCTGTGATCACACATAAGGGTAATGTAAATGATAGAAGTAAGACAAGTGTAATTTATAATTGTAATGAGATGTTGAATGATGGTGTGGGTAACAAATGTTCATTCTGAAAAAAGAGAGGAGGAAGTTATTGTAATAAAATAAAGTGATGAAACAGAGCATGTTGCTGTTGCTCAGGATGTCCAAAGTGTCAAAATGGATGTTAAATTTTTAAGAGAACATAAAGAATTCAGGTGTTCTGCTTTGTGGTCTAAACGGCAAACAAGGATCAACCAATTTGCCAAGTATTTGAGGACAGTATAAGTGGTAGTGGGTGTAATTCTGATAGTAGTTTTAATGATGATAGCAATGACAAATCCAGCAGTGATGAGGGTTAGGTATTTCAATTTATAGTTGATAATGATGCCCATGCCATAAGTAAAGAAAGAGTAGAGGAGGATGATATTAGGCCTAATGAAGAGTCAGAGTTTGAGAGAGGTAATGAGGAAGAGGATGATGCTATCTGTCATTTTACTGTGTCTGATAATCAATTTTGTAAGCAGGATGATAGTTTTTCCAGGAAAAGGATTAATGAGGATTTGTTGTATGAAGAAGATCACATGATAAGTTAAAAGGGAGTGTGGCACCCTGTAATAACAGCAAGGGTACAAGGTATACAAGTTAAGTGTGTACTGGACAGTGGTAATGATTTGAATGGCATTTCACAGACATTTTTTGAATCTATCAAGAACACAGAGGTTGTAATAGTGATGCTCGTTTCTGGAATAAAAAATTATTGGTGCTAGTGCAAGTGAAACAAGAGATACTGTGAACAGTGGAATTGGCAGTACAGCTGTTGGAGTGCAATTTCTTGGTGATTCAAAATCTCAGCATTGATGTAATACATGGTATTGGTTCCATGTTGAAATGGTGTGTAAATGTAGATTTTTTGCTAGTAGTGAGTTTAGCTTTAAGTTCAATGGAAGTAGGGACGAAGTATCATTTTTGGAAGATGTGAACAAGTGTGTGGAAACTGAATCAGATTTGCCATTAAGATTTTCGACTACAGAGCAGGTTACTGAGGAATAAGAGGAGGAGAGAGTGAGATTGGAGAGAATAAAGAGAGTTGAAGATGTTGAAGGTATTACAAACAATCAAAGGGAGGAATTAATGGGTATTCTCCCGAGCAACTGTAAGGCATTTTCTGACAGGCCAGGTTTGGTAAAATATTTTGAGTGCAAATTAAAGTTTAAGGATGATGAACCATTTTTTCAAGAAGCCTTATATTATTCCACTTTCAAAAAAGGAAACAGTGAGAAAACAAATTCAAAATATGGTCTCATGGGGGATTATTGAAAGGTCAAACAGCAGGTATAATAACCCACTTATGGTCGTAAAGAAGAAGAATGGTGGTATCAGGTTGGTTCTGGATGCCAGGAAGTTGAATGAAATTGTAATAGAGGAGAGTGACAGACCAGCTTAAGTAGATGAAATTTAGCAAAAGTTCCATGGATGTAAATTTCTGACTTCTTTTGATGTGACTCGTGACTGAGCTATTGACCAATAAAATAAGTCTATGTAGATGATGTCCTAGTAGTGACTGCAGAATGGTACAAGCACTGTAAGGTTATGAATGAAATACTGACAACTATGTATAGAGGAGGTATGAAACTAAAATTAAGTAAATCTTAATTTGTAAAGAAGGATATTTCATTTTTTGGACACAGGATTAACAAGGAAAGTATACAGCCTGATCCAGAAAAGTTTGCTGCTATTGCAGATTTCCCACCCCCCAAAGAACAAGAAGGGTTTTAAAGCTATGTTTGGCTTCATATCAGATTGGTCATTTAACCATCCTTGCCCTGGTAATTAGTTGAAAAACGATGTGGTGTAGAATTGGACACGGTAATGTGGAGAGGCATTTCAGAGTTTGAAAAAAAATTAGTAAATAGTAAGAAGTTAGGACATCCAAATATTTCACTGCCTTTTTGTATGAGTACTGATGGAAGTTTATAGTGTTTGGGGGTAGAAATTTTCCAATTAATACTTACTGAGATGAGGGTTGAACACACAACTATTGCTTTTGCTATCAGAACATTACAGCCACATGAAAGGACTATTACTTTCCAGAATTAGAGGCTTTGGCAATTACTCCTGGGTTTCAAAAGTTTGAGTACTATTTGCTTGGACTTGAGACCATAGTGTATATAGATCATAATGCTTTGATAAATGCAGGGTCCAGGGTGAAGCACACCAATTTCACTGTGTGGGCTGCGTATTTGCAACAATTTGATTTGGATGTAAGGTATGTAAAAGGAAAAGCCAATTTTGTGTCTCATGCATTATCTCACACCAGACAAGTGTATCCCCAATGTTTGCATAGTAGAGTAATATTGGAGTATGTGTATGTGGAGAAAGTGTTTGCACTGCAATCACCGACATAATGTAACTGCGGCGGAATAAGGGGAACCTGGCCGCATTCACCAAGGCAGATGGAAAACAATCCACAGGCTAGCTGGCACACTGGACCTCGACATTAAACTGCCGGGCAAATTTGTGCCAGGGACTGGTATGCTTTCCCACCCAGAAAGAAGTGTGTTAGACTGTACGGCTAACCAAGCCGGCTTAAATTGGTACCTTGGTTAAAGAATTTCTGTCTAAAACGTAAGGTAAGGAGAAAATGAAAAGTGTGAACATATGAGGAGGATAATTAACATCTAAAGTAATCTGCTGATTGGTGCAGCAGTGGAGGCAATATGCAGTATGATCCATCTTGGATGCCAGGTCTTAATATTAATTGTGGTATAATAGATGTGTTTGTCTTCAATGGCATCAGTATATTGAGATAACAATTTACCTATACAAGTGTGTCATGGTACAGCCTCATATAACATAAGGAAATTACAACTTTAAACATTGTTGCCTAGAGTAATTTGTGGAAATAATAAGCAAGATTTGTATGTATATCACACTTCAAGCTAAGATGTTAAGTAATTTAATGGAGAAAAGTGAAATAATAGACATTCTAAGTGATAATTTTGTCTGGTTGGTAATGAGCATTAAGTTTGCCATAGCATAAGAATTTTTACTTTGGAGTGTTTTTCAGTGGAGTCAGTTTTGCATTAGGTAAGCAGAGCAGGTGTTTATTTATTAGATAATGAAATAATAAAAGAGTGAATAATGTTATTGACTTAAGGGTTAGGGAGCCTGTCTCTGCAGTTGATATATTTTTTAATAATGTGCTCCACTAGTTAACTAAGTGAGAATGCAGCTGACAGACATGCTTGAGTAATGAAAAAGATAAATGTATACAAACAAATATGGTGTAAATATATTAATGATCTAACTGTGAAATAAGCAACATTGGGTACTGTTTATATTGTGCAATTCATGACACTGCAGCTGGGAATGAGAGATTAAAAGAAAGAGTAATATTTACAACTCATATAAGGCTCCATTATTCAATCTATATGTTATCTGGAAACATCTATTTGTTTTCTGAGGAATTCTGAGATTAAAGTGGATACTGAAATGAAGAAAAGTAATTTTGCTGATTAGCTGATAACTGTGATGATAGACTGATGTAAATATTCTGACAGGTCAACTATTAGCTAAAATTTTGTGATTTTTGTGAGGATTTAATTTTCAGTTTGAATGAGACTAGTGCTTAGAGTTGATTAGAGAAGTGGGGCAATGATTTGGTACAACTTCCATCCCCAGAAATTTTGATTTGAATAATAATTAAGTTATCATCACATAAGTCTTTTTCTTTTTGTAATGTAAGGATTAGTAAATATAAACTACTGCACATCTTGAGTTTTTGCTATTTTGCAGTTGGGAAAGAGACCCACATCTTTCAAGTTTAACCATTTTCAGGCAGTTATGACTTAGAGTAATGTTTTGTGGTGTAATGTGCACTTTATTTATAAAAAATTCTAATCCACACCTTGCGTACTATAGTCAATTTTAGTGCTAATTGTTAAAATGTTATGAGAACTATGTGATGTACTTATTTATGATTCAAGAACTATTATTTGCCATTAGTGTTAAACTTTTTTTTTCTTTAGACTTAAGTTTCAAGAAAACGTAAGTGTAGTAAAGTAGTGTATTTTGTCTCATTTTTTAATGTGCTGTGGTGGAGGAGAACCACTTTCATACTAACTGCCACTTGTACCTGTTGCGGGCATGGGCGACTTGATGAGAAACTGCGTAACAGCTCATTAAAAGTGTGAAAGTGCTTCTGAAAAATACCAAACATTGAGCAAGTGAAATTTTCTGCCTGAAAGTGAACTGGAATGCACAGTGCAATTTAACTTGTTGCAACCCATGGGAATTTATTATTTGAATCAAGTAATATGTATCTTAGAATGTAACCTTTGTTTACCCAAAAAAGACATCACATATGATGAAGATGCTTAACTGTTTTTAGAAGTATAACTTGTAGATATCTTATGTAAATGTACACTACACTGTATGTAAATATTTTGTATGGGGTTTTTGTATGGCCAGTTCACATAAGTATAAATTTGAAAAAAAAATTTGAACTGTGGTTTGGATAAAATTTCATATGTTTATTCTTTTGTGTGTAGAATTTTAACCCACTGTCTGGGGTCACTGGTGGTCAGTAAATTGCCCAGTTAGCTATTTGCAATATCTATCTACTCAATCCAATGAGGGATGATGTGATGAAGCAATTCAGGATAATTTTTCTTCCCCTCTTGTTTTGCAGTGAGCCTCTTCTGACTAATTACCATTAGCATACATGAGTATAACCTGCATTTTCATATAAGAAAAAGGTTGGCTCCCAGTTTTAAAAAAATTTAACACCTGATCTAATTTTGTGCTTAGTGTTATGTATGTAATTGGTATGAAAATTTTTTTTGACTATTGCTACTTAGTATCCTTCATCATAGGGTGAAATCAGTAATTGTTTTGTAAATTAAATTCTGTTGTTGACATATAAACAAATATAAATTCTGTAATAATCTAAACATTTGGAAGACAAAACACTAGCATTCTTATGTATTTATTTCACTCTATTCAAAAACTAGTTATTAAAGCCACCCCTTAATTAATTCCACAGTAATTAACAGTTTGTTAGAAGTATTGTATATGTAACAGTATTTGTTAATTTCATGATTTAAACAACTAAATTGGCTTAACCCTCACCATAGTAGAAACTGTTGAAAAGAACCAATTTTTTATGTATTCAATTAATTTAATGACTAAGTTTTAACCCTTTAACTGCTCTGGACATTTTAACATGCACGCCTTTGCCCCTGTCCCTGTCCCAGTCGATCAATCAATCTACTGTGTAGAAAGGTTTATTTACTAGTATTCTGTACAACTTAGCTTTGAAGATATTGACAGGTAACTCTTTTAAATCTATACTTAACTTATTGTACAACTTAAGTCCAAGAACTAAATATGAATTCTGTGACTTGGATAGGTTTTGATATGGTACATCTAAACATGATTTGTTCCTGGTGTTATGGCTATGCACATCCCTTCTTAATGATATATTTAAAATATTGTTCCTAACATACAATAGAGCATTATAGATGCAAAAGTTTATTACCGTCAGGCATTGCAATTTAACAAACAAGGGTTTACAGTGTTCTAACTTATCGGAATTGGTTATTATTCTTACTAATTTTTTCTGTAAAAGTAGAATGCCCTTTATGTGACTGCTATTGCCCCACAATAAGATTCTATATGATATGATACTTTGAAAGAAAGCAAAATATGCTGATCTTATATAACTATTACGGACATGTATTTTTATGTTTCTAATTAAATCGATAACTCTTGAGAGTCTGGCAGATAAATGTTTGACGTGTGGTTCCCATGTCAACTTGTTGTCTACTAAAACACCTAAAAACTTTCTACTTTCTAAGTCATGATTCTCTCTTAAGCAGAAGGAAAGTGCCTGGGTCTTACTTTCATTTAGTAGAAAACCATTTGCTCTAAACCATAATGAACTCTGAACAAAGGTACCTTTAACTATATTTTTTAGTGTATTTAAATCTGAGCTTTTATTTAAAAAAGTTGTGTCATTGGCATACTTTATTGTGTGAGAGTTTACAAAAGATGGCAGGTCATTAATAATAAGTAAAAACAATAGAGCTCCAAGTACTGAGCGCTGTGGCATGCCAGACCTAACATTAATCAGATCTGACTACTCCCTGTTAATGCATGCTACTTGTTGGCAGTTCTCAAGGAAGGATTTAATCATATTTATGCTGCTATTAGCAAAACCATAATAGGATAACTTATTCAGTAAAGTATCATGGTCCACACAGTCAAACGCTCTGCTCGGATCACAAAATGTAGCCTGAGCAAATCCCCTAGCCTCAAACACATCCAGAACAAATTTTACAAGCATGTGTCGTGGATTTACCTTTCATGAATCCATATAGTTTGTCACTGATTAAGTTTAAGTTATCTAAATACATACTAACATGATTATACATAATTGTTTCGAGAATTTTTGAGAAAACAGAAGTTAACGATACTAGTCTGTAACTAGCGGGACAGTTCTTATCAACTTTCTTATATACTGGGACCACTCTAGATATTTTTAGTACATCAGAAAACTTGTTTTCAGCTAGACATTTTTTTACACAGTAGGTTAAGGGATCAATTATGCAGTCAATAGTATCTTTCAATAAGTTACATGATAAATCATAGTAATCACTGCTATCTGAGGCTTTGAAATTTTTAACTGTTTTCAGAATTTTATTGGTACACAGCTCTGTGAAGTTGAAAATGCTCTGGTGGGGCCTTTCAAAATAGTTGTCAATGAAGTTATAGGCATTTTCTAGAGGTTTGTCTATTGAGCTGCATATTTCTCCAATAGATTGGACGCAGAATTTATTGAATTCACCTGGGGATATGGCAAAAAGTCTTTTTCTCTAGTGTGTGCCACAAAGTTAATTATACTCCAGACTTTTTTGCATTTATTTCTAGACTTTTCAATGAGGGCTGTATTATATAGCTTCTTAGCATCATTAATAGCCTGTCTATAATTACACTTGGCTCTGGAATATAATTCTATATGTAGTTCAGATTTGCTGTTCTTGTACATACCAGAATAGAGCATAACAGTGTCTTTCATTTGCCCTAACTGTGGCGTATACCATTCCCTGTTTTTCCTTCTCTTATAACAACTACTATCTTTAATATTTAGCACCGCCTACACAAAAGTATAGTAACCTAGATCTCAACACTCCCTGTGAGAAACTGCAAATTGAAACATCAGGTATAGTAATTGAGTGCCTTAAAATATTAGTAGTAGTAGTAGTAATAGTAGTAGTAGTAGTAGTCCACAGGTCACCTAGTGGCAAACACCTTCAGAGCACACAGCGACAGGTACAAAGGCATGCATGTTAACACATCCAGAACAGTTAAAGGGTTAATTGTAATTTCTGCAAATTTAACTTCGAATAATGTGTAGCTTCAGCACGTATTATTGTGAGGATATATAAGGGCCCAATTTTAGGTCCCAAGACAGTCAGTCCATGGCTGAGTTTAAGAAGAGAAATCCGTGTTGGTTAGATCAACAACAATGTATCAACTTAACTGTGCAATAAGTGTAACAAAATTAGGCCATGTGTTAAAACAATGACAATGTCTATTCCATATGTACCTGATTATTCTGGAAGAACTGTGAATTACATTTTTACTGTTCATAGATATTCAACACTAAACTATTGTAACAGTATGTTGATGTTTGCCTGAAAACTATTAATGAGAGTTATCGAAAGTTAAACAGTAGTGCACTGGCCATATTAAATGTGTATATGGGAGGTTGTGTGAAGTGAAAGTAAACAACTCTTAATTGCAAATGTGTACCTGTGGGCTTCATTATTTACGGCAGACAGTACTGCATTTCCAGCCCCTATTTTTGCAGCTAGTACATTGACACAGAGGACAACAAATGGAAAAATAAAGAAGACAAACTAGCACATAATGACTCCTTACAGTGGCTCCAACAGCTTTGCAAGGACATGATCTTTAACTGGATACCTGGCCACATCAGGATACAGGGAATCGACATGGCCAACAGAGCAGCCAAGGAAGCATTTTGGGATGGTGGTGTTTGTCAGAGTCCCATCCCTAGGCATGCTGTCATCTCATTATCGAACTGTCTCATCACGTGTCTGTGGGAAACCTGTCTGTCACCTTCAGCCATTTAAACTGTGGTTCCCCAAATTGATCGCACAGTCATGACACACTTTAGACTTCGTGTCACCCTCTAAGCTGGAAGCAGGTTCTGCTTACCAGTCTGTGCACTGGACATAGCCCTTCCACAAATGGCTTCCTCTTCTTGTGGGAGGATCCATTACTCTTAGGTTTGTGGGGTCATTTGCATCCAAGTGATAAACTTCTGGACAAGACTCCTAGATGACCAATTATAGGAACTGGAGAACATGCTGTGTGTCTACCCAGTTGTAAAAGCCTGTATAAGAGAAAGGCACCACTCATATATAGTGGTAGGAAGGTTGGCACCCCCACACACCATAGGAAATAGTATTCTCACTCGCTGTTGAGGTCTTTAAGACTATTTGTATTCTTAACTAGTTCTAGAGAGTAGAATTATTTGTCAAGCAGATAAGATTTCGTTTTGTTTGTATTGAGTTTTATTACCTATTAAATTCTTTGCATCAATATGTAGGTGACACATTTTTATGAAAATATGTCACTTTCTTCTATGCCACACTTAGGCCAATGGATCACTTAGTCATAAACATGGAATGATTTGGCTTCATGGCTGCACCCACTTACTATGCTCAGGGGACAGGCTTCATGAGGGGAAATGAAGAGTCATTTTCATTAGTGATACCCATTTATTTTCCCATACCTTACAAGATGGTACAGACAACATCTGTCATTAATATCTGTCTGTACAGGTGCATTGCACTGACAGTATGGCTCGATCAATGAAAGCAGAGGCTATACGCTCCGGTGGTGAGCCGTGGCATGACCGCATGAACCGAAAAGGCCGCGTCTCTGAAAGTACAGTTTTTTGTGCAGCTGATGGAGGCTTGTGACTTTCATGGGTGGGAAAAATGCATCACTAAATGAACAGATGCATGCCATGGATTGAGCAAATGTGCAACACTGCATATGTTTTTGTGGGGAGCCATTTTAACCCATGTGGTTGGCACTGAGGAAGATCAGAGACATTTTGTGTAATGTTGACCAGCTCACACTGCCCACATGCTTCATCCTGTGAGAGCCGGAGCACAATGCACTATTGCCAAAATTTGCCATAATGGGAAAGTTGTGTGCTTGGGCAGTGTGATTGCTGGCACTCTGTGCTTGTCGGCTGTGCTGCAGTTATGCTCTTTAAGTGTCTCTGTGGTGTGGCTGCCACCCAGATCCCCTTTCAAGGAGAGGAACTCCAGAGCTGGCTAGTGAGAATCTGCTCCAATTGACCTCTCTGCAGAGGTTGAGCAGCTGCCAGACACCTGATGATGGGCTGGCACTGTATCATCACATCATCTCCTCTTTGTTGGAGAGCTATCTGGATCTGGTGATTCATCATTTTCTTTTTCCATTTAAATTCTTAGATTCCCCTTTTTTCTGAATTGAGCTTGTCGGCTCTTGATGAAAGACAAGCAATCATTGCCCATTGGAAAGGTGAGTGGAGCTGCAGTGGTGGCACCCACAGCAGCTGCGGGGAGTGTGGAAGCTGCTGCACATGCACCAATCACAGGAGAAACTGCACCTGCAGAAGATTGGTAGCGTATACTGTGGCAGAAATACTGAATTCAGTGTTCCGAAACTGTTTCACTGCGGAAAATCGTAACACGGTCCCCGACTTCAGCCGTCGCACGGACGCCAAAATGGAAAATATTGAAATAAACGATATCGGAATTGAAAAACAACTGCTATCACTTAGTAGCGGAAAAGCATCCGGACCATACGAGATACCCTTAAGATTCTACAGTGATTATGCTAAAGAACTTGCCCCCTTTCTATCAGCAGTTTATCGTAGATCGCTGGAAGAACGTAAAGTACCTAGCGACTGGAAGAAAGCACAGGTCGTTCCCATTTTCAAGAAGGGTCATAAATCAGATGCGAATAATTATAGGCCTATTTCGCTTACGTCAATCTGTTGTAGAATAATGGAACATGTTTTGTGTTCTCGTATTACGACGTTCTTAGATAATACAAATCTCCTTCATCATAACCAACATGGATTCCGCAAACAGAGATTATGTGAAACTCAGCTCGCCCTATTTGCCCAAGAAATTCACAGTGCCGTAGACACTGGTGAGCAGATTGATGCCGTATTCCTGGACTTCAGGAAGGCATTTGATACGGTTCCGCACTTACGTTTAGTGAAAAAAATACGAGCTTACGGAATATTGGACCAGGTTTGTGATTGGATTCAGGATTTCCTAGAAGAAAGAACACAACATGTCATTCTTAACGGTTCAAAATCTGCAGATGTAGAGGTAATTTCGGGAGTCCTGCAGGGAAGCGTGATAGGACCTTTATTGTTTACAATATACATAAATGACTTAGTTGACAACATCGGTAGCTCTGTGAGGCTATTTGCAGATGACACGGTTGTCTACAAGAAAGTAGCAACATCAGAAGACTTGTACGTACTCCAGGAGGACCTGCAGAGGATTAATGCATGGTGCGACAGCTGGCAGCTTTCCCTAAACGTAGATAAATGTAATATAATGCGCATACATAGGGGCAGAAATCCATTCCAGTACGATTGTGCCATAGGTGGTAAATCATTGGAAGCGGTAACGACCGTAAAATACTTAGGAGTTACTATCCGGAGCGATCTGAAGTGGAATGATCACATAAAACAAATAGTGGGAAAAGCAGGCGCCAGGTTGAGATTCATAGGAAGAATTCTAAGAAAATGTGACTCATCGACGAAAGAAGTAGCTTACAAAACGCTTGTTCGTCCGATTCTTGAGTGTTGCTCATCAGTGTGGGACCCTTACCAGGTTGGATTAATAGAAGAGATAGACAGGATCCAGCGAAAAGCAGCGCGATTCGTCATGGGGACATTTAGTCAGCGCGAGAGCGTTACGGAGATGCTGAACAAGCTCCAGTGGCGGACACTTCAAGAAAGGCGTTACGCAATACGGAGAGGTTTATTATCGAAATTACGAGAGAGCACATTCTGGGAAGAGATGGGCGACATATTACAACCGCCCACATATATCTCGCGTAATGATCACAACGAAAAGATCCGAGAAATTAGAGCAAATACGGAGACTTACAAGCAGTCGTTCTTCCCACGCACAATTCGTGAATGGAACAGGGAAGGGGGGATCAGATAGTGGTACAATAAGTACCCTCCGCCACACACCGTAAGGTGGCTCACGGAGTATAGATGTAGATGTAGATGCAGATGCATGTGGGAGTGTTCCAGCAGCCGATAGAGTATGGTGATAAGTTGAGACTGTGAGTACTGTGCTGGCCAGAGGCAGGCAGAGCTGGAGCATTTCTCTTGTCCAGCACTAAGTACACCCATTGCTTTTTCCATGGTGGGATCCGCTTGATCAGCTCTTTCTGCAGTTGTTTATATGATGAATGCATTGGTAGGTCAGTGTTATATCCTGCACTTAAGCCATGCATTTTTGGTACAGTTGGTTAATTACAAGCTCAAATTTTGCAAGGTAACAGGTTACACAGATGTTCATGAAGACAGCCTCTGTTTGGCCAAACCGTATTAGAAGGTCACAGGGCCAAAAAGGATGCAGCCTGCCCAACACCCATACAGTGCTTGTGGGTGCTCCTGCAATTGTAGGAGGCATCAGTGTGGTGGAGTTTCCTGCTCCAAAATTTTCTTTGGCTGTCTGAGGCTGCACGATGCCGGATTGTGTAGGGCATGATTGTATCTCCCTCTACAGCCTGTGGTTGTTTGCGAGCAGGGCTTGTCACCATCTTACCTTAGTCAAGTCATACCAATGATCAGCCAGCTGGAGTGGCCGAACAGTTCTAGGCACTACAGGCTGGAACCGCGTGACCGCTACGGTCGCAGGTTCAAATCCTGCCTCGGGCATGGATGTGTGTGATGTCCTTAGGTTAGCTAGGTTTAAGTAGTTATAAGTTCTAGGGGACTGATGACCTGAGCTGTTGAGTCCCATAGTGCTCAAATCCATTTGACCATTTTGAACCGATGATCATTTATCATCTCATTTAGTCTCAGATCACATCAGAGTCACCAGTGATGGGGTATGTTGTTAGCAGTGCCTACACATAAGTGTGCAGTGAACAGGCTTTACTGGCATGCCCATACATGATGCTTGTGGGACAGACTTGGTGACTGGAAATGATGAGTCATTTTTGTCAATGACACATTTTTCCATATCTCGCAAGTTAGTACAAACATCTGTCATTAATGTCCATTCATGTAACCATGTTGTACTTGCAGTTAGGTCATATCAGTGTTTCAGAAGGTTTTACACTCCAGTGGCAAGCCATGGGTTGACTGTGTGAACTGAGAGAGTAAAAGGCTGCATCTCTGGAAGTTCACTTTTCAGCACATCCCACGGAGTGTCGTGACCTTCGCAAAAGGTAGAAAAAGCACCAGGAAATGAATGGATGCACACTATGAAATTATTGAATTCACAATTCTTCATGTATGCATTTGTGGTGAGACTCATTAGTTTGACCCACATGGTTTGTGACGAGAAATGTCAGAAATGTGTGTCACGTCACGTTGACCAGCTCGCATTGCCCGCCTGTTCTGTGCCTTGTCGACCTGCAAGTTACGCACTGTTGCCAGACTTTGACATAATGGAAAAACTGTGTGTGTGTGGGCCACATGCATGCTTGGCACCAGTGACTTGTCAGCTGTGCTGCAATCACACCCTTCACGCGTTTCTGTGGTGCAGCCACCACACAGCTATTTCTGTCATTGATCATTACCGACAAATTTCATAAGGAAGTAAATAAGTTGGAAGCTGTCAACACCACACCCATTCAATTTCAAGAGCTTTTTGGAAAAGTTTCTAGAGTGAAAACCATGCATTACCTTTATTACATGCTTCTATTCAGAACACACTTTCATCATCAATGAGACCCCTGAATATAAGATCGTAATGCAATAGTGAATGAAAATATCTTCAACAGTTTGATCTTAAGTTGAAAATGTCTAAAATATTTCCGTTTTATCTTGGCTGTTGAACTAGTTGCTCAAGACAGTTTCTGGAAAATGTTCAAAACACTTCACAAGCTGGGTTGTTGATAACCACTACAGTCAAGCCATCGATGCACCAGTCTATTCTTAAACAGCAAAAGTTGCCTCCAGCTAATGAAAGACGTGAATTTCCTATGCTACTGAGTGTAGTCCTCCGTGAATTTTTCTAAAACTACTGTGGTGGAATCAGCTGTCCAGTAAAAACACCTGACAAATTACTTTTCACCTAGGCCTGCTACTCATGTCAAGGTAACTTCAGCTACACCTTTCCATCCTAAATGGTTTAATACTTTTGTGAACATCAATGAACACTCCCTCCTATGGTGTCCAATGCCTTTGCAATAAATGTTCCATGCGTCATTAAATATTTCAGACCTTTCTGCTGCAAGTTTTTCACCTCTCAATCCCAAGAATAATTTGAGTGTGAGAAATTCCTGGAGAGGAGTAAATTCAGAAACTTAACTTCAACAACACACTGGTTGAATTTTGGCAGTTTAAAATATCCTTATTCTGGAAGCAGTCTGATTAGACTATCTGCAAATCAACTGCCAAGTGCTCACCAGAGGACCTCAAATTACCGCCTAGATTAAGACCCTTATGTACACTCCACAAGTGCTTGGTTAACCAAGTAGCCACTTACTTTGAGTAGTGCACCCCTTCCTATCAAGGGGAGTGCAACTCTCCATCTGATAATGCAGGTTTAGAGATCAGAAGCTACAATTGCCACAGTTGACAAAAGCTTTGGTTGAAACACATCACCCAGCTTCAAAACAAAGGATGCTGATCAATTCTGGTAACAATGCTGAAAAATAATCACACTCAGTCACTGGTAAAAGTGGAGAGGTGAGATTGTATCCTTTGATTGACCAGTCTTCTTATTTATAAAATGTGCAAGTGAATAGAAATTATTTGCACTAGCCAACCTGCCATTGTATTTGCAGTAGTCAAATAATTTGTAATCTTACCACATACAAATTTTGAAAAACTTATGATTTTCAAGTGCTCACCTAATGCAATAATATAACGTAATTTGTTTGCAAAAACACATAAGTGAATCAGTGTTTCAAGGCAAATGTAAATCCGCCATGGATGTGAGAATCAGAAAACGAAAACTGATATCTGATTGTGAATCAAATGACAATGGTAGGCTCGATACAAATACTAAATTTGGTTTTCTGGAAGAAAAGAATTTAAGAGGGTGATTTGCAAGAATAATTACTCCATTTCTGCAGAAACAGAGTAGGTTTATTTGAACTCCATATGACCTGCATCGTTGGAGGTATATCTGCATCCTCAGCAAACCACCGCACAGTGCTTCGTGGAGGGTATATTGTACCACTACTAGTAGTTACCTTTCTTGTTCCAGTCTCAGATGGAGTGAGGGGAAAAACTGAGTATATTTCTCCATATGAGTCCTAGTTTCCCATATGTTGTTTCATTAAATATTTGTTGGCAGCAGTAGGCTAGTTCTGCAGTCAGCTTCAAATGTCAGTTCTCTTAACTGTCATGTTGTTAGAAGTGTATGTCTTCTTGCATTCAGGGACTCCCATTTGAGTTCCCAAAGCATACCCATGACTCTTGCATGCTGATCAGACCCACCAGTAACAAATCCAGCAGCCTGCCTCTGAATTGCTTCGATGTCGTACTTCAGTCCAATCTGGTGCAAATCCTATTCAGTTACACAGTACAAAAGTGTAGGTAACACTACTGTTCTACATGCAGTCTTCTTTGCAGATGAACCGCACTTATCTAATATGCTCCCAGTAAACCAAAGCAGACCATTTGTCTTCCTTACCACTAACTTCACAGGTACTATGGGATGCTGGGGCTTGTAAAGTCTGGTACCATTTGGGAGGAACAGGAAGTTACTTGTTCATGGTAACAGTATTTCCCTTTTTCATCATGTTACAAAGCTCTGAAATGTGAAGCAATGAAAAATACTATGTGAAAAACCTGTTACTATTCAGGTGCATTTCTAAACAGTTAAAATTTAAAATAACATGGGGAGAGGATTATGTGTGACATCATTCTGAACTGCTTCTTTCTCAGGAATAAACATGTGAAAACTGTTGTAAGATACCTTTATTTGTGTAGGAGTTATGATCTATGAAATTTTGGGACACTTGTCAAAGTCAGCATTACAGCATATGCTCAATATGACGTTCATTGTGCCAGTCCAGTTTTGCGAGTCATGCTGCACACATCACAGGATCTGAGGCTCCAGCTGTAAGATCAGGATCCTGTGGTGGCCATTCAATAAAACCCGTCCTACTTATCCAGTGACCTCCAAAATATTTCAGCCAGAAACAGTCTGACTTCAGTGGCTTATTGGGGAGGTGCACAGTCTCATTGGAAGGTGGTTGGGGAATCACCCTCTGATTCATCAGTGTTGGAAGCACATAACCATGGATCATAATAAGATACTTCACACCATTCAAGGTTCCACCAATAAACACTGGACCCATGATTCTTGGCCCAAATCCCATGACAGATGATCAATTTTTGACCATTAGCACATGTCTAGGGATCCACGCACCAGAGTGTTAGCATCTGACAAGTATAAATGATTTACTTCTCCTTGTACATAAAAATTAACTTTGTCACTCAACAACACCTGTCATATGAAATTTGGATTCCTATTACTCTGATCAAAAGCCCAGTCCACAAATTGCACCTGCCAATCAGAATCGCCATCAGAGATGATACTGAGACTGTAGCTAATACAGGTGCCACAAGTGTGTTTGCAACACACACAGCTTTAAACCTTGACACCAGATGTTACTGATAACCAGTGCATGCAGTGATGTGGACTTACCACAAAGAGTGACAAAATTTCTTACCATCTTGTCATCAGTGGTTGTCCTTCGATGTCCAATACATGGCTTGTCAAGTAACTTGAATAGTGTCGTGTGTGAAACACCATTTCTCTCAGGATGCCGGACATTGAAGTCAGCAGCAATCACTCTGGTACCTCACCCACCACTCATTAACACAAATTCAATGTGTCCCTGTGTGTGCCATTGTGAATCAGCAGACTCGGGAGGATGTCGTTATCAGGAAAAAGAAAACTGGTGTTTTACGGGTTGCAGCATGGAATGTCAGATCCCTTAATCGGGCAAGTAGGTTAGAAAGTTTGAAAAGGGAAATGGATAGGTTAAAGTTAGATATAGTGGGAATTAATGAAGTTCAGTGGCAGGCGGAACAAGACTTATGATCAGGTGAATACGGGGTTATGAATACAAAATCAAATAGGGGTAATGCAGCAGTGGCTATAATAATGAATAAAAAAAAATAGGAGTGCGGGTAAGCTACTACAAACAGCATAGTGAATGCATTATAGTGGCCAAGATGGACATGAAGCCCATGCCTACTACAGTAGTACAAGTTTATATGCCAACTAGCTCTGCAGATGACGAAGAGATTGATGAAATGTATGATGAGATAAAAGAAATTATTCAGATAGTGAAGGGAGACGAAAATTTAATAGTCATGGGTGACTGGAATTTGGTAGTAGGAAAAGGAAGAGAAGGAAACATAGTAGGTGAATATGGAATGGGGACAATGAATGAAAGAGGAAGCTGTCTGGTAGAATTTTGCACAGAGCATAACTTAATCATAGCCAACACTTGGTTCAAGAATCATAAAAGAAGGTTGTATACATGGAAGAGCCCTGGAGATACTAAAGGGTTTCAGATAGATCATATTATGGTGAGACAGAGATTTAGGAACCAGGTTTTAAATTGTAAGACATTTCCAGGGGCAGATGTGGAATCTGACCACAAATTATTGGTTATGAACTGTAGATTAAAACTGAAGAAACTGCAAAAAGGTGGGAATTTAACGAGATGGGACCTGGATAAACTGACAGATCCAGAGGTTGTATAGTGTTTCAGGGAGAGTATTGGGGAATGATTGACAGGAATGGGGGAAAGAAATACAGTAGAAGTAGTATGGGTAGCTTTGAGGGATGAAATAGTCAAGGCAGCAGAGGATCAACTAGGTAAAAAGACGATGGCTCGTAGAAATCCTTGGGTAACAGAAGAGATACTGAATTTAATTGATGAAAGGAGAAAATAAAAAATGCAGTAAGTGAAGCAGGCAAAAAGGAATACCAACGTCTCAAAAATGAGATCGACAGGAAGTGCAAAATGGCTAAGAAGGGATGGCTAGAGGAAAAATGTAAGGATGTAGAGGCACATGTCACTAAGGGTAAGATAGATACTGCCTACAGGGAAATTAAAGTGACCTTTGGAGAAAAGAGGATGACTTGCATGAATATCAAGAGCTCAGATGGAAACCCAGTACTATACCTGGAAGGGAAAGCAGAAAGGTGGAAGGAGTATATAGAGGATCTATACAAGGGTGATGTTCCTGAGGACAATATTATAGAAATGGAAGAGAATGTAGATGAAGATTAAATGGGAGATATGATACTGCGTGAAGAGTTTGACACAGCACTGAAAGATCTAAGTTGAAACAAGACCCCGGGAGTAGACAACATCCCATTAGAACTAATGACAGCCTTGGGAGGGCCAGGCCTAACAAAACTCTACCATTTAGTGAGCAAGATGTATGAGAAAGGCGAAATACCCTCAGACTTCAAGAAGAATATAATAATCCCAATCCCAAAGAAAGCAGGTGTTGACGGATGTGAAAATTACCGATTTATCAGTTCAATAAGTCACGGCTGCAAAATACTAACACAAATTCTTTACAGATGAGTGGAAAAACTGGTAGAAGCTGACCTCAGGGAAGATCAGTTTGAATTCTGTAGAGATGGTGGAACACGTGAGGCAATAATGACCCTACGAATTATCTTAGAAAAATAGATTAATGAAAGAGAAACCTACATTTCTAGCATTTGTAGACTAAGAGAGAGATTTTGACATTGTTGACTGGAATACTCTTTCAAATTCTGAAGGTGGCAGGGGTAAAATATAGGGAGTGAAAGGCTATTTACAATTTGTTCAGAAACCAGATGGCAGTTATAAGAGTCGAGGGACATGAAAGGGAAGCAGTTGTAGGGAAGGGAGTGAGACAGTGTTGTAGCTTATCCCCAATGTTATTCAATCTGTATATTGAGCAGGCATTAAAGGAAACAAAGGAAAATTCAGAATATGAATTAAAATCCATGGAGAAGAAATAAAAATTTTGAGGTTCGCCAATGACATTGTAATTCTGTCAGAGACATCAAAGGACCTGAAAGAGCAGTTGAACAGAATGGACAGTGTCTTGAAAGGAGGATATAAGATGAACATCCACAAAAGCAAAATGAGGATAATGGAATGTAGTCAAATTAAGTCAGGTGATACTGAGGGAATTAGATTAGGAAATGAGACACCTAAAGTAGTAAAGGAATTTTGTTATTTGGGGAGCAAAGTAATTGATGATGGTCGAACTAGAGAGGATATAAAATGTAGAGTGGCAATGGCAAGGAAATCATTTCTGAAGAAGAGGAATTTGTTAACATTGAGTATAGATTTAGGTGTCAGGAAGTCGTTTCTGAAAGTATTTGTATGGAGTGTGGCCGTGTATGGAAGTGAAACATGGACGATAAATAGTTTGGACAAGAAGAGAATAGAAGCTTTCGAAATGTGGTGCTACGAAAGAATGCTGAAGATTAGATGGGTAGATCCCATAACTAATGAGGAGGTATTGAATAGGATTGGGAAGAAGAGAAGTTTGTGGCACAACTTGACTAGAAGAAGGGATCGGTTGGTAGGACATGTTTTGAGGCATCAAGGGATCACCAATTTAGCATTTGAGGGCAGCGTGGAGGGTAAAAATCGTAGAGGGAGACCAAGAGATGAATGTACTAAGCAGATTCAGAAGGATGTAGGTTGCAGTAGGTACTGGGGGATGAAGAAGCTTGCACAGGATAGAGTAGCATGGAGAGCTGCATCAAACCAGTCTCAGGACTGAAGACCACAACAACAACAATACACAGTACAGAAATCACTGCCTATCATTATATCTTTTTCTTTTTCTCTCTGTTTTCTAATAAACATTACTGTATTGAAATCACTTTTTATTCCAAATATCACTGATCACATTATAGTAGTTAATTATATTTAAACAGTTGTAGCTCACCAAATGTGAATTGTAGTGGTTGGCTTGTTGGCTAGCATCGTCTGCTGGTGTGTCTCGGCTGTAGCACAGCTGGCGTTGTTTGCTCTGATGTAATTAACTTCTTTGGTGACATAGCTGTAACTCGTAGCATCGGTCACTTGTTGGTTGTTCTTGATGTTTGTAAGTGCTGGTTAAACCGTCTTATCATGTGTTTGTATTCACTTTGTTACTTTGTGATTTTCGTTATACTTGATCACTTTCAAAGAATAAAAGGTTTCACTTCTCTCATATGTTCTACTTTCTTATGTAAACATTTTTATTTTAATTAGATTAATTTGTTGCTTCAAGGTTCAAGGATGCAAAATTGTCTCCCAATTGCAGGGTCACCAAGTGCGCTGTCGCCGCCCTACTAATGAGTTTTATTATTTGCGTAGTTCAGCTCCAGCTTAATGTTGACTAAATTCATCGAGTGAAAGAAGGAACAGTGCAGCTGATGAAGAAAATGTCACCTATTGCGATCATTCACCAGTAACTGATGCTGCCTGACTACTTCTCGTAATAACTCTTATTCAGAACTCCTTTTCTACAATAGTTACAGCAATTTATTTCTGATACCTATGTACAGTCTGCTCTTGAGGTACCATCTACTGCGTTACCGCCCATTAAATTGCTTCTTCCTACTTTTGCTGTTATACACAAAGTTCCTCATAATACATTCTTCATTATTTTCCTCCGAAGTCCAACAACTGTGTCGGAGTATCCTGCTGCCGCGACTCTGGACCTCCAGCGAGTAACGTCGTCAGCCTCACTGTGTTTGCTCCATAGCGGCCCACTACTTGCCGCATCAACGAAAGTCCGCGCCAGTTGCTGGCTCAGTGTTTGAATTATCTGCACATATAAAAACCAAATACTGCCACAGTATTTATGCACATAACTAAGAAATCCTGACACGCAACTGAATTTTATCATTTAATTAGAATTTGTGCTAGGCCAGGGGTGATAGATGGCGCATGCAACAGACCACTTGTCATCTGTTACACCACAGGCTGTTGCAGCAACTTACCCTATAGTACTCATCCCACTTGCTGACATCACAGGAAACATTTGGTTCTTAATAGATATCCTTTTTATCCAGCCACCTGTCCCCCACTCTATAGAATGATTCAGCTCTCTGAAGGAATTTTGTAACTTATTGCCCATATCTAATGGTCAGTAAGCTGAGCATTTGAGGTAGGGTTGCCAGCTGAGATTAGTGTTACATTCAAATGCATATTTTGTCCCAAAAGCTGGACTACCACTTTAAATAGAACTGACCAGTTGTGTATTTTCACTTTTTGATCAACAATTACTTTGAGGGGGTACTAACATTAGCTGCAATAAGCTATTAAAATAATTCAGTAGCTAAAGGTGAAAATTTGTGCCAGACTGTGACTCAAAGCTAGATTTCCTGCTTCACATAAGTGTTTGCCTTAGCTGTTTCAGCTATCTGAACACACTCTCTATCTGACCCAAATTCACAACTTCAAGCACGCTAACTGATAACATCCTCACTGCATGTGCACGATAGGGTTCAAACCTCTAGTGGGAATATGAAAATTGCTGCAAACATATCTTGTATGTGGGATAGGTTTAGAGTTTGGATCAAATGAAGGGTGTGCTCAGGTAGCCAGAATGTTTTAGGTGACTGCTCATGTAAAGCAGAAATCTGGTTTTAAATCCTAGTCCACCACAAATTTTTAGCTTTCACCAGTGAATTGTTTCAATGTCCAATTGATGCTGATATTGGTATCTTCCTCCAAAAATTGATAATTACAGTCACTGTATCGAGAACAAAAGTATGTTCTGCTGGGCATGTCTGATGGAACATGCCACACACATGTAATGAGTAGTCAGATTTGTGATATCAACATGCAACATGTTTAATGGGGAAAAAAATTGAACAGCCTTGCAATTAGGCAGCTATAGTATCAACTAAGTGTTCTGTCTTCCGAACAGTTTAGCCTTTTTCCTAAGCTATTCATATGTCAAAATACTTGTTCCTTATTAAAGAAAATAAACAATTATCTATCCTACAGAGACAGAAAACTTATACCCAATAACTTTGGTTACTTTAAATGAGAAATGGATACTGAAGTATAGCTTCTTATATTTTTGTTAATCTAATTAAACATATTTTAAGAAGAACTTTAGTTTTCTTGGAAATCAGGTTCCGGAATTTTTGACAGAATAATTTTAAAGTACAGGACAGTGTTGTATTAGTTGATTTCAGTTTGTGTTTTTTTGTGAAATGAGTACAGACTTTAGATGTTGATAATAAGTCTGGGAATTGCATAGTAATATTCTGCCACTTTCAATAGTGCTTAATGAAAATGAAGCTGCAGATTGAAAGAAGCTGTCGTTTTAGTGTGTCAGTATCTTTTTACATGCAGTTGTCTATTCTTTTTTTTCATTAAACTCATGAAATTTTGTCACTGATCAAAGAAGTTGCCAGTACAGTGTTTAATGTTCTCTGCTTGAGAACGTGCCCAGTTCTTGACAGTTGTACCCAGGTTGGTTCATCAGCTAATGTCTGCACTTTAAAAAAATAGGGGTTCATAAAAATTCTTTGTTAGTGAAGACCATAAATATAATTTTTGATACGTAGTTCATAATAAATGAGCTGTCTTCAGATAACAAAATTTTTAGTGTTAATCAATAATTGATTGAATACATTGTCATAAATTACAGCTGTATGCATTATACAACCTTACAACGTTTTTTGATCCTAATTTGTTTGCTATTTGATATTAAAATTGTATTAGTTATCAGTAAAAAATTATATTTATGATCTTTACTAATGGATTTTCTCTGAATGCACAGATTTCATTAAATGCAGATCACTCATCTCCAGTTTGACTGTCTGTGGCAGCATGGTTTCTTTCTTCCATTACCTGGACCTAGCTGTGAATGCACTGCGGCAGATCATGGGTAAGAAAGCTATGCAGAAACGTACTGTACTGAAACTTCCACCAGGCAGCATACAATGTAACTATTCCAAGCATCAGAAAAGGTCTTAATTTTGAATGAAAGGTGGAAATAATGGCAAAACCTTGGTATATTCTGGAATTTGATAATTTACACATTCACTGCCAAGCCCATGATAATCCAAACACAGTCATGCACAAACCCTTTCATTCATGTTAGCAAGTTTATGGTAACATATTTCCCAAAACCTGAACAGCTACTAAGCACAGATTGTACTTAAATGAAAATGCTTGCCATACTATTATGTTTATCGACGTCTAATATACTCAAGTTTTCAGTCAATGAACTGCTCAATATGCCACGTAGAATTACTGCCTTTTTTTCATACACAAAATTACATTCATTGCCACGCAGCTGGACTGCTGTGTCATATTCAGACACAGTGGAGTTATTGATAACAAAACACAATAAGGGCATTAACATAAACTAGTTAAAACTTTTGATAAAGTGTTACTGCCAACTGTTTGAAAGATGTTGCAATGCTTGACATCTAAAAACATAGCAAATTTGTACTCTACACCATTCACAACTGTAGGTACATAATTAACATAAATAAAGGCGAAGAGGGTCCAGGACAGGATGCATTTCTCTCCCAGACACTAATCCACTGGTATTACTAAATGACTAACCTGGTTCATGATACCCAGCACCAGTTGCATGTTGCCTATGTAATGGCTTCCAGGACCAATGAAATTTGACTTTCAAAATTTCATAAATATCTTTCAATTTCAGCCAGTAATTAAATTCCTGCTATGGTCTACTCATTAGGAGATATAATCTTAGGTCAAATGTTGAATGGTAACTGTTGGAATCTGGCACCTCATACAAATACCTGGGTGTAATCCCTCACAGGGATATGAAAAGGGAAGATCACGTAGGCTCAGTTGTGGGTAAAGGTGGTAGACTACAGTTTATTGGCAGAATACTGGGGAAGTACAGTCAGTCTATAGAGGTGATAGCTTACAAATCACTTGCGTGAACAGTTCTAGAATATTGTTAAAGTGTGTGAGACCCTTACCAAATAAGTCTAGCAGGGCATATTGAACGTATACAGATCAGGGCAGTATGAATGGTCAGAGGTTGTAATCCACTGAGGGAACTGACCTGGAACCCTCTTGAAGATCGACACAATTGATTCTGAGAAAGTCTGCTGACAAAGTTTAAAGAACCAGCTTTATATTATGACTTTGCAAATGTACTGTAGTCCTCTCTGTATTCCTCACATAGGGATCATGTGGATAAGATAAGAATAATTACTGCATGCACAGAGGTGTTGCAAAAGTAGGTGTGTACCCACACAAACACAGTTAGAAATCCGAAACTAACAAAGTCTGAACTCAAGTTTATTTTTTATTTGTTTCACATATAACAGGTTGTCAAATAAGAGAATACATAAAAGAGAATCAATAACAAAGAGTAAAAAGGTAGGTATGAGAATCACAGTTGATGGCTCTCTTCTCTGTGACTCCTGTGCGAACTGTGGAGAACAATCTCTGTGGTTGGCGCGAATTTTACGAGTCAGCTGCGATCGACGTGTGCGGTAGTCACCACATGAGACCCCTTGGTGAGAGTGGAGTTCAGATGTTCCTCTCTGTAGCGGGCAGGGAAGTGCACTTGTCTGCCTGAATGCGTGGTGCATCAAGGCTGCTGCTTTACTGACTGCGGAGGTAGCGGAGTGGGGTTCTGCATCGTTGTCTTGTGCTGATCGCTGTGCGATGCTGACATTGCCAGAGTGTCTTGAAGTATATAAGCAGGTTTCACTATACTTGTTTCCCATTCAGTACTATGTTTAGGGTGTGTGCATCTCTGCATATCACGCGATGAGTTCCAGTGTATGGCGGGTGTAGTGGTGGTTTGACGCCATCTGTTCGTAACAATACATGCGTGCAAGTTTTTAAATCATTGTGCATGAATGACACCGGGGCTCCATGTCTGGTCTCTTTCGCAGGTTTGATGTCCTTGATCATTTCTCTCAATCCTTGTAAATATTCTGACTGGACATCTGCATTCGGTACCCCTGAGTCGTCAGCAAACTCTCCAGGCAGACATATTGTTTCTCCGTAGACAAACTCTGCCGGGGAGGCATCCATATCAGGTTTAAAGATTGTCCTAGGATCTAACAGTACAATGGGTAATGCTTCCATCCATTTAGTACCGTGGCAAATGAGGGCTGCTTTTAAGGTACAGTGCCATTTTTTCTACCATTCCGTTGCTTGCCGAATGGTAGGTGGTGTTGTGGTGATGGCAGTATTCCCAGAATCTTGCTAACTGAGCAAATAGTTCTGATTCGAACTGTCATCCTCTATCAGTTGTTGTGTGGAGTGGGTAGCTGATTCTCGATATCCAGGTTGACATGAATGCCGTTGTCAGAGTTTCCACCAAGATGTTATCGGTAGGTATTGCTTCCGGCCAGCATGTATACCTGTCAATGATTGTTAGCAGGTAGCGATTACCACCTGATGGTGGAAGAGGTCCAATGACATCCAGATGAATGTGCAAGAAGCATGCCTTGACATCCGGGAATTGTCCAATTGGAGGGCGCATGTGTCTGCTCACTTTGAATAGCGGACAGCGTGGGCAAGATCTAATCCAGTTACGGCAATTGGGGTCTATTCCTGGCTATACAAATCTTTTGGACACCAGTCTGGTAGTTTCTCGAACACTGGGGTGAAATAGGCCGTGGAGACAATCAAACACTCTTCTGCGATGTGTGATTGGATCGTAAGGGCGTGATTGATCATGTTGTACGTCACAATGTAGTCGTATATATTCCCGGGCACATCGACTAGCTGTAACTTCAATGCCGTGTTGTCGTCACTCAACAGGGTGTTTAGCTCATCATCTTCCTGCTGGGCTTGTGCTAGTTTGGCCACAGTTACAGACTGTGTTATACTGGATACCTGTGACAAACAATCAGCTACCACGTTAGTTAAACCTGCGATGTGGCGTAAGCCTGTGGTGAATTGGCTTATGAACTCCAATTGAGAATACTGCCTTGGGGAGTATTTGTCACTGTTCTTGTTGAATGTGTAAGTCAAGGGCTTATGATCGGTAAAAATTACTTGTGGTCTGAAATGTTTGATCACTAAATATACAGCCAAAAATTTTGTATCGTAAGCACTCCAGCGTTGTTGTGCTGGTGACAACTTGTGCGAATAGTATGCTAGAGGTTGCCATGTGCCATCCACCAATTGTTGCAGGGCTGCACCAACACCAAACTGGTTAGTGCCACCACCAGTGCCAAAGGTGCTTCTAGTTTATTGTGTGCCAGCAGTGCGGCCTGAGCCAGGCTTTGATGTGTCACTTCGAATGCTGCATCAGATTCCTCATTCCATTGCATGGTTGCATTGCTGCGAACCTTTGGGCCAGCTAATAACGAGTTTAATGGTGCCTGCTGTTCAGCTGTCTGTGGTAGATGCCTTCTGTAAAAGTTTAACATGCCTAGGTATCTTCTTAATTCTTTGACCATAATAGGCTTGGGCATGTGTAGAATAGCCTCAGCTTTTCCGGGTAAGGGTGCTGAACCTGTAGCGGATATGCGATGACCTAGAAATTCCACTTCAGGTTGGCAAAACAGGCATTTCGCTGTATTTAACACTATTCCAAACTTCTCTAAGCATAGGTGTACTTCTTTTAAATGCTGCTTGTGCTGTAAATTGTTTGCAGTATATATGAGAACACATCCAGGTAGGCAAAACAGAAGGTCAATCCTCGTAATACAGAATCCAGAAAACGTTGCCATGTCTGTGCAGCATTTCCCAGACCAAACGTCATGAAATTACTTTCAAACAATCCAAAGGGTGTTGTTATGGCAGTGTTTGGTACCCCTTCTGGCGCTACAGGAATTTGTGTATAGCCCTTTGCGCAGTCTAGCACACTAAAGACTGTGGCACCGTGCAGCGCGTGATTGTAGTCCCTTAACAAAGGTACAGGATAACAATCCGGAATAGTTATGGCATTCAGTGCTCTGTAGTCGCCACACGGACGCCAGGCTCCACCTTTTTTTGGTACGAGGTGTAAGGCTGACGCCCATGGACTGGATGACGGGCGTATAATTCCTCCTTTAAGCATTAGCTCGAATTCCGCTGTAGCTATAGCGAGGCATTCTGGTGGTAGTGTCCTAGGTTGACATAACACAGTCTGTGATTTTTATGTAGTGTACTGTATCATGCAACACTTTGTGCAGTGCTCCGGGTGGTTTCATTAATTCAGGAAAATCTGCTAGGGACTGCACGGTACTCTGTGTCTGCCATTTGAACCAACTTAATACTGGTACAGTCTGTGTCACGATAATAACAAGCCATTGATAGGTTGGTGAGACTGTCTATCAGGCAGGCATTGGCCAAGTCTGGCAAAAGTCTGAAGTGTGATAAGAAATCAGCTCCTAGTATTGCTTCTGCGACATCTGCTACTGTGAAATTCCATTTAAAATCTCTAGGGAGTCCCAAGTTCAGATTCTCTTGTTGTAATCCGTATGTTGAAATCTGTGAATTGTTGGCAGTGGATAAGTTAAATGTTGTGCACAGCCGGTAACAATGCAAGGACTCGATAGTATACTGAGATCTGAACCAGTGTCGATTAAAAATTTCCTGCCTGGCGCACCATCTGTTATAAAAAGGCGTCAAGATGCAGGAAGATAGGAGGTAGCATCTACTGCCACTTTCCGCTCCAATTTCTGCATCTACATCTACATCCATACTCCACAAGCCACCTGACGGTGTGTGGCGAAGGGTACCTTGAGTACTTTTATCAGTTCTCCCTTACATTCCAGTCTCATATTGTTCATGGAAAGGAGGATTGTCGGTATGCCTCTGTGTGGGCTCTAATCTCTCTGATTTTATCCTCATGGTCTCTTTGCGAGATATACGTAGGAGGGAGCAATATACTGCTTGACTCTTCAGTGAAGGTATGTTCTCAAAACTTCAACAAAAGCCTGTACCAAGCCACTGAGCGTCTCTCCTGCAGAGTCTTCCACTGGAGTATATCTATCATCTCTGTAACGCTTTCGCGATTACAAAATGATCCTGTAATGAAGCGCGCTGCTCTCCGTTGCATCTTCTCTCTCTCTTCTATCAACCCTATCTGGTACGGATCCCACACTGCTGAGCAGTATTCAAGCAGTGGGTGAACAAGCATTTGGAGAAAGAACGTGGGCTAATGCATTTACGTGCTTGCTCTCCATACCGACTATGATACCAACAAATGGTCTGTCTGTTCTCGGTTGTAGATTGCGATGCGAAACGACTTCCATGTCGTCATCGGCTACGGCTTCTCTGATTGACATTGATGCCATTCGACATTAGTTTCGAGAGCTGTGTGCATAGGAGATTGACCTTGGCCGTTAGTGCATCGTAATCTGCCCAAGACACCATGGTAGATGCAGCTGCTGCGCTGACAGTTATGTCTACAACACTGACCTGTGTGTTCGGTGTGATCGCTTCCAGTATGCAGTCGGCGAGTTCTGCTACTGTGTCCAGTGACGTCTCGTTCTGCATGCCGATGACTGCTTTTACCTGTGGTGGCAGGTGGGAACTCCACAGGGTATGCAGAATGCTATCTGGAATCGTGCCAGGGTCCTCCGTGCTGCGGAGATGGTGCAGGAACAGTAAAGGTTTCCTGTCACCAATTTCTTCTTGCGTCAATACTTGCCGGATTCTGTCTTCTTGAGAAACGGCTAAGCAACATATCAGTTCAGTCTTTAACCATTCATATGCATCCTCTGTTGGAGGAGCTGTTATGATATCCTGAACTTCAGTTGTGTAACGATGATCGAGTTGGCTTACTACGAGGGGAAACTTAGTTGTTTCTGCAGTTATTCCCGCGTACATGAAACTCGCTTCCAGCTGTGTGAACCACAGCATAGGGTTGTGTGGCCAAAAGGTTGGTAAGCGAACCGCTAGTCTTGACACTGCTGGCGTGTCCATATCCATATCTGCTGTTTGTTTTGCAGTCGGGGTCACCAATGTTGCGTAAGTAGGTGTGTACCCACGCAAACACAGTTAGAAATTGGAAACTAATGGAGTGTGAACTCAAGTCTCTCTTTTCATTTCTTTCATATATAACAGGCTGTCAAGTAAGAGAATACATAAAAGAGAATCGACAACAAAGAGAAAAAAGGTAGGTTTGAGAATCACAGTCAACAGCTCTCTTCTCTGTGACTCCCATGTGAACTGTGGGGATTAATCTCTGTGGTTGGCACAAATTTTATGCGTCAGCTGCAATCAACGTGTGTGGTAGTCACCACAGAGGCATTCAGTCATTCACTCTTACTGCACTCCATACATGAACTGAATAGGAAGGAATGCCTAATAACTGGTACAGTGGAAAGTAGCCTCTGTCATGCACCTCGCAGTGATTTGCGGATTGTAGATGTAATGCCTTGAGTAGATGCAATGAGGCACTGTAGCTTGTGATGTGCAACTTACCCAGACTACATTCGTGCAGTATTCCATACTGAGAGTACTTCATGACTTCCGACTTTAACTGCAGGTTCTAACCTTCTCCAAATTTTTTCATGCACATATCTGTCAGATATTTAGATATTAAAATAGCTAGAAACTTCTGATTGCTTTAGAAATAATTTAAAAATGTGGGAGTTTCATTCCTTAAGGAACTGGAGGTTTGCTGTTTAGTGTCAAATTGCTATAGCTACTTGTCTTGGCTGAGGTTTGTTCTATGGATTATACTAGGACATCTATCATAATATTTTTATCTGCTTGAGCCTTAATACAATGTTACATGGGAATTATGTTATCAATTTAAGCTGGATTTTAGCAAACACTTTAGCCACCATATTGCTTGTCTTCTAATCCGATAATATGCCTTTGACAGAAAAGCAGGAATGTAATCTGTTTGTGTCATGCTTTGTTAACTTCAATCAGCTTTTTGATTATCCGTGGCTTTCATTGTATACTGCACAAAATTAGTACAGTTTTTACACAGTCAAGATGACAGGACTCTTATTTTTTTGTTATATCAGATGTAAGTTTTTGGTTAAATACATAACATAGTGATTTGAGCACACATTTCTATTGATAGTTGTAAGGATGATTTCAGTCTTATCTGAACCATATTTTATAGGTACAGACAAACATATTATGATTCTTGTCCTTTTGAACCTTTCACATTTTCTCAATCTATGTTTAGCTTGCTCAGTAGTTTATATGATGTATTAAATTAAATTTTTGTTTAAGCTATTGTTGTTGAATTTAGAATATTTCTGTTTACAGTTTTTGTGCCTATGGAATAATCACGTGCTGACTCAGAATTATCTAGTGTATCAGTGGACTATTCATACTGAACTCCTTCCTCCTTAGTAGAGTAATAATCTAATTGTTGTGTGCTGACATTATGAAGCTCCCGTGGTACTTTGATGTGTTGACTTGCTGTTTACTGTGATTATGCATATATATAAGGTGATTATATTCAAAGTTAAATTTTCAAATCATTGTAGAAATAACACCACTGGTACGAATGACATCAAACTGCAATGGAATATTATCAGAGATGGGGAAATCGTATGGCAGATGAAAAATAAATAGTTACAAAATGTAGCAATAGCACTGCAAGCATCATAATTTAATAGTTTTCAACCACAAAACAGAAATGAATTGTACAACAATGCTTAAGATGTGTGTTTCATATTAAACAAACTGTGCTACTCAGTGTATATGGGTGTAAAGGTGTGATACCATTAGTAATGTAAGCCCACCAACCACAACAGGTTCATATCACATTGAATGACAAAATTTGATTTTTAATTGTCCTGAGGCCAAAAACCACATAAAAAGAATCAATCAAGATCAAATCAGATCAGATTATTAATTTCTGTGCCATTGGCTCAAAATATGTTCAATATCCTGCCCACTGTTTTTCGCAACAAGTTGAAATAAAAAAACAGCATGTTCCACAACTGATTGAAGTGTTTCTGGGGTCATGTTCAGAATGTTTTGCACAATACATGACCTCAGTGCAGCTAAGTTTGCAATCAGAACACTGAACACAATGTCCCTGAGTTAGCTCCACAGCCAGAAGTAACATGGATTAAGATCAAATGATCAGGATGGCCAAGATGTAGGGAAATGGCGGCTGATTATTCTAGCTTTTCCAAAATGACGCTTCAGCAACTGCTTAACTGGATTTGCAATGTGTGGAGGTGCGCCATCTTGCATAAAAATAATCCCAACCACACATACAAGCTGTTGGAGAGCTGTAATGATGTGGTTGTGCAAAAGAGACTGACAGCACTTAGCAGTGATGGTACAAGTAACAGGATCAAAAGCATTTCTCTTTGTAAATGATGCTGTAGCCCCACACCACACAATGACCTTTTTAGGATGAAGGGGAATTGGTTGATTTGAGTGTGGATTTACTATGCCCATATTTGATAGTTCTGTGTATTGACATATCTTGTCAGATGGAAGTGTGCTTGATCTGTCCACAAAATCTTCCACAGACCATCTCAAATGGTACCATATTCAAAGGTCTGTCATCCTAGACCTCACTGATGTTGGCACCAATCCTCATTTTTATATTGGTGTCTACTACTTGGAGAATGACAACTGTTTGTCACTCAAGATTTTTCTGCATCCCTGCAAGCAGGAATATGAAGAATTTCAACCAGATGTATACCTGCTCTCCTTCACTTGGGGAAAAGGTGTCAACTGCCTATAGGGCAACTTCCTTCCATAACAGTGTGATAGAAATGTGACAGATAAGAAGCTCTACCTGCCAAGTAGCGTGCTTGATGCAGTACTGTATGTGTCTCAGATTTGCTAACATACCCTTCAGCATTATAATAGCCAGGGTAATGAATAGAAGTTTGGGTGCCTAACTACACACATGCATTCTCTGGCACTCTTCAACAGAGTAGTTACTCATGGCACATTATTAAGTATTAATGGACTATTGCTTTAGACTTACTAGAAAGCAGACAGCTTACAAGAAATACAGTGCAAGATACCAGCAGTTGCCAGGCACCTCAAATGTGTAAGTTGTTTCCCAGTTTTTTATGAGAAGTCAGCGAGTAATGTTGGTTTGAATACTTATTACTCATAGCCAGAGAGAGAGAGAGAGAGAGAGAGAGAGAGAGAGAGAGAGAGAGAGAGAGAGAGAGAGAGCTACTCTGTGTCTAAATTAGCTTGTAAAATTTCATGCTGTAGATGTAAGCACTTAAACTAATATTGTTAAAGGCCACTAATCCAAGTAATCTGATCCCTTAAAGAATCAAACATGCTTGCATAACACAGCGTCAATAGTCTGATTACTTTAAAAATGAATTATTGTGTTAAATATTTGACTTCAAGTAGCTGGTGACCATTGCCACACTGCAGTCCACTTATCATGGGTTGGAAACCACTGCTCTGCACTGTTCACAACTGCATGTACATCATTAGCCTAAATCAGAGAGAGTAATGGATATAGGTCAGTATTTATTGTATTCCCAAACAGTATTCCATCAATACAACCTAATGTCTAACCTGGTTCATGATACCCAGCACCAGATGCATGGTGGCTATGTAACAGCTTCCAGGGGCAACAAGAATTTGAATTTCAACATTTTATATATATTTTTATATTCAGTCAATAATTTAATACCTGTTTTGATCTACTCATTAACAAGGTATAATGTTAGGTCAAAGGTTTAACACAGTTTGACTGTAATATGGACATGATGGTGTTTTCAGTCAGTGTAGCTCATGATTGGCAAATTACACGGACTATATTAATGCAGTGTTTCATACTGAGAAAACTTGGTGACCTCAAACATAAGTTCAAATGTTATCTATTTTTTTTTCTTTTTTACTTGCAATTCAGATATTTAACACATTTAAACTGCTGCAAACATCTGATTGCTTTACAAATAATTTAAAAACTTGAGTGTTTTTTTCCTTAAGATATCATAGGTTCACTGTTTAATGTTGATTTGCTATTACTGCTTCTCCAGATGGAGGGTTCTTCTGTGGTTTATATTTTGCCTCCTTTCAGTGTATTTTAAACATGTACTTGAGTTGTAATACATTTAGTCCCTTGAGAATTACATTACCAATTTAAGCTATGTTTTAGCGCACACTTTGGCCACCATATTGCTTGTCTTCTAATCTCATCATATGCCTTTGAAGTTAACAAGGGCCAACAAAATTAAATTACATTCCTGATTTTGTGAATTTCAGACTTCTGACCACTCATGGCTTTTATTGTATACGGTATAAACATTTGTTCTATCTTTACACAGTCATGTAGTGTTAGGACTCCTGTTCTTTTGTTATATCACATGACAGTTTTTACTTAATTACTCAACATTGTGGTTTGAGTGTAGATTTGTGTTAATAATTGTAATGATGGGTTCAGTGTAATCTGAATGTGATGTGTAAGTACAAAAAAACATATTACTCCTCTAGTGCCTCAAAGGTTTCACAGTCCTTAACTCTCTATGAGTACTTCCTCACCAATTGATGGTCATTATGTACTGTATTTTGCTCTAAATGTTTTTTCCACTATTATGGTTAAATTGTGAATATTTCTCTTTCCATTTAGTTATTGTGCATATGAAAATATAATATGCAGATACTTGGAGTGCCAGTGGTCTACTCATATTGATCTCCCTGCCCCTTAAGTGAAGTAGTAATCCAGGTGTGTGATTACATTATGAAGCCCTAGAGTTATTGTGGTGTGTTGTCTTGCTATGTATTTTTCAATATGCTTTTGAATGATGCATTATTTAATATAAATGTTTAATGACTCTTGTATTGCAGTCTCATCTTAGTGCTATAAACTTCAGAAATATAGGACATAAATGTGTTACTAAATTCCTTGATTATTTCATTACATCGAACTCGAGTAGGCTTACTGATGGAGCTCCTGATGACATTTACTTAAATTGCGGTTTGTGCACTGTTTCCTTTATTACATTTGTGTGTAATATACACATGCACTCTGAACAAACAGTTTGGTCATTGAGTAAATATTTCAAGAATTTAAAAAGCACATTCATTGAAACTGACCATTTACTGTCACTCTTGTTCTAGAACTACATATATATAATATTAGAGGAAACAGTTGTATGTTGCTATCCACATATATGCTCATATCTGTATGATCTTCTGTGTATTACCTTGTTGGCTTCTTAAATGAAACATATGTACCTGACAGACAATGTGTAGTGTTTAGCTCCAGAAATGTCGGTTTGTGTTCTTTACATTTTGATTTCCACAGTTTTTCTTCATACGTGGAGAAATGTATGATGACTGATAAAAATTTTTTCTGCAAATATTAAAAGAACCCTTTCAATGTTATATACTATTTCATTGTTACATTGAGTTTTCTTCAGTTTTGTCAATTATATGGAACTGTGAAGATGGTCAGTGACAGAAACCAGCTGTAATAAGTTTCAGAAAGTAGCTGTGTCATGCATTTCTCAAAGACAGTACTTGCTTAATAATTTTAGGCAGAGCCTCTGTGTACCTCAATGTCTCTGTATGAAGGCGCACACACACACACACACACACACACACACACACACACACACACACACACACACACACACACACACACACACACACAAATGTATCTGTTATACCATTTGATCATTATCCATCCTGTACCCTGACCACTACCACCACCATGAATGGGTCCCTTAGACTGTGGGCTTGTATTTCCTTTCTTACTCTCTCCCAATGTACCATCATATCCTGAGGAAATGACTGCTACAAAAGCTGTAGTTTTCACAGTTAACTTTTTCATTTGATACAGAAATTCTTTGTATGAATTTTTATGTCAGTATATACTCTGTTACAGTTTTTCTGTGTACTTGGCAGTTTGTGTAAAATTTGATAATTATTTCATGTTTATTTACTTTTCAATAACTTGCACTAATTTTCACATAAATTCTGCAAAGTACTTCATAAAAATTGAATCTGTGGTGTGTTTGAGTACTCGTATCGATTCCACAATAGATTATTTTTCCTGTGTTCAGAGAAATTTTTAGATGTTCATATTACATTATGTAATCATCATTACCTTTTTCTGTTATCGAAGTCATTGGAATATGCTCTCTTTGAAAGGAAACAAAAGTTTTTTATGTTAGTGATGCTCCTCTCTAGCATTCTAATTAAGTGAGTTTTAAAAATACTTCTCTGTATTCAAAATAATTTTGTAAATGGTAGATAATGAAATTATTGGCCTACAGTTGAGTTGTTACAAAATCTTAACTTTTTATATTCTGACCAGATCAAGCATCATTCATTATTATTGGTTCAAATATTACAGGCCTTATTTTAATGAAGTTTCTGTTTATAGCTATGATATATGTGCATGTAACTGTGATTGTGTAAAAGCACATAAATTCCATTGTGGAATACAAGATATCATGTGAGCAGTGAGTGTATGTTGTAAATTTATGTTTAATGAGTAACAGTGCTGTTACTCATTCAAGAAATTTTGCTATCCATGAGAATATCTAATGCCTCATACAATTTTCTTTTTGTCATATGGTCCTTGACAATCTTTGAAAATGCCACCACATGACTGACAGCTATTAAGCTGTTAACTAAGTCTGACATTGCTTCCACTTATTTGCCAGACTACTGTACTATCACCTTTCCTCTTGGCCTCCCTTGGCCAACTCTTGTTTTTTCGACCCCGATGGTATTAGGTTGCGAGGCCAGAGGGTGTCTTTCATTTTCTTTCTCTAATCATTATGTGGAAGGGGGGCAGGAGGGCATGTTCAGGTGTGGTGAAGCCAGGATTTCTTGTGGAGCAAATGCACAGCACAAAGCTCAGTCTTCAATGCTGCGGGTTATATAAGGCTGTTAATATGACCATGTAAGAATTGTCCTCAAAATCCAGAAAATAATAATCCTCAGATATGAATTACAAGTAAGCAGTGGTGATGTTGGAACAGGTCATAGAACAGTGTTCATATGATACCAGTCTCACTCAGCTCTGGTTTTGGAACGAAATGTGCCCAAAGTTAGATATGTTTGTCTGCATGAAGTAAGCAGAGTGGAGAATGAGCCTACTGCATAAGTTGTGCTATATTGTCATAACGTCTTTTCAAAATGTAAGTGAAAATGTGGAAGTATTTCACCAATGCAGAAAACGTAAGTTGTGTGGTCAAATGCAAGTAATGTTAATAGGCATTATTGTGGCATTGCTCTTGCACTCTGCCAGTATTCCACATGAGGTGTAATTCACCTCCTTAAATGTAGCAACTGCATTTTTGTGTGTTGGGTGAAAAACTGTAGCAGATTTAATGCTCTTTAGATACATACAGTTGGTGAAAATGGAGATGTAGCTCCAAACCTCATTTGAAAATAATAAATAAGTGATCAATTTGTGAATGACAGAATACCAACAAACTCAAGACTCACTACATTTGTTTGTGTTACTGCATGTTCACAAAATTTTTTGTTTTGTGATGTCCATAAAGTCGTTCATTCATAACAGTTTGTTGTAAAGTAATAACCTCATTGCATGGTTATCACATCAATATTTTAAATACAAGCAAGTCACTGAAGTGGAGTTTCCATAGATCACTATTTTTTTTCATGTATGTTCTGCACATTATCATCCACATGTTAAAAATGTACCAGTAAACATCTGAGCCCTTAAAGAATCAAACACACTTGCATAAAACAGTGTCAATAGTTTGGTTACTTTAAAAATGAATTATTGTGTTAAATGTTTGACTTCAAGTAGCTGGCGTCCATTGCCACACTGCAGTCAACTTACCATGGGTTGGAAACCACTGCTTTGCATTGTTCACAACTGCACGTACATCATTGGCCTAAATCAGAGAGAGTAATGGATATGGATCAGTATTTATTGTATGCCCAAACAGTATTCCATCAATACTACCTAATGACTAACCTGGTTCATGACACCCAGCACCAGATGCATGGTGGCTATGTAACAGTTTCCAGGGGCAACAAGAATTTGAATTTCAACATTTTATATATATTTTTATATTCAGTCAATAATTAAATACCTGTTTTGATCTACTCATTAACAGGTATAATGTTAGGTCAAAGGTTTAACACAGTTTGACTGTAATATGGACATGATGGTGTTTTCAGTCAGTGTAGCTCATGATTGGCAAATTACACAGACTATATTAATGCAGTGCTTCATACTGAGAAAACTTGGTGACTTCAAACATAAGTTCAAACGTTATCTAATTTTTTTTCTTTTTTGCCTGTGATTCAGATATTTAACACATTTAAACTGCTGCAAACATCTGATTGCTTTACAAATAATTTAAAAACTTGAGTGTTTGGTTCCTTAAGATATCATAGGTTCACTGTTTAATGTTGATTTGCTATTACTGCTTCTCCAGATGGAGGGTTTTTCTGTGGTTTATATTTTGCCTCCTTTCAATGTATTTTAAATATGCACTTGAGTTGTAATACATTTAGTCCCTTGAGAATTACATTACCAATTTAAGCTATGTTTTAGCACACACTTTGGCCACCATATTGCTTGTCTTCTAATCTCATCATATGCCTTTGAAGTTAACAAGGGCCAACAAAATTAGATTACATTCCTGATTTTGTGAATTTCAGACTTCTGACCACTCATGGCTTTTATTGTATACAGTATAAACGTTTGTTCTATCTTTACACAGTCATGTAGTGTTAGGACTCCTGTTCTTTTGTTATATCACATGACAGTTTTTACTTAATTACTCAACATTGTGCCCGCATCTCGTGGTCGTGCGGTAGCGTTCTCGCTTCCTACGCCCGGGTTCCCGGGTTCGATTCCCGGCGGGGTCAGGGATTTTCTCTGCCTCGTGATGGCTGGGTGTTGTGTGCTGTCCTTAGGTTAGTTAGGTTTAAGTAGTTCTAAGTTCTAGGGGACTGATGACCATAGCTGTTAAGTCCCATAGTGCTCAGAGCCATTTGAACCATTTGAACTCAACATTGTGGTTTGAGTGTAGATTTGTGTTAATAATTGTAATGATGGGTTCAGTGTAATCTGAACGTGATGTATAAGTACAGAAAAACATATTACTCCTCTAGTGCTTTCAAAGCTTTCCCAATCCTTCACTCTCTATGAGTACTTCCTCATCAATTGGTGGGCATTATGTACTGTATTTTGCTCTAAATGTTTTGTTTCCATGATTATGCTTGAATTGTGAATATTTCCATTTCCTTTTAGTTTTTGTGCATGTGGAAAAATAACATGCAGGTACCTAGAGTGCCAGTGATATATTCATATTGATCTCCCTGCCCCTTAAGTAAAGTAGTAAACCATGTGTGTGATTACATTATGAAGCTCTCAGGTTATTTTGATGTGTTGTCTTGCTATTCAATGTGATTTTCTATATACTTCCAGATGATACATTATTTAATATGATTATTTAATCACTCATGTATTCCAATCTCGTCTTAGTGTTATAAACTTCAGAAATATAGTACATAAATGTGTTACTATATTTCTTGATGATTTCATTAAATTGAACTCAAGTAGGCTTAATAATGAAACTCCTCATGACATTTGATACGTATGCCATTTACTTAAATTGCGGTTTGTGCACTGTTTCTTTTATTATACTTGTGTGGCATATACACATACAGCATATGCACTCTGAACATACAGTTTGATCATGGGGTAAATAGTTTAAAAATTTTGAAGTACATACATTGAAAATTTTCATTTACTGTCACTCTACACTATCCACATATATGCCCTTTATCTGTATGATCTACTTTGTATTACCTTGTTGGCTTCTTAAATGAAACATGTGTACCTGACAGACAGTGTATAGTCTGAAGCACTGGATATGTATGTTTGCATTCCTTACATTTTGATTGGGACAATTTTTTTTTCCTATGTGGAGAAATGTATGACAATTGACAAAATATTTTTCTGCAAATATTAAAAGTACACTTCAACTATAATACACTATTTCATTGTTACATTGCTTTATTTTCAGTTTTGTCAATTATATGGAACTGTGAGGATGGTCAATGACAGAACACAGGTGTTATAAGTTTCAGGAAGCAGCAGTGTCATGCGTTTCTCAAAGACAATAGTTATCTAACAATTTTAGGGAGACTCTAAGTGCACATGAATGTCTTTGTGTGAAGACTTAAACACAAAAGTATCTTTGTCTACCATCTGATCATTTTGTATGCTCACCATCTCCTCAAGGGGTGACTCAGATTGTGGGCTTGGATTGAGTTCCTCCTCATTTCTTAACTTCTCCAGACATACCACCCTCTCCTGATTGTGGAAGTAACTGTTACAGAAACTTTAGATTTTGCAGTTAAATTTTTCATTTGATACATAAATTTCCTTGTGTGAAATTTGTATGTTAATACTGTTGCAGTCTGACAGTGTGCTGAAGAGTTTGTGTAAAATTAGATAATTTTTCATATTTATTTACTTTTCAATAACACTGGGAAATTCATGTGAACATCAGTGCAAAGTACTTTGTGAAAATGGAATTTGTGGTGTGCTTGGAGTACTGACTGTGAAAGAGAAACTCTTTGATATTTGTAATGCATAAGTTTGGTGTCACTGTCATTTGTACGATTAATGTCATTGGAATTTGCTCTCCTTTAAAGGAAGCAAATATTTCATATTAATCTTACTGAAATTCTTAAGTTAATGTAACTTTTTCAAGCACTGTAATGAAGACTGTTGTAAAAATGTATCTGTATTGGGCATGCTTTGTTAAATGGTAGAGACAAAAATTGTCGCACAATTTGCTTGTTAGAAATAACTTACTGTTTATATTATGATGGGATGAAGTAACTTTGTTTCAAGAATAACAGCTAATTATTTGACTCAGAGAGCTGGTACTGATAGCTAAGTTGTAGCCTGAATGTAGCTTTTGTTGTGTAGATGTACACAACCTCCCATGTGCAATAAAAGATAACCTGTAAGAAGTGTCTGTAATGGTTTTGTTCTAAAAGTTATATTTATTCAGTAACAGTGTCATTACTGTATAAGTAACAACTTGATTCCTTTTCTGTGCACTGATATAAAATTGTAGTTAGACTGCAACTATCATGTACAAAATTTCACAATCCATGGAAATACTCTGTCCTTCATACAACAATGCTCCTTTTTCATCAGGCACTCTCTGACAGTCTTTGAAAATGCCACCACATGACTGACTAAGCTGTTACCTAATTCTGACATTGATTCCACTTATTTATCAGACTACTATCACCTTTCCTGTCAGCCTCCCTTGGCCAACTCTTGATTTTTCGACCCCAATGGTATTAGGTTGTGAAGCCGGGCGGTGTCTTTCATATTCTTTCTCTAATCATTATGTGGAAGGGGGGAGGAGGGCATGCTCAGGTGTTGTGAAGCCAGCATTCCTTGTAGAGCAATCACATAATACTAAGCTTGGTCCTCCAAGCTGCAGGTTATTTGTTTAAGGCTGGTAACATACCCATGTAGATGTCCCCACACACCTGAAAATAATCATCCTCAAATACGAATGCGAAGTAAGAGGCGGTGAGGTCGGAAAGGGTTATTGTGGATGTGTAGAGAGCAGTGTTCATATGATATCACTCTGATTAAGCTCTGGTTTTGTAACAAAATGTGACCACAGTTGGAGATGTTCTTTGCATAAAGTAAGTGGTATGGAAACATGAGCCTACTGAATAAGGAAGCACCCTTGGAAGAAGGGTTGCTGGGTTTGGTTGTGATTCCACTGAAAGGCGTTATGAGGTGTTTTGGAAACACATAATCTCACATTGCTGCCACTACTACATGGACAATACTGGAGTGGTGTATATCAATGAGGTGAACTCGATGGTTACTGAATAAATACAGATGAGACAGAGCAGACTCCTGTTCTGTAATACCAATGACAGTGTGCAGCAGATGAAGAACATAATTGTGGCTGCCAGATATGAAGAGGAGACCAAAGTGAAAATGATTACACTATGCTGTGATGGAACACTGCCAAAAGTTACTTCTTCCCAAGGCAGTCTCTCTTCAGTGCACGGCCTCTCAAGTAGTATGATGTCTGAAGGTCTCTGTCCTGGAGCTCACGGATGTGTGCACTGTTCCTACTGTCCGTGACTATTACTATGAAGACAGTGACTGTTTGTTGCTTATGATCATTCTCCATCTTTGCCATCATATGAAGAGTTCCAGCCAGATGTGGACCTGCAGTACTTCACTTGGGGCAAAGGACATCAACTGCATGTAGGGCAACAGCCTTGGTGGAATTGGCAATTCAAGAGGACTACCTGGCCAACAACATGCTTCACCGGTACTGTACAAGTCTCACCTTCCCTGACGGCCATCAGCATTATAGATGCTGAGGTTGTAAATGGCAGTTAGTCCCAAACTACAGGTAGTATATTCTCTGGCACATTTCACTGTAGTAGATGTGGCACATCAAGGTATTCTGATGAGTTTTCAGCTGATAGTAATATTTAGTACCATTGGACTATTACTTACACCTAATCAGAAAGCAGCCAGCTGAAAAGAAATATAGTCAAGATGCAAGCAGCAGCCCGCACCTCAACAGGATGTGGTAATGACAGTGCCTGTTTAATGATCAGCAGCTCTTATGTCAGTGAGACACACTTTTCCCCCTCTCCAAACCCCCTTCCCCTCGACCTGCTCTGTTGCTCATATAGCAATAGAAGCAGCAAATAGCAAACAGCACTGAGTATAAAGTCACTCTGTATTTAAATTAGAATGTAAAATTTATGCTCAGTGTGTTAGTACATAAACTAAAATGGCTAGTGTATAGTTCTCCAAATAATCTTTTAATGTCATATTTTATTTCTTCAATTATGTGAATGGAAATAATTGTAAATCGATTATAATCTACATCACATCACTGTAATATTGGTTAAATATGTATTATTAGTATGTAGTATAGTCATAGACATCTCAAAAATAGTTTCAGAATGTAAGTCTAAATGTGGAACTATTTCAACAATGCACAAGACAGAGGAAGTTCTGTGGTCTGATGTATGTAATGTTAGTAGACATAATTCTCCATCTCTTTTGCACTCTGCCATCATCCCAGCTGATGTTAAATTGAAGGAAGTTAACTATACAATTGTATCATTAGATGTAAGGTGAAAAATTGAAACAAATGTAATGCTCATTACATTCACACAGTCAGTGAAAATGGAGATGTAGCTCTGAAACTTGTTGTACAATAATTAAAAAATAAATACCTATGAATGACAGAATATTGACTTGATTAATGCTTACTTAACGTTACTATTTCTATTATATTGACAAATGTTGTTGTTATGAACAAACAACTTTATAGACATATCATGACAACAGTTTCTTGGAAATTTATAACATGCTTGCATGGTTATCATGTAGATATCTTGAATACAAACAGGTTAATGCAGTGGATTTCCAAACGTGTCTAATTTACTTGTGGAAATTTTGTAGCACATGGATGACAAGGTACAAATGTACCAGTAAATTACAGATCCATTAAACAATCAAACTCCCGTGTGTGAAGCAACTTTAATAGTCCAATTACTTTAAAATGAGTTTGATTACTTCACAGTGAGTTAGTGTGTTAAATATTTGACTTCAAGTACAATAACAAACCTTACCTAAACTTTTTCCACTTATGTTCTAAAAGTTAATTGGATTCCATTAAGAGGTCACATTCTCAAATACTGGATAAACAGACCCCAGGTAGCAGCATGCTGTCAGTTACACTTCTTAAAGACAAGTTCACAGTGCCTAAATCTAATACTTGTTTCTTTCTGTTTTAAACTTATAATATATTTCCTAATGTGCAGTTTCAGATTATGAGGGCATTTTAAATTTTCAGAGTTGGTCAGTCATTATGTGGAATAACAAAACTAAAAACTGACTAATTCCAGGGCCAGTGATTTTTTTTATTTTTTTTTATTTATTTTTTTTAATTTATTTTTTTTATTTTTTTTTTTTTAATGCTCCAACAGGTCTTTGTTAGTACAGTAATATTTATTCTGAATGCCAAGTCTACCATTACTGGTATTAAAATAATCCTCTCATTTTGGATTCTGCACTTCTACACAGTTGCAACTGCACTGTGTCTCAATAATGGTATACATGCGGCTAAAGATCAATGTGATACAGTACACTACATCCCACAGTTGGATGTATTTGACATTTGGAGCCCAGTGCTATCTTACATACTCAGCACACTAACATAGGGTGGTCAGATGAAGAACTTTCAGTGAGAGGTGTAAGGATGTTACACTAACTTCTTAGATTCTAGTATTTTATTATTTTCAATATTGCTCTACATTCAGCTTTCAAATGTTCATGTTTATATTTTCTGTTCAACAAACCTTCAGATTCTCCTTTCCTGGATATGAATTGAATTGTCTGCTTGTGTGCAAAGTTTAGAAGTTACCTCAATCTGTCTACTGTAGGGAGAGAGATTAATTCCTATTTGCAGTATGCAATAACTGTAAATCATCATCTGCATCATTGTTAATAGTTTATAGTGGTTGTTGTAATTCAGTGAGCAGCTCATCAAATTTGTCAATCTGATTGAAAGACACCTGGAATATTTGTATTGACTTGAGTTGGCCCACTAGTAAATCCTGCAACTTCTCATTTGCCGAATTCAGAGCTTCTGGAAAGGAGTGTTTTTCACTGCTGCATCAGTCGTGGAGGGATGTGATTACTGAGAAAAGTGAATGTGTGTTGTGACATAACTTCTGCGCTCACTGGCTTTTTCCTTTTTTTCTTGTCTTCCAGAGAATAGTGATCTGACTGGAAAGTGATTTCTTTGGGTTTACTAAACTTGAACCAAAAATTCACCGTCACATGTGATATTACTTCCATGTTATAAATTAATGACACAGGCTAGTGAAGATGCCCATTTTGAAAACGCCGAAATTCACTTTCTCTCCATTTTCTTTCAAGCTGTGTACAATTGCATGTTACATTCATACAATCATTCATACTAATTATAATGTGCATGGCTCAAACTTTTGGAATAGAGAGTGTGATGTTTACTGAAAACCACTATTCTACAAGCTGAGATCACTTTCATTCTCAGTTACTCAAACACAGTTTGTGGGTGAGAACAGAAAAATTATTGCGAAGTAAACAAAACATGATAAGCAGTTAAGTAAATAGGACATTCTTAAAATTTGTAATCATTGCACCAAAAAAGATGACAAAATCTGATTAAACCTTCCATTCACTTCCTTATTCACTTTCCTAAGGAAAGTGAGAAAAACTGCTCTCTTCAATTGTCACAAGTAAAACACCACCCAGTTCACTCTGTAATGCAAATAGTTCCTGAGGAAAAGATACTTAAAGCTGTGAGAACTTGAATTTGCTAAAAATTGATGCCCAAAACAAAGACAGTAGGTTTTAATGTCAAACAAAACAGTGTTTCAGATCTCTCTTAAGTGATACCCCTTATGTCCATTATAAACAGAATTACAGGGGTATCCTGTTCTGTTTGTTTTTTAATAAGTGTTTGGTATTCGATTTCTGCAAGTTTTCACTGCCGGTGCACTGTCACGCTTAGCACTGGTGGACAGTTAGAGTGGTGCAAGTGTAGTAGACCTAGATAGTGTACACAGGAGCTGCTATATGCTTTAATTTCTGTTTGAACGAGTTAGTGTGCCGGATTAATCACCTGAAGATGCTGGCCAGGTGAACCTCTTGGCTGACGTTATGTTCTGGCTGGAGCCTGGTTATGAGTAATAATGATATAGTAATGCTGGACACGAAAGCAAGATCACATATGAACATAGTTTTATATTACATTGTACATAGCTCCTGAGAGCTTACATACAGATACAATACACATCATAGTGTTATGCCAAATGCTTTAGTTGTGTATGAAAGCTCTTGATGTATGAATTCCAAAGACACTCTGTTCACCTAATACTTGCATATAAAAGACTGCCACTAGGTTCTTTCATGTGAGATATTCTTAACACCGCAATCAACATACTTAGTTCCAAAATGCTGATTTCTTGGGGTGTATGAACTAGAGGATTTTTTAGACCTTTGCAGGTGCAGAAGTGGTTCAATGTCATGTTGTGTATTTGTCCAGTGCCACATCAGGTCAGTGAATAAATCACCAAGAGAATTAGCTCATTTCCATGATTATGAAATCCTCATCACTGAAAATATACAAATACTGCTCAATGTCATATGATGATCAGAAACTGTGCAACAATGAAGATTTCCCCACGAACTCCATAGATAACTACTCCAGAGTAGTTGTGCACATCACATGGAAACTTGCTACCCTCCAGTGAATGTGAGGTATGAGTGAAGATCGGCAAGATGTGTCACCTGTTAACGTTAATTGTCTGATATTGTAATTAGCTATCTCTTGCCAGAAGGAGCTGCATTTCCTATAATTGTCATGATGGTATTGCTTTTACTTGGCAGGAAAGACCCAAGGAGTTTCAGACAGTTAAAGGGTGCCCACAACACTTAATGCATGCAAGATTACTGCACAACTTTTACAACCTTGAAAGATGCCCCAGCTATAGGAAGCAATGGTTAGGCACAAAAGCTCTCCTTCAGTAGTAGACCTCTGTTTTCATATGAAGCAGGGTCTGTAACTAAAAGACATGGCCTATATTTAAGGCACTGTGCTACAGTAACTGGGAAAACTCGATAATCATTAACTCTTTGTCTTCCTACTGACAGGCTTTTTCCATTTGGACTGCACAGTGCACTGTATATCCCCTGTATTGCTATGTGACCTGGAGCTATGGTAGCTCTGCTAACAGAAGGGTCTGTAGTGACTGCAGCATGGGAGTTCAGGCTCCAGGTTGTATTTCTGGTGCTGCAGAGTGGAGACCTGTGTCCGTTACATACACTAACCTGTCTGTATGTAGACAGGTACCCTCCAGAGAGGAGAATCTAGCTTAGTTAGGTAGGGCTATTCCAGCAGAAAGTCTTGCTAACAACTGGAACATCAGACATTGCTGGGAGTGTTGTGGTGTGACACTGTGATTACATTGCAAACGCATGGCATTAAAGATTCTGTGGGCTGTGACCCTTTCATTTTACTTCTTAGGTTCATTACTCATGTAACCAAATACAAGTGGTGTGACACATACGTTACAATGCAGTGCTGGGTAAGTACAAGTTGACTAGTACCAAAAATTATTTTTGGGGGGATGCAAAAGTTGCTTAATTGTAGCTTGCCCAATGCTATTGGTATTTATCAGATAAGATGCAATCCAAAGCTGCTTCTTTCTTCTTGTGAATTTCCATATGGCTTCCAATTAACAATCTTCATTCAGATACCTAATCTGTAATGTTATAGTGCTTCTTTAAAGGCACCCACACTCCATACTTATATCCAGTCTCCATTAATCACTCGTACCTTCATATTTACTACTGGAAAATCCAAATATGTCTTGATGGATTGCAGCACATATTACATCATCCATACAACAATATTTTACATGATCTGAGACACCAGAGATCAGACATTGCATACTGTTACATCTGTTAACACATTTTTTTTTAGTTCACTGCTTCTGGCATTTGCTACAGGAGAGGACTACTATATCATTGTTCTCATGCAATTTTTGTAAAAACTATTGTGCAACTCTGAGTGTCTATCACAAAATTCTTTGCAGTCAACTAAAAGATGAAAATGAGAATTTCATTCCCTAGCAGTGTTCCATACTGTGCATAAATGAGAGATTCTGAGCATAAAGTAGACTATGTCATTGAGACAACATTCTACCACATGAACCATTCAATGATGGATTGGAAGCCATCAAAAAGACAGCACTGCAACCCCCTGTTGGCTGTAGGTAAGACTAGGAGAAGCACTAGGCTGGTATTGGACATGAGGGCAATTAATAAAATAATAATCGTGTGAGAATCTGAGCAGAAAATTTAGTTCAACAAGTACAGTGGAGCCAAGGATCAAGTACCTCGTTTCCATCAATTTGAGTATGTCGTATCGACAGATAAGTCTAAACAGTGCTCCTGTAATGTACACTGCTTTTATTTCTGCATGTCATACCTACCCGTTTAGAATGACATCAGTTACTCTAAACATGAGTGTTGGTGTGTTTATAATAACATTACATGATGTGTTAGGCCCAGAATTACTACAAAGAATTACTTTATATGTGGGTGATTTGATGAATGCCACACAAATTTTGGAAGTGCACATGTCATTGGTAGAGAATGTTTTAGAATACTTTCAGCAATATGATGTTAAAGGCAATATGAAAAAAAAAATTTTTTTTTCTAGACAGAGAGAGACAGAGAGAGACAGAGAGAGACAGAGAGAGACAGAGAGAGACAGAGAGAGACAGAGAGAGACAGAGAGAGACAGAGAGAGAGACAATTGACAAAACAAAAATACAAAGAGTTCATAACTTCCCAGTATACCAAACAGGTGCAGTTAAAAGTATCTTCAGATTTAGCCAATGAACATTGTCATTTTGTTCCAAACCAGTTTTTATATGCAGAACAATTACAAAATTTTGTACGCAGACTGATCCCTTAGATTGGGTCTGAAGTAATCCAGTCTGCTTTTAATAAGATCAAAGATGCACTAGCAAATAAACAGTTGGTGTACCATATGAATGTCCCAGGATTTTTGCTTGTCAACTGAGGCTTCATTTACCAGGTTGGGAGCTTCTCTCTTCCAAATTAGGGGTTTAGATGGTAGATGAAGTGTCTGTACACTACCCTTTCCTAATGGGCCTACACAGCCATTGAATATGAAGTTGTCACAATTATTTACCCTTTCAGGAAATTCCACCACTATTTTGTTGATAATTACACCAAAGTATATTGTGGTTGCCAACCTTTAAGCTTTCTTCTCAGTTGCAAATTAGTGTATGCAGAAGTGGTTCACTTCAGTAATACAATTTAAAAATAGTTTGTCATGGAACAGAACAATGTAGTAACTGACACATTACCATGTTTACCTGAAGAAATATCCAGTAACTTTTGCTCTGAGGGATGAAGTTCTAAATATAATGTCTTTCTGGTGCATGATAACACTTATTGTCTGTGTTTCATGTCAGCAGCAATGTGTGTCATCTCCAAGACAGGAATCCTAGGTGGAGAGAAATCAGAATACAATCTGCACTTGACCCACCTAAGACACTAGTTAGATACTATGTGCTTCACAATAATGTATTATTTTGTTGTTGTTTTACCCAGTATAACTGGTGTAATTGCATTCCAGAGGACAGCCTGGAGAACCTAATCTTGTACATCCATTAAGCACTGGGGATCCTGAAGTGGTTAAATGTGTTGAGAAAATCAATGGCTATTGCTATTTTCCTTACCTGTAAAAGAGAGTAAAATGGATTATCCACAAACATCTACTCTGTCAAAGTGTGAAACCTCCAAACTGTGGCTCTGAAGGTGAGCTCCACCCAGTCTGGGTGGAAGAAGAGATTTAGGTGACATTACCTCATGCTCAAGAGTTTGCTTTCCAGTTACGGTCCTCTGCTGCTGTGCACATTCAAATCACCCACTATATGCACAGGCACTCATATGAAGCTAAAGTTTAGGAGCACTGTGCTGCCACAAAAAGCTGAACACAGGTTGTAAGTCAGCTGGAGTGAGACGTGGGCTGCCAGATTCACTTGGACACAGATCTCTAGTGTGCCTGGTGAACTGAAGAGATCAGCAACGAAAAGTTATAGTTTATTATCTAGAAAAATGTATTTTAGTATAGAGGTCTAGTAGGTACAGGTAGTACATATACATAATAAAGATGGGATGGCAGGCAAGATTGTGGAATGAGGACACAGTAGCATGTTCTGTTTCCCACAACCTACATGAATGCATTTGAAATTTCAGATGAGGAATCATAATTCAGGTCTTAGATATGGTAGCCAGGTAAGCTTGCAGCTCAGTAATATCAGAGACAAAAAATTTAGAGCAGCCAGCTACTAGTCAGACTTGGGACAAACTATATGATACGAGATTCAAAACTTTCATGGCTTTATTGACATTTTCTATCGTAAGTGGCCACGATTTCTTTTTTATATATGAAAAGTGGTCAAAACACTTCATCATAAATTTTAGTATTTCTATCAAACAAAGATTTGATAGGTTCATCCACATTAGTCCATGTTGATGTAATTCAATAGCTGAAGTGAAAAACGTATAAGTAGTTTATCAGATGATAGCGAAAATCAAAAGATCCTAATTCCCAATACTAAAATAATATGGACACTTGCAAAAAACATAAAAATATACGTGGACACTACATTAAATGGCGAAAATGTGTGGATGTCAGCATAAATGATGGGGAATGCTATGTTTTGATGTAGCAAAACATTTATAAAGATTTGATATAGCACTATGGCAACAAAGGAGTTACTACTGTAATTTTGTGTTTCCTTGTTAGAGTTGTGGGGCATTTCAGTAGCAGTGCTATCATGTATAAACACCGCTGTGTTTCGGGCTTCCATATAAATCTGACCACTAACAAAATCTCTAACCTTGGCTATGGTGTACGAAAGAAGATGTTTCTGTAAAGGATAACAGTTCAGGGCTGTAAGAGTTTAGATTAGTGAGGTTTCCCGCTTTAGGCCCAAGAGTGTCCTGCAGTTGTAACTAAGTGAAGGCAGCAGCTTCTAAGCAGTCAGTGTATTAATTACATGTCACAAAGTACAATCAGTAAGTCTATAATAACTGTTCCACATTCAGTGCCATTCTGCTCCAGATAACTTTACTTCTGCTCTTATGTGTTACCTTCTTTAGGGCCGCCTGAATCTTTTGAAGTGTGTAGATTGTTGTTTTTTATGGATCACACCTACAGATATCTATAATGAGGTTTGATGTAAGAAAAAGAAAGATTAATTTCTACATCTACATCCATCTACATCCATACTCCGCAAGCCACCTGACGGTGTGTGGCGGAGGGTACCTTGAGTACCTCTATCGGTTCTCGCTTCTATTCCAGTCTCGTATTGTTCGTGGAGAGAAGGATTGTCGGTATGCTTCTGTGTGGGCTCTAATCTCTCTGATTTTATACTCATGGTCTCTTTGCAAGATATACATAGGAGGGAGCAATATACTGCTTGACTCTTCAGTGAAGGTATGTTCTCGAAACTTTAAAAAAAAGCCCGTACCGAGCTACTGAGCATCTCTCCTGCAGAGTCTTCCACTGGAGTTTATCTATCATCTCCATAACGCTTTTGCGATTACTAAATGATCCTGTAACAAAGCGCACTGCTCTCCGTTGGATCTTCTCTATCTCTTCTATCAACCCTATCTGGTACGGATCCCACACAGCTGAGCAGTATTCAAGCACTGGGCGAACAAGCATACTGTAACCTACTACCTTTGTTTTCAGATTGCATTTCCTTACGATTCTTCCAATGAATCTCAGTCTGGCATCTGCTTTACCAACGATCAACTTTATATGATCATTCCATTTTAAATCACTCCTAATGCGTACTCCCAGATAATTTATGGAATTAACTGCTTCCACTTGCTGACCTGCTATTTTGTAGCTAAATGTATTCGTAGCTCATTAAAGTTGTCTACATTGAGACTGAATTGCCATACCCTGCACCATGCGTCAATTCACTGCAGATCCTCCTGCATTTCAGTACCATTTTCCATTGTTACAGTACTTGGGCACAGTCAGCTTCAATGATTTTGTGCTGCCTTCTTGCAACCTGTGATTCTGTTCCTGCTCATGCCACATAAAACAGGTAGCTTCATGTTTCTATCTCGGTGTGCACGTGTAAATCTCCACTAGAACACACATGCTACAAAAATATCTGTAGCTAAAAATCTTGGGACATCAAATCTTTGTGTGTGCCTGTGCACAACACATCAGTTACCCACAGATGAGTCACTGCCTGTCTTCAGTTTTTGTTGTTGTCATGTTATTGTAATTGGTAAATGGTTGCACAATTGTGTTGGTGGCTAGTGCAGGTAGAGGAGACACAAGGATGATAACTGCTTTCAAATAATCGAGGTGTCAGTATTTTATGGTGGAAGTGAGGGACCACTTGAAGTCCGATTCATATGTAGGACAAAAATCCCCAGGGAATCCAAAATGAAGATGATTAATATGTGTCAGAAGGTGTAAGCCTACAACTGTGTGAAATCTTGCAGTTGGAATTAGCCCTTCACTGTTAAATTTGGTTGATCCCACATGGCTCCCCTAGAAATATCATGTAATGTACAGTTGTCTTGTCAGTTGAAATAGAAAGCTTGGTATAATGTGTGACCTGTGATTAGCAAAAGTCAGAAACTGATGACACACAGTTTCACAGTGGCTGAGGATCCTGCAATTTAAAAAATGCTTTAGAAATAACAATTGACCCCTACCAAATTCCAAAAGCTTGATGTGCCTTTTTAGACTACAAAGAATGATCTCATGCCACATGTGATTTTTAGTATGGTCATATTATTCTTTCAAAAGTACCCTGCTACTTAAATGGAAACTTTTACACATTGCAGTGTACAGTTTTGTAATATGTCTGTGTTGTGGGGACATTATATGGTGGCAAATAATGTAGATAATCTGAGCTCATTATGTAGCTCTAATTGCAAAAGTACTTTTGTAACATTCTGTTACCTAAATCTGATGTCGTTATTTTCTCTAAACATAGTTGGCTGTGAATTACATGTTGAGATTGTCAGACAATTTCTTCCATAAGCGAAAGCTCGTAGTTTATAAATTTTTGGCTTGAAATTACTGTATGTTCAATCTCAGAAATGTCTGAGAAGGATTTTTAAGCATTTTTTAAATTATTATACTTGGAAACAATTACAAATAAGTGTATTGTTCAAATTTTGTAGCAGTATAGGCTAAGTAAAATCCTTCTAATGCAGATGACAAATTGATGTGTTACGTAGGTACTGTGCGTGAAAACTGCTAGCAGTGAATAGTCTAAACAGACAGATGTGTCTCAATAATGTCCAGTTTCAGAAAATTATCATACCATGAAAGATGCTTGTTGGTTATGTCTACAATAAGACAGGCCATTCATTATATGCTATTTATCACAAAGTAAATCTGCAGTTGCCAACCCACACAATTTCAAAGTATGTGAACTACCTACATTAATTGTATAGAAGTTCTCATTGCTTGTCAAACCTCAGTCCATGCAAACATGTTCAAGATATGTTACTTGGTGCCTCCATATGCACAACAAAAAAATGACACACACACACACACACACACACACACACACACACACACACACACACAAGCCACAGTTGTTAGACTTAGGAAGGTGAATGATGTTTCCAGGAGAATAAAGCATGGGGAAAATGTCTTGCATATCCAGTTTCTTCTACACCATTGTATAGAGTTGCATTCATCTTATCCCAACAGTATGTTCCTTTGTACATAGTGTGTTATAAATTTCTGTGCATGTTTCAGAGTTGTGCTTACATATAGCTCCTTCCACATCTGCATCCCTAACAGTTTTTTTTTAAATCACTGATTGTTTCCCTACTAGGAACTGATATGTGGATTATGCTGATTTAGGTACCCCCAAGTGTTCCACAGGTATGACTAGTGCATACCTGCATTATCTGTTAAGCCCTCTGACTCTTGATCAGTCTTGTAGAAAAGCTGTAAACTGATTTACAGATATTGTGCAAATGATGTACACTATACAGTTTTATACTAACATGACTTTTTTCCATATTTATTACCACCAGAAAATACTATGCACATCAAATGCTTCTATGCAAGTAAATTTGCTCATCAACCAGCCTACCCCTCTCTCCTATGACACAGTACCACAGTAGCAAATGCAATCACTGTCTGAAGTTACAGTAATTCCTAGATGCAATATTTTCAGTATAGTTTGACAAAAACTAACATTCCTTGTGTAGCAAATGCTCACAGCAGTTCCAAGACATATGTTTATTAGATACTTAGTGTAATGTGCTTTGTCAATGGCCACATCCATACTAGTGTAATTGGGCACTGAACTCCACTGCTGGTTTTTCTGATGGGTGTGAGGAAGATGATGGGAATGTGTCCATGGATGTCTCCTGGTGTCAAAATAGCAACATTTACTAATAAACAGCAATATATTGGTTGTGGGCACTCTAGGCGAGGGTTGCTTCCATTCGTAATATTTTTGGTGGTGATAGAGGTGACAGGTGGATGTTCACAAACGCGCCAGCTGCTGCATCTGTAATTGCATTGGCATATCTTGAATCTGCTGCGTTGCCAGTGGCACTCCAGCCTTCCAGGACATTTTGCTGCAGCTGGAACAACTCACTGTGGGACTCAGTCATGCTGGCAACTGGGGGGTGTGGCAGGACAGATCAGTGCCCTGTCTCAGCAGACATCCCCAGCACCGACACTCTGGTGTGAATGCGCCAGCGTCCCTGGCCCTGCCCCAGTCATGGTGTTCAAGCCAGCAGCATCCAGGATAATGCCGACAGTGCATTATCACAAAGCACCCCAAGCAATGGCTCCAAAGACAGTGTCCTAAGATAATTAAGGCTGGATAGTTATGGCAGTGGAGTCACTCTGGCAGCTCCTGGGAAACTACGTGCATTATGACAGTGACTATTACAATGATTGTGATTGCAGTTACAACTCTGAACTGGTGGTGGTGGTGGTAAGTAACACGGCTCTGTGTCACTCAAACATCTCAAGACAGATGATGGTGATGAGCGGGCTGCCGGTCCTTAAATGTGGCTTTCTTGCTGGTCTGCTGTTTTTCTTTCCCAGTAGGTCAGGGGAATATTCTGGTGTTGCTCAGCTGGCCTATCTGATCCAATTACTGCCTCGATGTTGGTGCCCTGGCTTGCAGTGAGCTGCTTCTTGTCATGTCTTCTCCTGTATGGTGAACTGGCTGTTGACACAGCATTATCCTGTGTTACTGTACTCGGCACTCCACCGACCAATTATGCCACAGTATCATAGCACTGAACTGCACAACTGAGTGTAACACACACAGATTCAGGCTCCTAATACTCCTTCACTTTTTAACTATCTTTATTATTCCAAATTCCTAGCTTTAACTAATTTAATCACTCTCATCTTTCAACACACTATAGTTTGTTCAGTCCCCAATTCAAAAATTGTATTGCTTTCAGTTTTAGAGTAAACAGGAGTAGAAGTCAACTTCCTCATTAGTGTGGTTCCTGAACTCACATCTAGGTTTTTAATATGGGAATATGTAAAGTGTATTGTATACTCTTTACCAATAAGAACAGTAGTTGGGTTTTTAAAGTGAAGGTGTGCATCCTTCATAAACTTGTTCTATAGTGAAAAATTATACTCTTTGCAAAAATAATGTGTTGCTAATGCTTTATCAGGAATGATGATATTATTAGTTTTATATCTCAATATACTGAAAGCATATGAAGACTGATCAATTTGTAATACAGAATGGGCTTATCGTTGTTTTTTGAAAATGTTTTCATGGGATGCATCTTATCAGTGGAACATGATTCCACACATTTGCCAAAACACTCAAATCAAGTATTACCAAGGCACCACCTGATTTTCATCTGTAGGATGATTCTTCCTCTATGGACCTCCTTACTTCATTCAGATATATTTATTTAGCACAAACTGAACAGTCAACCAACAGCTTGAATGTATCTTTATCAACAACAAAATTTAATTTTACAACATTTATGAGACATCACATTTATTGTATGGATAATTGTTCATACAATAACATTGTTGTTGTTGTGGTCTTCAGTCCTGAGACTGGGTTGATGCAGTTCTCCATGCTACTCTATCCTGTGCAAGCTTCTTCATCTCCCAGTACCTACTGCAACTTACATCCTTCTGAATCTGCTTAGTGTGTTCATCTCTTGGTCTCCCTCTATGATTTTTACCCTCCACGCTGACCTCCAATGCTAAATTTGCAATCCCTTGGTGCCTCAAAACATGTCCTACCAACTGATCCTTTCTTTTAGTCAAGTTGTGCCACAAACTTCTCTTCTCCCCAATCCTATTCAATACCTCCTCATTAGTTACGTGATCTACCCACCTTATCTTCAGCATTCTTCTGTAGCACCACATTTCGAAAGCTTCTCTTCTCTTCTTGTCCAAACTAGTTATCGTCCATGTTTCACTTCCATACATGGCTACACTCCATACACATACTTTCAGAAACGACTTCCTGACACATAAATCTATACTCGATGTTAACAAATTTCTCTTCTTTAGAAATGCTTTCCTTGCCATTGCCAGTCTACATTTTATATCCTCCCTACTTCGACCATCATCAGTTATTTTGCTTCCCAGATAGCAAAACTCCTTTACTACTTTAAGTGTCTCATTTCCTAACCTAATTTCCTAACCTAATTTGCTCAGCATCACCCGATTTAATTCGACTACATTCCATTATCCTCATTTTGCTTTTGTTGATGTTCATCTTATATCCTCCTTTCAAGACACTGTCCATTCCGTTCAACTGCTCTTCCAAGTCCTTTGCTGTCTCTTACAGAATTACAATGTCATCGGCGAACCTCAAAGTTTTTACTACTTCTCCATGAATTTTAATACCTACTCCGAATTTTTCTTTTGTTTCCTTTACTGCTTGCTCAATATACAGATTGAATAACATTGGGGAGAGGCTACAAACCTGTCTCACTCCTTTCCCAACCACTGCTTCCCTTTCATGCCCCTCGACTCTTATAACTGCCATCTGGTTTCTGTACAAATTGAAAATAGCTTTTCGCTCCCTGTATTTTACCGCTGCCACTTTCAGAATTTGAAAGAGAGTATTCCAGTTAACATTGTCAAAAGCTTTCTCTAAGTCTACAAATGCTAGAAACGTAAGTTTACCTTTTCTTAATCTTTCTTCTAAGATAAGTCGTAAGGTTAGTATTGCCTCACGTGTTCCAACATTTCTACGGAATCCAAACTGATCTTCCCCGAGGTCCGCTTCTACCAGATTTTCCATTCGTCTGTAAAGAATTTGCGTTAGTATTTTGCAGCTGTGACTTATTAAACTGATAGTTCGGTAATTTTCACACCTGTCAACACCTGCTTTCTTTGGGATCAGAATTATTATATTCTTCTTGAAGTCTGAGGGTATTTCGCCTGTCTCATACATCTTGCTCACCAGATGGTAGAGTTTTGTCATGACTCGCTCTCCCAAGGCCATCAGTAGTACTAACAGAATGTTGTCTATTCCCGGGGCCTTGTTTCGATTCAGGTTTTTCAGTGCTCTGTCAAACTCTTCATGCAGTATCGTATCTCCCATTTCGTCTTCATCTACATCCTCTTCCATTTCCATAATATTGTCCTCAAGTACATCGCCCTTTTATAAACCCTCTATATACTCCTTCCACCTTTCTGCCTTCCCTTCTTTGCTTAAGACTGGGTTGCCATCTGAGCTCTTGATATTCATACAAGTGGTTCTTTTCTCTCCAAAGGTCTCACTAATTTTCCTGTAGGCAGTATCTATCTTACCCCTAGTGAGACAAGCCTCTACATCCTTACATTTGTCCTCTAGCCATCCCTGCTTAGCCATTTTGCACTTCCTGTCGATCTCATTTTTGAGACGTTTGTATTCCCGTTTGCCTGCTTCATTTACTGCATTTTTATATTTTCTCCTTTCATCAATTAAATTCAATATTTCTTTTGTTACCCAAGGATTTCTATTAGCCTTCGTCTTTTTACCTACTTGATCGTCTGCTGCCTTCACTACTTCATCCCTCAGAGCTACCCATTCTTCTTCTACTGTATTTCTTTCCCCCATTCCTGTCAATTGTTCCCTTATGCTCTCCCTCAAACTCTCTACAACCTCTGGTTCTTTCAGTTTATCCAGCTCCCATCTCTTTAAATTCCCACATTTTTGCGGTTTCTTCAGTTCCAATCTGCAGTTTCAATCTGCAGTTCATAACCAATATATTGTGGTCAGAATCCACATCTGCCCCTGGAAATGTCTTAAATTTAAAACCTGGTTCCTAAATCTCTATCTTACCATTATATAATCTATCTGATACCTTTTAGTATCTCCAGGATTCTTCCAGGTACACAATAACATTACAGTACATAAATTTAACAAGATATCAGTCCTACTGGCACAACATTCATGTTCTTTAATTTAAATTTTTCATAATTAAAACTACTTTATTTCTACATGAGATGCTGCCTTTGTTATCAACAAATTCCATTATTATAACATGAAACACAATATTTTTTAACATTAACAGTGTTCCTAACAAGCCTAATCACACAGTTTGATGCTGGAATCACACCCAATGTAAAATAATCTCCACTAAACATTAACATTTTATTGCATTAATGAAGTGTTCATAATAGAGTTATGTGGTAACTGTTTCAAATAATAGCATCTCAGCACTGTGTTATACAATACCTAGTAGGTGACACATGTACTTTGAATTAATATAAATTTTGATAGAAGCTGTTTTTCTTGTAGAATTCCAGAAATTTCTTTTGAGCTGGCTTACGTTGGAGTGTGACAGACTAACTTTGACATTGCTTTTCCCTGGCATTCATCCACTGGTTGTTAGGAAAGTGTCATCTTTAACAAATCAATAACAGCAAGAAATCTGGCACCTCCCTTGTGCCTGATTTACAATGCAACACAACGTCTAGAGAACAACCTCATGTTAACAACTACAGCAGATTGATAGCAGCAGTGGATCAGTAAGAGAAATAAGTCACTGAAATCATGGGGATGGCAATAGGAACATGGGTCTCCATTTACTTCTCACGATGGTGGTCATGTTGTACATGCACCAGATTGTAGAACACATGCCACATGATAGCTTCGTGCCACAGTAAACAGCAACAGGTTCCTGGAAGCTCATAGGCCTATACATTCATATTACACTGGCTTGAAAAATATAAGGACAAAGCAAATTTTGCATGGTGTAACAGCCAAATAACATACCTCAGAGAAACTGTACATACAAATAATTATTTCAGTATTCTACAGAAGGCAACTGAAAGAGAAACTGACAAACAGAAATGATGCTTTCATTCAAAGAAAATAAGTACACTGAAGTGGCCATGATTTATGAACATCCTCTGGCCTACAAAAGACAGAACATGGTTCATAATAGGGTGTGTGATCAAGAATGAGAATGCATGATCTGCAATGTGCACCCATTTTGGCACAAGGTTGGTAAAGAGTTCCTGTGTACAGTGTTCCATTCCTCCTCCAGTGCAGCTAACAATAGCTAGATGCTCATTGGTGCATGTGGCCATGCTGCAACGCATCTCCCCAACATGTTCGATAGGGCCTAAGTCAGGGGAACATGCAGGATAGTCCACACGTCAGATATCCTTGCATTCCAAGATCTCCACATGCACTGTTCGGTGCAGTCAGTCAGTGAAGTCACAGCCGAATGCACTCCTGAAAAAGCAAACATTGGGAAGAAGTACTGTGTCACAGTGGTGTTGTCTGGTCAGTATACTGTGTTCAAAGATTTGAAGGCAGTATGCCCTTGCAACATTGTGCCTCTTACATCATGACAACTAGACTACCAAAATGATGATGTCAGGCAATGTTGGTGAGATGCATTAGTGCTCTCACCAAGAGGTCACACATATTGCATACAGGAACATTATTGAACATGATCAATTTGGTGGTTGAGGTTTTAGGGCATCGACAGTGATAATGTTGCATGGGCATATTGCCTGCTAATCATTGAACACAGTTCACTTACAGGTCAACGTCTTTGTGGCACTACTCCTTCTATACCCCTGCCTTTCCAAGAGTGCATTTGGCCCTGACTTCATTTTTATGGAAGACACTGCAGGACTGCATCTAACAGCACACTTGCAAGAGCTGTAGGTGTGAGAAGATATTTGACCAGTGGGATAGCTTGCCCATTCCCCTGCTTTAATTCCCATGTAGCATGGCTGGATGTGTTTGGGAGACATACTGCAGCGCATCCACATGCACAGTCAACTGTCCTGCAATTATCGACAATGCTGATGAATGGAAAGCTCTACCATAAGAACTACATACCAAATGTGGGGGCAGAATGCCACTACATTGCGGAGCACACATTGCCATCCATGGTGATCACAAGAGACGCGTGCAGCCTATTGTCATTTCTAAGAGTTCTGCTTGATTCTGAAAAAATCCTTTTCTTAAGATAACACATTTAATCTCCAACTAAAGTATATAACTTTACCTCATAACTGAACAGACACTTTACACCATAATGAGAACACAAGATTGATTCTTTAACTTAAGAACTTTCTCTTGCTCCTCCTTTTTTCTTGGGGGGGTGGGGCAGCGGGATGCACTGTCAATACCACACTGACTCCCAAGAGGAAGAAAAAAAAAATTACGTCACCAAAGATTATAAGCTATGGAATAAGCTACATGCAAAGAAAAAACACTTAATTACTAGTATCTACAAAAACTGTTTTAGCCTTTCTCTTATCCTGCAAAATATGACTAGTGTGTGATAGTGCCCACCACCATCCCACAGAAATATGGGCTGATGTAGTAAATAATCTGTAGCATACCCTGTAATCTAAGATACGTTGGTATGTGGCAATCTGCTTGTGTGGCTGAAAAGAGACTACCCCATAAATCAGTCTTTTAATTAGATTGCATTCAAAGTTTCCTCCTGTGAATGTACAAACCATTATGAATACAACAAAATATGCTGTAAGTGTGTTCCTTTACCTGCCATAGGCCTAGACAAAGAAACAGGATATACGGTAAGCATTTTCATGCAGCAAAGCAACTTACACAATATTAACAAAGGAATGGCATCCATCATAAGCATGTTCTTAAATAAACTAACAGATAATTGTTAATGATACATGCACAACATTACAGTACATCATATTATATTGACTACTTTTCTTGCCTGTCCTTTGTACACTCATGTGTTTTCATGTGTGTTGAGAGTCATCACAATTCTGACACTTGCAGTCAGTGGTAAATGCATTTTCCATAAGTTATGACTTTGGGCAAAAAACTTTCCAAAACATTACACATTTGATATTTAATTATACCCTGTGAGCCAGGATAATCTATAAAATATGCCACTCATAACAGAATGGTTTCATTGGCTGATTGTAACTTCAGTTGTCATTGGATAACTGTGAAATTGAGCAAATATCTTTGGAGTGGAATGCATTTTAGTCCGATGAAATAGGTACCCATTCCACCTGCAATCCTTTCACAACTGTACTTCTGGCTGACTCTAGCATTCACTGCTGCAATCACTGAAAGTTTCTTGTTATTGCTGGTGTTTCTAACGAATTTACAAGAATTGTGTGTGCATATTACTATACATTAAACTACATGCAACAAAAGAAAATAAGAAAATTTGAGTGCAGAAAACTACACTGAAACTTCATAGTTACAAAACTTGGTTTGAGGACTGAAGCACTTAAAAATCTCTCCATTAGGGTGCATAAACAGTGGAAACAATCAACTCTGTCCATTCACTGGGGCCCCTGTAAGGATCACAGGTTAATGTTTTGAGTACTCTTTATTGGCTTCCCTTCCATGTGATGGTGGACAGTTTTCAAATTCAAGAGTGAGGAATGTCTATGGTGCACTGGTATATTTATGACTTGGAGCCATTTTTGTAATCATATGATGTAATTGTTCCTACAAAGCACTTCTCATAGCTGGATAATGCGATAAATATTAACAAGCTGACAGTAAATATTACTCCAACTTGTAAAATCTGGGAATCTAATAACTTTTCCCCTGCATTTTTTTCTGTTGGTCCTATCATAATCATTATCCTCCCCCTTCTCCTACCATTAAGAGTTTTGACTTTCCAAACTCTACCACAGGTTTCAATGTCAATTTTCAAAATTATTCACATGGAAACCAAATTGTGTTCTTTCTCATGTTTAACCTGTACAGTAACGCATAACAAAACTGTTTTGCACCCTAAATGCCTTTGGGTTCATTTAGAAAAAGATTTGCCATTTTTAGGTCTGCTTTCAAAATGGTTTCACAATGTTTCATCACCTGAGTGGTGGGGAGAGTGTTGTAGCTGGAGCAAATCTTTTCTGGCTGGGGCTTTGGTCAAGTGAAAGATTTTTAGAATCATACCAAGGAATGTAGATTAGAATCTGCCATAACCTGCTTTGGTCATTTTCGACTGTTTTTCTTGTTTTGAGTCATGGGTGCAGCTTTTGTAAATGTGAAGTAATCTACTTATTTAAGTGATGTAAAATACTTTACAGCTGTTTGGGATAACTTGTTCATTCTTCAGTTGCAGAGATATAAGGTGAGTAACATCAAAATTTTTTTAAAATGTATCACATAAATCATGGACTCATCTGTCCACGTGTCATCAGTCATGGAAGATGATGAACATTGAAACAGGAGGTGTTCTTGTACCTTGCTGATATTTGCCAACTAAGTTTCTTTAACATTTAAATAATTTTCCTTCTTGAAAATGGAGATTTGTGTTTGAAGCATAGCAGGTATTTCAACATATTTTTGACTTGTAACTGATTTTTATATATTAATTCATAAAATGATATTGCTTATTTATTATTGGAGTATTGTGGATTGATAATGTAACACAGACCACCAAGTACAATACTGATGTAATTTTCTCAAATATAAAACTTTTAAATTTTGATAGAATATTTGCCCTCAAAAGGCAAAGGTCCAGAACTCAATTCATCAAACAGTTTTAACCTGCTAGGATGTTTCATATCAGCACACACTTTGCTGTAGAGCTGAAAATATGTTCTATTGTAGTTTGATAAAGTTTCCGAATTTGTAAATTCTGAAAAAATTTTGTCAAAATATAATTTTCAAGTGTTCATCCAATGCAATAATCTCATTTAATTGGTTTGGCTTAAAACATTGACATTCACTTATGTGCTTTTGCAAACGAAATCGAATGTGGATGAATGTATCACAGAAAGTAAATCAGGATCTAGTTGTGAATAAAATGACAATGTTAGGCTTGATATAGATACTAAATTTGGTTTCCTGAAAGAAAAAAATTGTGAGTATGATTTGCAAGATTAATTCCTCAAACTTCTGCAGAAACAGCATAGATTGATTGAGAACTCCATCTGAGCTGCACGGCTGGAGGTACATCTACATACTCAACAAGCCACTGCACAGTGCTTCGTAGAGGGTACATTATACCACTACTAGTAGTTCCATTTTCTGTTCCAGTCTAAGATAGAGAGAGTGGAAAACAAATGATATATTTCTCCAAATCTGTCCTAAATACTCAAATATTGTGTCATAGTCCCTATATGAAATGTTTTTTGGCAGCAGTAGGATAGTTCTGCACTCAGCTTCAAATGCCAATTCTCTTAACTGTCATGTTCTTAGAAATGCATGTCTTCTTTCCTCCAGGGATTTCCATTTGAGTTCCCATAGCATGCCTGTAACACTTGCATGCTGATGAAATCTGCCAGTAACAAATCTAGCACCCTGCCTCTGAATTTCTTTGATGTCTTACTTCAGTCTGGCCTGGTGCAAATCCCATTCCCTCGAACAGTACTAAAGTGCAGGTAACACTAGAGTGCTATATGCAGTCTTCTTTACAGATGAACCACACTTCCTTAATTGCTCCCAATAATCCATGGCTGACCATTTGCCTTCCCTATCGCTATCTTCATAGGTACTGTGGGATGCTTGGACTTGCAAAGTCTGGTACCATTTGATGAGGACAGGAAGTAACCTTTTCATAGTAACAGCATTCTCGTTTCTCATGCTTTTTAGATAAATATCTGATGTTACAAACCTCTGGAACATGAAGTAATGAAAAATACTATGTCAAAAATTGTTACTATTAAGGTGCATTTATAAACATACAACATTAAAAATAGCACAAATACATGCAATGTATTCTACAGGGCATTTATTACGGGTTGTCTGTATGTTGGGGTGCAACTTACAACAGCTATGGTGACAGAGACCATACTGGATTTCAGTTACTTGTTTCAGATGGTGAGAGGATTATGTGTGCCATCATTCTGAACTGTCTCTTTCTCAGAAATAAACATGTGAAATCTGTTTTGAGAAACCTTTATTAGTGTGGGAGTTACGACCTGTTAAAATTTGGGACAGTTGGCAAAGCCGGTATTGCAGTATGTGCTCAATAAGACCACCATTATGCCAAACCTTCATTGCCAGTCATGCTGCACACATCACCAGATCTGTGGGTCCAGCTGTGAGACCAGGGCACCATGGTGGCCTTCTGATAAAATGCCTCCTATGTATCCTGTGACCTACAAACTGTTTTAGCCAAAAACAGTCTGACTTCAGTGGCATATTGGGGAGGTACACAGTCTCATTGGAAGGTGGTTGGGGAATCACCCTCTGATTTATCAGTGTTGGAAGCACATACCCATGGAACATATTAAGATACCTCACCCCATTCAAGGTTCCACCAATAAACACTGGAACCATGATTTTTGTCCCAAATCCCACATAAAATCATCAATTTTTCACCACCAGCACTTTTCAAGAGGTCCATGCAAAAGGGAGTTTGCATCTGACAAGTAAAAAACATTTTCTTCTCCTTGTAACTAAAAAGTAACTTTGTCACTGAAAAACACCTGTCAAGTGAAGTTAGGATTCCTATTACACTGATCAAAAGCCTCTTCTACGAATTGCACCCGCCAATCAGGGTCACCCTCAGATCTGGTACTGAGACTGTAGCTTATCTGGTGTCAAAGTTTTAAGCTGCATGTGTTGTAAACACACCAATGGCACCTGTATGTTTCTGAGAGCCAGGTCATGCTGTGACTTGGACTATCCACAAATGGTGTCAAAATTTCTGTTGCCGACTCTTCATCAGTGGCTGTTCTTGGATGTTCAATACATTGCTTGTCAAGTAACTTGGACACTGTCCTGTGTGAAATACCATTTCTCTTAGGATGCTGGGCATTGAAGAAGTCCGCATCAATCATTATGATACTTCATCCACCTCTCATTAACAAAATTTCACCATGACACACAGTAGGGACACAATGAATCACCTGCAACAAAAAGCAGAATTGACCACCTCCTAGCAGTTTCAAACTTGAACAGGCCATAACTCCTAGACACAGAGACAGCTGAAGAGAGACTTCACATGTGTGTTCTTGATAAAGGGGCATTTCAAAATGATGTGCTACATGAATGAAACCCTCAATACTAGGTACCCACACACAACTCTGAAACCTGATACTGCATATTTCACATGGACTCTATGGCAGAAAAAAAAGGAACTCACAGTGGCTGAAACCAACATACTGAACCATCAAATCCATGTTAGATAGGGTAAGCGAATGTTTGCATAACGAAGTCCACAGTAAAACAATGAAAACTCCGGCTCTTACAAGGGGAGGCCACCAATTGTGAAATTCAGATTTGATTCATACTGCGCATAATAAAAGCTCATGGCCAGAGGTGTAATGTGGCAAAGCACCAAGATGCACTTCTAAGCTGTTCTCGAGAAAATTGACAGTTAAAAGAAACCGTTGCGGTGAAATACTCCCTACGATTAATAATTTTCTACAGCGTCGTGGCGCAGCGGTAAGCGCTCGGATTCATAATTGTCTTCATAGTGTTTACCACGTATACACTCCTGGAAATGGAAAAAAGAACACATTGACACCGGTGTGTCAGACCCACCATACTTGCTCCGGACACTGCGAGAGGGCTGTACAAGCAATGATCACACGCACGGCACAGCGGACACATCAGGAACCCAGGAACCGCGGTGTTGGCCGTCGAATGGCGCTAGCTGCGCAGCATTTGTGCACCGCCACCGTCAGTGTCAGCCAGTTTGCCGTGGCATATGGAGCTCCATCGCAGTCTTTAACACTGGTAGCATGCCGCGATAGCGTGGACGTGAACCGTATGTGCAGTTGACGGACTTTGAGCGAGGGCGTATAGTGGGCATGCGGGAGGCCGGGTGGACGTACCGCCGAATTGCTCAACACGTGGGGCGTGAGGTCTCCACAGTACATCGATGTTGTCGCCAGTGGTCGGCGGAAGGTGCACGTGCCCGTCGACCTGGGACCGGACCGCAGCGACGCACGGATGCACGCCAAGACCGTAGGATCCTACGCAGTGCCGTAGGGGACCGCACTGCCACTTCCCAGCAAATTAGGGACACTGTTGCTCCTGGGGTATCGGCGAGGACCATTCGCAACCGTCTCCATGAAGCAGGGCTATGGTCCCGCACACCATTAGGCCGTCTTCCGCTCACGCCCCAACATCGTGCAGCCCGCCTCCAGTGGTGTCGCGACAGGCGTGAATGGAGGGACGAATGGAGACATGTCGTCTTCAGCGATGAGAGTCGCTTCTGCCTTGGTGCCAATGATGGTCGTATGCATGTTTGGCGCCGTGCAGGTGAGAGCCACAATCAGGACTGCATACGACCGAGGCACACAGGGCCAACACCCGGCATCATGGTGTGGGGAGCGATCTCCTACACTGGCCGTACACCACTGGTGATCGTCAAGGGGACACTGAATAGTGCACGGTACATCCAAACCGTCATCAAACTCATCGTTCTACCATTCCTAGACCAGCAAGGGAACATGCTGTTCCAACAGAACAATGCATGTCCGCATGTATCCCGTGCCACCCAACGTTCTCTAGAAGGTGTAAGTCAACTACCCTGGCCAGCAAGATCTCCGGATCTGTCCCCCATTGAGCATGTTTGGGACTGGATGAAGTGTCGTCTCACGCGGTCTGCACGTCCAGCACGAACGCTGGTCCAACTGAGGCGCCAGGTGGAAATGGCATGGCAAGCCGTTCCACAGGACTACATCCAGCATCTCTACGATCATCTCCATGGGAGAATAGCAGCCTGCATTGCTGCGAAAGGTGGATATACACTGTACTAGTGCCGACATTGTGCATGCTCTGTTGCCTCCGTCTATGTGCCTGTGGTTCTGTCAGTGTGATCATGTGATGTATCTGACCCCAGGAATGTGTCAATAAAGTTTCCCCTTCCTGGGACAATGAATTCACGGTGTTCTTATTTCAATTTCCAGGAGTGTAGTTAACGGATATTCCAAAATGAATATTTATAGTGAAAGTTAAACGTTCAAATTAGAATAGAGACCCCATGAACACACATTTGCTGTGGCAGGTATGAAATGTAAACTCCATTGTTACACTTGAAGGACAGATGTTGAATGGGCCAAAATGAGCCGCCGCATAACAGCGTAGTTGCCAGCTAACTTCAAAAGGTACATGCAGTCCCTAGCGCAACTTATAACTTTGTTGAAAATCAGTGCGTATGTGAGTGCTTTGGTACACCCTGTTAAACAAGTGGAAAAATGGAAGCGGTACAATTGAAGAGCGATGCGGGCCCTTCGCATGATAGTGATGTGATCAAAAAAGATTCTATAAACAGCGAAGTGGCGAAACAACAATTGAAAGATGTGTTGGTGTATTTTGAAAGCCTCCTTCATAACAGGAATCGCATCTCAGCAGAATCGTCATCATCAGTCAACGAAGAAGCCATGGCAATTGGGGAAGAAATGTTCCAGAATACGCTGCAAATGCTCGCCAAAAAAACCCTCGTTCATGATGAGGAACTTATAGACATTAATGAAATCAACGATAATAATGCCTATGAAGACGTTAAAACGAGTCCCATTGCCAACGAATCATCAGACGAATACAAGCCAGATGAGAAGAAAAAAAAAGGGTACGACTATATTTCTCTGGATTACAAAATTAGAGCTGTCAATCTGGCCAAAGAACATCTAGGCTAGAGTCTCGAAACTCTACAAAAAGGGGTGCTCTTGTTTGACAAATATGTGCTATTTATCCAGGTGGGAAGAGCAAATCAAACATGGCGGTAGCAAATTTGATAAATATTGTACCATCGATTCATGGGTGCATGATTGCTTCTTAGAAGCTCGACAAAACTTCCAGCAAGTTACTACCAGAAACCTGCAGCAGTGGGCCTTGGGCGCTGCAAGTCAGTTCCCAGATTTCAACTTCAAAGCTTCAAAAACATGGGTCACCAAATTTAAAAAGAAGCATGGGATTCGGCAACGGAAAATCACAAAATTTGTTTCCCGGAAGGAGATGGCTACCCAAGACGAAATTTTGGCCGCAGCGGACACATTTTGGATCCAGCTGCGAACGTTGATAACTAACTTTGACAAAGATTTCATTATTAATACTGATCAAACAGTTATGTAAAGAGCTGTTCACAAATGTCATATGACATGATGATAGAATATGATAATCTGATATTTCTTATATAAACGATATTTTTTTATTTTGTTTGTCAGTGTGCCAGTACCAGTCCACGTTCAACAGAACTCTTGCCGAAAAAGTTTAAAGGCTGTTCTGGTAGCCTGAGACGACATGAACAAGGTGACGCATTCGTATACGGCACAATATTCAATCACAATGTCTGGGCGAGTCTTGCCTCTTGTTTTCATGTGCCTCCAAGAGTCCACAGGTACATTTGGACCCAGAGTACAGAACACAGTTGATGAGTACGCCAAGAAGTATACCAAGGTAGTTATTACATCCTCCAAATCCAGTAAACTAACAAAGGGTTTGTTCGTGGACTTCTTGCATAATGCTTTGCAACCATACGTACAAAAGAAAGAATTTCTCCTTCTGATCAACTATTGGGGTGGGCAAACGAACCCAGCACTATACAATGAGATGTTCCAGGATGATAAGAAGCACTATAAAAGTCATTCCTCCAAAGTGCACTCCTCTCGTCCAACCGTGTGATGTGTATTTTTACCGACAGATAAAAAATTTTATCAAGTGCCTTCAAAATTGTGCTTTTTTAATCGAGCAAAACCGTGACATCAACTCCAGAGAGGATTGTACAAAAATCCAATCCATCGTCCACCACCAATTGTCTTCTCCGAGTTTTTCCAATATGATACGATACACATGGTATGCATCAAACCTGACGAATGATAGAACAGTTTTTCATAATGTCAATCAGGTGTGTACCCCAACAGATAATTAAAAAAAAAATTGTTCTTGTAAAAACGCATCGTTTATCAGATGTGCTCGATGTCGTGCTGTTTTCTGCTTTCCATGTTTCTATGATAACTATCACTCAGGTTCATGCGATACTCCAGCTACTTCTGGTCACTAATTGTTAATTATGTGCGAGTGTATACCGAACTTTTCAATAGATTGTATCCACTTTAATATTATTTGTGATATTGTATTTTATTTCGAGTATTATTTTTCCACAACAAACGACTTTCAACAACTTATTATATGCATAATTGTTGCAACTGATTGCCATTACACCAACAACATGAAAACAGCTTTCACATCCCACAACTACCCTCCCGACCTGGTTCAGAAGCAAATTACCAGAGCCACTTCCTCATCCCCTCAAACCCAGAACCTCCCACAGAAGAACCCCAAAAGTGCTCCACTTGTGACAGGATACTTTCCGCGACTCGATCAGACTCTGAATGTGGCTCTCCAGCAGGGATATGACTTCCTCAAATCCTGCCCTAAAATGGGATCCATCCTTCATGAAATCCTCCCCACTCCACCAAGAATGTCTTTCCGCCGTCCACCTAACCTTCGTAACCTCTTGGTTCATCCCTATGAAATCCCCAAACCACCTTCCCTACCCTCTGGCTCCTACGCTTGTAAGTACCCCCAGTGAAAAACCTGTCCCATGCACCCTCCCACCACCACCTACTCCGGTCCTGTAACCCGGAAGGTGTACACAATCAAAGGCAGAGCCACATGTGAAAGCACCCACGTGATTTACCAACTGACCTGCCTACACTGTGAAGCTTTCTATGTGGAAATGACCAGCAACAAACTGTCCATTTGCATGAATGGTCACAGGCAGACAGTGTTTGTTGGTAATGGGGATAGCCCTGCGGCTGAACATGCCTTGGTGCACGGCCAGCACATCTTGGCACAGTGTTACACCGTCCGGGTTATCTGGATACTTCCCACTAACACCAACCTGTCAGAACTCCGGAAATGGGAACTTGCCCTTCAGTGTATCCTCTCTTCCCGTTACCCACCAGGCCTCCACCTCTGCAAATTTCAAGTTGCCACTGCTCATACCTCACCCTGTGTGTGTGTGTGGGGGGGGGGGGGGGCACATTTGAATTACAAAAAACAAATAATAGTTGCGTGGCGCGAGATTCGATCCGGCGACCTTTGGATTACGAACCCGAGCACTTACCACTGCGCCACGACGCTGTAGAAAATTATTAATCATAGAGAGTATTTCATCACAACGGTTTCTTTTAACTGTCGTTTTCTCAACAATGGCTGAGAAGTGCATCTTGGTGCTTTGCCACATTACACCTCTGGCCATGAGCTTTTATTATGCGCAGTATGAATCGAATCTGTATTTCACAATTGGTGGCCTCCCCTTGTTAGTACAAAAACCATGACAAACCAACAATGGTAAACCAATTTATATGACACCTACAACCACTGTCTAACAGTTGCCAAATACTAACAAGAAACTGATAGTGGATGATTTTTTCCATTAATTACAAAGAGTCGAAATAACTGTTGGTAGCTTATCATACATGATTTCTTCGTTCATTGCAACAAGCAATAACTTGCTCATAAATTCCTTTATCACTCACAATGAAATTGATATCCATCCCTTGTCCTAAAAATGTATTGTGCCACTTTTGGTCAGTTTTCATCTTTTCTTCTCATAGCCTTCAAAACAAAGCTCATTACCTTATCAAGCAGAGTAAAAAGGAATACTGGGAGCACTTTGTTTCTTCCCTGGGGACATACCTCTCTCCGTTGCAGGTTTTGTCTGTGCTCCGTAGCCTCCTGAGCCACCAGTGTCAGTCAACTCTGCAGGGTCTTATCCTCCAAGATGCCCTGTGGAATGATCAATCGGTCCTCGCAGAACACCTCGCGATGCACTTCACAGTGGCATCGGCGTCCTCTTCCTATCCTGTTACATTTCTCCAGCAGAAATGCCATGTTTAACAGACCCCCATCTGTTTCAACCCGCACCATGTTGAGCCTTATAATGAACCCTATAGTGAATGAGAATTATTTCAGGCTCTTACCTCTTAAAGAGACACGGCCCCAAGACTTGGATTCCGTCCACAGTTAGATAATCCGAGACGTGGTTGTTCCCCAGAGGCAACATCTTCTCAGGGTTTTCAATGACATTTGGCTCACGGGTGCTTTCCCATCACAATGGCCAGACGGTATAGTTATTCTTGTCCTTAATCTTGGGAAGAACTCAACTTCCCTCGACAGCTACCATCTGATTATCCTCACCCCTTCTCTTCCCGTTTCTCCGCTTTGGCGTTTGAGGTCACACTTTTTCATCTTCCTCCTCCCTGTGTGCTCCTGAAGGCCCCCCCCCTCCCCCTCCCCCCCACATCTTACACATTACAGGTGACTGGGTAATGCATAATTCCCAGCCCTAGGTCGACAGGTAGGGTTCGTACATACCACTGGGTACAGATCGGGCCCAGACAGGTGTGATTGCCTGAGCAGCTACCTTCCAAATTGCCAATTTATCCATCTGTCAGGTGTTTGGGAGGTGTGACATGAGGAGTCAGTCAACTTCGGGGGTGCACCCCCTCCTGAAGCGGTCCCACAGTCGGGACGAGTGCACAAACGGAGATGCTGGCAATCGTGGCGATTCTCTGGCAGTGAGCCAATGGTCTTCAAAATCGACGTCTACAGAACATAAATGGAATGAGACTAAAGATTCAAAGACCCTTCCAGCTGCAACATGGTTCCTCATGGTCTCACATACTGAAGTGTTGGGCATCTGCAATGACAAATCCATGTATTATTCAGAAAGGTCTCAATGCCATTAACTGAACCTGTAAAATCCTGCTTTCATTTGTGGAATGGTGCTTGGCTCTTGTAGACTACTTCTGATTCTCGAGCATGACAATTGCTAACTGCCTCACTTTTCTGCGGCTATCCAGTTCACGCCGAGGCCCACGGAACTCTGAATTCTTCCAGCGGTGTTATTTATACTAGGCCACTCGACAGTCCGATCGACGTCAAAATCCGGTCTTACCTCTCTGATCAGGGTGTCATTCCCGTCCGTCAGATGAGGTTAAAGGTAGATTCCTCCTTAGTGCCCTCAAGCGCTATTATTCTCACCTTTGATAGAGTGGTGCTTCAGTCTGAGATCAGGGCAGGCTATGAATTTATTACAGTCTGACTGTACATTCCAAACCTGATGCACTGCTATCAGTGTCATCATTTCAACGACACCGGAACATCTTTCTGACACCCAGCCAAATGTTAGGGATGAACACGGGGCTGCCTGATACAGAGCGGAAAAGGAGGTGGACAAATGCAATGGCTCAAGTTATTGGTTAGTCACAAACCCTACGTTCTCCCATCTGGCACTTTTAGTTCTGTTCTTATTATCCCTTGTTCACGAAGGACATGGCCATGCAGAAGTGCGACCTCAAATACAATCTGAGTTTGTGAAATTGCCCAGTGTCGAGGTAACATTACCGTCACCCTGTCCGGCTGTGCGACGCACCATCAGATTCTCGCCTCGAGAGGCAAAGCCGCTTGCTACACAACTGGCAGACCGGAAAGGTCGGGAGGAGAACTCCCGTCAAAACTTCCTTTTCCCTCCAGCCAAACACCACTCTTGTCTTCCTCTGCTAACTGGTGAGGGTCGAAGTAGTCCAACAGAGGTGTGCGGTCTTCTCCTTTGCTGACTCGAAGATCCTCTTAGACTGTGTCGCCACGTGATGCCTTGGCCCGGCCGGCCCCCGTGTCGGTAGTACGCACTGCCAACTGTTTCTCTGCATTGGACTTCACAGACCGATAGCACGAGAGAGCCGACATTTTTGTGGACCTCGTGGCCACAGTCGACAGGGTCTGTAGTGCCACCTCGTGCTGTGGGTGGGGATGGGGTGCCCTGGGCAACCTCTGCTGTACTAGATGTGCAGGGGGGGATGTCATTGAGCTGACCTCAGGTGCGACTGAGCCAGCTGGCCAGCTCTCACTTCACTCACTTCAGTGTGGATGGCGAACTGTGTCTACCTATCTTGCCTCAAGGTGAAGGCTGCACAGGGGATGCAGGGTCCTGCCAAATTCCGTGCACTTTGCTAATAGATTCCGTGTGCCATCTGATGCTTGTTGGGTAGAGGTGGGGGGGGGGGGGTGTTCGCTGAGCTGGATCAGAATGCATCTTTTGCCAGGATAGTGGCCACTCCTTCGGCAAGATCAAGACAGTCACGTGGGGATAGGGGTTTGTTAGTTATTGGGAGCTCCAAAATTATGCTGGTCGTGTTGCTCCTCAGGAACATAGCAGCTAGGGTGGGGAAGAAGTCCAACATTTACTCAATGTGCTTGCAGGGGGGGCCTTGTCCAGAATGTGGAAGAGGCTCTTCCAGTGGCTATCGAGTGTGTGAGGTGCAGACACCTACAGATTGTTGCACGTGTTGGCACCAACGGTGCCAGTCATCAGGGTTCCGAGGAAATCCTTGGTTCCTTTCGACAGCTAGCTAAATTGGTGTAGGAGCTCTCCATCTTTCGAAGAGTGGAAGCCGAGCTGATGATTTGCACCATTGTACCCAGGGTGGACTGAAGTCCTCCGGTTTGGAGTGGAGTGGAGAATCAAACCGGAGGCTATGTCGCCTCTGTGATGAAAATTGTTGTAGATTCCTTGACCTACGCTATGGGGTGGACGATTGTAGGACTCCCCTTGATAGATCAGGGGTGCACTACACACAGGAATCAGCTACACGGGTAGCACAATACTTGTGGCTTGCACATGGAGGTTTTTGGAATTGGTTCCTTCCCATGGGAAACAAATCATTGGCCTGAAAAATTACCAGTTCATAACACTGATGCAGGAGTGCCAACTGTAAAAATTGTTAGTTGGCGCAAACAGGTCATTCCAAAAGATTTAAATACGCTAAATCTAATGTTGGTAAATTGCTTAAGTGTCTGTAGCAAGATCCCCGTAATACTCTCTGAAATAATCAGTAGAAATGCCAATATTGTATTAGGTACCGAAAGCTAGGTGAATCCAGACATAAATAGCAGTGAAATTTTGAACTCAGATTGGACAATGCTTAGGATGGATAGGACTGATGCTATGGAGGTGGTGTGTTCATTGTAGTTAAAAGTTGTTTAAATGCAGTTGAGATCAATACTGAGTCAGACTGAAATAGCCTGGATAAAGCTGTCAATCAGACAAGGAGTGACTATTGTATTAGGGTGTTTTTATAGACCATCAGCATCCACAACAAACGTTGCAGAAAATTTCAGGGAAAATCTTGAGCATATAGGAAATAAATATCCAAATTATCCATTAGTTTTAGGTGGACACTTTAATCTGGTGTCTATTGAAAGAAAATTACATGTTTATCACAGGGGCAGAAGCAAAGACTCGTGTGAAATTATTCTAAGTGCCCTCTCAACATAAAACCTTGAGCAGTTGATTAGAAAACCAACTTGAGACGGGAACATATTAGATACCTTGGCAACAAACAGAACTGATCTTTTTGAGGAAGTTAATCTAGAAGAAGGTATTAATGACCATAAATTCGTTGTGGCTTTTATGTCAGTGTGAAGTAGCAAAAAAAAAAAAAAAAAAAACAGAGAAACATCATAGAGACTTTTTTTTTGGGAAAGCAAATAAAAGTGTCATTAATGAATATCTTCATAATCAGCTCCAAGCGTTCACCACAGGACACAAAGATATTGAGCATCTTTGGTCAGAATTTAAATGTATTGTCCACCATGTGCTAGAGAAATATGTGCCTAGAAAAAATATAGGAGTGCGAAAGGATCCACCTTGGTTCAATAAACATGTTAGGAAGTCGCTGAGAAAGCAGAGAATTTTGCACAGTCATTTTAAACGTAGTCTCTGTCCTGCTGTCAAACAGAAATTATGTGAAATGAAAGCAGCTGTCAAAAGTCAATGAGAGATTCTCACGGCTATCTGGAACATCCAGTTAGTTCCGGATCTCTCAACTAACTGTCGCGCAGGATACCTTAGTAGACACAGTCGTAATCTCTAACTCATTGTGTCAATACTTTGCTCATATTTCAAACTTTTCTAATTACTCACCAGCCTTTCTCTCAAAGAATTTGGTAGCAGAATAGTGACCTCTTACTTTTTTATATGAAAATCATGAAAGCTACAAAGCCTTTTATTCTACGCCGGAACTCATACATGCATTCTCCTCCTCCCCGCTGCTCTGGAACTGGATGCTATCCATGTCCTAATGTTGCTGCACCTATCATACCCTAGTTTGTGCTACCTCCTTCACCTTTATAACCGACTTCAGGTTGACAGTACCTTTCCCAGAAGTTGGCTGGAAGCTATCATTATTCCTGTTCCAAAACCTTGAAAGTAAAAGCATTTCCCCTCTATCTATTGCCCAATCTCTCTCACGAGTAGTGTATGTAAGATTTTGGAGCATATGGTAGATTGCCATTTAGGCTGGTGGCTGGGGTCCCAAAACCTTTTAACACCTGCCCAATGCTGTTCCTGAAAGCATTGTTCTGCAATTGACCATATTTTTGCTCTTATCACTTACATCATGAACGAATTTCTCAGGAAACGCCAAACAGTAACAATATTTATTGATCTGCAGAGGGTTTATGATACCTGTTGAAAAACAGGCATCCTCTGCATACTGTGCTCTTCTGGCTTTCGAGGCTGGCCATCCCTTTTCATCCATGAATTTATGTCAGAGTGCACATTTAAGGTGCAGGTGAACATTTCTCTATACTGCACTTTCTTCCAAGAAAACGGGGTGCCCCATGGCTCTATGCTAAGTGTTGTGCTGTTTGCCAAAGCCATAAATCCAATTATGGATTATCTTCTTCCTGATGTCTTGGGCTCCCTCTTTGTGGATGCTTTTGCAATTTACTACAGCTCTCAATGGATCAGCCTTCTTGAACATCATCTTCAAGGATGTCTCGATCGCCTCTACTCATGAAGCATTGAAACCGACTTCCAATTTTCTCGCAGTAAGACATTCTGTGTAAATTATTGGCATCGTACGGAGTATTATATGCCTTCCCTACACCTACGCCCTGTTGACCTTCCATTTGGGGACATCGCCAAATTCTTGGGACTTAAGTTTGACAGAAAACTGCTGTGTCATATCATTTGGATTGCTGTCTGCAATCCCTCACATCCTCCGTGTTCTGAGTGGTATCTCCTGGGAGTTGACCGAGTGGTCCTCCTTCGTCTCTATCATGCCTAAATGCATTCGAAATTGGACTATGGAAGCATAGTTTATGGCTGTGCACAGCCATCTATTCTTTGGCATCTAGACTCTGTCCACCACCATGGATTGCATTTAGTGTCTGGAGCTTTTTACACTAGCCCTGTGGAGAGCCTTTACTCTGAGACTACTGAACATCTGCTGTCAACTCGGTGAGCTGTCCTTCTGAGTCATTGCACTTGTCATTTGTCTTCCATACCTGCTCATCTGACCTATGCCATTTTTTAGATATCTCCTTGGATTTAGAGTATGCAGGCAGCCCTTCCTCTTTACTACCACCACCGGGAGTCCACTTCTGTCAACTGCTACATTCACTCTCCTTCCAATTTCCTAAAATTTTCTACAGAAATGGGGGTACGACACAACCTTGGCTTCACCCCCAGACCTGCCTCCTCCATGACCTTTTTCAGCTTCCCAATGATAGTACCCCCCCTATAGTTTATCATCGGGCATTTGCTGCTCTAGGCACACAAATAGAGGATGCCACATTTATTTACAATGACGGCTCCAAGACCACATTTGGTGTCAGGAGTGCCTATATTCTTGGTGACACCCTGATTAGATTTCTGCTTCCCGACAAGTGTTCAGTTTTTACTGCGGAGCTTTATGCTGTTCACCATGCTGTCCAATAAATTCGTCACCATCTAGGAATACAGAATATTATATACTTGGATTTTCTCAGCTCTCTTCTCAACTTCCAAGCCCTTTATCCCATTCACCCTCCGGTCCACCAGACTCAGGACTGCCTCCACTTGCACTACTTGGAGGGCACCTATGTGGCATTCCTCTGGATCCCAGAGTATGTTGGTATACGTGGAAATGAGGCAGCCGATATAGCGGCAAAGGCTGCAGTCTCTCTCCCTTGGCCCACTGTTCGCATGGTTCCCTTTGCCAATCTACAGAGCATTTTATGTCATCGTGTTGCTCTTTTATGGTGCACACACTGGTCCGCACTCCAGGATAATAAATTATGGGACATTAAACCTCTTCTCTGTTCTTGTACCTCTTCCTTGCAGCCTCGTCATTGGGAGGAGGTAATTTTAACTAGACTCCAGATTGGGCACTGTCTTTTTAGCTACTGACATCTTTTGAGTGGTGCTCCTCTCCCGCTTTGTCCCTACTCAATCATGGATGGTGAGATACCTTTTACTTCAGTAGTGCTACTTTAATCTGCTATGCACCTGTTTACAGCTGTCGCCTGATATATATTCTGTTTTAGCAGATGATGTGCACTCCACCGATCCTGTCCTTGAGTCTATAAATGTTAGTGAGATGACGTCAGTCATTTGAAGCTCTCTTCAGGAAAAACAACCCCCCTTCAATAGCACTTTTCTCAGGTCTCCTTCCGTTTTTAGTTTCCCCTTCTGCTTCAGTTTCACTCCAATTCCTCTTGATTTACATTCTTGTTTTTATCCTCCAATAAGCCACAGAATGGGTACTTTTTTACAATGGTTGTTTTTCACCCTAAAACCATAATCAAAAATAAATAAATAAATAAATAAATAAAACAAAATAAAGACTGGAGCACCCACATTCCTTTCTGATTCCTCACACACCTATTCCCATTTGAATGTATCCTTGTGCACTGCCCAGCTTGCCCATCATCTTGAATGGTCTGTACTTTCTGAAACCTACTCAGGCAACCATTTCCCATGTGCCATCCATTACTGAATCCTATCGTACCTACGTGCACACCCAAGTGGGAGCTTACTAAGGCTGCTGTAAGAATGTTCCATTCCTCTCACCTCCTCTTTACCACACCTTGTCCCAGTCCATTGGTGGTCTGAGGTATGTGTCAATGCAATTCATGTGCTGACACGTGCTCTCCGAATTATTAATTGTCATCCTATGAGTACAGTGGCATTCATTATAATCAGATGTATGCGCAGTGTTGTTGTGTTCTTTGGGATATTAAAAAAGCTAGCTGGATTTCATGTACTAGTTCTTTTAACAGTTCTACCCCTGCCTCTGTTGTGTGGACCAACCTCTGACAGCTCTCTGGGACCAAGATCCATTTGCCAATTTCCAGACTAACAGCAATAGGGTCTACAATGAGAATGCCTGCTACTATCTCCAATACCTTGGGTCCCCATTTTGCTGAAATTTCGAGATCTTCCCACTATCACCCTGCCTTCCTCCATCGGAAATGGGTGGAGGTGGCCTGGCAATACCTTTCTCTTCTCAGAATCGTGAGTGCCACAATGTCGGCTTTACTATGGGGGATCATGCTCTCAGTTCATCCCAATCCTTCTCCGCAGGGCCAGACATTGCAGATGTTGCAGAACCTTTCTGTTGTGGGCAAGTACTTTTTCGTTCAAACGTACAACCACATCTGGCAGAGGGCGCATTTCCCAGATGTTGGTGTCAAGCCACTGTCATACTCATACCTAAGGCCAGTAAGGACAAAAACCATCCTTCCAACTACTGCCCCATGATAGTAATTTGCGAGATTCAAGCCAGCATACCAGCTGAGCATGAATCATACATTCTAATGACTGCACAGTGTGGACTTCGAGTATGCCGTTCTGCAGTTGACAATCTACTTACTTTGTCCACCCATGCCATGAATGGTTTTCTGTGGAAGTACCCGACTGTTGCCATATTTTTTGATTTGGAGAATGCCTACAACAACTACCGGAGAACTGGTATCCTCTGAACTCTTTACACATGGGGCTCCAGTGGCCCCCTGCCCCATCTCCTTCAGGAATTTTTAAAAGACAAAGTTTTCAAGGTGCGTGTGGGTTCTGCCTTGTCAGACACCTTTATCCAGGAAACTGGTGTGCCTCAGTGTTCTATCACGAGTGTCATCCTCTCTGCCATCACCATTAACCCTATAATGGCCTGTATCCTGTTGGGCACCTCCAGCTTCCTTTTTCTCGACAATTTTGCCATCTATTGCAGTTGTTGCACCCAAGTTTTAAGTGTCTGCCATTTCCTGATGGAATTCCCATTTATTTTAACTGTTTACATTTCCACTTGGGTTTGCCATCTGAGTTACTTGCCGAGTTGTCGACCTCATTTTAGTTTTTATGGTGAAGGCCATTTAATTTTTAGTTCTTGACCTCTGTTTCTCTTTGGTGTACTTTATAGACCTTTCTCCAAGTCCCTATTTTTAGCTGCCTTCTCTTACATTGATTGGGATTGATGTGTATTCATTTTTTGACTCCTCTCTGTCTTCAGGTTCTATGGTTTTGACTTGGGCGTGTATGACCCCAGTTGTTTTTTCCCCTTAAACAAAACAGCCCAATCCAATAACAAATTTACTGCTAACCAAAAATAGACTGGTCAGAATTGAAGCGTAATATCCAACAACCTTGTCAGTTTGAGAAACCTGCTGTTCTTGTTTCAGAAAAAAAAATCTCATAAATTTAAATGGTTAAAAAGTTATTAATGAAGATATGATTTCAAGCATCCCATTTTTATTCGATCACATTTTTAAAATCTGTGTTGATAAAGTTGCGGCCTGAAATTTTCTGAACAGGGTGATATTCTTACTTTCAAATATATTGCAATTGGAAGGATTTATCTAAAGTTCAAGCCTTTTTAGAATAAATTGTAAATGGTGACAATGGGAAACTGGAACAGTTCTGTCGAAAATAAGGTGATGATATCAAAAGAGTAATCATCAAGCTTTTGCAAAATGCAGATACAAATCAATGAAACATGAAATAATTAGTCCTAAAACCCAGTTTGATTCCCTTTATGATACTCTTGTTTTTTTTATTGATTAATTCATCATTTTCTTGTTATTGGCACACAAATCACAAATCACAAATCACAGAGTTACAGTTTGGCATCTCGTGGAAAGGCTACAAACAGTTGTGATCGACACCAGACAAGGAAGATGAGAAGTGTATTCAGGAGAGGACGAACAGTGACAGTTGCAGGGGTGAAATCCCATGTGTGAATTATGAAGTGTGTCCCATATGATAACTGCACAAGTCATCCACAACTGTTAATGGAAGACAGTAGGGTGTGAGCAGTTAGGTACTGATCCATCGGCACTGTACTTGTATGTGACGGAGCAGAGCGTAAGTACAAATGCGTATACTATATATTCCAAGGTTGCAAATTATATCTGGCATTATTCATATTATATGTTGTGGGAATAGACTACCCATGAGTAGCAACTCTCTCTCTCTCTCTCTCTCTCTCTCTCTCTCTCTCTCTCTCTCTCTCTCTCTCTCTCTGTGTGTGTGTGTGTGTGTGTGTGTGTGTGTGTGTGTGTGTGTGTGTGTGTGTACTAAATCACTCATACACACACACACACACACACACACACACACACACACACACACACACTCACTTATTCCATATCCTAATGTACCACTGGTGACATTATGATTTTCAGGGGAGATGGTAGGCATGACAAGGAATGGAAATTTTTCACACTCTGTCAGCACCATCCCACACCCTCTGTGGGATGCTCTCCTGGAGCCACTCCTAGATACCTGGGTATGCCATTGGTGATGTTACCATTCAGGTCTACACTGCTGTCACCATCTGTGGCTGCTGCTTCCAGCTGTGCCCGGATGTTGTGTAGGTCGTGCAAGGGCATGCCTGCTGCTGGGGGCATGCACCACATTGTTACATTCTCCTTCACAGACATTATTTTTAGCAATGAACTAAATGAGTTCTGAGAAGTTACTGCATATATAAATATGGTTGTTAGTAAGAACTGCAGAATAGAGGAGATGGATGAGAGACAATACGTGAATAAGGAGGTACTATGAAAGGATGGCAGTAGTGCTCGAAAATACACACACACACACACACACACACACACACACACACACACACACACACTCTCTCTCTCTCTCTCTCTCTCTCTCTCTCTCTCTCTCTGCATGATGAGTGAAATATTTTCTAATGTCCATAAATGATATCATATTCAGTTGCAAATCAGCCTTAATATAAATACTTTAGTTGAAACTTCATATCATATTAAAACTGTGGCGGGCTGAGACCTGAACTCAGAACCTTTGCCTTTTGCGGGCGAGTGCTCTACCAACTGAGCTACCCAGGCATGACACACGACCCACCTGAACAGCTTTAATTCTGCCAGTACCTTGCCTCCTACCTTCCAAACTTCACAGAAACTCTCCTGCAGACTTTGCAGAACTAGCACTGCTGGAAAAAAGGACACTGTGGAGACATGGCTTAGCCACAGCCTGGGGGATGTTTCCAGAATGAAATTTTCACTCTACAGCAGTGTGTGTGCTGATACAAAGCTTTCTGGCATATTAGGAAGTCAAAGGCCCCAAGTTCGAGTCTCAGTCTGGCACACAGGTCAAATCTGCCAGGAAGTTTCATATTAGCACACATTCCACTGTGGAGTGAAAATTTCATTCGGGAATACGTCAGTTATTGGTTGTAACAACGATGGCAACAATGCTGCTGCCAAATGAGGTAACAACAGGACAGTTAATTACAAATGACTTAATTGTAGTCATTTTTTCCACTCAGTGTAGGCAAAACTCAAAGATGTACACAGGTAGCACAAATGGAAAGTACCTTGAGAAATTTATTTAAGAAGCTACTTAATAGAGTTTTACTTTTTGTTTATGTTTGATTATTTTTGTCTATATTTCTTTCTTCCTATCTGCTCACATTTGTAGCTATTGTTAAGATTTATTGAATTAAATAGTATTTTGATAGTGAAGAATTAGAGAATTATTAGAGAAAACATAGACTATTATGTACAGAAATTCACACATCTTGATGTATCATACTACTAATGACTTTAGCCTTAAAGGAGAGCCTTTGTGATGGCAATATGTAAGTAATTAATAACTAAGTTGAATATTCTCCTCCAGATGCACATTGTAACGTATTTATGTGAAATGTTTCCCAGTGATAGGACACCGTGACAGCTGACCTGCACCTGCCATTATCATGGACCCTTCTTTATGCTGACGATGTGATACTGGCAGCAGAAAAGAAGCTTGATCTGCAGAGCCAGACTCAAAAATGGAGTGACCAGGTGGTGCAACACAGTTTGTGCCTTAATTTGAAGAAAACCAAGTACATTATATCAGACGGACATGAAATGGGAACGATCTTGATTAATGGTGAATATCTGACTCGTGTGAGTAAGTTTAAGTACCTTGGTTTCACGATCCCTGTTGATGACCACCTCACCGAAGAGGTCAACACCACAACTCTGGAAGCCTGGATGAAATGGCAAACAACAACCAGAGTCATTTTCAACCACAGGATGAAAGTGCAATAGATTTTTGATTTTAAATTATCTGTCATTTGACCAGTTGCCTTGTATGGTTGTGAGTGCTGGCCAACTACAGTTGAGACAGAACGCCACCTCAGTGTAATGGAAACAAAGATGCTAAGGTGGACAGTGGGCCACACTAAGTTAGATCATGTTTCCAATAACAGCATTAGGAAACAGTTTGGTGTTGCACTGATCCAAGACAATATGCGTTAGAGTCATCTTCAATGGTGTGGGTAGCTTTTACAGGCCGGTGATGACTCTGTGGCCAGAGTGAGTTAGACACTTGAAGTCATCGGCAGAAGACTCAAAGGATGACCTAAGCAACATTGAGCTGATACGATTCATAAAGACCTTAAATACATGAACATCCACCCAGACACCCAGATTACAGCCCGTGATAGAGCAAAATGCAGACAATGGACCCATGTAGCGGATCCCACAGGAATGCGGGACAAAAGCTGAAGGAAAAGAAGAAGAAGAAGTTTCTTGGTGATAGGTGCTGATAGGTAAAAATCAGTTAGTCAATCAGTAGAATTTTCATAGGTTAATTCTTCAAAGTAATTGCAGTATGTATATTAGTTGCCACATTTCATGTGCTGAAAAGGTTCTGCTTATCTGTGTGGATCAGCTCTTCTGAGCTCACTACTTTTCCTTTTGTGTCAAAACATGCTGAAATAGATTTCTGCTGCTCAGTGTGTCCACTGTAGTAAGACACCAAGATAGTTTGAACTCTGTGTATTGCTTGTAACATACAATTTTAGATGACAGATGGACAATATCTGCATCTATTCCAGTCAGACAAGAGAATATACATCTATTGTATCATGGCAAGCATTTCGTGGATGTCACTGCAGTCACATTTTCTCCATGAACTTCATCCATAGCACCACAGAGCAGAAGTACTCGACACAGCATGTAGAAGTGCCCATTCGTGAATTGCCTCTCCGGCAGCACAGGATCAGTACCACTCCGATCTACACAGAGTGTGAAACACCTCCTGAAAGTGCGGTGCTTGCTGGTTGCCAACTACCTTAACTCATGAACATCTTCCTTTGGCCAGCAGAGAGGAGAGAAGTGGACCTCTCATTCTCAGAATGACACATCATGCTTCACCACTACGGGCACACATGCACGCAAGTTCCCCAGATATGTGATATGCAGATGAAGCCCCTCATTGGTCATAAAATGACATACAATTGGCATATGGAGGCAACATGTACAACAACCTAGAAGAAACAGTAAGAATGGAACACCAAGAATGAAGTGCTCCAATTAAAATGGTCTAACAAGGGAACAGTGTGGTGAATGAGTTTTTGCAATTTTTTATGTTTAATATAAGTAATGTCCTGAAATCCATTATTAATTTCCCAAAATAATTCAATGCACTTCTCAATAATTCTCAAGAAATTCTTCTTTTAAGTTTTCTGACTGCCTTTAATATGTATAGTGAGGTCCCTTTCTGTCAATAGGTCATGCAGTAGGATGCTCATGTACCATGTAGGTGTTGTAGGTTCAAATCTCACCTATTGCCAATTTTTAAATAAAGGTTCCTGTGCTACTAGCAGTTCCATAAATTTAAAATACACAAAAATAGAAAAAAATTCAGTGTGCAAGGCTGGTAATTATTGGTTTGCATCTCATTTCAGGCATTATTTTTTTCATTATTTCCCTTTTTTCCATTCACTTTGAATCACTAAGCCATTTAAATATAAAAATCAGCATGTATCTGCAAGGTATCATATCGAGTTGCTATTTTTATCAAAAATGCACACCTCCAAATTATAATTACATATCACACACAAAATATTTCATTGCAAATATACTTTTGAAATTACTGATCTTTTATAAAAGAATTACTGATATGTTGTAAAAGATTCCTTAAATTAAAGAAAAGCATTAAAAATTAAATTCGTTTTCATCTTCACATATTTTATGCTCCATGGGATATCCAATAAATATGCAAATTTGTCTAAAATTTGAGCAGAGCTAGGGATTGAACTTGTGCCAAACACAGAGTAGGCAAGCATTCTACTACACAGTCACATGACCTGTCAAAAAGAAGTGACCTCAATTCAACTTATCAAAGGAGCTCAGAGAACTTCAAACTTTATTGTCTCCAGACGTTTTGAGAGTTGCATTGAACTGCTTTTGCCAACTGAATTTGAGATTCAAACTTCATGTAACAAATGTAAAAACACACTAAGTTCAAGTGTCATGTGGCCTCCTCTAAAGACAAGGATGTGAGCTTTCTTCCATGCTGTTCAATCTGTGCACTGAAAAATCTGTGATGGAGCTTAGAGAGGTTTGTGAGTGGGCCTAAGATTCAGGATGGAAGGATATCAATGGTGAGATACACTGCTGGCATCGCTATTCTCAGGAGAAGTGAGAAAGAGTTACACAACATACTGAATGAAATGTACAATCTACTGATAACATAATACGGACAGAGTAAACTGAATGAAGACTGAAGTTCTGAATAAAGCAGAAGTGAGGCTACAGAAACCACAAAGATAAAGTGAAGGAACTAAACTGCCCTGGGAGCAAAAAAAAAATGTATAGTGGATGAAGCATTCTCCTTCCAGCACACTGTGCCTTGTGAGCTACTCCAGCTGCTGCTGTAGGCATCCTGTACACACCCAGATAATACACATTGTAGGAAGAAACTACCAATAAATAGCAGTTACATGTGTCAGTGTGTTTTATTATCACCCAAATCATTCGTACACCAACACTCTGACGCTGAGTGCCAAGTGAAAATCTGAATATAAACAAACACACGGAGAAGCTCAACATGATAAAAACCAGAAAAGACTATTTCGACATGCTGAGAAGTTTATAATGCATTAAAGTCTTCCCCCCCCCCCCTCCCCCCTTGCCAACCCATGTAACACTGGAGCCAGTATGTGCGAGGATGGTGGGCAGTTCTCCATTGAGACTGCGGACTACCCTAATATCAGTATATAGGACACAAGTGCCACAATATGCTGAACTGAAAGTGGCATCCCACAAACCTCACAGAGTGGTGGATCCTCCCACTGGAGGGGGCAGCCATGTGCTAGAGGGCTATGTCCAATGTGCTGGTAAGTAGACCCTCCTTCCAGCAGTGCTGTCCCGCGCTCATCTGGACCATTTCGTTGCCGGCAAGTCCCGTGGTGGAGTACGGCCATTGCCATTGCCATCCATGATCGCCGTTGAGCTTTGCAACACTTTAAGAGGCACCCATCCATAGCCAGCCTTACTACCTTTAGATGCCTTCACGCTAAAGCCCGTTATTTAATCAAACAGAGCAAGCGGATATGTTGGGAACGATTCGTTTCTTCCCTTGGGTCCACTGTCCCTCTGTCACGGGTATGGGATACACTTCGCTCTCTCCAAGGTTGCCATCAGCAGTCCACCCTCCCAGGCCTTCACCTCCCAGATGGCATTTGTACGGACCCATTAGTTCTCGCAGAACATCTTGCGACCCATTTTGCAGTGGCATCAGCGTCAGCCTCCTATCCAGCTGCTTTCTTTCATCGAAAACAGCAGGCTGAAGCTCTCAGCTTATGTTTCACCACTTGTGAGCCAGAATCTTACAACGAACCTTTTACTGAATGGGAAATTCTTTCTGCTTTATCTTCTTCTCATGATACGGCCTCTGGCCCAGATTCCATTCATAACCAACTGCTTCAACATCTCAGTGCTCCACAACGGCAACATCTTCTTCGGGTGTTTAACCATATCTGGCTCCAGGGTGACTTCCCTTCTCAGTGGAGGGATAGCATTGTGGTTCCTGTCCTTAAGCCTGGTAAGAACCCCCTATCTGTTGACACCTATCGGCCAATTAGTTTGACCAATGTTGTTTGTAAGTTACTTGAACGTATGGTAGCCCGTCAGCTCACTTGGGTCCTCGAATCTCGGGATCTATTGTCCCCTTACAAGTGTGGCTTTCGAGAGGGAAGATCTCCAATCGATCATTTACTTCGCTTGGAATCCGCAGTTCAGCAGGCTTTTTCCCACCGCCGTCATTTGGTTGCAGTGATTTTTGACCTTCGCAAGGCCTATGACACGGCCTGGCGCCATCACATCTTACTAACCCTTCATCAGTGGGGTCTTCGGGGCCCACTCCCGATTTTTATCCACCTGTTCCTGATCCATCGGTCATTCAGAGTTCGAGTTGGTACTGCTTTTAGTTCTCCACAGACCCAGGAGACGGGCATCCCACAGGGTTCTGTCTTGAGTGTCCTTCTTTTCCTCATTGCTATCGATGGACTTGTGGCCTTTGTCGGTCCCTTGGTCGCTCCTGCCCTGTATGTGGATGATTTCTGCATTTGGGTTAGTTCCTCCTCGATGGCATCTGCAGAACGGCAGCTCCAGGTGGCTATACGGCGTGCCTCTGCATGGACCCACTCACACGGGTTTCAATTCTCTCCTTTAAAATCGCGGGTGGTCCACTTCTGTTGCCGTACTACGGTCCACCCTGATCCAGAGCTCTATCTTGCTGCACAATTATTGCCATTGGTTCCACAGTTTCGTTTCCTGTGTCTTCTTTTCGACAACAAGCTCACTTGGCTGCCCCATATCAGACTCCTGAAGGTAGGATGTTTCCGTAAACTCAATGTCCTTCGCTTCCTTGCCCACTCCTCTTGGGGTGCGGACCGTACCCTCCTCCTCCGTCTTTATCGTGCTCTAGTTCTGTCTCGTTTGGACTATGGTTGTCAAGTTTATGGTTCAGCTGCTCCTTCCACACTGCACGTGCTGGATCCAGTCCACCATCGTGGTATCTGTTTGGCCACCGGTGCCTTCCCTACTAGCCCTGTTGATAGTCTCCTGGTTGAAGCTGGGATCCCCCCCTCCCTTTCTGTTCGGCGGTCCCAGCTTCTGGTGTCTTATGCCCTCACTATCCGTTCTCCTCCCACTCATCCTTCCCATTCTATCCTGTTCCCAGACCAAGGACGTCGCCCACCCGACTCCCGCCCTCGGGCGGGTTTACCGGTTGGGCTGCGCCTTGCATCTCTTTACCGTGATTTTCAGCTTCCTTCTTTGTCCTGTCTTCCTCGCTCCCTCCCCTCCACCCCTCCTTGGTTAGTTCCTCGGCCTCGAATTCGGATGGATCTCCGCCGTGGTCCGAAAGATTCCATCCCCCCTGTGGTGTTCCGTGCCTTTTTCCGCCAAATTTTATGGAAGTTTTGGGATACTGTTGTTTTTTACACTGATGGCTCTAAGTCTGCTGATCATGTTGGGTATGCCTTCACGTCCTCTGTTGGAACGGAAAATCATCTGCTGCCACCTACATGTGGGGTGTTTACTGCGGAATTGATGGCAATTTCCCAGGCCCTTACCTTTATTAAACAATCACAACACAACCGCGTTTTGTTATGTACAGACTCGATGAGGTGCCTTCTTGCTATTGACCGGTGTTTTTCGCGCCATCCCTTGGTCTCTGCCATCCATGACCATCTCGCTGATACTCACCGTGCTGCTTGTTCTATTGACTTCCTTTGGGTCCCTGGCCATGTGGGTATCCCGGGTAATGAGCTTGGTGATCGTTTGGCTGGGGGAGCAGTTACTTACCCCCCATTTTCTGTAACCCCTCCTGCAGCGGATTTACGGCTTCACATCAAATCCCACTTCGCACAGTCATGGGCCAATTCTTGGGAGGCTACTCCACTGTCTAATAAACTTCGTGCAATTAAGGTGAAACCAGGCCCATGGCATTCTTCCTTTCACCTCTCCCGAAAGGACTCGACCACACTGTGTCGTCTCCGCATTGGCCATACCAGGCTGACCCATGCTTTTCTTTTGCGTGATGAGCCACCCCCGCTATGTGGTTGTGGCGCCTTCCAGTCAGTAGCCCACATTTTGGTTGAATGCCCCCTTCTTTTGGCTCTGCGTGTTAAGTACAGACTCCCCCACACTTTACCTTTGATGTTGGCTGACAATTCCCGGATGGTCTCCCTGGTTCTCGGTTTCCTCCGGGAGAGTGGTTTTTATTCTCAGTTTTAAGGTTTTTAATCTCTCTCTGGTGTTGGGGCAGGGCGGTGAGTGTTTGGGTGTCTCCCACTGTAGGTAGTGTTCAGAGATTCCCGATTCACCTCACTGACCGGAATTCTTTTTCTTCCCCTTTTACTCTGTTTTTACGCCCTTTTTTTTTTAAGGCTTGGTTAGTCTTTCTATTCCCATATGTACTTTGTGCATTATAGCAGTTGTATCTTTTAAGTCGCAGGTGGTCTTGCCTATGCTGCTTCAGCATAGTGTTGGGTTCGTTTCTCTTGCCAACTTCCCTCATTTATTTTTTATCAATGACAACGTGACTGCCCTTTTACGTTTTTCCCTCTTTCCGTTTTATTGTCCTGACTTTTCTGAGATGTCCCGTTAGCAGAATGGAGTATATTTGAAACAAGGGACTGATGACCTTGCTGTTTGGTCCCTTACACCTCAACCAACCAACCAACCAACCAACCTTCCAGCAGTGAGGCTGACATGAAGTCTGCCATGCCATTGAGGTTGATTTGAGAGACCGCAGTTGGTTTTCTGTCACATTCAACAATTCAGTCTCCCACTGATGCATGATGCATCTGTGAGAAAATGGGATGGTGGCATGCAACAGGTGGGACATTGATGGACAGCACAATCCCAACATGCTTCCTTGGTGACTTTGTTAGCCATGTTGTTGTCCTGTATCACGATGTGGCCAGGTATCCAGCAAAGGGCTACATCCTTATCACAGTGTTGGAGCCACTGCAAGGAGTCGTGGATGAGCTGAAGAGCTGGTCGACTGGATACATTTGGTAAAATGCTTGCAGTGCACTAAATGAGTCAGGACACACAAGAAAACTTGTATGATGATGGCTGTGAACCCTCTCCAGTGATATCAATATGCCATATAATTCCAATTCATAATTTATAAATTCTTCTGAAAGACACACTTTAAAAACCCTATCAGGGAAAACAGCAGAACAACCGAGGACATTCCCTTGCTGGGATCCATTTGTATAAACTATGATTAAACTGTAGTACATACTTAAAATGGACAAAAACAAAGTTATAAAAACATAATCTGGAGTCCAAGTTTTCTTGTACTGCGTAAAGCCAAAAATCATTTTGGGCCTCTGTAGATGCCAAAGCGGCAATGCATTCCATCCTTTGCTTGGTTGCATGGACCCAATTCATGAACAGCCATTCAATGTTTCATCGGACCACTGAACTAAATGTGATGACCGAGGTGACACTGAATTTTTTCAGCACCTGGCGAGCCACAAGGATATGTCGCCGAATCCGGAGTGATAAGGGGTACACTCTGGTGACTCATTAGGACGCTACAGTCCTTGCCTGGTTTCCAGAAAGGAATTAATATTGCCTCCTTCCAAGTCGTGTTATACTGTCCATCAAAGCAGATCTGATTGAAACAAGAGAGAAGCTCTCCTTTCACTTCAGGGCACAGATGACGAAACATGGCATAATGGATCTCATCAGGTCCTGGAGGAGTGTCTCTGTCTGCAGACAAAGCTGATTCACTTCCAACGTGGAGAACTGTATGTTGTAGATTTCTTCATTATGCAAGAAGAAACTGAACTTCCTCATCTCTGCAGCCCTCCAGAATACTTGAAAAGCAGAAGCTTGTCTGGATAACATAATAACAGTTTAGGTTTCAGATGAACAATTGTTTACTATGTCTTCTGGTGTGTCCACAAAGACGCCATTTCTTAACAAGGTCATAAGGGGACGTGTACTACCCTTGATGAAATCCGCAATACTGATTCCCAAATTTGTGCAGTGGAAGTGGACTGATTAATGGGAGTCGTGAATTCCCTCCAGGAATCTCTTCTGTTCTTTTGTCATTCACGAGGCATGTACTCATGCAGATCTGAAGACATGAAGGTTTTCTGTAGTTGGACAGTGTTTGAAGTTCCACAGAGCTATTTGTCTGGCCCAACTGCCAATCGACAGTCGTCATTACACCAGGTTAGAGGCCACTGTCTGAGATGGTTACTAGACCCAGGAATGGACTCTGCGGCAGCACATAATATCTCAGAAGTGATATCGGTCACCATCTCCTGTACACAATACTTTTGTTCAGAAATAACATGTTGACTGCACAGCAACCAATTTCCCTTTGTAGCATCCATCTACGTGGTCTCCTGTCAGCCAACACCCTAGTTGGCAGGCAGATCCACACTGGTAAGTGGTCACTAGAATGTAAATCTGTAGCCACTTCCCACTGAACTGAGTCTGCAATAGCTGGGGAACAAAAACCAAGATCAATCGCTGAAAGAGACCCTATACCTGTGGGAAAGTGTGTCACCTGACTTGCATTCAGAAGGCAGTAGTTCTCAGAATGGACGGGTTGCTCTATCATCCATGCCATGGAGCAATTAGGAGCCAAGGGCCATAGCACATTGTGTGCATTGAGGTCTCCCACAAGGAGGAAAGAGATTGAGAGTGCCTGGAAGAGTTCTACTGCTGCCTTTGCATCCAATGCATCATTAGGTGGAAGGTATAGAGAACACACTGTGATATTAAAGGGTGCAACAACTTTCATGGCAATTGCTTGAATGATCATGGTAAGGGGGACAGGAGAGGAGCAGCATCTGTTCTCAATGAAAAAGCGACTCCACGTTTAGCCCTCTCTCCAGTAGTATTATCCTTCATGTATGAGTGGTAACCCTGTAATACAGGTGTGTCGGTGACTTTAAGATGCGTTTCCTATAAGCAGATGCAGAACGGTTTCTCCTGAAGCAGGGGCTGTAATTCTGACAAATCTGAGCGACGCTGTTGTTGTTGTTGTTGTTGTTGTTGTGGTCTTCAGTCCTGAGGCTGGTTTGATGCAGCTCTCCATGCTACTCTATCCTGTGCAAGCTTCTTCATCTCCCAGTACCTATTGCAACCAACATCCTTCTGAATCTGCTTGGTGTATTCATCTCTTGGTCTCCCTTGACAATTTTCTCCCTCTACGATTTTTACCCTCCACGCTGCCCTCCAATACTAAATTGGTGATCCCTTGATGCCTCAGAACATGTCCTACCAGTTGATACCTTCTTCTTGACAATTTGTGCCACAAACTCCTCTTCTCCCCAATTCTATTCAACACCTCCTCATTAGTTATGTGATCTACCCATCTAATCTTCAGCATTCTTCTGTAGCACCACATTTCGAAAGCTTCTATTCTCTTCTTGTCCAAACTTTTTATTGTCCATTTTTTACTACCATACATGACTGCACTCCATATAAATACTTTCAGAAATGCCTTCCTGACACTGAAATCTATACTTGATGTTAACAAATTTCTTTTCAGAAACGATTTCCTTGCCATTGCCAGTCTACATTTTATATCCTCTCTACTGCGACCATCATCAGTTATTTTGCTCCCCAAATAGCAAAACTCCTTTACTACTTTAAATGTCTCATTTCCTAATCTAATTCCCTCAGCATCACCTGACTTAATTTGACTACATTCCATTATCCTCATTTTGCTTTTGTTGATGTTAATCTTATATCCTCCTTTCAAGACACTGTCCATTCCGTTCAACTGCTCTTCCAAGTCCTGTGAGGTTTGCTGATGACATTGTAATTCTGTCTGAGACAGCAAAGTTTTTATTTCTTCTCCATGGATTTTAATTCCTACTCCAAATTTTCTTTTGTTTCCTTTACTGCTTGCTCAATATACAGATTGAATAACATCGGGGATAGGCTACAACCCTGTCTCACTCCCTTCCCAACCACTGCTTCCCTTTCATGTCCCTCGACTCTTATAACTGCCATCTGGTTTCTGTACAAAGTGTAAATAGCCTTCGCTCCCTGTATTTAACCCCAGCCACCTTCAGACTTAGAGAAAGCTTTTGACAATGTTGACTGGAATACCCTTTTTCAAAGTCTACAAATGCTAGAAATGTAGGTTTGACTTTCCTTAGTCTATCTTCTAAGATAAGTCGTAGAGTCAGTATTGCCTCACGTGTTACAATATTTTTACGGAATCCAAACAGATCTTCCCTGAGGTCAGCTTCTACCAGTTTTTTCATTCATCTGTAAAGAATTCGTGTTAGTATTTTGCAGCTGTGACTTACTAAACTGATAGTTCGGTAATTTTCACATCTGTCAACACCTGCTTTCTTTGGGATTGGAATTATTATATTCTTCTTGAAGTCTGAGGGAATTTTTCCTGTCTCATACATCTTGCTCACCATATGGTAGAGTTTTGTCATGACTGACTCTCCCAAGGCTATCAGTAGTTCTAATGGGATGTTGTTTACTCCCGGGGCCTTGTTTTGACTTAGGTCTTTCAGTGCCCTGTCAAACTCTTCACGCAGTATCATATCTCCTATTTCATTGTCATCTACATTCTCTGCATTTCTATAATATTGTACTCAAGAATGATATCCATTAAATTCCACTGCAACACAGAAGTGCCTGTGGAAGCCATTGTTTAGGGATGGTTGTCCTTTTCTTTCTCCATCAGAGGTATTGATTTATTTTGGAGGTCAGGGGGAACTTTAGCAGGTTCACGGCTCTCTGGTTCCTCTGACTGGAGGTCCATATCCTCCACAGCATAGTCCCCATCAGAGAGGAGGGGAGCTTGCTGATCCGAAGGTGTAACTACACTTTCTTGGATTTGGAACAACTTTTCAAAGGACATTTTTATTTACTGATGGTAGAAGGTGGTTGCCTGGGTTGCAGGGATGGCTTAGTTGGCTTCTTATGGTGGGTAGTAGTATGTGGCTTAGGTGGCAAGCCCATTGCTGATGCTTTCGAACAACTTCAGTTTCATGTGGAAAATTTCCCCCACAGGTACACCCACAAATGCATGTACTCATACTTGAACCTATGGTCTGAGTAAGTGTGAAGGCATCACACTTAGTGACTGGCATCTTAAGGGCTGAATTAACAGATGTAGCAAAGACCCAGAGGTTGTGTAGCTTTGAAAGCTCTTTTAGCTTCACCATAGAGTATGCATCTCTTGACTTTCAATTCCTGAATTTTCCTTTCCTCGTTGTAAACCTCATACATTCTGCTCCACACTGGGTGACCCCTGGGGAAGTTTAGACATTTCAGAGGAAGTGTACAAGAATGGCCTGATTCATGAGCTGAGCCTCCACAATTGCTCATAACATCCCATAGTGGTATGGCCAAATTGTTGACATTTGTAGAATTACATTGTGTCAGGAACAAATGGGTGAACCTTAAGACAGATATAGCCTGCAAGGAATGTTCTGCTAATTCTGGAGTATTAAACATTAGAACAGACGTTGCTGATTTTTCCAGTTTTCCATTGACTCTCTTCTTACAGTTCTGCACTTCTGTGATGCCCATATTTTTCCATTCATCATGTAACTCTGTGGTTTCCACTTCCAAAATATTAGAGGAGGTTACCACACCCCTACTAAAGTTAGGGGTGTTATGTAACTCAGACTTGACTGGGTAGTCAGGTAAGGCCTTACATCCCAGAAGCTTAGATACTTGGTTCCAAATAGCAGTTTCAACTAGAAGTTGTTTCATTACAAAGTTGTTTGACATTTTTTGGAACCCAGCAATACCTTCCAATGCCTTATGAATCTAGAAATGGGAGACCTTCACAAAGGTTCCTCCTGTTCGCTTGATTACAGTGGAAGTGTTATGGCACACTAATGCCCTCTTAACGTCATAATGAGACTTCTTTTTGAAGGACTGACCAACTGAGCTATTTTGATGAGTGGGTATATGTATTACCTGACAGTACACCTGCCCTGTGAGTAGTAATAGTTTGATGGGACCATTCCATAGGGATGCTAGGGAAACAGCTGTTGACACAGGCAGTGGCCTGCATGCTAGAGCAATCCTTATACAACTGGGCTGCAGCAGGTGTCCCAGAGGTTGCCTGCTAGTTTTACCTCAACAGCCACTCACCTCATCAGGATGTAACACATCTTGAGGGTAAGGTTTTTTTTTTTTTTTTTAAATAGAGGTATGAACTTTCCTCATGGTCCAGGTGGTGAAGCCATGACCCCCATTCTCCAAAACACATAACATTCCACCACTGCACCTCATGGTGGTCGCAGAAGCATGCCCAGAGCTGTGGTGATAGAAGGCTGGTGGTACTTACTAGTCTCCAGCTAAGGAACTTCAGATCACCAAGCCCGTACTCAGCACACAAATGCTGAGCCCCTGAGGGGTGGCCAAATGCATGCCATGATGATGGATAACATTGAGATAGCATAAGAGAGACAGATGTACAGATGCATAAATGAAACACCCGTAGTCTAGTTTTGAATGGACAAGGGACCAGTATAAATTGAGGAGGGTGGTTGGATCTGCATCCCATAAATTACCATTGACGACACATAGGACACTGGGGGATCAAATACAGTGGGCTGCCACTTAAGACATGTAGGAGGACCAAGAGAGATTATTATCAAGCATGAGCCCAAGAAATTCCATAGTTTTAACATACAGAAGAGTAACAGATCCAAGACTTAAGGACAGTGGAAGAAACCAACTGCAACACCAGAAATTCATACAAATGGTTTTGTCAGTGGAAACACGAAAGCCACTGTCAACGCTCTATGAGTAAAGACAATTGAAACAACACTAAAACCACTCAATGAGACAAGTCCATGCAGAACTGCAGTAGATGGCAAAATCGATAATGAAAAGGATGCCAGTGAAGACTGGCGGGAGACAGACCATTACAGGATTAATGCTGATATCAAAGAGGACGATGCCCAGGATGGAGCCATGAGACATACCATTTTCAAGGATAAAGGTGTCCGTCAAGGCAGAATCCACAAGTACCTTGAAAACTCGGGCTTTTAAAAATTCCTGAAGGAAATGGGGCAAGTGGCCATGGAAACCACACGTGTAGAGTGTACAGAGGATACCAGTTCTACAGCAGGTGTCATAGGCTTTCTCCATCTCAAAAAACATGGCAACAGTCTAGGATTTCCACAGAAAACCATTCATGATGTGAAGTACTGTATATTCAGTCTCTTTTGCAGATGAACTAGTTTCCTACAATTCTTCAAATAAATCCAAATCAAAATGTTGCCTTCTTTACTAACATACCTGTGTTAATTCCATTTCATATTGCTTTGCAACATTATGCCTAGATATTTAATCAACATGGATCATGTTGAGTGGCCCATTTCATAACTGCAGCAGTGCACCAAAGTACACTGTTTTGTCCTGCGAGTTTACCCAGCTTCTCTCTAGATGTGACTTATTCTGAATTTCCCCTACGCTCTTTAGACAGTTAATGACACATGGAACTGCATGTAACATATACACAAACATACACAAAAGATATTTAACTAGATTGTATCACCACCATCCATAGTGTGGATAGGAACTTTGACTGCTGTGTGTTCAGGTTCCAGGTGAGTTGATGACTCTTTACTCACAGCTGCAGGAGTCTTGGCTTCAGTGACACAGCTTGAGGCTGTTGCAAATGGGCTTACTATGGGGGGGGGGGGGGGGGGGGAGGGGGGTTCATACATGGGGATCTGTGGATGTCCAGCACGTGACCTCTGTCCCCCCAATTGGTTCACAACTGTGGCTGCCCTGGGTGCTGCCCACACTGAGGTTGACCTCTCACATGTGGTTGGGTAGGAGGTGGTTCTGAGTTGATGCGAGTAGCAAAAGACTGTCCCAGGGGTCGATCACAGTGCCTGTACAGTAAGTCTGTCAACTGCAGACATCACTCAAAACTTGTTTGTCAGAGACCCAGAGTCAGATGCAGTCACCATACTCCATAGGTAGCTTCTTGGCTTTCACAGGGGGTGGGATAACATGCAGTTGCAAGCACCAGTGTTAGGCACACATTGGGGCCCTTTCTGGATATGTATACCAAAGAGGGGAACCAATCCAGTGTACTCATTGTGTGCATACCAGGAGAAGTCAATCCAGATGTGGGAAGGTTGTTCCCAGATGGCATGAAGTGCACAGGGTGCAGCCAATTGAGGGGGCTGGATCATGTTGCAACTAAGGATGTGTGTTACTTTGGACCAGAAGAGATTCTTTCTGGTTTCAGATGGCTAACTGAAGCCTTAAAGACTGCAGTCTTGCTTGCGAGATGAAGATGGAGCTCACAATCTGCAACATTATTGACAGAACTGACTGAGGTCCTTTGATTCAGAGCCTCCACTCATCTCTGTACCAGATATTAAAATGGTTCTGTGGCCATGTAGGCTGCAGATTCATTGACTTGCACCATTGAGCAGTGAGATTCTGGGTTCTGCTTTCAGAAGTAGTTTCTCTTTCAAATAAATGGAAGTAGATAGTTCTACGGGAATTTATACCTATGTGTATGAAAACTTTGTAGTTCTTTCGAGATGCTTCTGCTGAGCAATCCTGTGGGCCATATATTTTGCTAAAGCATTTCTTCAACTGGTGGGTCTTGATTTCTGGACAAATATCTATTGTGGAATTTGGCACAACAGTGTTTTGTAGCAAAGAATTTCCTATAACAAGGAATGCAATTTTTTTGCTGTGTTTCTCTTTACTGAGATGTTTTGAATTCTTTTTACTGTATGTTACACAGCTCAGCTGTATTGCAAAGATCTGTACCATCAAATACCTTGAGGACAGCAGTGTTGCCTCCCACCCCCGTTCCATCCAGCCCTTCACTTCACCCTTGCGGATGATTGTGGCATAGTGAATAACAAATTGGATTGGGTGCAGACTTTACTAAATTTCTTGGATGAAAGAATGATTATAACTAGGTTACTACACTTGTTGGGGAACACTTTGAGTGAAGTAGCAATGTTACAAAAAGCAGTTCACCATGCAAATAACTGATGATTAGGTCCTGAGCTGTTACTACCATAACAGTTCCTAGCCACAAAAACTACAGCGTGGCTGAACAGTTTATTTGCAGCACGTAGGTGAGTTTACAGAATGAAGATTTTCGTTATTCCACCACTTGTGGACTGATGTAATCTTGCTTCATCTGTGTTCATTCCATACTTGGAGTGATTCACAAAAGTGAGTGTAGATGCACACCTCCAATACTTCATGGTACATCCTTTGCAGAGAAGTAAAAAGCTATGTGAAAATTGGTATGGGTAAAGACACAAGAAGTGCTGCTAATATAGGAAGGAAAGGAGACCTATGTGATGATGTCAGCAGAAGAGTTACCACAGTGTGAGGGAGTCCCACAGTTTGCCTTATGTAACAAATCCAGAGAAGTAAAGTTGCCACTCACCATATAGCAGAGATGCTGAGTTGCGATAGACACAACAAAAAGATTCACACAACTGTAGCTTTCGGCCATTAAGGCTTTTGTCAGCAGTAGACACAGACACACACACACACACACACACACACACACACACACACACACACACAGCGAGGAGCAGCACCAGTGCATGATGGGAGTGGGGACTGGGTGGGAGTAAGAGGAGGCTGGGGCAGGGAGGGCGAGGGATATTATCATGGGGGTGGCGGACACTGATGTGTTGCAGTTTAGATGGAGGACAGGAGAGAAGGGGCAGATAGGGGGAGAGGCAAAGTAGCACAAAGGAGAGAAATAAAAAGAAATTAAAAGAATGTGTGTGGAGGTAAAATGACAGCTGTGTAGTGCTGGAATGGGAACAGGGAGGGGACTGGTTGGGTGAGGACAGTGACTAATGAAGATTGAGGCCAGGAGGGTTACAGGAACATAGGATGTACTGCAGAGAAAGTTACCAACCACACAATTCAGAAAAGCTGGTGTTGGTGGCAAGGAACCATATAACACAGGCTGTGAAGCAGTCATTGAGATGAGAGATATCTTGTTTGGAAGAGTGTTCAGCAACAGGGTGGTCTACTTGTTTTATGGCCACAGTTTTTCGGTGGCCATTCATGTTGACAGACAGCTTGTTAGTTGTCATGCCTACATATAATGCAGCACAGAGGTTGCAGCTTAGTTTGTAAATCACGACTGGCTTCACAGGTAGCCCTGCCTTTGATGGGATAGGTGATGTCAGTGAGCGGACTGGAGTAGGTGGTGATAGGAGGATGTATGGGACAGGTCTTGCATGTAGGTCTATTACAGGGGTATGAACCATGAGGTAAGGGATTGGGAGCAGGGTCTGTGTACAGATGGACGAGTATATTTTGTCTGTGGGTGGTGGAATATCATGGTAGGAGGGGTGGGAAGGATAGTGGGTAGGGTATTTCTCATTTCGGGGAACAACGAGAGGTAATCGAAACCCTGGTGCTGAATATAATTCAGCTGCTCATACCCCTCTAATAGACCTAGATGCAAGACCTGTCCCATACATCCTCCTACCACCACCTACTCCAGTCCGGTCACTAACATCACCTATCCCTTCATAGGCAGGGCTACCTGTGAAACCAGTCATGTGATTTACAAGCTAAGCTGCAACCACTGTGCTGCATTCTATGTAGGGATGTCAACCAACAAGCTGTCTGCCCACATGAATGGCCACCGACAAACTGTGGCCAAAAAACAAGTGGACCACCCTGTAGCTGAACACGCTGCCAAACATGATATCCCTCATCTCAAAGACTGCTTCACAGCCTGTGTCATATGGATCCTTCCCACCAACACCAGCTTTTCTTAACTGTGCAGGTGGGAACTTTCCCTGCAATACATCCTATGTTCCCGTTACCCTCCTGGCCTCAACCTTCATTAGTCACTGTCCTTACCCATTCAGCCTCCTCCCTGTTCCCATTCCAGCACTACACAGCCGTCATTTCACTGCCACACTCAATCTTTTAATTTTTTTTTATTTCTCTCCTTTATGCTACTTAGCCCCTCACCCTCTCCGCACCTTCTCTCCTGCCCTCTGTCTAAACTGAAACACATCACTGTCTGCCACTCCCAACATACTATCCCTCCCCCTCCCCACCACAGTCTCCCCTTACCACCACCCAGTCACCACTCCCATCATGAACCGGTGCTGCTCCTCGCAGTGTGGTTCCACTTCTCTGAGACTGCAGACGTGTATGCAAGTTGTGTTTGCATGAGTGTGTGAGTGTGTGTGTGTATGTGTGTCTACTGCTGACAAAGGCCTTAGTGTCTGAAAGCTATAATTGTGTAAATCGTTTTGTTGTGAATATCGCAACTTAGCATCTCTGCTATATGGTGAGTAGCTGCTTTCCTTCTCTGGTATTGTTACATTCCATCCTGGATTTTCCATTGTTAGACGTTTGCCTCATGTGGATGATTCAGACTAAGACACAATTATGTTATGTGTAACTGTTCCTGGGCAAGGCAGAAGCAGCTGAATAATTTAGAGAAGTGTTGTTGCCACACCTTTTTTTCAGAACATGGGCATTCATTTAGTTTAGTATCACTGTTTCCTTAGAAAATATGAAGTAAATTGTTACAAGCAATGAAAGCCAAGGATCATGACCAGAATGGATTTACAAGATATCAGATTGCTAATTAACGGTAGAAACAGTGACATTGTGGGCAAGGCATTCTGTCTCCCAGCTACCATCATGGAGCAGCTCACATAATGTGACACAATCTATGTTGTATTGGCCAGAAAAGGCCATACATTTGTTACCAACCCATTACCTAACGCCGGCCGCGGTGGTCTAGCGGTTCAGGCGCTCAGTCCGGAACCGCACGACTACTACGGTCGCAGGTTCGAATCCTGCCTCGGGCATGGATGTGTGTGTTGTCCTTAGGTTAGTTAGGTTTAAGTGGTTCTAAGTTCTAGGGGACTGATGACCACAGATGTTAAGTCCCATAGTGCTCAGAGCCATTTGAACCATTACCTAACCTTCCAAAACAAGACCCTAAACCCAGACCTACATTCGTTAAATTAATTCAAAACACAAAAAAATCCTTCAGCAGATAGAACAACATTACAAAAGAGGACTCCACGGCATCATGACTATAAGTGTACAGACTTAGAGTGCTGTATTAGTTTGCTTGGCTTATGGCAGGTGCAGTCTGCACAAAATACAAGACCTGTACACCCTTCAAACTGCCGGTATGTAACATACTTGCTGACTGGTTTATCAGTAAAAGTAATAATTATGTAAATTAGAGTTAGAATAATAGGTTATCTGTTATATGAGAAAAAGTAAGCGAGCTTGTGAACTTTAGACTGCTTTGGAATGGTGCATGAAAAATTAGTTTAAAGGAGAAACATTTATGTACAAAATGTGGAATTATGGTACTGATGACACACACTCACAAATTACTGTGTTGAGTAGATGACCCTTTCTTCAGCTTCTGCTATTGCAGCATACTGCCATTTCAATTTTTGACTGTTATCACAGACTGATGTCTATGTAACTGATGTCTCCCCACCTGTTAGGCACAGGCTGTGACAAGGATGTAGTTATGTAAACCCCATTAATAAATTTCCTGTAGAGATGGTTCTGAATGGAGCAGATCCAAAGAGGTGTCAAGGGGGGTCACGTACCATCAACCAAAACAATATTTTTGTAAAAGCTTTTATAATATCTTAAAGTTTTCTGAGCTAAGCTTTGTCAACTTCAGCATGTGGATGAATTCATGCCTGTAACCTTGTCCTTATGGACCATGAGGCCAATGTTGCCAAGTGGTGCTTGGCAAACTAATTTGTAGCCAGCACTACAAGGGGTTGCAAGTGTGGTTTAGTTACAGCCCTTATTGCTCATAATAGAGAAGTACAGACTGTGTGCAGTGGAGCTGCAAAAAGAATGGCCAGCAAATGATTTGCCTTATTTATTGAAGTTCTTGGTTTCTGAAAAGTAAATTGAGTTATGTCAAAAATTTTTGGTAACCTATAAGCAGGTAAAAAGATGTGGGAACTTTATCACAGATAAACTTTATCAAACAGAGGAGACAGCAGTGGACTAGAAGAATTTCTGAAGAGATATTTATATGGAAATTTGTTTGAAACAAAGTGAAAACCCTGACTGTGATGGCGTTATTTCCAAAAAAGACTTAAGCTATTCTGAGGAGTACAAAGATGGTGCTAACAAGAGTCATAAAAGGAAAATATCCTTCCAGGCACTACAAACTACTGTGATTCCTCGCTGTAATTTACAGTCATACTTTTAAATCATTCATTGTTCACTTATGTGACCTGGAACAATGTGATATTCGCAGACTCTGACATATATTTCTATGTGCACCCATTTCAAAGGCATCTGGTCGTCAATAAGAAGTTCGCTGCATGGCGATACATAGCATTCAAAAAATTTTGATAATATGCAGACCACATCTGCAGTAATATATTAATGATAAAACGTTGTGTTCAATCATTTAGTGTGGGTTAATGTGGAGAAACTGAGTTTTTGCAGAAAAACACTGATTCAAACAATGATATCTACTATGGTACAGGATGCTATGTTAAAACAAAACTTTTACCTCTCCCACCATCAAAACTAAAACAGTGTTATCATTTCCTGTACAAATCAGCTGTTACACCATCTTGCTCATGACAGGTGTTAGCAATGAACAGTTCAAGGTAACTGTGTGGATGTCACTATAATGTTTTTCAGAAAAGGTTAAGCAAATCCACACTTTCCTTATGTGCAACTGAAGAGTGACAGCAGGTTACAGACATACCACACAACCTACTAATACTTCACCTGGCCAATTTAGGTGAAAGAATGAACCTACTCTACGAAATTTGAATCTAATCTCACAAATGTGCATCCTCAAATGACATTTTGTTGGATAACTCTGGTCATTTAGAATGTTTCCATGAAAATTCCATCATTTACTTATACAACCACAGCCCAAATACTGATAATGAATAAAATACCATATATCTCATCCAATCAGTTTCCTTGTCTTTATTCATTAAAAATCATCAATTCAGCAGGCCATATATTTTACCTACAATTTTTAAGTTTAATTTTAAAATTAAAAATATTTAATATATAAGCCAAAAGACAGCAGCAGTAATTTCAGTATTTATTAGGAAGGTGTACTTTGTTTATATCAAAAAATTATATCTATTGTCACTTTTATCAGTTGGCAACATGGCAATGCTCCTGTGTTTATGCATCATACAAATAAAATGTGTTGTGCCATAGTTTTAATGGAGAAATTATTAGCAACAGTATGCAGAACAGAAAGTAAGTGCATCTAAAGAGTAATGTACTGTAGACATACAGCTCTTGAAATATAATAGACAAACAAATTTGTTATTTTGAATGGGGCAGCTGCAGCACCCAAATTGAAGTTAATTTCTGTAATGATGTGCCAACTGATGATTTAAGTATGTATTACACCAGTTGAAGATGGGTTAAATTCTGAAATGTATGTTGCTACAAATAAAAGGTCATACAAAGTGGCTGCTTACTACATTGTTTAAAGCAATAAAGAAATTTGTTTGGTTTAAGGCTACACACTATCTTCATTGTTTTCAACACTGATCTCTGAAATTTACCTATCTAAAGAAAGAACTGGAATGGATATATGCTAGAAGGCCTACAGTACATCAGAAAAACAATATCTTCAGGCTATCCAGTGAAGACCACTTCTGGGAAATGTTCCAAGTAGACTGATGCCTGAACACATGCACCGTGAGCTGTTTGCAAAACTGTCTCCTGATATTCTGAACAAAATAGCTACTTATGTTCTCAGTAGTAGACACAGACCTTCTAGCTTGCCCCTGCCTAGACTTCAATCTACTCAATTCTCATGACCCTTAATCAATAGAACCTCTCAGTCCAGTCCCCCCCACCCGAGCATGCACCTGTGCTTGCTCTCTCTCTCTCTCTCTCTCTCTCTCTCTCTCTCTCTCTCTCTCTCTCTCTGTTCAGAGGCTAGGCACAATTTCAGTTTCATACTTTTGCCAATCAAATTGATAGACAACTGGAAATGTGACAACATTTAAAAAGTGACAGGAGTGCCAGTTTTTGTTTGTGTACAGTAACAAAATTTGATACAGAATGAAATTGGAACACATTTCTCGTGGATGAGTACTGCTTACTTTTGAACTCTAAATGGGCTGCAAAATTAATTGAGTCAAAGGAGCAGTCAGATGACACCTAATGAATCTGGTGTATTGCTAGGATCATAAGAGGTTTACACTTTTCTTTTAGTACATGTCTCATCTAATTGGTGTAGTACTTTAGGAGCACAGATCTCAACTTTTCTGAATGACAGCAGTGACAGCCCATTGGTACTTGGCATTAGAAAATGATTTTTCAGCTCTTGCTGTGTCAAGTGCAACTTTATAACTTCTGAGTTGATAAAAGAATGCATTAATGATGCTGCCAATGTTCTGCATCCACTGAATGCAAATTGGTTTGGAATAATCAGTCCTTCTTGGCATGAGAGAGCAGTACATGCCAGAGAAGTATGTGAGGTTATAGTTCAATTCATTTATCTTGGCGGCTCGCGCATGCCCGCCCAGATGCGGGAGATTGCAGCGTTGCCAGTTGTACGCGCCAAGAGAAGCAGCGCCGTAGCAGTGTAGTTCTCAAACTTACGTTTAGGGGGGAGCGCGCAGTTTATGAAGTAAAGCCACCACGGCCGCATTAAACCTTTCGCTGCTACAGAGACGTGCTCCCCGCATTCCACGCCGTGCGCGATTTTGTAACCACTGCACTGCTCGCCTGTGCAGACACATAGTGTTCCGACTGCTTTGACACACTTATCATTCGATTTCACAAAAACTATTTGGCCCAAAAATTTGATTTTGACACATCTTCTTGACTGATACCTTCCCCCCATAAATGACTTAATTTTGTTTCGATTTTCAACGCAGTTATATTGCAGCATTAAATGTAGTAAACCATTGCACGAAATTTTGAAGAGTTTGCAGAGGTAAAGTTCATAGCGTATACTTTCCGTATGTTCGATTGTAGTTACCACAATGTTGAGAATGAAATGTGGACAAGATACCTAAATTTCATATAAAATTTACTGTATAACAACATCTCATTTAATTTAAGTACCAGATTGGTGTCGTATGTAATATTGAGAAATATTCCGTCTCTCGCGACTGTAATAAAAGTTTTATTTACACCAGGCGCATTTGACTTTATTTTAAAGCACTTCAATCAATCAAAAGGAAGTACACAAAATACGTTAAACAAAACTGTGGACTTACAAAAACATTAGGACTTGAATATACTGTGTATCAGTGCTCTGGGCTATGTCAAATATAATTTTTGTGTGTAGCACACACAAAAAGCATTTATTTGCTAAAACACTGATCGGCCGACACAAACGTTGAATATTGTGTTACCTCAGCACAAAACTACGAAAGGTGACTTGGCAATGGAGGAGACACAATGCTGTCCAATGAAGATGCTTCAAAAGAGAAAAACGCGTCTGGTCTAAATAAGACGCTTATTACAGTTGCAGAAGAGGAATATATTTCAATACCATTGGTAAAATTGCAACTGTGGAACAAAAACAAGAAAGAGAACATGAGTATTATTGTGTATGTGCCTTACCCTTCATTGTTGTCAATCGCTGCGATAGTCTTCTGCATCGCTGTACTCAGTGTCGCAGTCCGAATCATCAGGTCTTAGAGTTATGACGATGGGTTCAAGCAGATTGTCAATTACAATTTCCCTGTCCATGTCCTCCTCCTGTAGCCTTTGTGCATGCCGAACACATTCAGCCCATGCTGAAGAAGTAATTCTGTCAAGTGCTTCGTGCAGAAGCCTTTCTGTATCGGCAATTTTAAATGTCACGTTTCGTTCTGCGACATACCCTTTCACTTGTGCCCAAATTAACTCTATCGGATTGTATTGGCAATGGTACGGTGGCAAACGCAAAACTGTGTGTCCATGTTCCTGTGAAATACAATCGATTTCATAAACTTTTGTGCGAGGCTTATGAAGCACTACAAGATTCAACATTTCAGCACGAGTTTGGTTGGCAGTATGTGGAATATTTTTACTTGCAAGCCATAACATGATATCAGCTTTTTTTGTACTTGTTGTGGGTGTCTTGTCAACAACAACAGAGTGATAAGTCGCATTGTCCACTACAATCACCGAGTTTGCAGGCAAGTAAGGGAGAAACTGATTCCTAAACCACAATTTAAATGTCTCAGAGTTCATTTCGGAATGATAATCCCCTGAATTTCTCTTTTTTGCCCGGAACACTAATTTGCTTTCTGGAATGAATCCAGAAGCAGAACCAGCGTGAAGCACAATTATTCATCCACCTTTACCAACTGGTACTTTAAACCCACCCGAACCATCACTCATTTTCCAACACGCTTTCCTTGTGTGATTTTGGTTCACCTATGTTTTGTCCAAGAAAAAAATGTTCTTATTCCCGGATTTTCTTACTTCAATAATATGTCTTAAAAACTGTGCCCTTGAAGCAGCGATATCACTATGTTCCATTAAAAACTTTCTTCCGTCATTTGTATGTACATATTTGAATCCAATGTTTTTAAGTATTCTATTCATTGAAGTCATGCTACCTTTAAAATTTATGGTTTCACGCATTTTCACAGTGATTTTTTTTTACAGTAGGAAATTCGCCTGTGTTGTACATGTTGAGCACTTCTCGTCTTAGAACATCTTTGTCGAAATTATCTAAATTAGTTACAGTCCTCTCACGAGTGCGATATTTCCCTGGCGATCTGAAGAGTGGGCTTCCACAGGTCTCCGTAGATAACTTTCCTTCATTGGCAATCCGCTGAACGGTTCTCAAGCTAACGCCTGTCGCTTCTGCAGTGCGTTCCTGAGATCTGGCAACATCCGTGATAGGTCCACCGTTTTCTGCTTCGCGCTTGAAAAAAGCGTGAATCCGGTAAATTATGTCCCTCGCCTGTTTATGGAGAGTTTGTTGCTTACCACCATTATCAGCCATGACAACTTGCAACAAATGCAATAAAAATTCACCAAAGAATAACTACAATCACATTTAACACTCGCACTCGCCAAGACATTCCCAGCAGACCTTTCAGAAAACTACTGAACACTCATTGGCTGTCAGCGGATGCGTGACGTCAGGTGCGTAGAACGAGCCTTAAATCGACCGCAGTCGTTCATGGTTCCAACTATACAGAGTGTTCATTTTAATTGGAGACATTGAAATATCCGCAAATCTACACATCGGATCAAACAAATTTATAACCAATTTTTTTTTGACTCAGAGGGGGACATCCAATGTTACCAAATTCGACGAATTTGTAGTCAAATTTGTTATAATTGGATGTCCCCTTCCGGGAGGAACTAATTTTCATTAGGATTTCTTTTGGCTCTGTGTGTCGTTTTCAAGAGATTTCAATGTCCCCATAAAATGAACACCCTTTACAACGTAAACAGTGTTTATAAATTGGGAAATATTCTATCTTTAGCAACTGTAACAAAACTTTCTTTATACCAGAGTCATTTTGCTTTTTTCTAAAACGCTCTGATTAAAACGAAGTTGGCGAAGTACACAAAACTGAATTTTGGACGTAATAAAACATAAAACTAAAATATATTGCCAGCGAGGCACAGTGCGCAAACATTTTGTTTTTGTCACAACGGACAGCAAATACTTGCCAAAACATAGATCAGTCGACGAAACCATTCAATATGATGTTGCCAAAGCAGCGAAGCAAAGAATTCCGTCAGACAATCAAATAGCTCGGCAACATACGAGCCGAAATTCTGCTCTAAATAATACTTTTAATACTGCCGCAAAAGAATATATCTCAATATGAATAGTAAAACAGTGACTGCGGAAGAGGCGATATACAAACAAAACGGATAACATGAATATTGTATGTGTGCCTTTTCGTTGTTTTTAATTGCTGTGAAAAGAAATATTGGAGGAGAAAATTACAAAAACTGAAAACTTATTATGATTATAATGAAGCACAGGAAATTTCAAAACATTACATGCAAACGAATAAAATTCATTAAGTAAGACACTTCGCTATTGTTTTTAAATAAATAAAATATTTAGTATGCAACAAGCCTTGAACTCAGAATCTTCCGATTAGCAGCCCAACACCTTAACCATTACGCCAACGCAGCTACTCATTTCTGGCATCTCCTGGAGCACTCTAAACGTTTGCAAAATACCGACAAACACTGTTTGGGTGACTATGAATTACTCACGTTGCGTCGAAGTACAATAGGAAATAAACAATTACCGCTGTTCTTTATTGCGAAAACGCGGTTCGTGAGACTGATACAAACACCTTTCCTTGCTATCGCCTGAATTAGGAGGCTTATTGTTTGTTTGGTTTAATTAATTAATAGAATATGAAGCAATTGGTGTAAAGAATGCTTTTTCCAAACTTTCTATAAAAGAAAGTCTGCTATCAAGACATTGCTTTTGTTCAATTACTTCATTTATGACTGAACGTTTCTAAAATTAAAGACACTCGTCCGTGCTCTGCACTGCAGTCGAGATCTGGCAACGTCGTTTTCTGTTCATTGGCTGACTGATTTGTGACGTCAAATGTGCAGAACGAACCTAAACTCGGCCGCCAAGATATATGACGCGCACCTTAGTGAAAGAAATGTACAGAGGAGCAATGATGCAGGTGAGAAGTAGTGTGGGCATGACAAAGGAGTTTTCAGTAAAAGTAGAGTAACATCAATGATCTGTGCCTAGTCCCTATCTCTTTGACCTGATTATGGATGTGCTGGTGAAAGATGTGAAGAAGGAGGCGCCATGGAATATGATGTTTGCGGATGATGTGGTTCTTTGTGAGCAGAGCATTGACAGACTTGACGAAAAGCGGGAGGATTGGAGGAAGGCACTAGAAGAAACAGGGATGAATATTAGCAGGAGAAAGTCAGAATATTTAGCACTGAAGGATGTCCAGATGAGGTCTTGCAAGATCCAGGATGATGAGCTGAAATCGGTCTGCAAATTTAAATACCTGGGTCATACATACAGAGCGACGAAGGACTGGAAAGCAAGATACAACACCAAATAAATTGTGGTTGGAGCAACTGGAGGAAAATGAGTGGAGTGTTGTGTGACAAGAAGGTGAGCATTGGGTTGACAGGGAAAGTGTACAAGTCAGTGGTAAGGCCTGCTATGATATACAGGGCAGAGACATGGCCAATCACAGTAGCCCAGGTAAGGAAGATGGAAGTGGCAGAAATCAAGATGCTGAGGTGGATGTGTGGGTTAACAAGGAAAAACAGGATTAAAAATTAATTTGTTAGAGGAGCTGTGAAAGTGGGACCCATGGGGAAAGAGATACAAGAGAGCAGACTAATGAGGTATGGACACTTACAAAGAAAAGGGGAAGAGTATATCAGAAACAGAGTTGAAGATATAAAGATTGAAGGTGCAAGAAGGAGAGGAATACTGAAGATGAGGTGGAAGGATAAGATATCCAGGGACCTAAGGGGGAAAGGATGGAAGAAGGAAGAGGCAACGGATAAAGTACTATGGAGGAGAAGGATCCAGAAGATCAACGCCAACCCTATGTGACATGGGTCAAGGCGACGATGAAGAAGAAGAAGAAGAAGACAATGTACGACATCTTCAGGTGTGCAATAAAATTCCTTCATGCATCTGAAGTCTTGTCCTTCATGACATTAGATCCACATTCCAACGTTCATGTTGCTACAATCATGGGTTGTATAAGCAACCAGTTAATCAAAATTACTACACAGTTAAGACTAGTCAGTTGCTTCAGAGTATCATCAAAGCTGTCAAACAATCTGCAATGTTTGTTGTAGCTGTGACTTATAATATAGTGTAAAAATATTAAATAAAACATTTTCTAAATCCAGCAGGTAACAGCAAGAGCATGTAGGTTTCCTTGAACATACATCTGTTGAAATCTTATTGGAGCGAGTACACTGACGGAGGCATTTTATTACGTAATATTTTGAAAATTAGAAAGTTTCTCTATCTTGCCATTTGTTAATACCAAAAGACTGACTTAACAGTAACACACCAGGTTACCAAAATGCACTTTAGTGTAAGTAGATGACAAAGCAGAAAGGATGGCATCATGCATATCTTCATGACTAGTAGTTCAGCCCTTGAAGTATCATCTATACAAGGACACTATTGAAGTTGTTCAATATATCAAAGATGCCATTGACTCCAGACCTCCAAATGATAAATCAATATTACAATAGAGGAGAATACTAGAAAAGAGATAGTTGGAAATGTTCAAGTAATCTAGTTAGTGACGACAGACTGTTGCTTTCAAAAAATGTTTCATTACAGCAATAAAATCTTTCTTTGACTTTGTTGAAAGCCAAAAGTACCATGAATGCCAATTATAGGTGAAGTTACATGTTAAGTCAACATTACGTGTCATCAAAATCAGGAAAAAATGTTTATAATAATTCTATGCTGTTTGGTTTAAGTATCTTACCAACTAGCATAAGGAGATGCACTCTGTTCCTACTTGACACCTCAACATTAGCAACATATATCCTATTCTTGTATCATTCTGCTACATCAATTGCTCAGCTACCACACACAAATGCTACAGGTGGCATGTACAATGACACTGTTATGCCTGACCTTTTGGGCTATTCAAATAATTTGGTCAATGCTGTTCATGAGATACCTGCAATTAATACTGCTGCAAAGATCTCGGTACGGAAGTATGATACAGAAATACTGACCACTAATTTCTATCCAGAGCATTCACTTCTGCCCAACACCATGTCGTGTATCTCTTCCATACACTTCAGTCATGGTTCAATCCAGGAACTGCCACAACATGAGGTCCAAATGATTGGAAAAGAGCACAAGTAGTTCCAGTTTCCAAGAAGGGTCGTCGAGCAGATGCGCAAAACTATAGGCCTATATCTCTGACATCGACCTGTTGTAGAATTTTAGAACATGTTTTTTGCTCAGGTATTGTGTCATTTCTGGAAACTCAGAATCTACTCTGTAGGAATCAACATGGATTCCAGAAACAGCGATCATGTGAGACCCAACGCGCTTTATTGGTTCACGGCACCCAGAAAATATTAGATACAGGCTCCCAGGTAGATGCCATTTTCCATGACTTCAGACTGGTCAGATACAGGCTGCCAGGTAGATGCCATTTTCCTTGACTTCTGGAAGGCATTCGATACAGTTCTGCACTGTTGCCTGATAAACAAAGTAAGAGCCTATGGAATATCAGCCCAGTTGTGTGGCTGGATTGAAGAGTTTTTAGCAAACAAGACACAGTATGTTGTTCTCAATGGAGAGACATCTACAGACACTAAAGTAATCTCTCGCATACCACAGGGGAGTGTTATGGGACCACTGCTTTTCACAATATATATAAATGACCTAGTAGATAGTGTCGGAAGTTCCATGCGGCTTTTCGTTGATGATGCTGTAGTATACAGAGAAGTTGCATCATTAGAAAATTGTAGCGAAATGCAGGAAGATCTGCAGCGGATAGGCACTTGGTGCAGGGAGTGGCAACTGACCCTTAACACAGACAAATGTAATGTATTGAGAATACATAGAAAGAAAGATCCTTTATTGTATGATTATATGATAGCGGGACAAACACTGCTAGCAGTTACTTCTGTAAAATTCTGGGAGTATGCGCATGGAACGATTTGAAGTGGAATGATCATATAAAATTAATTGTTGGTAAGGTGGGTGCCAGGTTGAGATTCATTGGGAGAGTCCTTAGAAAATGTAGTCCATCAACAAAGGAGGTAGCTTACAAAACACTCGTTTGACCTACACTTGATTATTGCTCATCAGTGTGGATCCGTACCAGGGCGGGTTGACAGAGGAGATAGAGAAGATCCAACAAAGACCGGCGCGTTTTGTCACAGGGTTTTTTGGTAAGCGTGATAGCATTATGGAAATCTTTAACAAACTCAAGTGGCAGACTCTACAAGAAAGGCGCTGTGCATCGTGGTGTAGCTTGCTGTCCAGGTTTCGTGAGGGTGCATTTCTGGATGAGGTATCGAATATATTGCTTCCCCCTACTAATACATCCTGAGAAGATCACAAATGTAAAATCAGAGAGATTCGAGTGCACATGGAGGCTTTCTGGCAGTCATTCTTCTCACGAACCATACATGACTGGATGAGGAAAGGGAGGTAATGACAGTGGCACATAAAGCGCCCTCCACCACACACCGTTGGGTGGCTTGCAGAGTATAAATGTAGATGTAGATGTAGGTCATGGTAAGTTACCTGAGCTGGTTGGTTAAATACACAAATCAGGATGCTTTGCCATCACATTTTGATTTTACGAGTTGACTGACTCACCTCCATTCTGATGTTGGGATTAGATTAGACAACAACCTCACTTCAGCAGAATTCCATGCACACTATGTCTGAATATCACATTGGCCCCAGTAGCAGAGAGGAGGTGATACACTTTACAATACAAAGAAAGGGAATCTGGCTATCTCTCACTACTCCTGTGGAGACACCATCAATACTAACATTGTTCAGGATGCATACTCTTGCTGTACAAGTTCGTGAATCATCTCAATTATGAACCGTGAATCAATGCCAGGATTAACTCCTGTCTCAAATACTGATTTTGTATGTTCAAAATCTGGCACAAGGGGAGTGTGGCAGAAGCCAGACATTTTCTGCATGTGAGATAAACACCCATTGTAAAATTTGAAGAGCTTTACTGTTGGTGTTTAATGAGTTAAATCTGATACAAAATTCGTTTACATTTGAAAAATATTGAACACTGGAATGATATTGACCAATGGATAGCCATCTGATACATGTAAATCTTCTACTACAATACTGACAACACTCTGCTATGAAGTGCTGTGCCGAGAATGAATATAATGGCACAGTCCAGTAAAAATTCAGACATCTTACCTGGCAACTTAGGAAGCAGAGGAAAGCAGGCCAAGCTGCAGTAATAGAGTGACATTTCGTTTTGGGGAGACGGTTGATATTGTAATTATGTCCAGATTATGGAACAGATTGCTGCATACCATATGAGCTGGGCTGTCTGAGAAGCCTATGGAGCAAAATATCTTAGGAGGGAGGTGCTGTCATTCTGTTTACCATAAACAATTAAGCAAGAAAGTGTAACTCAGATGAAATAGCAGTATGCTGATGCTACGAAATACAGCAGCGAGAGTGACTGGAAAGTAAAGTTGGGTCATCATGGAGCGTTCAGGAAAGCTGAGCAGACGGACAAAGCAGATCAGATGCATGACGAACACATAGCAGCCTCCCACAAGAACTACTCATTTCCAGTACAGTTATTCATTCTGCAGCAGAGCAGGCTGGAGGAGCAACCTATGTCAGTATGCTGTCTACTTGTCAAGCTGTCTATGTGATTCTGTGGAACAGCAGGACCCATTGTGGAGACTGATGTCGTTTAGTGCAAGTTGCATAGAAGTAGTGTAGATGTAGATTGATGACATGCTCCAGTAAGTGCATGTCAGAGGGTTCTTTGAACCATGTTCACATTTTTTCTCTACCGTTCCACTCTCCAGCTGCATGTAGGAAAGACAAACACTTAAGAGAGTTCAGTTTCCACGTGGATACATTTAAGTTGTTAGAATTGTTGAATTGAAATTTCTCCGTACTTACACAGGTGTCAACCAAATATTTCCACATTTCTACGTAAATCTAGCTTCAATGAAAAAAGTGTTTGTTTAAATGGTTGCCATGACAATTATCATATCAGTGATTTTCTCTCCGCTTCACCTCCCCCCTCCACCCATTTCACGATATTACAAAATGAAGTGTCCTTCTTTAAACTTTTTCAGTGTACTCAATTAGTCTTATCTGATAAGGATCCCATAAACCACAAGAATACGTTGGTGTCTACTAAATGTTCTAGCAATAAAATGCAGTCTTTGGCTTGGCTTCTAAACAACATTATCATTTCAATTTAAGTTGTTTGTAACTCAAAAGCCTACATATCTAGTAGAACAGACTACCTTTTATATTTATGTGGTTTCCTGTGTAGTTGAAATTTAACAGATTTATTTTGGTACTTATGTGAATGACCTCACACTTTTTATTTATTTATCTTTTTTTTTTGGGGGGGGGGGGGGGTGGTATCACATTTCCATTCTTCACACCATACAGATATTAAGATTAAATAATTTTGCAATTGATTTTAATACTGTGATGTCTTCCTTGGATGGCAAATATCAGTATCAGCTGCAAACAATTTCAAAAGGAGTCCTCCTAAGCCATTTATATAGCTTGCCTCGAGTGAGAGAATGGCCCATTATCCATGGGATATGTGCAGCTGGTGGCAATGCTCTTCCTTCCCATTGCCCCATAAAGTCTTAGGCAGGCTGATGGGCAAAGCTGGTTGGGACCAGTGAGTGTCTACTGCATTTTTCAGAGCTCTGCAGTCTTCTAAGAACCAAGCTTCAATAATGCAGAATAAGTTTTAATTTCTTCCTGTTACTAGATAGAATTGATCAGACTAGGAGATGCATGTATTTAATTCAGATGTTTGCCACATTTCTTTATATGAGCTATGACCGTCGAGTCCAAACACTACATTGGTTGTTTAATTCAATACGTACCTGAGCCAAAATGATCTAACAGTGTTTCCATGTTCACTAACCTCACTGATACATGGAATATAAGTGACCAGTCAATTTTCTAAGAAATCATCGCTCATATGAAACATGTCCAGTGAGAATCATCTTACTGCCTCATTTGTGAATTTTATGTAGATTCATTTTAAGCAAGGAAAGTATGCAGATATTTTCGCAAAGGTTCCAATGATACCATTCAGGAGTATGTAGGTCTAATATTTTAGATTTTATCATGTGTTGAGTGATAATGGCCAAAAACAGAACAAATTTCTTTGTGTCCATACATCAGCACCAGCAGCTTGACCAGTGTACATTTTGAAACCTTTATATCGTGATTATGGACTGCTTTGTAGATCATCGCTCAGTTCTTTCTTGAAAGAGCAGAATGTAAAGTTAATCAGAGCTCAATCAGTAAGGAATTCACTTTGTGAATAGAAAGTTTGGAAGATTCTTCAATAATTATTATAAACCAGAATATAGGTGAAAAATTTTTCAATAACTTATACTCCTGCTATTCCCAATTCTTGTCACATATATGATGTAAGAAGCTGTTGTAATCATGAAAATGGTAAGTTTGTTTTGTTATGGGAAGGTCACTTATTAAATTAGCAATTTCCCATTGATCATGACATTAACTTTGAGATCAAGTCGCATGGCATTCATGTTGGATAATGTGATACTGATGCAAGTATCTGTTGTGTGACAATAATTCATTGTCTATTAATTCTCAGAGCACGAGTGACAGAACAGCATTCGGGCATCTCAAGTGTGCACGCGACAACTGGATGTATCTTAGTGTTGCAGACTGAATGCCAAAAACACAAAAGTTAATCAAACTAGATGAAAGGTTAAAAGCCATGATCTGTCATACCAAATGGGAGGGGTAGGCACCAAAGTGTTCAAACCTGTGCAGTATAAATGAAAGATGAGACATGAAGGTAGGTAATACTTCACATACCAAGCCTGCACAGAATATACCCAGTAACTGAGGCACACTTTCAAAGTGTCGGCTGCATAGGACTGACAGGTCTGGTGCCATTACACAGCCGGAGCTGATGCTGCTGCCACTCGCCTCAGACAGCGTGTACTGGGTGGGTGCTTCTGCCACTGTGCTGGAGTGTAGAAAAGTCAATCATTGCACTTTATCAAAAATAACAGTTCTGTGTCTTGATACTGTTTCACTAATGCCCGTGGGTGTTAGATGAGAATCCACTCACCACACCTGGTGTGATGGTTGGACAGCCTCCTGAACCCAGCCAGCCCTCTGAGCCCAAGTGATCAATTTTTTTACGGTGTGAGTAGCATGGCTATATACTTCAGCAACTCTGCAATGGAGCAGTAGTATTGCATGTGCAAAGGAGCAGTAATGTAACAGGAGCCCATTAAGATTTTGTAGCCATTAAAGAGTGTTGGCAAGCTGAGCCGGTACAGGGAAAAGCCTCACTGAATATCATTAGCTGCAACAGGATTTATAGGCATGGTAATTTGGTGCCTCTTTGTTTTGGATAAATTCACTGACAGTGTATCAGTATTTATTCATGATTTGAAAGCTGCCCTTAACTAACCATATACAATCATATCTCATCAGGCCGGTTTGCAAATTTAAGGTGGAATGGTAACTCAAAGATACACATAATGTACCTTGAGAGATAGATTAAGGAACAGGCATCTGAACAGATTATTAAAAGGCTTTACCAACTGTATTGCAAACGGTTGAGTTGGACACTTTCTAGAGAACAGCTGAATGGTTTGTCACTGAAATGAAATCAATCAGTAGATGCATTTTCAGACATAATTACGAAGGTCAATACACAATCCTAAGCATTAAGGTAAAACGCCAAAACTGATAAGATTTATTCTGGTGGAGGCTAGACCCTGGATGTATTTTTTACGAGCATTTCCAGGCAATATGTTGCAACTACATGATATAGGTTGTGTGGAGTAAGAGACAATGATGTGGTGTCATTGAGATCAACATGGCTCAGTTTCATTGTTGGTGTATGAAATTTTCAGGACCAGATGTAATTACTGCCACTCATTGCTGATGGGTACTGTGTTGCCCCATATCCAGAAAATGCAGATCAAGGACAACAGTCCAGATGCAAACGACCACTGCTAGTGTGACATTGTCACAAGTTTCAAGTATAATGCAGGTGATACCAAATACACTGCAGATGTGTCCACTGAAGTTCAGTTTGCACAGTATTTTACCAACAGATACAGAATTGATAGTCTTGGTGACCTATCAAGTGAGATGATGAGTGCTGTGGAGCTGTTGGAATCCACTAAAGAGATGAATACATTGTATATTTTCTGCGTGGTAATATAGCAAGCGTAAGATAATAGATCGAGCTTGTATAGTCGCGAGGTGTGTGGATAACTTCAGTTCAGATGAGGTCTGTCTGCCAGGGAATTAAACTTGGACATCCTGCGGGATGATGATTAGGTATGTCAAGAGGAGACAGTCCCACGCAGACTGTCAATCCATCAACATCACATGAAGAGGTGATTCACTTTGTGCAGACAGACAGAACAGTGGTCAAAACTTTACTGTGATGACTTAGACCTTTTTAAATTGTGGTGGACCATTACCAGCAACAACAGCTATGCAATGTATGATACCAGTGGGTAGTGATGGACAAATTCATGGGAAACCATACAGAATCCTGAAAGATCTACAGCCAATAATGTAAGAATTGCTCGAGCAATAGGTTGCTTATGGGATTATTGAATGTAATGATAATCTGCATGGTGCATCTGTTTTAATTGTTTCCCAAAAAAGTCATCAATTGGAACAAGGAAGTATAGCTTTTGATTATACAGGAGACCCTGGCCATCATCTATGGTTTAATGTACTTAAATTGTTACTGGCATGGAAGAAATTATTAAGATGTGACAGACCATGCTGCATTGAAGTGGTTTCTAGGATTAAAACACTCTTCAATTAGATAACCACCAGTAAGCAGAAAGGCTGGAGTACTGTGAGCAATGAATAAGAGCACTACAGAGTGAAAGAAGGAACTTTTGCTAACACTGACAGCCAAATTTAGGGAGCAACCACAGTCTGTGACACACAGAGGCTTGTTGCGCAGAATGACTGTGGACCATGCGTGGTGGTACCTGCAGCTTTCTAGGAAAGCACTAATGCAAGCATATGACAATTTTTCGGTAGATCATGGAGGTTGGCCAAGGACCAGAAGCAGGAGCCGGATTTTAGAAATGGTATGATGTCCTCCTCCTTGCCGTGTCCGGCGACAGTGACTCCGTCAGTCTTCTCGGTCCTTGTTGTGGTAGGCTCGGATGTGGCTCGCGAATCCGAATTTCGCTTTGAATATCATGTTGCATGGAGCACAGTGAAGTTGACCAGCAGAGTTGTAAGTATACGTGTAGACAGGCTTGAGCTGAGATTTTCGGAGCTCTCTTTTAGCATCCAGGTCCATTACACGCTTTTGCTCGAATTGTTCGATTCTCTTATGTACAGTTGATCGCCACTCCGATCAGCGCAATGCTAGCTCCTCCCAACGGTTGCTTGGGATGCCACAGGCTGCAAGGTGGCGTTTAATGGTGTCTTTATATCGCAGGTGTTGACCACCTTTCCTCCTCTTCCCGCACGAGAGCTGCGAGTAGAACACCACTTTAGGTAGCCTACTGTCATCCATGCGTACTATGTGACCACTCCATCTCAGTTGATGTTTCATTATTAAAGCTTCAATACCAGCCAGTTTCACGCGGCGCAAAATCTCCGTGTTTGGGACACGGTCTTCCCATTTGATGCGCAGAATTGATCTCAGACATCGAAGATGAAATTTATCTAGCTTCTTAATGTCAGCTTTGTAACAGCACCAGGTTTCCGAGGCATAGAGTAAGGTGGATAATACTAATGCTTTGTAGACTGCAATTTTTGTTTGTAGTTTGAGATCATGTGATTTCCATACTCGGTCATTAAGCTTACCGAAGGCTGAGGCTGCGCTGGCTATACGCGCTGTGATTTCCAATGTCAGGCTGTTGTCACTTCTAATTTGGCTTCCCAGGTATTTGGACTTTGACACATTTTGCAAGGGTTTGTTATTTATCTCAATACTAGAGTCATCTGCATTAAGACCTCTAAGTGGTTGTTTAAGAACTTGCGTCTTAGTGATGCTAATGGCTAAGCCAAATCTTCTGCAGGAGGCATTTAGCAGGTTTATGTAAGTCTGAAGAGTTTCGCAAGAATTAGCCATCATGCATACATCATCCGCGTAGAGAATCTCTAAGATGGATAGTTTGGTTACGCGACTTTTTGTTCTGAGGCGAGAGATGTTGAAGACACTTTTGTCTGTCCTTGTGTCGAGACTAATTTGATTACTACAGGCTTTGGTCGCGTCTCTCATAACAACTGCGAAGTAAAGTGAGAAGAGTGTGGGAGCCAGAACACAGCCTTGTTTTACACAACATGTCACGGGAAACTGTTCTGAGAGCTTGTCCTCATGGCGGATTTTTGCCATCATGTTTTCATGAAACTGCCAAATCAAACTGACAATTTTGTCAGGGCACCCAGTTTTCTTTAGTATGATCCAGAGAGCTTCCCGTGGGACACGATCAAAAGCTTTTTCCAGGTCTACAAAGCACATGAACAAAGGCCGATGTTGCTCTAAACTTTTCTCTTGCATTTGTTTGACAACAAATATGGCATCCACTGTGCCTCTGTTTGGGCGAAAGCCACACTGGGTCTCTGGTAGCAGTTTTTCTGCAAAGTGTGTTAACCAGGTGTTAACTATATGGGCAAGGACTTTTCCCGCTGCTGACAGAAGAGAAATGCCCCTGTGGGAGCTGCAGCCTGATATGTCACCCTTGCCTTTATAGATCTTGGAAATACAAGCATCTTTCCAGTCTTGTGGAATCATTTCATACTCCCAAATCCTTAAGATCAGAGCAAACAATGGTTTCTTGATGTTTGGCCCCCCATATTTATATAGCTCTGATGGCAAGTTATCTAATCCTGCTGTTTTGTCATTTTTCAGCTTAGCCAGTGCTGAAATGAATTCATTGTAGGAAGGGGCATCCGCAAGTTGTTCCTCAACTGGCAGGTCTTCAAGTGCTTCTATGTATGGAATATCGGTTGTCTGATGGTCAGGATTAAGAACGTCATTAAAATGTTCCGCCCACCGAGACAGGATGTCACTCTGTTGCGTCAGCCGACAACTTTTATCTTTGTTATAGACTGGTGCTATCTTCCCAACTCTTGGACCAAAGATAGTTTTCAGGGACTCAAAGAATCTGCCCGTTTGGTGTGTGTCGGCATATAGCTGTATTTCATTTGCTTTATTTGCCCACCAACTGTCTTTGAGAGCACGTACCTTCACTTTCAGATTGTAATGTGCTGCTCTACGCTTGTTATCATCAGGGGTGCGAAGAGAGGTTCTGAAATCATTAATTAGCTTTCTGATCTCTGGATCTGAGTCGTCAAACCAGTCCTGGTGCTTCTTCTGAGGCTTTCCCAAGACTTCTGAAGCACAGCCACGCAGTCTGCTAGCGTATGCACTCCACTGTTCATCTACAGGGGCAGATTCAGATATCAAAAGGCCATCGACACCAAATTTTTCATCCAGTTTTGCTCTCATAGTCTGATCATTGGCCAAGATTTTGCAGGACAATTTTGTTGGTATTTTGTGTGAAGCTCGGCGTGGTGCCTTCAAAGTTATCTTTAATTTGGACCTCACGAGTCGATGGTCTGTCCATCCCTGAGCGCCTCTCATTGCACGTGTGACCAGTACGTCACCAAGATCTTTTTTCCATACTATCACATAATCCAGAAGGTGCCAGTGTTTAGATCGCGGATGCATCCATATCGTTTTATATTTTTCAGGCAGACGAAAATATGTATTTGTCAGACAGAGTTCAAACTCGGCACATAGAGTTAGAAGATCCAAACCATTCGAGTTGCATTTTCCAATCCCATGGCGACCGAGGACTCCATTCCAAGCACTGAAATCATTCCCAACACGAGCATTAAAATCACCAAGTAACAGAAGTTTATCTGCAGAAGGAATATCCCTAAGGACATGTCGGAGGTCTTGGTAGAACTTGTTCTTCTCTTCATCCGGAGATGGCAATGTAGGTGCGTATACATTGATCAGGTGAAGATATTTCTTGGATGCCAGGTGAAGTCTGAGTGTTATTATTCTGTCACTGATACCTTTTGGGAGTTCTGTTAGTGAGCATGCCAATTTATCGCGTATGGCAAAGCCTACCCCACTTTCCGCCCTTTCAGTGGATGATTTTCCACTCCAGTAGTAGGTATAACCTCCGAGCGGTTCACATAACTGTCCAGAGTCACTAAGATGTGTTTCACTTATGGCGGTAATGTCGATGTTATATCTAGCCAATTCCCTTGCGATAAGTCCTGTCTTTCTCTCTGGGCACTGATTATGGTCATTATCCTGTAAAGTACGGACGTTCCAGACTCCAATCATTAGATATTTAAGGTAACTGTTTATTTTATTATTCTTTTGACCGCATATGTTAGTGAACAAGTGACCGCAGTTTGCCACTTGTGCTGGGTTGAGACGGGCTATGTTTAGGCCACCTTTTCTAGGCCCCTCCCTGGATTAGGGAAAGCAGAGCGATCCTAAATAGGGCTGCTTTGTCGTCTGACGAGCTGCCGAACCAGTCCTCCCGTCTCTCACGAGTACCAGAACGACCATCACCGTCTGACCGCCTAACGTGCAGAGCACCAACTAAGGTTCAGGTACACCAAACCCTTGCCTCCAAATCAGTACTCCATCGCCGCAGGACTTTCAATGCTCATAGTCCATTGAAACTTTGCCGGAGTAATCTGCGCGTGAAGCTATTTAAAGTGGACAAGCAGTTGCTCAGATGCAGATCCACTCTCTCGTCCTCTGCCTCTGAATGGCAGTGGATCGTAGGGCCGATACAACTGGCAAGAGGCAGGGGATGCAGTGAATGGCCATATGCCACTGGAAGTATCCTGACATATGCCCTTAAGGCACATCACAGGTGCCTTGCTTCGTCAGTACAGAAGCCGTGAGTGTTTACCTATCGATATTACCCGCCTCCTACACCGATGAAGAGACTGACAGAAGGGAAGAAGGAAAGGGAAGGGACTGGAAGGGAAAGGGAGGAAAGGACGGTAGGTCGTTGTGAGGCACACTTCGTCAGGCTCCTCTGCTGAGACCTGACTGGCTAGGTTGAACCTGCCAGTAGCCACGCTACCACCGGTGTAGCTCTCGGCATCACAGGAACACGCAAACTCTCCCACCCGCACGGACAGTGCTACGATAAGGTGGTGATGGTATACTGTGTGCACAACATGCCGATTTCAACCTATTATACAGACATCAACTGCAAAGTTTGTCAGAAGCATCCAAACAATTTGAAATAGTGTGGATGGCTGTTGCCTGATAATTTATGGAATACCAGGTGCTACTGAAATTTCATGTTGCTGACAATAATAACAGATGAAGCTATCAATTTTATGTCCGATTTGATGAAAAAGTTATCAAATTTGCTAAGCATTCACAACCTTAGGACTAGACCTACCCTTCAAATGGAAGAAGGCAGCATTTTCATCTTACAATTGCCAAATTTTACATTTTTTGGTGAACACCAACCAAATGACAGAGGTGTGACTCCCATATGCTGTATCAGCTTAGAACTGTAAAAGAACACAGCAAATAATGTGCTTTCACCCTGTCATATAGTGTAGTATATGGCAGGAAGATGCCTTCACCATTTGAGGTAGTAAAGCCTTTATTTGGGAGAAATGGGGACTCAGCACAATATTTTTAGAAACTTCTTCACTATCTGTAACAGAGGGTGAAGAAAAGTGATGCTCAAGCATCAGGACCACACAGGACAGTGCGTCAGCAACCTGCCTCAGTTGGACAATGGGTTCTGCAGACGATGATGGGTTATGTCATCTCTATGGATCCATTTTCTATGAAGAAATACCTCTGCTGCTATGCATTGAGTCATGTTATAGGACATTGCATATTGGCCAGCAGTATGGCTATCTTAGTAATGGATATATGCGCACTTTTGGAAAGGGGGAAAAATTGACACACATTTCTTTCTGCCAGATGGTTTGATCCACATCCTAAATACTCGGGAATATAGTTCTATTGGTTCTATCCTTCAATAAGTGAAGAGTAGTAGAATCGCTACAGTATCAGCTGCCTAAATCAGGAGTATTACTTGCCAGAAAAATGGGACACCACACTTGCTAGTAATCATTAGAAGTTGAGACTGTTGCTTCTTATATTTAAAAGAAGTCTCAGAATTATCAAACTCTTAAGTATGGGCTGTTACTGGCTCTAAAATTACATGGTAAAGAAAACAATAGATTTGATGTGTACAATATTTGCTTCCATACTTAAGGACTGTTTACAGTCTTCAGTGTCTCCCAATTCCCTCAAAGTTTGCAAAGTACTTCCAATATTTAAATTAGGAGACAGTCCTGATAATAAGACAGTCCTGATCAGAAGACAGCCCTGATCAGAAGACAGCCCTGATCAGAAGACAGCCCTGATCAGAAGACAGCCGTGATCAGAAGACAGCCGTGATCAGAAGACAGACATGATCAGAAGACAGCCATGATGAGAAGACAGCTGTGATTAGAAACAACCCCCTGTTTTCAAGGGCATTCTTGAGAAAAAATAAAGTTTTTTCAGAGGCGGAACGAAGTTCACCGGGTATAGCAGGCCTTAAGAATAATATGTTATTTTGTTTCGCCATCTAAATTATCTCTGGTCTATAAGAATAATGCATATGTGTAACACAGTGTATACATGTAACACAATAGCCATTGTTGGTGGTAGCTCGTGACACAAACAATAATAATAACTGAAAACTGTGTAGGGAGTGAGAAAAGGCTAAGGGGGAAGGGCGTTTCTATGGTAGATCACTTGGATTTAACAATTGCAGCCAATACACAGTTCTTCCATGAGCATACAAACATAGCAGCAACTTTGTGTAGAAACGTGTTCGCCAGCATTATGAATTAGGCCAAGCCCACACACATCGATTTTTATTGTAAGTAAAAATATTGTACAGTTAAATTCTTGTAGAGGAACAAAGGAGAGCAGAGGAATTTCTTTGTCCTACTAAAAGAATTTGATTGTATGATATATTTCCATATGATAAAAATCGATGCATGTGCACTAGGCCTAAATGTCGGTTTGGCAAATGATGCGTGCTACCTAGGTGAACTTCTCAGTCTAGTTATGTTGATTTAAAGAGGGAAATTTGAGTCATGCATTTTGGTACATTTTCTTCAATTGACTATCTATTGAATATCATTGGTACACATTTGGAGAGGATAACTGATCAAGTGATAATTGATCAGTTATCGACCGGGGTTGAAATTATTTAATTACTAAAATTGCTATTAAAAATGGGGGTTGGTGATAGAGGGGTGAAAATTTAGGGTTTTGTGTATTTTGTAATGCCACACCATAAAAAAAATAAAAATAAAAAGTTCTGTCCAAAAAACAAGAAAAAATTTTTTGGGGTGGACCATTCTTATCACTTAGGGGTATGAAAAATAGATTATGAGAGATTCTCAGATGTACCAAATATACATGTAAAATTTCATTAGGATTGATCGAGTCATTTCAGAGGAGTATGGCACTGTGACACAAGACTTTTATATATAAGGAGGTGGATATTCTGACTAATCAAAATTACAAACTGTTATAGTATCTGTCTCAGAAGTTAACATAATACCTATTCTAAATGCATGCCATTTGTTCATTGTTAACAATTTGATAATGGAAGGACAAATAAAACAAACGAAGAAAAAAAGTTTTACATTAATTTTCTGATGGATTTCCTTTATACATTTTTCACATAGCAACCCTGTCATCTGGGGTACCACTAGTTTTTACTCATCATCATCATCATCATCATCATCGCACATCTGTGAAATTTATATCATCGTGGTCACATTTGGCTGTTTCTTCCTAATATGTTGCCATTTCTGATGATGTGGTTACCTTGCGATCTCAGAATACAGCTATTTTTATGCATATACGTATAGGATTATGCTTCTATTTTGACATATGTTACAATATGTCTTGCATCCAAAGATACTGCCAATGAGAGAGTGGTGAGAAGACAATGTTAATCCAGCATCAGAGACATGGTTTCATTCCCGTCATATGTCACAGTGACTGTCGACTACATGGCATCATGAAACACTTACGTATGCCTCTGTTCCTCATCTAGACTTTCATTTTCTCCTGCAGAAATGAATACTCTTGTTGAGTTCTTGTAAAATTTTACAGTCAAAACTCAATTCCGACTACAAACTGATTCAGGCAAACTGCAATTTAAACATGTTACATGTTCCTAAAAAGCTGAAGCACGCAAGATAGATTCCAATGGTTGGCCAATAAAACTATGTAATTTGCTGGCCATGCGCTACTCCCCTGCCTGTACTAATCAAATTTTCACCTAAGCTGATATCACTGTAGAAGGATTGGAAGAGGAACAGTGTTGTGCTTGATCAACTGTTAAACACTGACTTGTGCCCCAGAAGAGATTGCAATCATATGTAACAGCAGCAGCAGCAACAGCTAATACATAACTTAATATCATGATTCAGTTCAACTGTCAAACTTCCTCTCGGCTTCCATCTTCTGACATCTATTGGTACCAGCTCTACATCACGTCTTGAGACTGTAATTTATTCTTGCAAATGCATTTAATATGATCTATTTCATTTGTTCGATCATTTTTTGTCAGAATATCAGCATCATGTTCAACAGCTGATTAAAAACTGGTAACATTTTTATACAGAATTCTAATACATGAACAGCGACCGAATTTATCATTTGCAATGCACTTATCAAATCATTACAGTCTCTCAATCAAAATATTGATCCAGTTTCAGAATCCAGTAACTTTTTTGAAGGATAACATTTCTCCTTTATTTCAACATGGTATCCATACATGTACGAGAACTTCTACTCTGAACCTGATCAAATACAACAAGAGTCTGTAAATGATACAATATGGCACAGTTTCCTCCCACATTCCAGAAAATAGTCAAATTTTATGCAGAGCAACATATTTTTGTAGTAGCTGTTTCATAGTTTCTCGCATATCACTTACACAAGCAATGTCTGAGTTGTCACATGACTCTTTGCATAGCGTTGATAGTTTATCAAGGCACTTCGGCATATCGTGATATCTTGAACCTGTTGGAAGTCGAGTTTTATTTGACCACCTCTGTCCTGAATTCTTCAAAATAAATTTCTGTGTGACCTCAATAGCCAAAGCTTCATTTGTAAATGTAAGACAACCACTATATATCCTGTTAAACAATGGAAAAATGTTGACCTTAGCAGCTATAGCTTTATCAGTGAATATAAGGTGACTCTTTATTTTCCAAAACATGAAATGGGGAAAAAACCCTTGCCTTATAATTGTCTGAGATATCTCACTTACTTACATACATCCAATTACTTACCTTATATGAAATGAGCAAAGCATTTTGTAACACCACAGCTCTTATGCTGTATGGATTTATTTATTTATTTTTTTTTTTTTTTTTTTTGCTTTATTTAATGTTACATTGTTGATCTTCTGTAAATGTGATTGAATCGATAACATAAAATTGTGTACTGTTTTCTTTATATAAACTTTGATGTCATGTTTTGGTTCTATGCAAAGTAGTGTATCTGTAATTTAAAATCTTTGTCCCATTTGGAGGGAACAAAACTTACTGTATATAATTGTAATTTTGTGTGAATAATTTGTTTGTAGAAGTGTCAATATGTGAAAATGTTCTGTTTTATTTAATGTATTTGTTTGCTGTTATGTAAACTGCTGACCTTCACTTAGGTTTCTTAGTTATTCTGTATGTAAAAGGTGTAGTGGCTCCCCTCGGGAACAGAACTGTTTAGCGCGCACAAATTGTGGTTGGCCTAGGTGGAAAAGGTGGAACTGATAGTCAGTCAGAGACGAGCCAGCAGTCGGGGACGAGCCACGAGTCGGGGACGAGCCACGAGTCGGGGACGAGCTACCGGTCGGGGACGAGCCACGAGTCGGAGACGAGCTACGAGTCCGTGCACTGCTATTATAAAGGTGCATATTGTGCTGATTCAGAGAGAGGCTTTTCCTGCTTCTTTCCAAGGCCTCGGATGGATGGATAAATAGCTGGAACTATTCTGGAATTTGTATCTGTCGTCGCCGCCAAGAAATGACAGAGTCCAGCAATTCTGTCCACGAATCCACCTACCAACATGCAGTTGCCACCACGTTGCGCAATCATTGCAACGTAATACTATAATAATGTACAGTGAAGGATCAGCGTAATGGATGTGCTAATGTGCTGAAATATAAGGTAATTTGTATCTGAATTTATGTACCTACCTTGATATTCTCCTCATCATAACACCTCTCAGGTTCCTTTCCGTTTGAACTAAAGTAATTACCAAGTGTCACTACTGAAAGAACATTTATGACCAGAGTTTTGCTAATTAATGCCTCTTGAACTTAGTAAAAAGAAAGTTAAAGTTAATGTGGCAATAGAGTGAGTTAAAGTAAATATTATTTTTCAAAATAATTTTCCTATTAAAACTGCTATTTAAAGTGCTGTTGCTAACTTCAATATTAAAAGTTCTTAAGACTGAGGCTTATAAGGCAAATGATCACATTATTGTCGGTAGTAAATTCTAAAAGGTGAGTCAGTTTCTTGCAATTTGATCAGTATTGTGTTTCGCTGTGGTAAAAGTGAGAAAGCTGCAGTTGTGAAACATTAAATATTCATGTTTGCTAAGTGTTTGTGTTTCTTGTGTATTAGAAGTGCTTGTTAATAGTAATGTTATAAAGACCATTCACTTTATGTAAGCCTGAAAGTAATAGGGTGTATCGGTATCTCTTATAATTTAGCAAATAGTTTGTGCTGCTCCAGTTGTTAGCTTCAATCTTAAAACATATGTGTGTCAGAGTTCATTGCACTCGCGTGTGGCTAAGTCTAGGTTGAGTTTGTCCATTATAATTACTTATACCTACTTTTATAAACGAGAACTTTAATCTTTCTCTTGCCTAATTAGGGTGGCGACCGTTTCCCTTATTTTATAAACAGTATAGCTAGGCAAAATTTTGTTTGTTACTATACAAATATTTACGTAATTCTGACTTTCATTTCCGATAAGCCACCTCCGTTAGCAACAACACGGTCAAACTCACAAAATTCCTCTCAGAGGGTAACACTGCTCTGTTGCTTTGTGCCATAGTTGCTTTTACAAAATTGTTTTATGTTACAACCTGCTTCTGGCATTGAGGTTATGGTATAACAGTAGCAGGTAGGAGTGTTATACGTGGCGACCGTGACAGGACGTTGTTCAGTTTGCACCTACAGACGGAAAAAATTAAAAGTAGTTAGCATTTTACAAACATAGAGTGAACATAAAACGTCCAGCGGCATGAACCTGTACATTAGCTGACAGAACTAGTAGTGAAAGTTCAGTTTAAATTATAAATAAAAGGTATCAGTACTTAATAATAGCTAAAATGGACAGGAAACTAGAAATAAATGTAGACACGCGAGAGCAGAATGCAACCGAGAGCAGTTCAGGCCGCACACCAACAGATCGCATGACGCGCGAGTTAAATTATGTACGTTATCACGCAGACGTTAATAAACAGATCGAAGCTATGTGTATAGCACGTACTAAGCAAGACAATGTAGGCGATGTTGTCGAAGACAGTGGCTATGCTGATGAATCGATGGATATGCTTGAATCACCAAAAACTGAAAGGAAAGTAGAACTTGAACACGAAAATGTAGCAGGACATAAAAGTGAAAAGAATTCAGATATGATAGAATTGTTAAAAATGTTGTCTGCACAAATTGCAGCACAGGGGCAACAAAATGCAGCAGAAAATGACAGAATCAAGGCACAAATTGCAGCGCAAAATGACAATGTCAATGACAATATTAAGGCACAAATTGCAGCACACAGTGACAATAATAATGCACAAATCGAAATGCAGATTACCAGACTTAGTAAACAAATTGAAGAAGTCAACTCAAGGGTAGGAACAGTGAGTAATGAAATTAAAAGTATTAAAAGCGAAATTACTGTCATCAATGGCAATATTGCCAATGTACAAGGACAAATTGATGACATTAACGAAAGATTTGACTCTGAAGTAATTAAAATTCAAGATCAAATTGAACCCTTAGTCTGTACTAACGTTGACGAAAAGGTATTCGGTATTAAATCCGAAATACAAACCGAATGTAATGCAGAATTTGCACAGATTAAACAATCTGTAACAGAAACAAGCAGAGCTCTAACCAAACAGATTCTTACTTGTGAAAAGAAGTGTGAACATAACACTTCACAAATCCAAGGCAAAATGTATGACTTGGAAAGAAAAATACAAACCGGACCTACACATTTTACTGAAAAAATGCCTTTCAGTAAAATATTAGAGGGCGAGGAAAAATTCGACCCAGCAAAGAGGCATAACGGATGGCACCCCCCTAGACTTTGTAAAGAATTGCGAAGGAAATTTTCCTGAATATTTGTCTGACCAGGAAAAAATTAATGTTGTAATCAGTGCATTAACGGGAGAAGCAAAAAGGTGGGGGTTGAATCTTGATACTAACCAGATGTCTTTTGAAACTTTCAAACAAAAATTTATTGACGAATACTGGTCAGAACAAAAACAAGACCAGTTGTGGTGTGAATTTCTAATGGCCAGGTTGTATGACATCAGAGGTAGGCAAACCATGAAAGAATTCTGCGAATCATGGTATAGAAAACTGATACATTTGAAGGCTAGAAGAACTGAAGCTGAGATCGTTTGGGTGCTTTGGCAGAAACTGCCTGAGGATTCGAAACGATATGTTGGGAGTACACACAGAAGTTTTTCTGCGTTCTTGGAAAGGGTAGAGGATGAAGATCACTGGCGAAGAAATCGCGAGTACCGTCCCCATAATAACAATAATTATTCGTGAGAAAGTAATGACCAAGCTGAACGACAGGAAAACGATAGATTTCGTGTAAACACGATTCATAGAGGTCGTGCGAGAGGTAGAGGAAATTATACAACGCGCGGCAGAGGATACATAGCACGGAATCCCCAAACTAGAGACGAAATGGAAAACTAAAAACCGCGTGTGTTACGGGCCGGATTCACGCGGAAACCGGTTTTGGGCCCAAAGAAAAGATGCCAAATATTAGATTCGAGAAGGAAAGATGTAAACTACGGGGCAGGAAGGTTAAGGGCGCGCCTATAGCAGACGGGCGCGGAGTGATAATACATAGTGGCGTTCCCAGTGCGAAGTCACGTGACCGTTCGTGCTCGGGCCAGCGGTTGCTGGAGCAGCGTACATTGCACTTGGCAGCAGACACAAATGGCAGACGTCAGAACAAGATGGCTGCCGTAGAGAGAGACAGAAGAGGCGGGATCGGACACTTCCAATGGCCGGTTTCAGTAGTAGATGAATGTAGAAATGAAAATAAAGTTAATATGTCATATGATAATGATAACTCGGTATTGGAATCGTGTGAAAAGACTTTATTAAAGAATAAAAGGGAGCCAGAAAAGGCGAGTGAAAAGGAGAACATTTGTACTGCTAATGATGTGTATGAGGTAAAAGATGTAGATGTGGGGGAGGTTGTGATGAATAAAGAGGAAAGGAAGGTAGAATACGCCACGCAAAAGACGTGTGCTCAATTAATAATAGGTGAAAATGAGGTAGAGGAGGACGTTAGTAATCATGACATTATGAGCGGTGCAGATGAAATTATTGTTGATGGAAAGTTGTTTAATAGTTTTGATGCAGAAGGGTCTAGTAAGAATTTCGCACGATTACCTGAAAATGACAGCATGGAAGAAAATGAAATGAAAGTTATTGAAGTATGTGATGATTATACTAAGTATGAAGTTGAGGCTGAAATCGTTCAAAGTGATATAACAGAAGTGACTGACTGTCCAAACGATGTGCATTGTGTAGAAAATGGGTCGGAAAACGAAGTGACTGAAACATCTAGTGATAATCTGCCTCACTGTTTAAAAGTTGCCTTATTGCTCGAATCTGATGACAAAAATGAAATCAGTGATAGTTCAGACGATGAAGGATATATGAATACAGATAAGAATGAATATAATAACTTTCCCTATTGTTCAAAAGTCGAGTACTTAAGTGAATCTGATAGTGAGGAAAAGAGTAGTGATGACTCCAGTGAAGATGAATTCTCAGGTGTAAATGAAAGTGAATATACTTTTACTGAAAGAAGGTATGAGAAAATTAGTGACATTTTTCCAAGGCAAGATACAGAAAGTGAAACTGGGCCAAAACCGAATGAATTATTCAGTAATGTAACACAGGGGCATAATTTGCAGGAACCTCCAGATGATACTATACTGGGGCAAGCCTTAACAAATGTAATGAAAGAAATAGATTTACAGATACCAAAAGAACCACCTGTTAAAATGATAGCAGAACAAGTAGTGATGTACCTTGCTAAAGACTTTGAAATTCCAAAACCTAAAAAGCCACCCGATGAAACAAAATGTTGGCAAGATCTGAATGGGTTAGTGAAAGATGTAGAAGATAGGAGGCCTAAAAAGCTACCAGACTTAGTAACTGTTTTATGAACCATAAAAGACTGCCTTGTTAATAAAGTGACTGGGGGCAGGTTGCTGTATTTGTACATAATTTTAATATAATGCATGACTTTATTATTATTATGTCTGAGTGTTACCTGGAAATGAATTATTGTTCTGTCGATCTTCAGGCCTGTGGGAGGTTGTTGCTTATATACTGTAGTGTACTGTTTGACTTTGCTTAGGAAATGTTTATTTTCAATTTAATACTTACTGTTGCCAGTCTAATCATAAAGGCAGGTCCATGTAGTGTGAGAAACCTGAGAACTTTATGACTAATGATGCTTATAGTAACTTAACGAGAGTGCAGAGAACTCCAAAAGATAATAATTTATTTCTCTTATAGTTAAAAATCAGAAAGGGCTTCTGTTTGCATTATGTGGTTTACTTAAAGGTACATGTCCTCAGACAAGGGTTGATAACCCTCAGGGGGCAATGCACTCTTTGCGTTGTCAGGTGCCTGACGAGCACCAGGGACCCGAGTCGTTGCTAGCACTACTTCCGTTTCTTTTCGTGCTGCCAACCTTCCTCTTCATCATTCAGAACTTTTACTATCTTTTTTCCTTCTTCTCTATCAGAGTGTATTGAATAGTGTGGCAATGATGTAAGATATTGTGTATTGTTTGTGGATAAGTAAATAAATAATTACATTGGATACACTAGAAAATGGCAAAGAATAATGGAAGCATAGTGGGTATTGTAAAGAGAAAATGTAATGGAAAAGTAAAGGGAAAAATAGATGAGAAAAGAATAGCTTACTGAAAAGAAAAGGTAAATGAATGCCATAATATGACTAAATGTAAATGTTTTTGAAAATAGGGATAAATATGATATTGAAAAACTGTATGTTGTTTAAAACTGTGGAAATGAACCTGGCTAATGTGTGTAAGATAGATATGAGATGTATATGTCTTGTGCCACAAAAAGGGTTGGCAGAAATCACTTGCAATAGGATATGAAATTATTGTCCTGATCTTGATGTATGTAATGACCTAACTGTGTGTGAAAAAAGCAATGGTAAAGGAGTAGTAAGAAATTCTTAATCCTGACGTGAGCCCAAGTATGACATTTAAAGTTTTTTTGATTAATGTATATGTTACCTAATGTTGTCACTTGAAAAGAAATGGTTTTGTTGCCAGTGTCTAATTACTGTTTCAAAGTTGCAGGTTTTATGTTTTATACCATTAAAGCAAATTTTACCAAAGATGTGACAGAATGATGAAAAACTTGGAGATGATGACAATAAACTGCTCAAAAGTATGTTGTTCGGCAGCAAAACAAGACAAAAGAATAAGAATGCTGTGATTCTGAAGCTAAGGATTATAAAATATGCTATGTGAGCAGTAGCCAAAGGACTTGCCATTGTGGGGCAAGAAGTTGATAAGTGGTCACGAACTGCCAAACCTAGAGGATGGGGCAGTGTGTCAATTTAAAAAGGTGTTTTTTTGTGTGTTCTTAATCTAAATTGTGATTTGTGTCTAAATGTTAGAGGTAAAGACTGCCAAACCAATAATGGGCAGAATGTGTAACATGGACTGCTAGTGCTGAGGCAAGCAGTGAACTAAGTTTGGTTTTTTGAGCAATATGTTATAAACTGACTATTCTTATTGAAGTCAGTGAAAAGTTATTATAAAATATATATGCATTCTTATTTAAATGGATGTAGATGTTTTGATACTAGGTTTTTTGAAATAATGTAAAGTTTTGGACTGCCTTGTTTTAAAACACAGCAGTGATGATTAAAGATAGGCTCTGAATATGTTAGTGTGTTTATGTGCAACAAATATTTTGGACTGCTATTGATGAAGAGCAGCTTTAAAGTTAATTATTTTGAAACAACCTTGCAAAGTTACTTTGGTATTTAAAGAGTCAGTTGGAAAAAGGTTCTCATAGTTTTTTGTGTAAATATTTGTGCATATGTGAATGCAAACTGATATTTTCAATATTTCATTAATTGCTGAACCTTGTAAAATGTACCGTGATCATAAATATGCTTGTGTGTCTGTGAAATTTTACATTCCTTTAAAATTATTGAGAGACAAACTTCTGTTTTGCTAAGTTAGAATGTTCTGTGCTATTGTATATGTGTTTATTCCTTTATTTTATTTTGAAGGCTTTACCTATTCTACTTATATGTAGATGAGTTTGTGTACTGTTTGTCAGTTATTTGAACTGTGTGTGTTTGAAATGAACATGCTTAAATATATCTTGTGTAATGTTGAAATTTAGTTTCCTTAAACAAGTGTGAATATGAAAATATCTGTAACTTTCTTATTTTGAAAATCTTTTGGAAGAAATGTAAGCAATTTCTTAGTGCATATACTGTATGTTTGTAATGTGTGTGTTTTTTTTTCTCCCAACTGAACTTGGATGGAATAATTTTTTTTGCAGCTAACACTGCTTAGGTGTTATGGATGTTTCCTTGAAGTATCCCTGATGGGAAACTTCAACGAAACATGGGGCATGTGTAACACCATAGCTCTAATGCTGTACTAACTTATTTTGCTTTTTTTTTGCTTTATTTAATGTTACATTGTTGATCTTCTGTAAATGTGATTGAATCTATAACATAAAATTGTGTACTGCTTTCTTTATATAAACTTTGATGTCATGTTTTGGTTCTATGCAAAGTAGTGTATCTGTAATTTAAAATCTTTGTCCCATTTGGAGGGAACAAAACTTACTGTATATAATTGTAATTTTGTGTGAATAATTTGTTTGTAGAAGTGTCAATATGTGAAAATGTTCTGTTTTATTTAATGTATTTGTTTGCTGTTATGTAAACTGCTGACCTTCACTTAGGTTTCTTAGTTATTCTGTATGTAAAAGGTGTAGTGGCTCCCCTCGGGAACAGAACTGTTTAGCGCGCACAAATTGTGGTTGGCCTAGGTGGAAAAGGTGGAACTGATAGTCAGTCGGAGACGAGCCAGCAGTCGGGGACGAGCCACGAGTCGGGGACGAGCCACGAGTCGGGGACGAGCCACGAGTCGGGGACGAGCCACGAGTCGGAGACGAGCTACGAGTCCGTGCACTGCTATTATAAAGGTGCATATTGTGCTGATTCAGAGAGAGGCTTTTCCTGCTTCTTTCCAAGGCCTCGGATGGATGGATAAATAGCTGGAACTATTCTGGAATTTGTATCTGTCGTCGCCGCCAAGAAATGACAGAGTCCAGCAATTCTGTCCACGAATCCACCTACCAACATGCAGTTGCCACCACGTTGCGCAATCATTGCAACGTAATACTATAATAATGTACAGTGAAGGATCAGCGTAATGGATGTGCTAATGTGCTGAAATATAAGGTAATTTGTATCTGAATTTATGTACCTACCTTGATATTCTCCTCATCATAACACCTCTCAGGTTCCTTTCCGTTTGAACTAAAGTAATTACCAAGTGTCACTACTGAAAGAACATTTATGACCAGAGTTTTGCTAATTAATGCCTCTTGAACTTAGTAAAAAGAAAGTTAAAGTTAATGTGGCAATAGAGTGAGTTAAAGTAAATATTATTTTTCAAAACAATTTTCCTATTAAAACTGCTATTTAAAGTGCTGTTGCTAACTTCAATATTAAAAGTTCTTAAGACTGAGGCTTATAAGGCAAATGATCACATTATTGTCGGTAGTAAATTCTAAAAGGTGAGTCAGTTTCTTGCAATTTGATCAGTATTGTGTTTCGCTGTGGTAAAAGTGAGAAAGCTGCAGTTGTGAAACATTAAATATTCATGTTTGCTAAGTGTTTGTGTTTCTTGTGTATTAGAAGTGCTTGTTAATAGTAATGTTATAAAGACCATTCACTTTATGTAAGCCTGAAAGTAACAGGGTGTTTCGGTATCTCTTATAATTTAGCAAATAGTTTGTGCTGCTCCAGTTGTTAGCTTCAATCTTAAAACATATGTGTGTCAGAGTTCATTGCACTCGCGTGTGGCTAAGTCTAGGTTGCGTTTGTCCATTATAATTACTTATACCTACTTTTATAAACGAGAACTTTAATCTTTCTCTTGCCTAATTAGGCTGGCGACCGTTTCCCTTATTTTATAAACAGTATAGCTAGGCAAAATTTTGTTTGTTACTATACAAATATTTACGTAATTCTGACTTTCATTTCCGATGAGCCATCTCCGTTAGGAACAACACGGTCAAACTCACAAAATTGTGCCATAGTTGCTTTTACAAAATTGTTTTATGTTACAACCTGCTTCTAGCATTGAGGTTATGGTACAGTAGTAGCAGAAAATGAGTGTTATAATTTGTCTACATTCCCTTTGACATCCTAACAACAGAACTAGAATTTTATGAGGTATGTAATCCAGAATTAGCTTGTCACAGTTGAAAATAAAGATATGAAGCTATTACTGCTATTTAGTATTATAAATACACCCCTTTATGTGGTGTTCAAAAGGGCACATTACTTGGACCATTCTTCTTCATCGTCATTATCAGTGACATTCCTCTCTACATAAATCATACGCTATGTGATGACACAACACTGGTCGCCTCACTTCGGAAGATCTATGTCTTGCATAACAGTAAACAGGAAACACCCAAATCTGCCCTCCACTGGTTCTCAGCAAATAAATTACTCTGTAATCCAGAGAAAACAAAACAGCTTATTTTATGATTGCCCAAGGACATAGAAAACAGATCAGTGAAAGTGTTAGGAATGCATATTGAATCCAATGTTAACTGTGAAGAACATGTTAGTCAGGTATTAAAAATATTTCTAGGATCTCCTACTTGCTTTGGAAACTTACAGAAATGATTAGTATTGACTTCCTGAGACTAATATACTTTGGACTGTTGCCATCACATATTACTTATGGCCTCCTCGTTTGATAACACACCCTCCTACACTGCCAAAATTCTCAGAACTCAGGAAAGATTGTAATGCATAATGCGTAAAACAAGTCCCAGAGAGCACTGTCATCCTCTCTTTACCAGGCTCAGACTATTGACTGTTTTAAATGAAAATATGTACACATATATCTGTTTACTATATGTAAACATAAAATTCTGCTAGGGTAGAAATTCGTACTTCAACAACAGAATGAAGGTGGATGATGACGTACCAAGATACAGATTAACACCACCGTGTCTCTAACACAAGGTGACTATTTTAAAACTCTTCAAATAATAACACAAAGTGCTTGGGGCATGCCATTACAAATTTTTAATGAAAAACTGCACAATTGGTTATTGGACAACCCATTTCTCTGTTTGCAAGATTTCATGATCTGAGTAGTGCTGAGATCAGTCTGTAAAATCGACTATATCCACTGTTTATTTTGTGAACTGATAGGCCCTCACAAACAGAATAATGTACAATGGTTATTAGCATGCAAGATAACAGCTAATTGCACTGTCAGCATACAATTAATAATTCTTTAATCACTGCATCAGTATATTTTGTATTTGTTAGCGTCGTACGTTAATTGTGCTCACCAGGTTAGTAATCGTAATGTGGAATGAACACTATGTTCACTGCCTTACCATGTAAAGTATTTACAAATTCCTTGTATGTCAACCCTTTCTATTTACTGCAAATAGCTTCAGAAAATTTTATTGTGATCTGTACAAAAACAAAGCCTAATTCTAGCTGAATGACCATTGGCGATAAACATTCTTGACAGTCAGTTACCTGATATCCCACTTTGGACACAATGACAGTTTCAGAAAATTATAGTTCAAATTGGGGATGAGTATGGCAAAAAACCAAATCACAGTGAACTCTGCTGGCATAGCTGCAGAAATGTCCTGAAAAGATTTTTTGACTAGAGAATACCAATAAATCAGTTTTTAAAGCTCAAAAGAAGGCATCACCACAAAACAGAATATTCATAGTGGGCTGCCGACCTTGGTTTGCCTTGGATATTACAGGACATTTGATTGCTTTGCACACTAGCCTGCTAGGTGAAAATCAATTAATCTATGAAATGACTGAAAAATATAAATCACTTTCATGAGAAAACTTCCAATGTGGAAAGACAGACAAAGCAGAGAAATGTGCTGCATTTTTCTGATGACAGTTATTCTCCAGGATAAGAATTACAAGGAGTACATTCTCCTAATTAGTACAATGAAGGCTGAACCTGGACGATTTAGGGATATACTAAATCCATTCCAAGCTTTCAAATTATTTTTGAGACCACTTGCTACTTCTCTAGATGACACTTCCTGCAATTTGTAAATGGAAGTAATACATGGACCTACAAAGTAATTGTCCTCTGATAGGCAACTCCTTTACAGAAAGAAGTTTAATACGATATTATCATAACTCTGCACAACAACAGCTTCCTCATCTTCATTACGAGCTTTCCAATATTGGGTTTGAGATAAGTCTGAAAAACAGATTTTCAAATATTAAGAAAATTAATGAATAACTGTTAAATGCAAACAGTTATGTAAATTTTAATCACTGAATGAAATCTAGTACAAAACTGATACTTAAAGACAAGAGCAATGTCATTGTAAATTCACCTTGTGGTACTTAAATTCGATAACGATTTTTTGCAATTATAAGTATACCGTTATTGAAGTAGAGAAGATCATGCAGGTCCATACATTTGGTGAGGTTATACATTTGAATTCCTGAAAATACTAACCACAAAGCATACTTCAAACTGTTTTAAATGCTTGCCATCTGGAGTGGGAATGTAATACTGCTTGTGGTGTTTGTTGTGACAGTGCCATGACATTTAACAGTGCCGCCACGACAGTACTCACAAACGGCGATAGAGGCGCTCCGCAACTCGGCTGAACACGGGAGCGCCACCTAGCTACGAATGGTGCCAGCTATTGTTTCTAAGTGAGAGTGTTTGAATATCCACGCAATTATTGGTGATTAAAGGCTATAACACTTTTTGGCGACAAGGTCAGATATTTTCACTGCGTTGTGGATTTGTGTGTTCGTGACGGGGCAGACATGGAACAGCTTATGCAAGCGCTCATTGAACAACAAACACAGCTGACGGCTGCTATTCAGGTGTTGTCGATGTCGCTTACTCATCGTCTGTCTTCCTCTTCTCCGCCTCCATTCCCTCCTTACGACGAGGCCGCTGAAGACTGGGAGGATTATGAGAAGCGTTTGCGGCAACACTTCTTGGCTTTCGGCGTTGTCGACGCTCCTATGTGTAAGTTGTTATTTCTATCTTGGATTTCCCCACGGATCTATCAGCTGCTATCTCAGTTAGTCGCTCTGCAGGAACCTGCTTCTCTGTCCTTCCAAGAAATGTGTGACTTATTGTCTGACTATTACCGAAAAAACACTCATGTTGTTGCCGCCCGCGTGGTGTTCTGCCGGTGTCGTAAACAGCCGCATCAATCTTACTGGGCTTGGGCGGCGGAACTACATGGTCTGAGTAGGAAATGTCAGTTTGTCACGGACACTCATCATGTGTCTTATGCTGATTCAATGGTAGGGATGCTATTCTACAGCTTGCTCCTAATAAAGAAGTTCGGCAATGTGCCCTACAACTGCCAACCCCGTCGTTGGATGATGATGTTTGGTTTGTGGGGCGCTCAACTGCATGGTTATCAGCGCCCGTACAATTTCCCAACCTTTGCTCAGTCCAATTTCGCCACTGTACTGGATGATGATGAAATGATGAGGACAACACAAACACCCAGTCATCTCGAGGCAGGTGAAAACCCCTGACCCCACCGGGAATCGAACCCGGGACCCCGTGCTCGGGGAGCGAGAACGCTACCGCGAGACCATGAGCGGCGGACAACCCCATCGTTGTCAGAAGTTCTAAGCATCGATCAATCCTTTGAAGTGTCTCACACTGCTGGCGCGCAAATAGACACATGGTGTGATGTAGGCGCTGTACAGTCAACTTTCAACATGGACAATTTGCCTGTTTCACAGGAGAACGAAGATGTGGCGGTGGTTCACTCACGTAAACAACGTTGCGTTGGGCCACAATGCTTGCAGCGAAAACAGCAACCACAGAAGCAGGTTCATTCCGTACTTCCTTCTTGTCCACGTTGTTTCATACAGCATGAGAGTGCCGCGTGTCCAAAACGTTGGGTCACGTGTAATTTGTGTAGGAAAAAAGGCCACATTGCTTCTGTGTGTCAGTCCCCTAAAGTTACTGTCAACGAGGACAAGGCATCGGACAATGATGTTAACTGTGTGCTTTCTCAAACAAATAAGTTGTTTGTTACTGTTCGTGTTCTGGATAAAGACATTTGCATGCAAGTGGACACTGGCTCTGCAATAACTCTCATTAATTCTCGCACATATTTTGAGTTGGGCTCCCGTCCCTTGTCTCCAGTTACACGAAATCTGATAACTTATAATAAACAGAAAATTCCTATCAGTGGCCAGTTTTATGCTTCCACTGCCTACAGGTCTGTTGTTAGGCCCCTCACGTTTTATGTGGTGGATCATGTGGGCACTGAAAACCTGTTCGGTTATGATGCTTTCCAGTTGTTCGGGTTCTCCATTGATGATGATGTGCACCTCATATCTGAGGATATTCCATATCAACAGCTGGATGGATTGTGTTCTGAATTTTCGTCCATGTTCTCTGCTGGTCTGGGTCGTGCCAAGGATTTTGAAGCCCACATTAGTCTTAAACCTACAGCTCGCCCAAAGTTTTTCCGGGCACGCCCTATTCCACTGGCGTTGCATGCACCTGTCAAGGCTGAGATAGACAGGTTAACAGCTTCAGGGCTTCTCCTTCCTGAATGGGCATCGCCAATCGTGGCAGTTTCTAAACCAAACGGGAGTATCGATTGTGTGGTGATTTTAAAGCCACTGTCAATGCTCAGAACCTCATTGACACTTATCCTCTTCCCCGTCCTGAGGAGTTATTTACCAAGCTCGCTGGGGGCCAGTTCTTTTCTAAACTTGACTTATCGGAGGTGTACCATTTGGCGTCGCTAGCGTGCCAGCCATTTTTCAGAGGTTTTTGGAATAGCTCACGGCTTCTGTTCCCGGCTGCATAAACTGTCTGGATGACATTGTTGTCATGGGGGCCTCCACTGAGGAGCACCTTTGCAACTTGCGTTCACTGTTTCGGGTTTTGCATTCGGCCGGGCTGAGGTTCAAGTTACAGTTCTTCCAACCCTCCATTGTGTATCTTGGTTTCCACTTGTCCTATGAGGGTATACGTCCTCTACGTCAGCACGTTGCGGCCATTAACGCTCTACCCCGGCCGTCTACAGTCAAAGAACTTCAGGCATTTCTAGGCAAGATTGCTTATTATCACAAATTCATTCCATCCGTGGCAGCTGTAGCTCACCCCCTGCATCAGCTGTTACGCAAAAACGTCCCTTTCTGTTGGTCCAATGAGTGTGAGCAGGCTTTTGTCTGCCTGAAGGCTCATTTGCAGTTGGCGCCTTGTCTTGCCACATTCCGTCTGGGTCAGCACTTGGTTCTGGTGACTGACGCATCACAGTATGGCCTAGGGTCTGTTCTCGCCAATCGGTATGAGGATGGGTTGGGACGACCCATCGCCTATGCTTCCAAGACCCTCAACGATGCGCAACGGCGTTACTCTCAAATCGAAAAGGAGGCGCTCGCTATCATTTATGCTCTAAAAAAGTTTCACCTCATCACCGACCACAAGCTGTTGGTCTTTCTGTTCAACCCATCGGCGTCGCTTCCAGATAAGGCAGCTCACCGCCTGCAATGTTGGGCCTTATACTTGTCTCGTTTTCACTAAGAGATTCACTACCACCCCACGGCCCAGCACTCCAACGCTGACGCATTGTCGCGATTGCCAATGGGCCCCGACCATGTTTTCGATCGTGATGAACCACTCTGTTTCCACACTGATGAGGAAGACCATCGTGCGGTTGAGGGTTTTGCACTTACAGGTTCGCAGGTCACGTCGGCTACTGCGCGGGACCCGGTCCTGCGCCAGGTGATCGGTTTTGTTCAACGGGGTTGGCCGGACAGGACCAAGGGCTGGGCATCAGATTCCCTTCGCAACTACCATGCCTTGCGCCTGCGTCTGTCTGTTCATGATGGTGTTGTTGTTCTGGCCACGGATGGCGCATCTCCACGGGTCGTGGTGCCAGCCTCTCTTCGCAAAGGTGTTCTCAAACTGTTGCATGAAGGCCATTGGGGTATTTCTCGGACTAAGTCCCTGGCCCGCAGGCACATTTATTGGCCCGGTATTGATTCGGACATTGCCCACACGGTTGCTGCATGTAGTCAGTGTGCTCAACAACTGGCTGCACCTCGTACAATGCCCTCTCTGTGGCCTGATCCGGCGCAGCCATGGGAACGGGTGCACGCTGACTTTGCCGGCCCCTTCCTCAGTACTTATTGGCTACTGTTGATTGACGCCTTCTCGAAGTTTCCGTTTGTTGTTCAATGTCCGTCGCCCACCACTGCGGTGACGACGCTGGCTTTGTCCAAAATCTTTGCGCTAGAAGGTCTTCCATCCACGATCGTCACGGACAATGGCCCTCAGTTCTCTTCGCAGGCCTTCCGTGATTTTTGTACTGGACAAGGTATTCGTCATGTTACAGCACCGCCCTTCCATCCGCAATCAAATGGGGAGGTCGACCGCCTTGTCCGCACTTTCAAAAGCCAGATGAAAAAATTCTTTAGAAATTGCAGCAGAGTGTCATTCATGGAAAAATCACTGAGTTCTTATCGCTTCACACTTCTGGGTGATCGCAGCCCTGCTGAACTCTTGCATGGCCGCCAACCGCGCACTCTACTGCACCTGCTTCACCCTGTCAGGCCTTGTGCTGTGTCCCCTAGTGTGGGAAAATTCTCAGTGGGCACCGACATGTGGGCACGAGGGTATGGATCTCGCCCTAAATGGATTCCAGGGGTGGACAAGGCTCTTCGCGGCCACCGGCATTGTGAAATATGTACGGACGACGGCACGGTTGTTCGCCTTTATGACCAGATGTGCCCACGAGTGGTGGCCACACCAGTGCCACCGCCCCTTCCTTCACCTCCACCAGCCCGAGAAGCCAGTCCTGTCACTACTGCCGATCTACCATATGTGTTGATGCAGCCAACGTCGCTACCACTTCCGAGTACACCAAAACCGGCCCCAGTCGCGACGCCGCCTTTTTCGGGACCCGTCACGCTGGAACACACCCCCAGGTCCACGACACCTATGGATGCTGCTCCGGAGTTTTCACCCATCATCTCGTCCAGGAGGCACGTTCCATGCACGAGCTTCTGTCCTGGACATTTTCGACCATACTCTCGTGCCTCTCCGCGGGATCTTCTCGGGGCCTCACAAGAGGCCATGAATGTCTCCGCACTGTCCATATCTCCAAGGAAGTGAGTGTTTTTTTTTTCAAGGGGGCAAAAGTGTTGTGTCAGTGCCACGACATTTAACAGTGCCACCATGACAGTATGCGCAAACGGCGATAGAGGCGCTCCGCAACTCGGCTGAGCGCGGGAGCGTCACCTAACTATGAACGGCGCCAGCCGCATGTCACGGCATGACAGTCGAATAAGAGATACTGAGTTGTTATCATGTAATCAGCTATTGTTTCTAAGTGAGAGTGTTTGAATATCCACGCAATTATTGGTGATTAAATGTTATAACAGTGTTGGTTCTGAGTGAGTTACTTGCAAATGAGAATTTCGTTCATGGCAAAAAAATTTTAGCACTCCCAGCAAACTTCGCTGGCTATGATCGCATATAATGTGTGTGTTTACACGTCTTGTAGACTTAAAACTTTTGTATATTTTATATATTTAGTCAACATAGTATTCTGAATATTTCTTGAACAATTCAAGAGCTCTGTCTAAAAATGTTGCATTATGGCAATCGCATCTGATTGTGTAGTTAGAGATGTAAAGAATTGTTCAATGTTGTTCTAACAAACTACAACTGTTTTGTCAATTTGCATATTTATGAAAAGCATTTTAAACCCCCTTCTATTGTTGCAGGAAGGGTTATTAAATACCAAAATTTAAGAAGAGAAGGGATAATAGAGGAAAAAGATACAAAAATAGAATGAAAGAAGTGGTTAGTTGTATGATGGAAGGAAATCTACACACACCAGAGAAGATACAGGTTCTCCTGGTGATAACTCTTAACAGACTTTAAGAGGTGAACAGGCTTGTAAAGAAAGAAATTTATGTGCGATTGTGAAATGCCACATTTTCCACAACCTCCAGACATGTAATGTAGGGGTCTGCTTGCAACAGAGTGGTAGGCTGATGACCATATCTAACTTTGTACTTTGAAAATTTCCTGTCTAAAGAAGATTAGAAGTATGACAATGGTAATATACTGTAGATCGGGACCCACTTTATGGTGCTAATACTCATTATGGAGGAAATTTTTAAATACGTCATTTTGGATTCAACACACAAACAAAGCACATCACATGTGGCACATGATTTTTGTCTAGACTTTTATGAACGATGAGGATATGCACTTAATCTTTACCTGCCTGTGACCGTGAACAACGTGTGCAAAGTGTCAGGTGACACAATTACTCACAATCCTTGGGCTACTACAGCAGGAGACGTCTGATCACAGTATATGTAATGACAGAGTTTGTGATAAATGTGAAATGAGCATCCTACAGGAGAAAGAGCAAGCTTCAAAGGGTGAGGACTAAAGTTAAACATGTTTGATTAACCACGTGTATCCCACAGAGAAACAGGAGCACAAGACAACAAGCGCTACCGCACACCAGAAATATATCTGTTTGTCCATCTAGGGCTGTAAGTGTCACATGCATTGCAAGGTCAGGTGAGAGGCCATACGCATGGAAGATGGTGCATGCATGCATGTTGTATAACAGTGGCATTCATTTGTGATGGGCGATAGTGGCTAATAATGAATCCGTGCACAGGCCTGTTCGAAAGTTCATTATTGGTGTTGTGAAGATGACACTTGGTAGTGAGATTACCAAAATAGTGTTTGTACCAAAGCATGGGGGAAAAGCATGGGGACTACACACCAACAGTGGAGGTGACCCAGACCTACCCTCAGATTTTACAGCTGCACGGGAGTTGTCGAACCTGTTGGACCAACATTTTGAAAGAGATACTATCATGTTGGAAAGACAGACTTTGTGATGTGATATTCCTGACAATGCAAGTGATGGGTGTCACTGTCAGGTAACATCCCTGTTTTCCCAACAGTTGCATTTGCAAAATGTGGCAAACAGTTCCAGTTCTTAGGATCTGTCACCCCCACACCCACAATGCCACTTGCAACGTTCAGGCATTCACTAACAATTCACGCTAACAACCACACAGAGGATTAATGACAGTGTGAAAGTAAGGTCTAAGTCTGAAACAGTGACTGAACGCAACACAATATAACACCAGAGAAGATGTGACAAACTGTTGCAGCTCTTGTATTCTGTAGCACTGCCAGATTCAAGGTGGCAAGAATTCGCCTGCATATGTATACCAAATTCTATGAGGTGTCTCACAGTAATGGCTGCATACACTTTCAACATCACCATTGTGAAGCCAATCGTACAGGCTGTATGGTGAGTGGGAAAGTGGACAATCGCCAATGTTAAGGTCTGGGGCACCATTGCGTGCAACATAAGAGCATGTTACCTATGTTTTGAGGACTACCTGAACAGTTACCACTAAATCATGGAGGTTTTACATCCCAAGTCACTGGCCGTAATTTAAGCCATTCCACATGGCATATTTTAGTGTGACAACATTCAGCTAAATGTAGTAAGGAATATGCAACTCATCTTCGAAGAATGAATGGTGCCATCACTTCCGTTGCTTGCCTGTTCATCTGACATGTCACCCATCAACCGTGTGTGGGATATGGTTGGTTGGCAACTTGTACATTCAGGTGTACAGCAGCCCACAATTGATGCTATGTAGATGTGCCTAAAAACCATGTGGCAGAGTATTCTCCAGCAACATGTTCACGTGCTCTTTGACTGTGGCAGTTCAGTACAGAGAAGCGCCACCATCGAGCTGCCATCGTTGTCCCTAGACCTCGTGGTATAGAATCATAGTGCAAGTACAGGTCCGTAGTGTTACTCATGTGTGTAGTGTCAAGTCTGTAATCAGTGGTATCAATTTCCCTGTGATCACATCTCTCAGTGTTTCACTTTTTCAAAACTCTAGTGTCTTAACAGAAACATCGACAATGGATGTCACACGCCATTTTATACCTGCACTTTTCAATTTTCATTTTTCCTCAGAAGAAATGGTATAAAGATAATCCATTGATGGTAAGTTCAAAAGAAATAATTTTTTGTGGAGCTCCTGAAAGCAGGTGGATGAATCGCAACATGTTCTTGCAGTGGTTGTAGCATTTTAAACTGCACATTCTGCCAACAGGAATGAATCCAGTCCTCTTAATTGTGGATTTCCATGCTATTCATAAAGAGCAGTCACTTAAAGAATGTACAGGTAACCATCACATTTGTGTGCTGTACACACCATCATGTAACATTTGCAAGTTACAACCATTGGACAGGAAATTCTTTAAGCCTCTTAGGGCTGCACTTGGAACTGCAAATTCAACACTGAAGGGATGACAGTCAGTGCCTCTAGGTGCAAGATGTGATACTGTTCCTCTTGTGCAGCCATTTACACTCCATCCCATATGATTCTCCCCTCAGACCTGATTAACTGAACCAAATTAGTAGGTGAGTGCATAATCAAGGACGTTTCAACAACAGAGGCACAAAACAACACATACGAATGGTACGGAACTGGCAACAAGTTTCAGCAGATTTACCACTCCTCCAGCTGCAGAACAACCCTTCTAATTTTATTATACACACACAGAAAATCCCACGACTGACCACACTGTCTGTAGTGATCCAGTCCCTTTCTTGTTATAGAGTTTAATTCCTTTTCTTGCTTGTTGCAAGTGTCTACTACAGCAGCAGTGTCAAATAGGAGTGGTGAAGTGAACTTCCTTGCTAAGACTTCCTCCATTATAAAAATCAGAGCAGGTCACTGCAATTCCAGCAGTCACATCCCATAATTAATCACACCCAGTGGCAGCCCCTTACAACACAGGTGCACACAACTGAGGCCTGAACCGTTGCCATCCAGTGCATGATGGCGAGCATTTGTCAGCCTGTTTGTGGGCGCTGGAATTCTCAGAAATGCCAGCTGAAGCAGAAGAGCATTGCTCGATTTTAGTGCTGTCTGCAGGTAGAGATCTCGTTTGGAGTAGGTGGCACATGATGGTATCAGGCACAGTGGAAAGATCAAAGGTATCAGCTTGTGGCCCTGATGCTCCAGAAATCTCTCTACACAGATATAAGTGTTATTTCATGACTAGTAACCTTCCTGCCATGAGCACACTGTCAGAGGAAAATAAGTATCAAGGACAATGCAGAAAATGCAGACAACAACCCACTCACTTTCCAATCCTCAAAATAGGCAAGCAAAGACCTGAAGAGGTCTGATTTTACATTCTATCATATTAAGGAGCCTGGAAAAAATACTATTATTTTCATACCATCTCATAAATAGTGCTTTCTGCCATGACTGTGGCTAGATCACCAGAAATATCTTTATTATGTACCATATTTGGGTACATCACCTCCCCACACACAGTTCCCTCCTCCAGCATCTACTAGTGACTCGCTCCAATTATGGGATCCTCTCCCTGGGAATGCCCAGACCAGCAAGCTAACACCAGTCAGAGACAGTAAGGAAGGGCAGAAGATTAATGGCGTCATTGTTGATGGAACGGTGAACACTAGACATGGAGTGCTTGAAGAAGACACTATTTCAGGTCCAAGGGCTGCTGGCTCCTCTACAGTTCCTATCCCCACAGGGTAAGTCCTTCAACAGTCCCAATCCTTCAAAGCTGTTGAAGAGAAAAACAAGACAACTCAGGATAATGCTACTCCAGCAAATCCAGACGTCAGATTCCCTCAACCTATCAGACTCATAACCTACATATGTCGATGTCTCACCATCCTAAACTGGGCAGATGGCATGAAGCACCACTATGTGATGTCATCGGTGTGAAACACAAAGTTTTTGTTCTGTCAGTAGAGGAAGCTAAAACAATGGTAATCATCACTGTTGACAGCTGTGATATGAATGGAGGGTGCCATACTGAAGACATACTGATATTGTGCTTGTCTGTGTCCCTGCAGTCAATTTTTTAAGGCAAAATATTTGTAGGCCAGTGGGCTTCTACACAACAGTTAGACTACTAATTGACTCCACATGCCATGTGTCACAAGCTGGAGTTTAAGAACCGGCTACAAATATCTGGCCACTCACTTCTGAGTGTTCCTTCAGTCTGGTCACCCACAATGCAAGCATGTGTCACATGCAACACCACATCCAAAAATTTGAAACAATATGATTTTTGCTCTTTCACATTTTTCAAGTATGTGGTTGGCAAAAAGAAAATCACTTTTCAGATAATCTATACAGTCCTGCAGAATTTATCAGCGTATTCTAAGGATATTGATCTTACACTTGAAGAATCGGAACTGTCCTTCCAGTTCCTTGCTACAGCACAGTGGCAGTACACACTGGGATGCCCATCATTCTGTAAGGGAGAAACTGGCACCTGGAGATGATCTGGTGTGACAGAGTGACTGAGTTGAGCATGAGCACTCCTGCAGGTTGGGTTCTGAGAGTTTGAACTCCATACGGGGCACATAAAAGTGAAGTATTTTCCCGAAATATTATATTGTAGATTGAATCAGAGTTAAAGCACAAGCAGGACGCATACGTGTTTGAAACATGAGCATCAAAATCTCGTATAGCTCAATTCTGAATTGAGGTAACTGTTACACAGTGAAAAGGCCATTTTACATGAGCCGGCAATGGTAAACACAGACAAGCTCCTGATAAATGAGTGAGTAAATTTGCAGAGTGTGTGCACTAAGAACCAATAGGGTTGTGTCTTGCAAATTTAATGTGGAATAAAACTACATAACACAAAAGTCCTCACATATTACAACCTCTTGAACATTAATAGAATATTTTGGAAGACATAAATTTGTTGCTGTGAGCCTAAGATGTGTGCTCTGTTTATTCTCCCATGCTGTTAAAATTATTATTATAAAATAGTTGATGTGGCAGGGGGGGGGGGGGGGGGGGGGGCTTGTAAAAATTTTTCAAATGTCTCATCTAAAGTTAAGGCACATTATACAAGCAACCTATTGCAACGATAATAGTTAAGCATTTCAAAGGTTTCTACAAAAACTGGACTATTACAGCTTGAATTTTTTATCAAGATTCTTCAGTCGCTAGAGGACCTTCCACAGCCATACAGACCAAATAACTGAAAATTGAAGATGGAGATTCCCAAATGCGTACCATTCAGAGATCAGCAGCCTCAGAACCCACAAATGTGTAATGACAACAATTATGGCAGTTGGTTCAGTAGAAATAGCTATGAGTAGAAAAAGTTTGTGGACATTGGATCCACAGACTGAGGAAATAATCCTATAGGATGATGATGACAATACAGGTGATAGTCGAGTCAACAGTCAGGATAGAAGAGATGATGATGATGATGATGATGATGATGATGATGGCTGGTTTGTGGGGTGCTCAATTCAGTGCTTATCAGTGCCTGTACGAAACCATAACTTTACTCAGTCCAGTCTCGCCACTTTCATGAATGATGATGAAATGGTGAGAACAATGCAAGCGTACAGTCGCTGGGTTGAGAAAATACCCAACCCAGCCGGGAATCGAACCCAGGACTCCGTGAACGAGACACAGCACCACTAGCCACTAGATGGGATAAAGAGAGCAGTCATAGTAGCACTCACTTTTTACATCATGAAGATATAAGAGGATGGTATCTGATATAAGTTGTTTAATTTTATTTTCATCTACACCTACATACATACTCTACAAGCCACAGTACAGTGTGTGGTTGACTGTATCGTGTAACTCAATTAGTCATTTCCATTTCTGTTCCACTCACAAACAGAGTGAGGGGAAAACAATTACCTGAATGCTTCCATTATGCCCTAATCTTTTTTTCTCATCTTATCCTCATGGTCCTTATGTAAAATGTATGTTGGCAGCAGTACAATCGTTGTGCATTCAGCTTCAACAGTGTTCCTCAAAAAGAAGGCCACTTTCCCTCCAGGGATTCCCATTTAACTTCCCAATCTCTGTAATACTTGCATGTTGTTCAAACCTATGGGTAAAAGAGCTTGCAGCCTGCGTCTGAATCTTTCTTTAATCTGACCTGGTACTGATCACAGAAAGTCATTCACCCTGTGATTATTTTTGCAGGTGAAGACTTGCTGTTTTGCATGAAGTGTTACTCTGGTTATCAGCGACATCATGTATGGTAAGAGTGAAGATGAGAAACCTCGCTAATTCTGTCATAACAAAGAATTGCAGTTATGGAAACAATTGTGGAGAGAAAGAAGTTTTAACTGTAGGAAGAAGGAAATTCAATACTAATTAGGTTGGCCCAGACATACCGAGGACATAAGCTGTCACATACACAATTTTAGCAGTAGATTTTTAAAATTAACATCAAGTAGTATTGAATTTCAGTGGTGGAAAAGTAGAGCTCAATGTAAATGGTATTTTTGTGTTGTTAAGGGCAGCTGCATCAAACCAGTACTTGGACCGAAGGCCACAACAAGAACATTGTTTGAAAACTGTGTTTTGATACAACATATTGGAACAGACTGACTGAGGTTCCTCACTCCTCCTAGATCACGAACTGAGCTAGGATCCTTTGATGGGGGTAACGGTTAGATTGGGATGTCATGTTGTGACCATGATTCATGTTCTGAATTGCCCTCAAGACAACTTTCACACAGATTAAAATTGTATGCTGGACTGGGGCTCAGTTCTAGAAACTTTGCCTTTCATGGTCAAGGCCTCTATCAATTGAGCTATCCAAATATGTCTCATGACCTGCCTTCACAGATGGATATCAGTCCCAAAATGTATGCAGGAAAAATTCAGTGAAATTTGGAAGGTAAGGGATGAGATACTCACTAACACTCCTGGAAATGATCCCTCAGGCTGTGGTTAAGCCATAGTTCCAAAATATCCTTTCTTCCAGGAGGGGTAGTCCCAGAAGGTATGCAGAAGAACTTCAGTAATGTAGGGAATGTACGAGATGAGGCTCTGGTAGAAGTACAGTGGTGAGGGCTGTTCACAAAGTGTGCTTGGATAGCTCAGTCAGTAGTGCACTTGCCCTCAAAAACAAAAGATGCCATGTTCAAGACCAAGTCTGGTATATGGTTTCCATCTGTCAGGAAATTTCTAGTTTCTAATCAGCACGAACCTTGCAGCAGAGTGAAAATTCATTTTCAAAATCTATATAAATTTCATCACGTTGAAAGTTCTTCAGATTCAGACAGACTTTAAATGGTTGATTTTTGCAATATCAACCTCACGAGAAGGGGAGGCAGAGAAAGAACTGGCACTAAAAGGATGCAACATATTATTGGCAGAGGTAACAAATTCCCTTATCATGCAGGTCAACACCTTACAAATCCATCCATATCTAAACACCGACCTGGCATCCTCATAGATTTCCCACATTCACCATTGGAAGGCATACCAGTAGTTCAACACACCAAAGTTGATGAAATGTACTCATTGTTTCAAATATGAACAACCATCAGTGTATAATGGAATGACAACAATGAAAATTTCTGACAGACCAGGACTCTAACCCAGATTTCTCTTTACTAAACACAGTACTTACCATTAGCCTATCCCACCATGATTCATGGGTAAACCCAAACTTCCACTTATTGTCAACCATGTGTCTTCAACTTGTACTCTTACATTCATTATGTGTACTCCTGTACAGGCGAAATATATTAATCAAAATTCACAATTTGTTTTAAAGTCACTTACCTGGTGTCAGCAGATAGACCTGAACAACATAGCGCATAAGTACAATGCACTGTTGCTTTGGACATGCATGCCTGTCTGAAGGAACATTGCACTGTATATCTGAACATCACAAGCACTGAATTACCCCACCCCAGTGTTCACACGCGAATACACGCTTCCAATGTGTATTCACTGCGATGTCGCCAAACACAGATGTGACCCTCATGATGCTGTAAACGGAACCTGGATTCATCCGAAAAAATGACATCTTGCCATTCATGTACCCAGGTTTGTCATTGAGTACACCATCACAGGCAATGCTCTCTGTGATGCAGTGTCAAGGGTAACTGCGGCGAAGGTCTCTGAGCTGATAGTTCATGCTGCTGCAAACATCGTCGAACTGTTCATGCAGATGGTTGTTGTTTTGAAAATGTGCCCATCTGTTGACTCAGGGATCGAGACGTGACTGCACGATCCGTTAAAGCCATGCAGATAAGATGCCTGTCATCTCGACTGCTAGTGATACGAGGCCATTGGGATCCAGCACAGCATTCCATATTACCCTCCTGAGCCCACCGATTCCATATTGTGCTAACAGTTATTGGATCTCAACCAATGCAAGCAGCAATGTCGCGATACGATAAACCACATTTGCGATAGGCTACAATCCGACCTTTATCAAAGTCGGAAACGTGATGGTACACATTTCTCCTCCTTATATGAGGGATCACAGCAACGTTTCACCAGACAATGCCAGTCAACTGCTGTTTGTGTATGAGAAATCGGTTGGAAACTTTCTTCATGTCAGCACGTTGTAGGTGTCACCACTGGCACCAACCTTGTGTGAATGCTCTGAATAGCTAATCATTTGCATATCACAGCATCTTCTTCCTGTGGGTCAAATTTCACATCTGTTGAACGTCATCTTTGTGGTGTAGCAATTTTAATGACCAGTAGTGTATACACATCAGTTACATATTAAATTGTAAACTAAATCACGCTAGCTTGTTTTTTGTTTTTGCATGTGGGATCTGTGTAATTTTTATAACAATTACACCATTTGGTGTAAGGAAAAAAGGTTGTGTCTTTACACTAGTTCTGCAGACTGGTGAGGTCACCCTATGATCTTATTTGATACCTCAATATTGCCAACATATCTCGTGTTCATTTATTACTCTGCTCCATCATTTGATCAGCTGACACACACAAATGCTATGGACAACAGATTTCATTACAATCTTAAGCTTCACCTTCCAGCCTATTCAGATAATTAGGTCAATGGTTTGGTTAATGCTGCCAGGAACACATCAGTACAGAAATATGGCAATGAAACAACTAAGGACAAATTTATATCCCGTTTTCGCACATCTAAATGTCATAGTTCAGCCCAGAAATTTCCATACAATGTGAGTTTATGCGAAGTTACCTGAGCTCATTATCTGCATATATAGACCTGTAAAGTCTGCCGTGTCCCTTTGATTTCATTGGTGGACTGACTGATCTCTATTTTGGTGAAAAAATTACAAGATTTGAGTTAGGTGAGACAGCAGCATTGCTCCAGCAGATCGCCACAACTTTGGATCTCTGCTTATTACATTGGCCACAGTAGTGGGGAGGAGATGGTCCACTTCACAATACAAGTAGTGGAAATCAGGGTCTCACAAGCAATTAAAAAGATATCTCTATGAAATTTGTGTGTTTTTCATACTTTTTGACACTAATATTACAGGTATGATAGTATCCCATACTAACAAATATGCTGACAACCTTAGAACAAACTACAAATTCATCATAGATTGTAATGTTACAGATAGGCGTGAAATTATGGCACTATTTGGCGTTTTACATTTAACAGGTATAGAGAAAGTTGGTTGGTTGGTTGATTGGTGTTGAAGGGACCAAACAGCAAGGTCATCAGCCCCTTGTTTCAAAGGTGATCCACTTGAATTGATTCACATCTGAGAAGAGTCATAATGATAAAAGGTAATAGACCAAAAAAACGTAAAAGTGCAGTCGTGTTGCAATGGTGAAAACAAAAGGAGGGAAGTCAGCAAGTGGACAACCTCAAGGATTTGCTAGAGGCAGGAAATATCCCACCTCTGATGCAGTACAGGCAAGATCACCTGCTATTCAAAAGCGTTCAACCACTAGAATGTAAGGGTGCGTATTGTAAAAGGAGACTAACCAAACCTAAAAAGTGATAAAGAAAGAGTAAAAGGGAAAGAAAAGAGGAATCTCCAAAATACACCTTACAGTGGGAGACACCCCAACCCTCACTACAGTTCCCCTATTCCAGAGGGAAATTAAAAACCTTTAAACTGAAAATAAAAACCACTTTCACAGAGGAAACAGAGAACCAGTTCAACCATCTGGGAATCATCTGCCAATATTATAGGTAAAGTGCGGGGAAATCTGTACTTGGTATGCAGAGCCAAAAGAAGGGGGCATTCCACCAAAATGTGGGCTATTGACTGGAAGGCTCCACAACCACATAATGGGGGTGGCTCATTACGCAAAAGAAAACCATGGTCAGCCTGGTATGGCTGATGTGGAGTCAACATGGGGTGGTCAAGTCCTTTTGGAAGAGGCAGAAGGAAGAATGCCATGGGACAGGTGTCATCTTAAGCGCACGAAGTTTATTAGCCTCCCAAGAGTTGGCCCATGATTGTGCCAAGTGGGATTTGATATGAAGCTGTAAATCAGCCGCAGGAAAAGTTACAAAGAAGTGACTGCTCCCCCAGCCGAACCATCAGCAAGGTCATTACCTGGGTTACCCACATGGCCAGGAGCCCAAAGGAAGTCAACAGAAGAATCAGCATGGTGAAGATCAGCAAAACAGTCATGGATGGCCAAGACCAAGGGATGGCAGGAAAAACATAGGTCAATAGCCTGAAGGCCACTCATTGAGTCCGTACATAACAAAACATGGTTTGGTTGGGACTGTTTACTGCAGAATTGATGGCAATTTCCCAGGCTCTTACCTCTGTTAAACACCCAACATGCAGTTGGCAGGAGATGATTTTCCATGCCAACAGAGGACATGAAGGCATATCCTACATGATCAGCAGATTTAGAGCCATTAGTGTAAAAACAACAGCATCCCAAAACTCCCATAAAAGTCAGTGGGAAAACAATGGAACATCACTGGAGGAACAGAATCTTTCAGACCTCAGTGGAGATCCATCCGAATACGGGGCCAAGGATCTAACCAGTGAGGAGGGGGGGGGGGGGGGGGGGAGGGAACGTGACAGACGGGACAAAGAAGCAAGCTGAAAATCATGGTGAAGAGACACAAGGCGGAGCCCATGGATAAACCCACCCAAGGGCGGGAATCGGGTGGGTGACATCCTTGGTATAGGAACAGGATAGAATAGGAAGGATGAGTGAGAGATGAATGGACAATGATTGAGTAAGAGACCAGAAGCTGGGACCATCGACAGAAATCTTCAATCAGGAAACCATCAACAGGGCTCATAGGAAAGGCGCTGGGGGCCAAACGGATACCACGATGGTGGACCAGATCCAGAACGTGCAGTGTGGAAGGAGCAGCCAAAACATAAACTCGACAACCATAGTCCAAGCGAGACAGCACTAAATCCTGATAAAGGCAGAGAAGAGTGGAACGATTCGCACCTCAAGAGGTGTGGACAAGAAAGCGAAGGACATGGAGTATACGGAAACATCCTATCATCATAAGTCTGATATGAGGCAGCCAAGTGAGCTTCTTGTCAAAAATAAGACCCAGGAAACGAAACTGTGGGACCACAGGTAATCATTGTGCATCGAGGTAGAGCTCTGGATAGGTGTGGACCGCAGTATGGAGACAGAAGTGGACCAACCACAATTTTAAAGGAGAGAATTGAAACCCGAGTGAGAGGGTCCATGCAGAGGCACAACATATAGCACCCCGGAGCTGCCGCTCTGCAGAGGCCATCGAAGAGGAACTAACCCAAATGCAGAAATCATCCACATACAGAGCTGGGGTGACCAATGGAGGCCACAAGTCCATCTATAGCAATGAGGAAAAGAAGTTCACTCAATACAGAACCCTGTGGGATGCCATTCTCCTGGGGCCATGTAGAACTAAAAGCAGTACCAACCTGAACCCTGAACGACTGATAGAACACCAACTGGCAGATAAAAATCCGGAGTGGGCCCCAACGACAGCACTCATGAAGTGTAAGTGAGATAAGATGGCGCCAACCCATGTCATAGGGCTTGCAAATGTCGAAAAATACTGCAACAAAATGGTGGCACTGGGAAAATGCCTGATGAACTGTGGATTCCAAGCGAAGTAAATGATCGATTGGAGACCATCCCTCTTGGAAGCCACACTGGTAAGGGGACAATAGATCACAAGCTGCAAGGACCCAATTGAGCCGACAGGCTATAATCCATTCAACTAACTTGCAAACAACATTAGTCAGACTAATTGGCCGAAAGCTTTCGGCAAACAAAGGGTTCTTACCAGGCTTAATGACGGGAACAACGATGATATCCCTCCATTCATAAGTGAAGTCACCCTGGAACCATATACGGTTAAGCACCCAGAGAATATGTTGTCGTTTTTGAGCACTGAGATGTTGAAGCAACTGGTGATGAATGGAGTCTGGGCCAGGGGGCATATGATGAGAAGAAGAAAATGTGGAAAGAAGTTCCCATTCAGGAAAAGGTTCATTGGTAGATTCTGACAGACAAGGGGTCGATTCTTCAGCCCACTGTTTCTGGTGAAGGAAAGCAGCTGGATAGGAGGTTGATGCTGGCGCTGTTACAAAATGGGTCACAAGACACCCTCCCAGATAGCCTTTGCATGGACCTCTTGATTCTTGGGGGACAACGACTGGGACGGAAGACTTCCGATGGCAACCTTGGAGAGAGCAAAGTGAAACCCATCTGCATCTACATCTACATACATACTCTGCAATCCACCATACGGTGCATGGACCCATGACAGTGGGACAGTAGAACCGAGGGGAGAAACAAAGCATTCCCAATACACCAGTTTGCTCCATTTGATTAAGTAACGGGCTTTGGTGCGGGGGCATTTAAAGGTAATAAGATTGGCAGTGGATGGGTGCCTCTTAAGGGGTTGCAAAGCTTGGCAGCAATCACGGATGGCAATGGCAATTGCTGTACAGTACCACGGATCATGCCAGCTGTGAAATGGTCCAGATTAGCGTGGGATACAAGGCTAGCAGCATGAACATTCGCATCAGACATGTCACGTAGGACGTCATCAATACAACCCAACAGAGAGGGAGAAAAAACTACCTGTGCAGTATAGATGCCAACTGGCACATTGGTAAGACCAATGAGGTAACCTGTCCATTGGGGAGCGGGAAGGTAGCGAGAGAATCAACGGGAAATTGTCACTATTGCAAAGGTTGTTGTATGGCAACCAGTGCAATGAAGGGAGAAGGGAGCGAGAAGAAAGAAAGAGATCAATGGTGCGAAAGGTACCATGACCGACACTGAAATGGGTAGGGGAGACATCATTAAGAAGGCACAAATCGTGGTCTGCAAGGAACTGGTCTATGAGAAGACACTGACTAGATGGAAATGCACTGCTCCACAAGGGATGATGAGCTTTAAAATCCCCAAGAACGGGGATGGAAGGAGGAAGTTGCTGAAGAAGGGCAGTTAAAGCAGCAAGTGTAAGAGTCCTGTAAGGAGAGAGATAAAGATTGCAAATAGTGACTGCAGAGTCCAGAAACTGCTTCCAATGAAGTTTGAAGAGGAATCCATGTGCTAGTAGTGTCCATACGAACCAATGTACAAACGCCATCAAAGGCCTGCAGGGGGCCAACACGATTTCGGCAGAAAGCATGGAACCCGTGGAGGGCCGCCGAGTGATCATAAGTAAAATGAGATTCCTGTAGAACCACAGAAGCTGCAGAGTAATACAAAATAAGGGATTTCAACTCCGGGAGGTGATGGTAATATCTGTCACAATTCCATCGGATAAACACATAATCATGGTTCTAATGGGGGTGAACAGGCTAAAGCCAGTCACGTCACTGGGTCACTATCCATCACTGACAAGGAGGGGGCGACATCCGTGAACAGTAGGTCAGAGTCAAGTCTTCTTCTTTTCTGTTTGAGATCGAGGAGGGCTGTGCTGCGAAAGGGAGCCAGCTGCAGCAAGCTCTGGAACAGAAAGAGAGCGGGTGACCTGGGGCCTCACAGATTGTGGTTCTCATGGTTGTAGTGTGGCAGCAGACCTTTGGCCTGGAAGGTACCAGGAAGGGGGGTCCCAGGAGGGGTGCCCTTGACCGGCAGATGCCGAAGAAGCGGGACACTTCTCCGGCTAGGGAGTGGGAGCAGCGCCAGGAGGGGAAGGTGGGGGAACTGCAGGGAGAGGGGAAGAGGCGTTTTGGACTGGGGTAAGGAAGGGGGAGGAAGGGGTGAAGATGTAATTAAAGCATAGCTAGGTGTCATTGACACAGGATGAAGACGTGTATACTTCTTACAAGCCTCAATATAGGTTAGACGATCAAGGAACTTATACTCCTGAATCTTCTTTTCTTTCCTATAAGCAGGCCAATCCAGTGAACATGGAGAATGATTCACACGCCAATCCTGTTTGGTCCCGCCACATTTTCGTTAGTGGCAACCCCGCAACCGTTCCTGTCATGGTTACAGCATTGTGGTAACAAGGTAAACGGTAGTAGTTGTTAGCATGGAGTCTACGTTGGTCTGCCTTCTGGAACAACAGCAGCAACTCGTGAAGCAGCAGCTCACGCAGCAGCAGCAGGTACAGTTAGCAACCATATGAACTTTTGTAAGATGTCTATCAGATAAAGTCAGTGTCTGGGATGCATTTCCACAACAGTTTCTGAGTCCTCGGGTGTCCGATGCTTTCCCAGGTCTACCGTCGTTCCCACCATTTAATGATGCTAAAAAAAGACTGGGAAACGCACTTAAACTGTCTGAAAAACATTTCACAGCTTTTCGGGTCACGGATGACCCCTTGCAGCGGTCGTTGTTTTTGTCGTGGGGCTCCCCAGACACATTTTTTCTTCTCCGCAATTTGGCCTGTGGCTTGCTCTTTCCAGGAGAAATGCCTTTTGCTGCCAAACTATTATTCTCAGCACTACCATGTGGTCGCCTCTCAGATGGAGTTCTACCAGTACCATAAACAGCCTGCTCAATCATATTGTTCCTGGATCACGGACTTGCAGGGTGTCGGCTGTCACTGCAATTTTACATGCACCAATCATCAGTGTAAGGCTTCGTATGCAGATTTCCTCATCCGGGATGTGGGTGTTCAGTTGGCTCCTGATCCTAAAGTCTGCACTGCAGCATTGAAACTCGATAATCCCTCATTCAAAGAGTTTCTCCTCATTGCCCACTCATTTGAAATTGCTCAGGTGGCTAACGAGCATCTTATGGCACAGCCGAAAGTGGCAGCGATTGATGTGTCTCTGTGGGTTCCGCCATCATGACGTAGACATGGCGTAGCCAACAGAGGCCAGCACCATCGGGATTCCTCTATGTCTGATATCTCTATTGCATCAGAGCCTCCAGTCGCCCCTCATCACTGGTCACGCAGTCCACTTCCACCTTGCCCACAGTGCTTTACCACACACTCTGTACACGTTTTCCAGCGGTGGGGGGCAATCTGATAGAATGTTTGAGAAAGAGGGCCACATCCAATCTGTTTGTTGTAGTCATTCGACTTGCTCCCATCCTGCCCCTACTGGGCCTCAGGATACAGCACATGCTCTGCAATCAGTCATCCAGCTGGAGGACCCATCAACATAGAAGCTATTCCTCATGCTCTGCCTTTTACTGAGGATGTCAGTTTTCAGCTCAACACTGGGGCCACCATCTCCCTGATTAATGCTGTGACATATACCCACCTTGGCTCCCCTGCATTCTCGGCATTTGGTCGCCTATGTCGATGGTTCCAATCCCCTTCATGGGCAGTTCGTCATCCAGGCGACATACACACATGTTGCCTGGCTCCTTACCCTATTTGTTGTCGACCATCCATAGGTTTAGAATATTTTTGGCCTGGATATGTTTAAACTGTTTGACTTTTCAATTTCTAAAAAAGCTAAGGTCTGTTCCTTTTCAGGACTTGGATGCTCTGTGTTCAGCTTTTGTGTTGCCGTTTCCAACGAATTTCGGATGTGCTTCAGATTTTCAGGAGCACATCACACTTTGGCCGGATGCACAGCCTTGCTTTTTCTGGGCCTGTCCCCATTCGGTGGCCTTATGGCTGGCAGTCAAGTAGGAACTTGATTGTCTCCAGAACGCCAGCAGCCTGGAGCTGGTACATAAAGTGCCTGGGCGACATCATTGGTGGTCATACGGAAACCCAATGGGTCAACTTTGGCTGTGTGGGGACTTTGAGCACTGATAGTAGTGCCAGTCTTTAGCAGAAACTTACCCCATTCCCCGCCAAGCTTGTGGGGGTGAGTACTTTTCTAAGATCGACCTGGCTGAGGCATACCACCAGTTACCCTTGGATTCCGATTTCCAGAACGTCATGGTTATCAACACACCTTTTGGATTCTACAAGTACAAGTGCCTTCCATTTGGTGTCACTTTGGCACCGCCTGTTTTCCAGGGTTCCTGGAGCAGCTTACACAGCCTATCCCAGCCTGCGTGAATTATCTGGATCACATCTTGGTCACCTGGAATTCCTGTCAGGAACATTTGCACAACCTCAGCGCATTATTTCACGCTCTACAGTCTGCAGGTTTATGCTGTCGGTTGGACAAGTGTCGTTTTCTTCACCCGGAAGTGGGATACTTAGGCCACTCGCTTAGTAAAGATAGCATTTGCCCTTCGAATCACAATGTCGCAGCCATTGAGGCCCTTCCTCGTCCCAAGGACATATCTGCACTCCAGGCGTTTTTGGGCAAGGTTACTTATAACCTAAAGTTTTTACCCCAAGCTGCCTCCGTTGCTCAACCACTCAATCACTTGCACCGCAAAGGGATGACTTTTGATTGGACTCCTGCCTGTGATCACACTTTTCTCTGTTTAAAGATGATGCTGTAGTCCACCCTTTGCCTTGCTCCCTTCTCTCCAGACGGCCCCTTGGTTGTGGCAGCTGACACATCGGCATATGGCATTGGGGCCGTCCTCGTACATTAGAATACCAGTGGCTCAGATCAGCCCATTGCTTATGCATCTAAGACGTTAAACCCAGCACAACGGAAATACTCCCAAATTGAAAATGAGGCCCTGGCAATTGTGTTTACCACCCAAAATTTAAAATCTATCTTTTTGGGGAAAGTTCAACCTGCTGACAGACCATAAACCTTTAGTTATGCTTTTCGGACCCCACTCTCACATTCCAGAGTGGGTGACTCTATGTGTCCAGAACTGGGTTTTATTTTTACGGAATTACACATACACCATCCAGTATAAGCCCACTGCCCACCATGCTAACGCAGATGCTTTGTCACATCTCCCAGCAGCCCCCAATCCTGCGTTCGACCAACAGGACGGCCTCTGCTTTCGCATTGATTCTGACCGCCGGGATGCGCTGGATTCCCTGCCTCCTATGGCTGACCACATTGCCACGGCTACACACCAAGACCCTATCTTGTGGCAGGTTCTCCACTACATGGTCCATGGTTGGCCTTCCTATACTACTTGTTGGATGGAGACTGACATAAGTCCCTGGTGCCACCTGTCGAACAGCCTCTCCATGGTTGATGATGTCCTTCTTGTTACACCGTGCGCACTGTGCCACATGAAAATTTTGGCTCGCCGGCGCGTGTATTGGCCCACCATCAATGGCGGTATTGACAGCCTGGTCTGCAGGTGCACTGTGTCTGCGCATCAACAGGCAAGCCCCCATCAGTCATTCATTTTGTAACTGCGACCAGGATGGTCATGGGGTAGCAATGATGGAAGGCACAGTGGGACCCACAGAGAGGCCCGCGTACAATAACACAACATAAGAGGACAGACATGACTAACAAAGGACAGAATGAATGCAACAAGACCGAACAACAGAGTCACAAGGAAACAAACATGTCCACTCGTACACGAACCAGGAAGTAAGAAGTCTAGTGCAAAGCAAGGTGTAAACCGACGTAAGCAACATTAGACTGACTGGCTGAGCAAGAGGCCGCTGCTTTAAGTACCCTATCAGGGGTGCTGCTATTGGCCACTGGGACCATGTGTTCCACTGTGGTGTGCCCACACTAAATGAGGGCCAGGAGGCGCACGCCGCTACAGCTTATGGCGCAATGGTGCAGAGACCTCTATGGGTCTTCGACGTCCATTACTTCTGGCATGGATTCAAATTCTGTGGCACGCGTTTCCAGATCACTCCCTCCTGAAACTTGTGCATATGGGTGGAAACGCCCCGGACGGTCCCAAGGTGGGCGGCAGTGGGAAAAGGAACTGTGTGTGTCAACAGCTAGTGACAGGGAGGAAGTGACGCCCAAGGTATCCATGACAGCCGATCCAGAGTCCATGGGCAGCGGAGGGAGCTGCCAATCCATCCGGAGGTGCAGAGGGCCGGCAGCAGGCCCGCGGGGAGACGGCAACCGGGGGCTGGGATGGTGACTCGACGACCACGTCCGTACCTGAAGGAGGTAGAGAAAGAGGCAGTGGCGCTAGTCCTGTGGCAGCATGAGGGTGGAGCTGATCGTGATGGTGGCGCTCCAACACTTTCGACGTCTGCACTGACATAACATGCCGCCCGTGGGCTGCGACATCCACGGCGGGTGTCCAACCCACCTTGTGCCCGTACTCGCGGGCCCACACGGCCGTGCCAGGGGCATACCGCTGCGAGGGCTGGGAGTGGGCGTGGGAGGAGGACGGCATCAGCATGGACCAGGACCAGCATGGACCAGGGTCCACGGCTGTCGCCCATGAAGGCGCTCTGCCGGCCTGCGACCGTTAAATGGCGTAGTGCGATAGGTGCTCAAATACAGAGTGGGGGCCAACGTGGTTGGAGATGTGTCAACCGCCTTAGTCAAATGGTGTTTAAAAGTGCGGACAAGCCTCTCCGCCGCACCATTGGATGAAGGGTGCAAAGGAAGGCTACAGATATGCTTGATACCGTTGGCCTGACAGAAGTCGTGGAATTGGGGACCATTATTGGAGACCAACGTGTGGGGCAGGCCCTCAGTGGTGAGAACCTGGACCAGTTCCGTGAGTGTAGCCTCCGTGGTGGTGGATGCCATTCTGACAACATATGGGTATTTGGAGTAGGCATCAACGATGAGTAACCACATGGACTCCAAAAACGGTCCCGCAAAATCGACACGGATGTGATCCCAGGACCGGCGCGGCACAGGCCAGTGTGCACAAGACTGTGCGTCACCAGGCAAGCCCCCCTCAGACAGTACAGCCACGGATCAGGTGCTCAATATCACCTTCGATGCCGGGCCAATACACATGCTGGCGAGCCAAAACTTTCATATGGCACATACCCCAGTTCCCGTGGTGTAACAAACTGAGTACCTGAAGCCGCATTCCGGGAGGGATGACCACCCGGTGGGCATCTGACTCCATGGCCAACAGAAGGACATCATCAACCACGGAGAGTCTGTGGGACAGGTGGCGCCAGGGACAGGAATCGGACTGCATCCGACAAGTAACATAGGATGGCCACCTGTGGACCACGTAGTTGAGAACCTGCCGCAAGACAGGGTCATGGTGGGTAGCCGCAGCAACGTCAGCAGCCATAAGAGGAAGACCATCCAGCGCATCCCGGTGGGCAGAATCAATGTGAAAGCAGAGGGCCTCCTATTGATCAAAAGCAGGATTGGGGCCTGCTGGGAGACGTGACAAAGTGTCCGCATTAGCATGGTGGGCGGTGTGCTTATACCGGATGGTGTAAGCATAATTACGTAAAAACAATGCCCAGCGCTGGAGTTGTTGAGCCGTCTGCTCGGGAAGGTGAGAGTGGAGTCTGAAAAGTGTAACCAAGGGTTTATGGTCCATCAGGATGGTGAACTTTGCCCCAATGAGATAGGAATGAAATTTTTGGATGGCGAACACGATCGCCAGGGCCTCCTTTTCAATCTGGGAGTAGTTCCATTGCACTGGGGTCAACGTCTTAGAGGCATAAGCAATGGGCTGTTGAGAGCCATCGGCATCCCAGTGGGCAAGGATGGCCCCAATGCCGTAAGCTGACGCATCAGCTGCCACAACCAAGAGGCGGTCCGGAGAGAAGGGAGTAAGGCAAGGGGCGGACTTCAGCATCACCTTTAAATGGAGAAAAGCCTGGTCACAGGCAGGAGTCCAAACAAAAGGTATGACTTTGCGACACAAGTGATTGAGGGGTTGAGCAATGGAGGCACCCTGGGCCAAGAACTTTAAGTAATAAGTAACCTTGCCCGGAAACACCTGCAGTTCCAATAAGTCCTTGGGAGTAGGAAGGGCCTCAATGGCAGTGACATTATGACCTGAATGGTGAATGCCATCTTTGCTATGCCAGTGGCCCAAGTATTCCACTTCCAGTTGAAAGAAACAACACTTGTTCAGCTGACAGCGTAGACCAGCAGACTGCAGAGTGTGAAATAGGGCACTGAGGTTTTGCAAACGTTCCTAGTGGGAACACCCAGTGACCAAGATGTCATCCAGATAATTCAGAGATGCAGGGATAGGCTGGGTAAGCTGCTCCAGGAATCGCTGGAGAATGGCTGGCGCTGAAGAGACACCAACGGGAAGGCACTTGTACTTATACAATTCGAAAGGCATGTTGATAACCATGATGTTCTGAGATTCGACATCCAAGGGCAATTGGTGGTATGCCTCAGTCAGGTCGATCTTGGAAAAATACTCTCCCCCGGCAAGCTTGGCAAGAAGGTCTTCCTGTCAGGGAATGGGATAAGTAACAACGAGGGACTGAGCATTGACTGCAGCGCCAAAACCCCACATAGCCAAAGGGGCCCATTGGGTTTCCGTATGACCACCACTGGTGTCGCCCATGCACTATAGGTTACAGGTTCCAGCACGCCAGCGGCCTGGAGCTGATCAAGTTCCTGGTTGACCAGAAGGGGCCTGGCCCAGAAAAAGTGAGGCTGTGCATCCGGCCATAGGGTGATGTGCGCCCGAAAGCCGGAAGCACATCCGAGATCTGGTGCAAACAACGACACAAAATCAGAGCACAGATTGTCGAAGTCCTGAAAGGGAACAGCCGGGGAAACGACCTTAACTTCATCGGAAATTGAAAAGCCAAACAGTTGAAACGCATCCAGGCCAAAAATATTCGAAGCCGACAGATACTCTACGACAGAGAGGGTAAGGAGCCACAGAACATGCTTGTATGTCGCCTGGACTATGAACTACCCAAGGAAGGGGAATGGAACCGTCTCCGTAGGCGAATAAACGGCGAGATGGAGGCGACAACGCAGGAGAGTCCAGCCGGGTATATGTTGCCATAGCAATCAGGGAGACGGTGGCCCCAGTGTCGACCTGAAAGCTGACATCCTCTGTGAAATTGCGGAGCGTGAGGAAAAGCTTCCACGCTGATGGGTCATCCTGTGGGACAACCGATTGCAGAGCATGGATGGTATCTTGAGGCCCAGGATGGGCAGCACTGGATCGAGTCGAGCGACTATGACAAACCGATCGGATGTGGCCCTCCTTGTTACACAGCGTGCACATTTTCCAGTGGTGGGGACAATCAGCCCGCGAATGGGCAGTAAAGCACTGTGGGCAAGAAGGAAGTAGGCCGCTCGACCGGCGCCGAGGGGCGACAAAAGGGCCAACGCCATAGAGATGTCGGAACACGAAGAGTCCCGATGGCACTGGCCCCTGTTGGCTGGGCCACGTCGACATCGCAAGTGCGGAACCCGCTGGAACTCCTCGATCGCTGCCACCTGCAGTCGCGCCACAAGACGCTTGTTAGCCACTTGAGCAATTTCAAAGGAGTGAGCAATGCAGAGAATCTCTTCCAAGGAGGGGTTGTCAAGATTCAACACCACAGTGCAGACCTCAGGGTCGGGAGCCAACTGAACCACTACATCCCAGATCAGGGAGTCCGCATACGAAGCCTTACACTGCTGATTGGTGCACGTAAAATCGCATCAACAGCTGAGACCCTGCAAGTCCGTGACACAGGAACGATACAATTGACCGGGCTGTTTATGGTACTGGTGGAATTCCAGCCAAGAGGCGACTACATGGTAGCATTGGGCATGCGGAGATGATAGAACGTGTCCGGAGAGGCCCAAGACGAAAACAGTGACCGCTGCAAGGAGTCGTCCGTGTCTTGGAAAGCCGTGAAATATTGTTTCAGCCTATGTAAGTAGGTTTTTAGCGTCATTAAAGGATGGAAAGGACGACGGACGCGGGAAAGCATCGGACACCCAAGGACCCTGAAGCTGATGCGGTAATGTGTCCCGAGCATCAACTTTGTCAGTTACAGCGGCTTTTGTAAGATGTGTAACTGGAGCTGCTGCTGCTGCATGAGCTGCTGCTGCTGCATTAACTGCTGCTGTTGCTCCAGCAGACAGACCAACTTCGCCTCCATACCAAGAACGACAACTGTTTACCTTGTTGCCAAAATGTTGTAACTGCGTCCATGACGTCTGGCACGGATTCAAATTCCACCGGTCATGGTACCAGAATTCACACCCTGGCGTTTGCCACGCTTGCCCTGGGATCGCATCAGACTTAATTTTCCAGGTGCGGTTTTGGTGTCCATGTGGTTACTTATCTTTGGTGCCTATTCCAACTACCCACATGTTGTCTGCATGGCACTCAACAACACAGAGGACACAGTCACAGCCCTGGCTCAGTTTCTCACCACTGAGGGCCTGCCTCACACATTGATACTGTAGGCCTGACAGAAGTCTTGGTAGGAGAACGCCATGAATTGGAAGCCATTATCAGAGACCAAACATATCCATAGTCCACATTTCCTCCAATGGCGCAGTGGAGAGGCTTGTCCACACATTTAAACAAGAGATGACAAAGGCAGTTGAAACAATGCCAACCACATCAGCCCTCACCCTGTTCTTGAGCACATATCGCACCAACCACTTGACATAGAGCAAGGTTCATTGCTGTCACCCGATGGAGAAGCTCTGCCGGACTATTTGCTGATACCTTCACCCTCCCACCCCTGCTACTGGCCCTCCCAGCATTATGCCTCTTGTGCAGCCGTGTGGGCTCACGTGTACGGGAACAAGGTGGGTTGGATGCCCGCCTCAGTCATCGTAGCCCATGGGCAGCATGTGACATCAGTGAAGTTATTAAAAGTGTTGGAGTGCCACCATCATAACCAGCTCTGCCCTTGTTGTGTCTAGACAAGACAGCCTAGACACAATGAGAGGAAGCCGAAAGGCACCCGCTTAACCTCACGCAGGCTGGCATGAGGTCTGAAACAGGATACGTAATGAATGCTATAAAGACAAGTACGTAGCTTCTGGAATACTTAACTTTAATCCACATTTGTAGAACATCGCTCTTGATGATACATTAATAGAATCTCAATAACAATTGAATACGGTGCCTTGCTAGGTCGTAGCAAATGTAGCTGAAGGCTATGCTAACTATCGTCTCGGCAAATGAGAGCGTAATTCTCAGTGAACCATGGCTAGCAACGTCGGCTGTACAACTGGGATGAGTGCTAGGATCTGTCTCTAGACCTGCTGTGTGGTGGCGCTTGGTCTGCAATTACTGACAGTGGTGACATGCGGGTCCAACGTATACTAGTGGACCGCAGCCGATTTAAAAGCTACCACCTAGCAAGTGTGGTGTCTGGCAGTGACACCACGGCCCTCGTACCCCTGTGGGACTCCCACTGCTGTATCTTCCTGCACTCCCTACTTCGGGTACAGACACTGTCTTCGAGTTGCCACCGGTTGCTGCCTCCCCGCGAGCCTGCTGCCAGCTCTTCCCACCCCCTGGTGGACTGGAGGCTCCCTCCGATGCCGTGGCCTCTGTGTTGGCCATCGTGGACACCTTGGACGTCCCTTCCTCCCCGACAGTGACAGTTTACAAGTCTGGGTTTTCTCCCATCTGCCGACCACTGTGGCAAGTCCAGGGCATTTTCGCCTCTATGCACAAGTTTCAGGGGGGAGGGATCAGGTACCGAGTGCCGCGTGTTTCAAATCCGCACCAGACTGCATGGAACTCAATGACCACTGGAGGTCTCTGTGCTGCCATGGCTTACGCCATGACTACTGCACACTCCTGGCCCTGAGTCTAATGTGAGGGCTCCACTGTAGAGCACATTGTCCCAGTGACCAATAGTGGCATCCCCTGTCATATATTTAGGTGGCAGCCTCTCACTCAGTGAGGCAGTCTGGTATTCACATTGAATCGGTTGATATCTCGCTTACAGACATCGTGTTTACATTGCATGTGCTTGCTTCCCATTTATGAGTGGATGTTGTATTGATTTCATGAGGCTCTCTCTTGTGACTCCATTGCTTAATACTTTGTTGTTGTACTTGGAGTCTTGCTCGGTTGTCTGTCGTCGTGCCGTGCTTCTCCTTCCATTCCCGTTCATCCATCTTGTTTGTTTGCGGGCCACTCCCATTTGGTCCCGCTACATTTTCGTTAGCAGCAAACCCATGACAGTTCCTGTCGTGGTTATTACACAATCCAATGTGGTAATCTTTGCACCGCCTTGCTAGGTGTTTGGTGTGACAGGTTACAGTGTAAGGAAGGGCATTATGCGCTACCAAGCCAGGAGTGAGAAATGTTTCAATGGTGATTGGTGAACCAACTCTCGCTATTTCATATTATTTCCATAATTCTGCAGCAGGTAGTCATTTAGCAGTTGCCAGAACACTTTCTAAGATTAGGGAGCACCTCGCCTGACCTGGACTGTATCAGGTAATTCCGAGTGAGAGAATGTCAGAGCAGCAAGGTAGCCAAGTCTAACCCTAATTCTCAGAATGGGAGGTTGCATTCTGGGAAGGAAAATAACCCAGTGGGCTACCTGTCCATTGATTACATTTGTCTGTTATCTAGGACACAGGTTGGTGACCTTTATATCCGGGTTGTCATGGATTCTCTCTCCAGTAGTGTGTGGCTTGTAGTAAGTACTGGCATCACAGTCAGTCTAAAGATTCGGCATTTACCTCAAATATTTTCCATTATTGGCCTTCCGAGATCATTTTTTAGTGATAATGCCCAGTGTTTGTTTTGCATCAGTTTAGGAGGCTTTGCTCTGCGAATGACACTAATCATTCCACCACAATACCCTAGTATCTGCAACCCTCCTTTGCAGAGTCTTAATCTGAGTTTGAAATTGATTCTTATTGCATTTCATCAGCATTCTCACTGAAGACAGGACACCTTGCTTAAATGGTTAAACCTGAGTTTTAACTCTGTTCACTGCAAGGCAAGTAAGGCCACTACAGCCTCTTCCATGTCGAGCTATCCCATGAATTACCAGCATGTAGGAACATAGAACTCTCACTCCAGAGAGGTGCACCATTATAATGAAGGGGGTCACTCCTCTGAGGTTAAGCCAGGGGAAAAGGGGTTCATCCATAATTTTGGAGTTTGGGGGGCAGGGGGACGGGCAGGGCAAAAAGGTAATCTTCAAATAAGCTATCCCCCCCAGTTTGAGGGGCCCTGTCAAGTTTTTAAGGTTCTTAATCCAGTCAGTCTCTTGGTCCAGAATATGCAGACTGGAAAAATCTCAAGTCCACATATCTCCGGTCAAGAAGTTGACTAGTTTCCTTCTTGCTGTGAGAGAAAAGGGAGAAGGTACCTGCTTTTCTGTGGAGGAGGATAGGCTGTGTGGCACACCGATGATAGCACAAATGTGTGAATTGATTTATCTTCTATAATGCCTTAGGGCTGGTGGTGGCAGTGTCTGCTGGCCATTTTCATACAGCTGGGAGGTATGGTTCCGAGCTGTGGACAGTTACGGATGGACACCAATTAACAGCAGATGTCTCCTCCCTACTATGACATCTGGGCTGGTTTCAGCACAAGTTGGCATCGTGTAACAACGAGAGCCACAATTGTGTCCTTGCAGGGCTGTAGCGCTGCAGCTAAGCTGTGGATGTGCAGTTTGGAGTGCTCGAGTCTTCCCTGGGAAGCATCTAGTGCATTCTGCTGGACGATACTTTGCTACCTCAGATGTTGCTAATGGCCGGTTCTTTCATGAAGTGACAGTTATCATGTGTGACACATTTCTGATACATTGTCTCACATTTTAAGCCTTTTGTGTTTAGAATCTCTAATGTGACCACCTCCCACACCTGGCTGCCTAGTTCAAATTATAAAAACCATTCTATTCAATTTCTTATTGCATTTTTTTTTGGGTGAGAATAGAAAAATTTGCTCAAACTAAAATAGGGTCAAAAGCTTAATAACTGAGTACTACACAACTTGAGATCAATTTTTCCCCTGAGAGTAACTGGCACACTGTATTTCAAATAATTGTGCCTAATCAATGACCATTATTGTGCATGATTGTAGGTGTCTGTTTCACATCATGTAATAAGTAGGCCTAATTGCCCCTAGGCTGAATCAAAATGGGGAGAAATTGAGCTTCCACATTTTCAAAACGGGCATCTACAAAACTCTGTGTCCATGAGCTATAGAATGAAAGTGATCTCATGAATGCTTGGGTTTACAAATCGTGAATCCTAAATGTGCAGGGTGATCAATTTCCAACTACATCACCATCCTTATAAAGACCCCGTATCAGATCATGAGGGTGAAGGATTCATACCACAACACCCAATAGATTTGAACAGTAATTACATCCGTCCAAGCTTGATACAGCAACTAAAATGGGACATTCCAACACAGAAAATTGGAATTCACTTAATCAGAAGCTGCAAGACGTGCTGGCAGAACAACTGAAGTTAACAACAAACCCAGAATGAGTTCTCAAATCAATTACTGATAAATCTGATGGACTGTTCACTACATTGCCACAACCCCATGAGCTACTAAGGATGATACATGAGAAATGTACATTTATTATCTATTGATAATGGAAATGATGAATTTCTTTACTACTCATATATTCATCCAGTATTTGAGACTGAGAACGCCTAGTGACTCTCTCACTTATGTACATGAAGTTTGTTTGGAAAGTTTGTGAAATATTAGAATTAAGTTTGAAATGCAATACTTAAAACAGTAACTAATTTACGAGTAATCAGATGACTGAAGCTGTTTTATATATGAGAGCTCGAGTCTCTAAGCATCAGGGGGTTTACTGGTACATTTAATACATGAGAATGTTCAGGTACAGCATTTCCTCAAATAAATTAGAGGTAAGTGGAACCACCAATTCAGTAACATGACTGTTCACAACAATAAAAAGGTTCATAGCAAATTAATATTATGCCTGCATTTTTATCACATAAATATTTTGAATACAATCAATTTTTTAGACATTACATAACACCAGTGTATATCAACATGCAGTAATATAAACACACAGGGCAGAGAGCAGAAAATAAAATTTGTGTATGACTAAGGATTTTATTCCTGAAGTCTTACTTAATGTGTTTTGGAGCTACAACTCAATTTTCAAGGACTGTTTGGATATAATAGGCTGAAAAACTGAAGCAAATGAAATGCCCAACGACACAGATTTCATGACAAAATATACCCTCAAGTGGGGTAATTAGAGTAGACATCTCTCTCCTCTTTCTGGTATTTTAACTTATTACCTGCATCTGATGACACAATTTTCACTTCTACATTGGTGAGAAACATTTGCACTTACAATCTGAAATTATTTGACATGTTAATGACAGTACTATGTGACTCAAATGTTGCATATTTAACCATGTTACAGTCATGTGATGAAGTAATGGATTAACTTTAACTTTCATTTCCACTACTAACAAAATACAGGAAAAAATATATTACGAGGAGACCTGACAGTTAATTTCAGGTTTATACACATATTCAACATGATATTTTACTTGCTCATTAAAATAACAGTTATTTAAGTATAGAAGCAGTAGACGACTGTATGAAGTATGTAAGAGAGGGGAGTTGAAGTGGGGAATGTTGTCAACTTCAGAACCTCTGGTCCTTAAACTGTCACTTTCCTTCAAGAGCCATCTTGATCGTGTCTTGCTGAAAGGCCTGTAAATTGTCGGGAAGTGATTTCCACTTATGAGGTGCCGGCCTACAGCTTGCATCTTTCTCTACGTATCTTGTAAGCTAGGTGCTTTCAAGTCAGGCAGAAGTAATAGCCCAATGCCACTAAAGACTTCATTCAGCTGCCAGCATGATCATCTTTGTCAAGTGAAAGATTGCAGGTGAAGTTCTGGCTGGACCTCTTCTCATATTATTGCTGCCAGATCAGCAGAATGATCTACAGTGAAAAGAGATCACAACTCCTCCAGTTGTAGTCAGCAAAATACAAATGATGAGAATCAGTGAAGACATCCATGAGGTGTGAGACAGAGAGAACTTGGAACATGGTACCATCTGGAGGCTGTGTACTGCTGATATACTGCTTTTGGAAGAAGAACACCAATATCTGATACTTTCAGAAATGTTCCACCACAACATTCTATCCTCATTTTCACTTTGTCTACTCTTCGCACCTGGCAACCACAAAATTACTTTGCTTGTGAGGAGTCTACAGCCTGATGCACAGTATAACTGGAATTTTGAAACAGCAGTCTGCTCTTGTCTCACTTTCATTTATTCACTAGTCTTCAAGGTACCTTCAGCACTGTTCATCTGTCCAGGATTGTCCCTGTAGTAATTGCAGCAACTTAGAAATATTGGAGAATATTAGAATCATGTAATTTCATTGGTGATGACACCGCCAACAGCAGCAACAGTTAACATTTGACATGGTTTACATCCTTCTGGTAAGGATCCTTTATGATGTGTAATGCTTCTTTTTCCACCCCCTTTACTGATGCAGAGAAGCATCACCAACTATGGTTCAAATTTTGTTCCCAAACTGGGGGTATTGTGAGTGTATGGTCATACTGACACTGCTGTCTACACATCAAGTATGGCTTGTTCCGACCTCACCATCTCTTGCTTGGCCTTCACATCCGAGAATTATTTTCAGGCCTGTGACAATGAAGATTTTTACATGCATCATTTACCAACTAGACCACATAACACCCAGCTTGGAGGACCAGGCTTTCTCCGATTGGTTTGCCCCCTAGGAACGCTGGCTTCCCCTTCACCAGACCTGAGACAGCACCCTCCCCCTTCCATGGGAGGTGAGATTGAAGAATGAGAATGAAAGACGCCCTCTGGCCTCGCAACCTAATACCATTGGGGGCGAATAAAACAATAAAAGAAAACAGATGATCGACAAGTAAGTGGAAGCAAGGTCAGACTTTGTTTCATTTGTGCAAATAGTCTGCTAGTAATGGTTAACGTTGCTGTACTAAGAATTGTCAAATTCTTAACAGCAATAATTCTAGTCTAATTGTGCTTCTATATTATTGTTTACAAAGGAATGATGATGTCGAATAGATCAGCAGCATTATTAAATAAGTAACTTTTACCATGCACAGTATGCAGATACTTCTTTTAAGTTACCTTCTATTAGACATTGAAAGTTTTTTTATCATTACACAACCAAAGCTACATGTAGCTAAAAATAAAAACATCTTGAGTTAAAATTTTCTTAATCTCAGTTATAGTTGAAATAACTATGCTAGTTGTTTGATCTGGTCATAAGAAGTCGTGTATTCATTACAATTCAACTGTAAAGCATTTTTTATGTCTACCATTTACCAATCATACTACAGACAATTTTTGTAACAGGCATTATTACAATGCCTGTAAGAATTAACACTAATTTCAAAATCTCAGCAATATTTCAGATTATATTACTGTTTCCTTTCAGAGAGAGGGATTCCAATTGACTGATATACAAATGTCAGTGATGATAAATTTATGAAATGCAAATATTAGGAAGAGTTCTCTGACTGAGGCACAATTTTTTTCCAGATCCAGAGGAATACTTCAAGCACATAACAAATTCCATTTTTAAGAACTACTTTGAAAAGTCTGTATGAGCACATTTGCAATATATTAAAGAGTGAAAATGAAAAATTATCAAGTGTTACATACACTGTTTAATCCATACAATGACAGACTTTAACAATATGAAGAGACACAGAAGTTCGTGTAAGCACATTAATGGTAATGAAGGGAAAATACAATTAAGAAAATCATGGATTCTGTAATTAGTTGTTCCTTTTTCAAATAGGAGAGGTAGGTTTGGACAGATTACAAACTGTAAAGAAAACAAATGTACAAAGTAGGCCTACAATAACACTCGGCTACAGAGAACTGAACATCATCCCCAATGCTACTGTTACATCTGACAGGTCTCACGAAAATTTGGTACCCAAGTGCAAAAATGGTTTGGATCATACCAACATCAGAGCTCAAGCAATCTCTAGTTTTATCTATATTAGGTGTGCTGAATTATCACAGCTGCCTATTCCTGCAATAGTTAACTCTCAAAGGAAATCTTTTTTAGACTAAAGAACAATAAGCGTTACAGAGTAAATGTTGTGCCCGAGTCCCACTCACCTGAAAAACCATTGTACTCACACAAAAAGTCAAAATTTTGTGTTTTCTTCCAGAACATGCAAAGCATAAGGAACAAAAGTTTAGAACTACAAATATTTTTAGAAAGCTTTAGAGACACTATAGATGTGCTTTGTATAGCCGAGCATTGGCTTAAAGATAATGACGCTGCCTATTTTTCCCTTCCAGGCTTTCAAATGGTTAACAATTTTTGCAGAACTAATAAAAAAGGGAGGTGGCTGTCAAATACTTGCCCAAGATAATGTAGAATGTAATCCATTACTTAAAACCAAGCATACGAACTGTGAAAAGCATTTTGAACACATAACTAAAAGCTTAATAGATTTAACTTCTACTGTGACATGTATCTACAGACCACCTCATGGTAACACACAAATATTCACCTCCAAACTAGATATGCCACTACAACAGTACAGTTTAAAATATCCCAGTATTATCTTATGTGGAGACTAAGTTTTTCATGTTATAACATTGCAATATATTCACTATTTTCCAGGAAGCAGTGGATTCTAATAGGAAATCTACACTCCTGGAAATTGAAATAAGAACACCGTGAATTCATTGTCCCAGGAAGGGGAAACTTTATTGACACATTCCTGGGGTCAGATACATTACATGATCACACTGACAGAACCACAGGCACATAGACACAGGCAACAGAGCATGCACAATGTCGGCACTAGTACAGTGTATATCCACCTTTCGCAGCAATGTAGGCTGCTATTCTCCCATGGAGATGATCGTAGAGATGCTGGATGTAGTCCTGTGGAATGGCTTGCCATGCCATTTCCACCTGGCGCCTCAGTTGGACCAGCGTTCGTGCTGGACGTGCAGACCGCGTGAGACGACGCTTCATCCAGTCCCAAACATGCTCAATGGGGGGACAGATTCGGAGATTTTGCTGGCCAGGGTAGTTGACTTACACCTTCTAGAGCACGTTGGGTGGCACGGGATACATGCGGACGTGCATTGTCCTGTTGGAACAGCAAGTTCCCTTGCCGGTCTAGGAATGGTAGAACGATGGGTTCGATGACAGTTTGGATGTACCGTGCACTATTCAGTGTCCCCTCGACGATCACCAGTGGTGTACGGCCAGTGTAGGAGATCGCTCCCCACACCATGATGCCGGGTGTTGGCCCTGTGTGCCTCGGTCGTATGCAGTCCTGATTGTGGCGCTCACCTGCACGGCGCCAAACACGCATACGACCATCATTGACACCAAGGCAGAAGCGACTCTCATCGCTGAAGACGACACGTCTCCATTCGTCCCTCCATTCACGCCTGTCGCGACACCACTGGAGGCGGGCTGCACGATGTTGGGGCGTGAGCGGAAGACGGCCTAACGGTGTGCGGGACCGTAGCCCAGCTTCATGGAGACGGTTGCGAATGGTCCTCGCCGATACCCCAGGAGCAACAGTGTCCCTAATTTGCTGGGAAGTGGCGGTGCGGTCCCCTACGGCACTGCGTAGGATCCTACGGTCTTGGCGTGCATCCGTGCGTCGCTGCGGTCCGGTCCCAGGTCGACGGGCACGTGCACCTTCCGCCGACCACTGGCAACAACATCGATGTACTGTGGAGACCTCACGCCCCACGTGTTGAGCAATTCGGCGGTACGTCCACCCGGCCTCCCGCATGCCCACTATACGCCCTCGCTCAAAGTCCACAACTGCACATACGGTTCACGTCCACGCTGTCGCGGCATGCTACCAGTGTTAAAGACTGCGATGGAGCTCCGTATGCCACGGCAAACTGGCTGACACCGACGGCGGCAGTGCACAAATGCTGCGCAGCTAGCGCCATTCGACGGCCAACACCACGGTTCCTGGTGTGTCTGCTGTGCCGTGCGTGTGATCATTGCTTGTACAACCCTCTCGCAGTGTCCGGAGCAAGTATGGTGGGTCTGACACACCGGTGTCAATGTGTTCTTTTTTCCATTTCCAGGAGTGTATATTAAACAAAAAAACCTACTAGAACAACTAATACCAGTTCATCTGAAATAGATACTGTTTTGGTTAACACTGGAATGTCATCTGTCTGCAAACTAGACATAATCTCCAACGGTATATCAGATCACAACTGCTTGATACTGAATATGACCATGCAAGATGCAAATAGACAGACAAAACCTCCCCAACAGACTTACAAAAGATCAACTGGCAATAAAAATAATATAGCACATTTCTCACTTCTGCTCCATAAAGCTGACTGGAAAGGTGTCTATTGTGCCAGCAATGTTGACAGAAAGGCTAATGAATTTATGAGTATCTTGCAACACTGCTATGAAGTGGCATTCCCAATCAAACATACAGCTAAAAAATACACATCTCAACTGTCCAATAATAAATGGTTAACATGAGGAATAGAAACCTCTTGCAGAAATAAGAGACTGCTATATGCCTACATTAAAACTAGAATTCTTTTATACTGCATGAAATAGTTACGGTATATCTCACTGTCTATAAACAAGGTAATTCATGAAGCAAAGAAAATGTATAATAGGCAATTCATTATCAACTCAAGCAATAAATCAAAAGCCATGTGGAGATTGATAAATGAAACAGTTGGCAAAAAAGACAGGACTCACTCAATAACCTGCATTAAAGATCAGGATGGTGTTACCAATGACCCTAAGCAATTATGTGAAATATGTAATGACCATTTCACAAAAATTGGTGACAAGTTTTCTTCTTTAATCAAGACTGCTGCACTCACTTATCACTCAGATTCAGCAGTATTCCCACTATAAATGTTCCCTGACCCAGTCACACCAAATGAAATCTGCAATATTATAAGGCAAAGACCAAACAAACATTCCTGTGGTCTTGATGGTATATCTGTTTGCCTTTTAAAACGAGCCTGCCATCATGTGTGTGAACCACTGACAGATATAATAAACTGCTCTTTATCATCGGGTAAATTTCCTAGAATTTTTAAAGCAGCAAAAATTATTCCTCTGTTTAAAAAAGGGGAAAGGAGTGATGTAAACAACTACAGACCCGATCCATCTCAGTCTTTTCAAGCTCATCAAAAGTCCTCAAAAAATCAGTATATGACCATGTTATAAGTTTCTTGTAAAGTAACTGCATACTAAGTCCTCACCAGTTTGGGTTTAGGAAAGGGAGATCAATAACTGGAGCATTATACTCATTTTTAAATGAAATCTATAGGGCACTCAATGACAGAAAACACACAACAGGTGTGTTTCTTGATCTCACTAAAGCTTTTGATCTTGTCAACCATGTATTACTTTTGGAGAAACTACTACGTTATGCGATTAGGGGAAATGACTGGTTTAGGTCATATCTCTCAGACAGAATACAGAAAGTAGTGACTGAGCATTTTCACCAATTTTCATGTAATCAGAGGAGCAAGTTGTAAGACAAGGTATTCACCAAGGCTCTACACTTGGTCCCCTTTTATTTCTAATATTCATCAATGAATACCCCAAAGCATTCAGGAAAGCCTGCCGGTAATGTTTGCTGATGACACCAATATACTGTTTTCAAATCACTGTCCTCATCAGCTCAACTCCACAATTGCTGATACAAATTGCAGTCTGGTAAACTGGTTGAACAAAAACAAACTTCTCCTAAATAAAGATAAAACAATGTATATAAATTTCCACACGACACAAAAGGTATTGTCTGTGATAGATGATATCAGGATTGAGAAAGTGCCCATACAGCGAGAAAGAGCCACAAAATTCCTTGTGGTGTCGATAGATGACACACTACAGTGGGACATACATAAAGATAAATTATTAAGTAAAATGAACAGTTTGTGCTATGCTTTTAGTATTTGCAGTAAAATCTGTGATATCAAAACACTAAAATGTGCCTACTTTGCGTTAGTAACTCAATTATGTGCTTCTGCATAATAAATACATTCTTAAGGGAGAAGCCCCAAAAAGGAATGCAGTATGTAATTATTAAGACAATGAAACAAGTACCCCTGTCTTCCACGACTAAACATCTCTTTAAGGAGCTCAGTATTTGAAAGTGTCAGGTCTTGCCAGAAAGGATTCAGATCCAAAATAAAGTCAATCCTGCAGAAGCACTGCTTCTATTCAGTGGAATAATTTATGAATAGTAATCTAAAACAATTTTTGTGATGTATTTTACTGCATGTGTTAAAATATTTCTTTCAACTGCCTTATTTGACTCTATTTACATTGTGTTATAACTGTTCCTCGTTATGGCTCATCTGCACTTATGATATCTGTGAACAGTGTTACATACAGTCATCAGATAATGATTATAGAGTAACATACCAAAAAAGTCATGATTCGCTATGTACAGCATATAATTTATATAAGTCTATACCTTAAGTATATCTACGTATCATAGCATGTTAACTGTAACTTATCCTACATCTATGTGTAATAACACAACAGGATTTCTGAATAAATAAATAAATAAGGGGAGTCTATGATGAGAGGTATTCTTCTGTGGTGTTTGTGAGGAATCACAGGATAGACAAAATTACTTTTATCATCATCTATCAGCAGTAACATTTTATGTTCACACTGACAATACTGAGATACACTTGGAATCTGTGTGATGTTATTGGCTTGCAAAAATCTGTGACAATACTGTCTTCTAATCCTTATTTATTATTATTATTATTGTTATTATTATTAGTTTCCTTCACAGACCACACTCACAGTACTATACAAAGGCCATAATAGAGAAGCCAATGTAACAACAGAACAAAATTCAATATCCAATGAGATTACATAGTTGTCTTCACATACTTATCGTGAACTATTTATCACATCATCAGATATACTACATTTCTCCAGGTAAGAAAAATAACTATCACAATAAAAATGTATAAAACAGTGAACATAAGTTTGCAGCATTCTAGTTATATACTGTCAGGACAAACAAAGCATAGCAACATCGAACAATTTCTGCCAATATGTTGTAAGATTGTATTAATGTATGAAAGTAAATTTGTTACATTCAAAGAAAGGGAATTTTGGAATTAAGAAAATTGCTATTACCCCCACAGTGACTGAACTGTATGTATAGAGTGCGCACTCTTTATTAACATAAACTACACATAAACCCAAAGGTAATTAGGACGTACACCAAATATCAATCATTAAATTGAACCCACTACAGTGAAATACAAGGAAATCATGTTAAGGAATACAGTAATAAATTATACATCCAATATTTATTAAGTACCTAATATTATGAAGAGACTTGCAATAAATGAGTCCAGAAATACTCTTATTACATAACTAAAGATTCTTAAGCATATGGATGATGACATTGTATTTGAAGACAACACACAAATGTAACGTGAGAGCTTCTGAATGTGGTCTTAGAACTGTCAAATTACTATTCTACTTTAGACAAAAGGGGGAGAGGAATGTTAATATCAGTAGGCCACCAATACTAAATATAATTCTGAAACTGCATGCGAGTATTCCACATGCATAATGATTGACTGGAAACACAACTATTCACAAATCAACCACAATAGTGTACACAAAACAAATTTAGAACAAAATGTATAAGCCAATAAATTTGTGATTTAAATACTCATACAAAGTGAAAAATGGGTAGAGTTCAATAGCACAAGACTAATAACACATGCTTGTTTATCTCCATATGAACTTCAAATTACACTGAGAGCATAATTACAGTTATTAATATAAAACTGTCTTTAGATAAATACAAAGATACAGTGAGCACAGTTACCTAATATTACAGAAGGAGTTATAAGATCACATTTGGTTGCTTAAGAACACAAATTTTCTACAGTATATAATAAAATCCATGGATCATTAAAGAGCATAAAGGCATGAAAGCACAATTATAATACATTCGTTGTGTTGGCCCTTGTAACTTTCATATCCATTCTAAAGCACACACTCTTTATTACCATATTGCTTGTCTTTCAGCTCTAATATCTAAAATTATATATAGTCTACAAATTGCTGAATTTTTCAGTGAGGGAAAGTCATTGAGTGAATGTAGTTAGATGTTTTGGTGCTTTCCTATCATCACACATCTGTAGAAATAAATCAAATCAACTACTCGTGAAATAAAAATGGTTTACAAAACCATCATCAGCATGCAATAATGGCATTTAAATTCTTAAGATGACATGTACCATGGAACTGTATGCAGCCAGCAGACATAGCAGTTACAATTATCACTGGACGTAGTAGTTACAAGTTGTAAAGGTAACAAACATACACAGACTAATAACACTGCTGCCCATTAGATGAGAACACAAATGTTTAACAACAGATGGCATTGCAAGAGAGGGTGTGGCATCCTGCAGCTCCATCTTATGGAATTATGTATGACTTATAAAGAGCATTAAACCAACAGAAATGCAATGCAACAACTGTAATAAATGTTTATACAACATAAGTGTAAACTAAAAAAATGCATAGAAACACAAACAGCATTTTATGAATATTCAGGAATTTATAAGTGTTTGTGCCAGATGGCGTTGCAGATGCAAGTATGATGCTACATAGTGACAATTTTAATTGGTGGTATGTACAAATATATTACATAGAATTTTTACATACTAGCAATGGTCACAATAAAAATAAGCTTGGTTCTATACATAAAACACAAAACATATAACTTGAATAGTACATTTTCCTGCCTATTCCAAGTGGAAAGTAGCATATGTAAGTGCTAAGACCACTATATGCACTCTTTAGCATAAATATTGACAAGGAATTACACACATGGTGTCAAGAGGTAAGTACAATGAAACAGTGAGTTCTGAATTACGAATTGCGTATACAAGCACTATAATAGCTACACGCATTGTACGGCCTAATTGGTTACAAGAAAATAAACATTTAGTACCAACTTATTAACACAAAAGATATCCATATAGTACTCAGCCTATTTAAAGTTTAAATTGGTGTAAATAAGTTCCTATTTATGCCATGCCGTGCATGAAGCTACTGCAACAAGTAATGAGTAGTAACTGCTGACCTATTGGCACAACAAACAGCACAGTTCTCTGCTTGTTAAAAGTGAGACGCAGGGTACATAAGCGGTAAAGCAGCTAGGTACACTGCACGGCATAAATAGTTACAAAGAATTACACATTTAGTGACATCACATTAGCACAACAAAACTAATTATAAAAATATTTATGACAATCAGTACATCTGTAATGAATAAGTGCCATAGACCTATGCAGAATAAAAACATGAACAGTTACTGTATAGCCCTTTGTTTCACTTCAATTGATATAGTTCTCATTGGAGACAAAGTATTAGGTCTCAAGGAGATGCTAAAACATTATTACAGAAGGCAAAATATAAAACATGGAAACCTCAGTCAGCAAAAGTATTAATAGCAATTACAAATCAAACAGTAAACCCCTGATCATTTATGGAGTCAAACTCCCATGTTTTGAACTTATTTGCAAAGCAATTTGATGCATAAGTTGTTTCAGTGTGTTAAATGGTTTGACATTAAGTGTGCAAGCAAGAAAAAATTAGAAAGGGTTTGTGAAATAATGTTTAATGTTTTCTTGGGAATTTCTAAATACCCTCATTGTGAAATACTGCATATGTCTGCATGTCATGAGTCCTGAACACCCCCCCCCCCCCCCCCCCCCCACACACACACTATTAGATCAAAGGCTTGATAAATAACATATCCTAAACAGAATCAAGGATACTGCTTCTTGATGAGCAGATTGTGTCGAATTTTATTTCCAAAATCAATATCTTTCTGAAATTGAGTGTATAATCAAATTTTTGTTGCTCCTAGAAGCTTTTGTCACGTACCATGGAACTGGCACCGAGTGTCATGTGTCATGAAACACATTAGTCATGTAGTATTATAGATGCACTTTCTGTTCTGTGTCCTTTATTGTCTGATTTATGCTTATCTGCCAGCAGTTGTGAATGATGTAGAGTGAAAATTTTCCATGTTTGACAAATGTTCTGTTACAATGCAGGTGTCACCCATTAACAGTCAGCAACAACATTTTATCCAAAGTCTAACTGGTTTGCTGTTACCTCCCTTTCTGCATACCTAAGAAAGATAAATTTTACGCAATTTAGATCATGTCACAGAGTGTGAGGAATTCTCAGTGACACTCAATAATGAGCATGTGTAGGAGATGATGGCACCAAATTCCTGGGCATTCACTTAGACTGAAAACTACACAGGGTATGTTCCAGTCTGAAATCATATTTAGCTCAGCAGCTTTCGGATCCAGAATGCTCTCTTGTATTAGATACAAAACAGTCACAAAGACTGCATGTTTTTGCTTTTGGGTACTCCATGTCACATGGAATTATGTTCTGGGGAGATCTCTTGCTCAAAATATTTTCATTGTTTAGTAGAATGATAAGAGTTATATGTGGGTTAAGTCCAAGAAAGTCCTCTTGCAAATTACTGAGCAAGATGATAATACTTACCAGTGGTTATCAAAACACTTTTTCTCCAATTTGTTTTGTTATCATGGTCTCCATACCCTTTGGACACAACACTCTAGTTCCATGTGTGACAAAAATGGAATATCAATTACATTACCTGTCCCTGCTGTAGAGAGACACTAAGTACGTAGTAAATCTCTATTCAAATCAAACGTACACCAATTTCTCTTGAATGACTCATTCCAGTCTGGTGAGCAAAATTGGAGTAAACAGCTTACCTAAGGTACAATCAATTGTGGAACTGTTGAGCTATACCTTTATGTAAGTATTTAGGGAATCGAGGACTACGCCTACGGAAGTGAAGGTACATTTAAGTGTCCTACAGATGACACCTGGGTGCTGGTAAGGAAGCAATGGAACTGACTACCAGAGAATATTTTCATATCTCCTGACTATATAAGACTTTGTGCACATTGAGTCCTTATGTAATCAGTGATTGTAGATTAATTAAGTAAGAATAAGGACACTGAAATCAGAAGAGAAATGACTCAGCACCACATCATAAGCTCTTTTTCAGGGCCAAACATCTAGAAAAGTGGGAACAAATATTAAAATATGCCAGCTGATCATTGAGGGCATTACCAGAACCAAATGCCAAAGATTATAAGAGATACTGTTTAAGCTCATCGTCTACATTTTTGTCCTAAATACTGGGATATTATACCATTGGTGCAGCATATCACCATGCCTATGAAGTAGTCACACACGTCCAGACTAAAACTGTGAATGCTTACTTGCTATTCAGTTGCACAGACAACAGTATTCATTAATTCTGAATAAAAATTGGGGAACTGACCACACATAGTATCCACAAACCACAATGTTGCTCCTGGCCAACATATGTTTTTGAAACATCTTGACATCCTCCACCAGATGCGATGGCCATATACACTGATGGAAAAAGAAACTCAACTCCAAAAAGAAAATTAATTTAGAGGAATGAAATTTTTAGAATATATTTGTCTAGGTGACTTATATAATTGATTAACATTGCAACAACACAGGTTAATGTAAGCACAAGATAAGCCACTGCAAATGTGAAACGCTGTTACATTAATAACTGGTGTAACCACCAGAATGTTGAATCCAGGCATGCAAATTTGTATGCACTGTGTTTTACAGGTGGCAGATGTCAGTCTGTGGAATGGAGTTCCATGCCTGTTGCTCTTGGTTGGTCAATAATGAGAATGTTAATGCTGGTTGTGGATGACCCTTAAGCTATCGCCCAATGATGTCCTACATTTGCTTGGTAGGAGACAGAGCTGGTGACCATCCAGGTCAAGCCAACACATGGACATACTGTATAGCATGTTGGGTTACAACAGTGGTATGTGCGCGAGTGTTGTCCTGTTCAAAAACAGCCCCTAGAATGCTATTCATGAATGGCAGCACAACATGTAGACTCACCGGACTGACATACAAATCTGACGTCAAGGTGTGTGGGGCAATCATGAGAGTGCTCCTGCTGTCGTACGAAGTCTCATTCCAGACAAAAACTCGAGGTGTTGGGCCAGTGTGTCTAGGACAAAGGTTGATCACAGGCCCAACAAACATTCTTTACTAACACCACATCCAATCTCAAAAGTAAGTAACACTCACGAACACAACAGTGTCTGCTTGAAGCAATCCTGATTTGCATCCTCATACTGGCATTACTAGTGCATCTCTTATGTGAGTAGAGCAAAATCTGAACAGGCATCTTTCAAATATTGAAGCATGACTAACAGCTTTCGTTTATGTCTAACAACTTTTCTTTGTTGCTGCTATTTTTTCACTCAGCATAGAGTATCTGAACAATACAAGGATGCCTTAGTAAACTAGGCAGTTGGAAAGAACATCTATTTTACTTTCAGTGCTAAAGATGCCAGTTCCACCAGTTCAGCGGCTTGGAAACATGAGAACCAGCCAGACTCACGTTTTGTCACTGGTGATGGAAGCCAACGTTTGGTTGCCATGACTAAAAATATTGTCAAATTTCCCTGCTAGTCAACACTACCTGCTTTAGAACCAATCAGCATAAGTATTCCATTTATTGGGTTGCTGCCTAAGAGACATACATACCAGTTTAGTCAATAATATATTATCCTTCACTATTTGAAACAGTCTGCCAACCCTGGGGTAACTTTTTGATTCCGCAGCTGTAGAAATAACAGGTGGTTTTGTAGTGAATAAGTCTCTGAGCCATGTTTGGAGCACATTTTCAGCAGGAAGGGAAATTCCAAGAAAGTGGTTTGATATGGCACAAAAGGTGAAAATCTGAGGATTTTGTTTTGCTTTGTCACTCAAAAACAACCAGGGCACATGTGCTCATGGCAGAACTGTAGAACATGACGACAAAGAGAGGAGTTAAAAATGATTACACATTAATCCCAATTGACAAAATAGAAGATAGTTAAAAGAAAAAAAAAGGGGTCATGGAGAAAGTTCTGTGCTGGCCAGAGTGGCCGAGTGGTTCTAGGTGCTTCAGTCTGGAACCACTTGACCGCTTTGGTCGCAGGTACGAGCCCTGCCTCGGGCACAGATGTGTGTGGTGTCCATAGGTTAGTTAGGTTTAAGTAGTTCTAAGTTCTAGGGGGCTGATGACCTCAGGTATTAAGCTGCACAGTGCTCAGAGCCATTTTTGAAAGTTCTGTAAAATACTCCATAGAGAAACAAAGCTCATGAACTAAACATTAAATAGCCTTCACCATATTGCTACGATGGATAGAAAGTAAAGTGCAGTCGACACCAGTCACTAAAATGACTGATAGCTAACACGAATTAACAAATGATGATGGCTAAAAAGACAGTACATGATATGCAACCTAGCTGATCTTGCAGCGAGACGGCCGAGAGGAGGTCATCCAACCCACTGAGAGGTGCTTAATAACCTGCAGCTTGTTCCCATGAAGGGAGAACCAGTGGTGACACCATCTGCTGACAGACAGCAACGCAGATCATTGGAGGGAATGTAAGAACCAGTGGGTTGAGGTATGACGACTGCAGCATTGACAGCATCGTCAGTGGCCTAGTTTCCTGTCACACTGAGGTGACTGGGAACCCACATAAACATCATCCATCAAGAATGAGCATGTGACAGCTTTCCTGGACCGGTTGCACTAATGGATGGACATTGTGCCCTTTAAAGCCTCTGTGTTCTGTACAGAGTCTGAGCAGATGACGCAATTGAAAAGCCTGTGTCACCAGATGTGCTGTGTGGCCTGATACAGGGCGAACAGCTTTGTTATAACTACTGAGCACTGTACCAGAAGATGATATCGAAAAACGTCAGGACCAATGATGAAGGCACACCTGACACAGTATCTTTGTCAGTACAAGTGTCATCAGTGTACACAATCGTGAAGTTCTGTGCGAAGGTTGTGAAATTGAAGGAGATAGAACAAGGCTGGAGTAGTATCCTTAGGAATTGAATAAAGGCAAAGTTGAACACGGGCCGCCACATGAAGTTGATGAAGATGATGATAACATTGATGTTGTTTGGTTTGTGGGGCACTCAACTGTGTTGTCATCAGCACCTGTACACATTCCCCAATCTGTACACAGTCCAATCTAACCACTTACATGAATGATGATGGAATGATGAGGACAACACAAACACCCAGATCCTGGGTGTTTCGCCAATGAAAAGAAGCCAGACAAGTCTGGTGGGAGACAGGCCATTATAGGGTTAGTGGCAATAGCAAAGATGCCGATGCTCATGACAGGACCCCGAGGCACACTATTTTCCTTGGTAAATGCATCCAACAAGGTGAAACCAACATCCTGTTTTTAAGAGTTCCTGAAGCAAACATAGTAGGCAGCCATGGAAGCTCCATGCATAGAGGGTATGGAGGATACCTGTCCTCCAGAAAGGTATCTTACACTTCCTCCAAATCGAAAAACACTGCCACAGTCGGATTTAGGCAGAAAACAAATCATGACATTGGTAGATATTGCGAGATGGTCAACTGCAGAACTGCGCACTAAAATCCACATTCTGCAGTGGTTAATAAATTGTGAGACTCGAGCCACCGTACCAGCCAGGCATGAATCGTATGTTCCATCACAGCTGGTGAGGGATATGGGGTGGTATCTAGAAGGAAGGTGTTTGTCCTTACAGGCCTTAGGCATAGGTATGACAGTGCATTGGAAATCTGATCTCTGCCCACACAGTTGCATGGATGAAGGAGAACGTGCTTTTCCAGCAGGAGAAAGATGCTGTAACATCTGACTGTGAACATCGCCTGGCCCTGGAGGGGGATTCGGATGAAGCGAGAGCATGACCCAGCTGCCTCATAGTAAAGGCAGTATTGTAGTACTCCAGATTCTGAGAAGAGAAGAGTATTGAACGAGCTGCCTTTGCTCATTTTCGATGGAGGAAGGCAGGGTGATAGTCGAAGGAGCTCGAAATCTCAGCAAAATTGTGGCACAAGGCGTTGGAGATTACAATAGGGTGCATGATGACATCGTATGCTACTGTCAGGCCGGAAACTGGACTATGGCTATTGGTACCACAGAGCTATCAGAGCTTGGTCAACATGATGGAAGAGAGAGTGGAACTGTTAAAGGAACTAGTGAATGAAATCCAGCACGTTTTACACTATCCCGAAACCAGGATGACACTGTACACCTAACTTTTTATAGTGAACACAGTTTGTCATTGTAGGATGACGGTAAAAATGTGAAGAGTGTGTCCCCGTGTGTAATTGGCGTCGCGGCATGCCTGAGTCCACCTAGGGACCAGGACACAGCGTGGTAAAGAGGAAGTGCAAGGAACAGAACATTCTGTGGCGGTAGGTTTAACATACTAAGATATTCTACCTAGTCATCACAGCTGGGAAAACGCTGTCTATTGAAGGTTGCCAGAGTGGAGTAAAGCCTCCAGTCAGCTTTAGTAAGCTGCTGTCTGGGTGTGAACGTAAGTGGGGTAAGAGTCAGTAAACGAATAGTACAGGGGGAATTGTCACTCGAGTATGTGTCAGAGAGCAGACCACTCAGGTTGATGGGCAGATGGGTAGTGCAGGAGGATAGGTAAAAATGGAAATATGTGTGTGTAGAGTCTGAAAAGACTCTTGCGTTATGGCAGAAGAGGTTACGCTGACTGAGAAGGTCGGCTAACGGGGCACCTGTCTGACAGGTTCTGGGTTAACCCCAAAGGGCATTGTGTACACTGAAGTCACCAAGGAGCAGAAAGAGGTGAGGTACCTACCCAATAAGCAGTAGGAAGTCTGTCCTGGTGACGTCAAATGACACAGGGATGTAAATGGTATGAAGAGAAAAGATCAAGTGAGGAAAGAAAAGGTGAACTACAACAGCTTGAAGGCAGGTAGTCAGGGAGATGGGTTGACTCTGAATGTCATACCGCATGAGCAGCATGACTCCCCCATGCGATGGAATGCCATCCTATGGGGAAAGGAAATGCGAGCACTCAAATTGGTCATGGGGACGCTATTATTTTTTTTCTGGAGGCAGAGAACAAGAGGACATTGTGATTCTAAGAGCAGCCATAAATCCTCTTTGTTGGATAGAAGACCACAAACATTTCATTGAAGGAAAGTTATTATGAGGATAAAAAAATGAAAGGGTGTCACTTTGGTGGCTGCCGAGTGTCAGCCTTCGAAGACTTGCTGCTACAAGGCACAGAGGCAGGAGGATCATGCTCCACGAGGTCTGGAGAAGTGTCAGAAGGCTCCTTCTGTGAGCCTGCGGAATCCAGTGCAGAAAAATGGTTGGTGGTGCACACCGGAGAAGCACAGGCAGCCGGGCCAGGGTATCAACTGGCAACACTGTCTAAGTAGATATCAGACTTGGTGAAGGAGAAGACCATCTGCCTTTGACTTCTTGTAGACTTCCCGGTTGGCACAGGAAGACTGATGTTTGTTGGCTGAAGGGATGTAGTAGGTCTTTGTGTATATTCATTCAGTCCTTCCTGGCCTGCCCGTTGTGTAATACATGACTTCACCCCAGTAGGTCGATGTTTGGTGGCTTGTTGCACAGTTGTATGAGGAGACGGCAATGCTGCCAGGATGATGGGTGATTTCATAACCTCAGTGCCGAGTTTGATGTCACAGGTCTTTGTGGCCATGTCCTTGATGGAGCGAGACATAGCAAGAACAGTACTGTAATTAGCAGATGGTAGAACACGTGGTTTGAGACTAGCCAATAACTTGCAATAACCAGGTAAGGAACTTCTTCCTTTACCTGGACCTCCTGGACAGCCTATTCATCGAGATGCACGAGACAATTTTGAGAGGAGGCAGCAATGGTCACCATTGAAGTTGATACAACCAGGAGGAGGAGGAGGAGGAGGAGAAGGGGCAATTGCCCTCGTATGCATCCCTACCACAGGTTACACATTTGCCTCGGCGTTGACAAGACATTCCAGTGTTTGGATTTCTGCATCAGGCAGACTAGTGTAAATGACACCATGGGAAGTATTCAGAGTTCAATAGGCTTCAACATGAACAGGATACCTGTGGAGAAGCGAAGCAGCAAGTAGTTGTGCTTAAGACTTGCAGAACTACACATAGTTTCCAAAACCAAAGTGGCATTGCATAAATGAGCGCAGGATTTTGCAGGGCCGGCAACTGCATCAATACCTATCTGAATAAGAAACTGATTTACTGAGGCAAAGGATTGGCCATCTTCAGTACATGAAATCATGAAGAACCATGGTGTATCTGGAAGTGTCTATGAATCAGGAGCTTCATTCCATTTACATTTAGTAGATGCAAACTGTGAAGATGACTGCCACCATATCCAAAGGTATGCTTCATCTAACTGGTGGCTCCCTCCCTCAGTCTGGGGCTCACCTGCTTTAGGTGATTGTTCAGACCTCAGGTCACACCTCTTCATCACCTGACAGAGAGACCAATTGGCAATTTAGGAAGGTAGCAACTCAGGCAATAAACCCTCCCTGGGCCTGGTCTGTACCAGGGGGTGCATGTGAAACCTGTCAACCCAGGTCTGGGAATTACACACTACCCAGTCATCCGTTATATGACAGATGCCTTCAGGATCACACAGGGAGGAAGAAGAAGAAAATGAGTCTCAAACACCGAAGCAGAGGAAGGACAGGAGAAGGTGATCGAAGGAAGAAAAAAAGGAACTAAAAACAGTGGTGAAACATATCAGCTACTGAAACTGCAGAACACATCCCTAGAAACATCCCAGACATGTTCTCCAAGGGAAGCAAAAAGGAATAGCAACAGGAAGGATATCCAACACAGAAGGGTAAAGATGCTGCAAAGGCTGGGGACCTATGGTAGCCAAGCACATACACACCAAAGAGTGGTGAGCCCCTGAGGGAGAAACCTGAGGGTGCAGTATCAGGTAAAAGAAGTGAGGGCTAAATGACTTGATACTGCCTGTATGCTGCTAGGCTGCGAAAAAACACTGTACAGGAGTTGGGTTGTCATCACTTCATGCAGTCTTCCTGGTCATTGTCATTGAATTGCATCTGCAATTCATTGTACACCACACTGTCCTTGTTCTACCAGATGGACAATATCTTTTGTGGATGTGTGCATGTCTTTGTGCTGGGAGTTGCTTTGTTTGCACTAAACCATTCCTTTTTTTTCCTTATGTTGGTATAAAAACACCATTAGCAAGACAGAACAGTAATGGTCAGTGTTTTCTACATATGCCCACTCCTGGTCTTTGCTATTTTGGTTTAGATCATACAGTACCCATACACTCCATTTTTGAACCTTTCTCATGCATGCATATGTTACACTTCAGTGTACATGAAACTGGCAACTGTAATGAACTGTGATCATTCCACAATCGTGTATCACTGGGGGGGGGGATGTGTTTAAACACTCTTCAACCCCCAAAAGTCTATCTGTATATGAAAAGTCACAGATGTCAGAATGATCCTCCTCAAAATGAGAAAACCATTTGCTTGCCGTGCTCTCTCCAGTGGCATTATCTCCATACATGGTGCACATGTTTTTGGCTGCCTCTGCTGCTGTCACTACTCCATATGGCACTTCATTTTCTAGCATCCTCAGATACTCTATCTCCTAGTGATAGACCAACAGTATTTAAACTCACATATAAAAATGACAATTGATAATCTCTTAGTAACCAGAATATCAACATTCAAAACAAACCTGTGACTAACATGCATCTATTTAATATGACCTTAATTCCTCAATCCAGAATGTACCTAAAAAAAAAGCTGACTGGAATGCTTTCCTGGATAAATATCTGGACTGGATTCCTCATCCTGCTCATATCTGCCACAATTTTGTACATGTAGTTACCAGAACAACTAACAAGTGTTTGTTCTGAGGATATCAGAAAGGATATATTTAAGGCTGGGATGAGAAATGTGAGGAATGCAACAATGGTTTTCAAAGTGGAGGTTACAGTTCACTGATTAACTGACACAGCACCTGGATACTGCACAAAGTAAAATCCTATCATCTCAGTAGTTTTCATCCATATTTAAGTATCACCAGAAAGCATGGTCCTTGCTGTAAAATTAGGTTGAGCTGTAGCCAGCCTCATCAACTGAGAACATTTTCTCCGCTTCACTCATGGTCAAAACATCTGAAAAAGCACATCACTGAGAGACTAAACATGAGCTCAAAGATAGAAAAGCAGCAGTCGTCTAGGACACTAAATATTTGTGACATAACCCTTGAAGAGATTGCAGACTTAATCTCTTGGCTCAGTTCACATACTCCCAAAATTTCTCATCAAGTCTGGCAAATAAATTTGAACATGGTTAGCAAAATTGGTCACCTCATTACTGCAGATGAGAAACAGTCCCCAAGAACTTAAAACATACCAAGGTGACTGCTCTCCCAAAGCCAAGCAATGCTTTGTCCCACTGCATTGCTTAGTGTCATCCATAAACTTCTAGAACTTGTACTGTTTTGCAAGACTGGTCAAACAACACTGTAGAACAAGCTGGCATTCACCCAAAACGAATCTGTGTGGTTTAAGTCCTGGCCCTCACAGCACACATTGAAATGGGCTTTCAGAAGATGAAAACATCTTTGGCTTGCATCAATCTATTAGCAGCCTATGGTACTGTCTGGAGACAAGGCCTTCTCTATAGACTGATGGATGTAATCTAAGCCAAAACATTACATAGCTTCAAAACATGACTGAATTTAGGATTCCAGGTCATCATGGAAGAGAAAATCAGGAGCCAGAAATTTCTCCATAATTGCTTTCCTCATGTATCGATATTAGTCCCACTGCTCTTTATCTTTTATACTGGATGTCCCACAAACAGTTTTTAAGCACTTTGGTTAACCTGACTGGGCCACATGAACAAGGCACATTTTTTGAAGTCATGCTGAAAGTCCTGATATCAGATTTGTCTGTTCTGTTGTGTTTTAGGGTGCAAGAACTAAGTTCAAATGTGCACGTATCATAACCATGGAACACTAAGATGAAAAAGGAGTTAAAAGCAACTACATATTCAGGCATGTTACTAACTATTTGGTTGTATAAATATTTTTTTTAACCATATGTGTTCAAGGGAAGCCCAGGTATTTATCTTGTGACTATAGACATCTACCTCAAGCTTCAGGAAGGGTAGGCAAGCAGATAACAACATAGCAGTGGTACAAAGGATCTATGAGCAGTGATCGTGTGTTGGTGAGGTAAACTGTGGTATTAGTTAGTATTGCATTGATCTAGCCCAGAGCGTTTCCTGGTAGGGGATTGATTGATTGATTGAGAGGGTTTATGGGACCAAATGGTGAGGTCCTCTGTCCCAAAATTCTGAAGTTATTCACAGAAGAAAAAGGGTCCACTAAAAGTGGACAGATCCAGTCAGGAGAATCAAATTGTAAAATAATTAAGATTAAATGCTTGCAGAACAAGGCATAAAAGGTGAGACCAAATCTAAAAACTAGAAAAGAGGGCAGTCATTCCATAGGGGAGTGGTCATGGGGTCCCACACCGAGAGTGCATGAAGAGAGGTCACAACTGCAAACAGTCTGCCCCTGCTCCAGGCGTGAAACAAAACCTTATATCTGGAAACAAAAATCACTTCCATGGAAGAAACTGAGGACCAGTTCAACTACCTGTGAATCATCTGCTAATAATAAATTTAAGGTATCTGGAAGATGATACTTGGCACAAAGAAAGAACAAGAAGGGGACATTCCACCAATATGTGGGATACATTCAGGCTTTTTTTTTTTTTTTTTTGTGGTTTTAGGGCGCACAACTTCAACGGTCATTAGCGCCCAGACTATGTTAGGAATGCACCGCGAGTCAGAAGTTTAAAACAGCAACGAAACGGAAAACACGATAAAAGACAGACTGAGGCATAGGATTAAGAAAAAGGAAAACAGCATAATCAAATGTGCTTAGAGAGGGTTGTCAAATTGATAAAATGAAGAACGCGAGCAGCTGCTCGTGGGTCATCCAATAAAAGGGCTTCTAGAGTACATGGCAGGCCAAGATCAAGACGCAGTGTGTTAAAATCCGGACAGGACGTTAAAATGTGGTGGACCGTCAGCGATTGCCCACATGGACAGAACGGTGCAGGCGCAGCCGTCAGCAGATGGCGATGGCTGAACTGGCAGTGTCCAATTTGAAACCGGGCCAAAACTACCTCCTCCCGCCGAGAAGGGCGTGAGGAGGACGTCCAAGCCACAGGAAGAGGTTTCAAGGCCCGAAGCTTGTTGTCTGTAAGTGCAGCCCAATCGGCATGCCACAGCGATAAAATGCGCCAACAAATGACCCTGCTAAAATCTGACGAAGGGACACAACATGAAGCTGTCTGAGGCTGGAGGACCGCAGCCTTGGCCGCGGCATCTGCAGCTTCGTTCCCAGGGATACCGACATGGCCAGGAACCCACATAAAGCTAACCGGAGAACCGACGTCCACCAACTGCTGAAGAGAGCGTTGGATCCGGTGCATGAAAGGGTGAACCGGGTACGGATCACTGAGGCTCTGGATAGCGCTCAGGGAATCAGAGCAGATGACATATGCAGAATGTCGGTGGTGGCAGATGTAAAGAACAGCCTGGTAGAGGGCAAAGAGCTCAGCTGTGAAGACCGAACAATGGCCATGGAGCTGGTATTTGAAACTTTGTGCCCCGACAATAAAAGAACACCCGACCCTGTCATTGGTCTTAGAGCCATCTGTATAAATGAAGGTCATATTAATGAACTTCGAACGAAGTTTGACAAAACGGGAGTGGTAGACTGGACCGGGGGTAACCTCCTTCGGGAGCGAGCTGAGGTCAAGGAGGACGCGAACCTGAGCCTGGAGCCAAGGTGGCGTATGGCTCTCGCCCACTCGAAAGGTTGCAGGGAGTGAAACATTAAGGTGTTGAAGGAGGCGACGAAAGCGAACTCATGGGGGTAGCAAGGCAGAGACATACAACCCGTATTGACGGTCGAGAGAGTCATCAAAAAAGGAACGATAAGACGGGTGGTCAGGCATTGCCAGTAGCCGACAGGCATGCCGACAAAGCAGTATATCGCGCCGGTACGTGAGTGGCAACTCACCAGTGCCAGCATGAAGACTCTCGACGGGACTAGTATAAAACGCGCCGATCGCAAGTCGTAAACCCCGATGTTGTATGGAGTTGAGGCGGCGTAAGATGGATGGCCGTGCAGAGGAGTATACGAAGCTCCCATAATCCAGCTTGGAGCGGACGATCAACCGATATAGACGAAGTAGGACGGTTCGATTTGCTCCCCACGACATACCACGAGAACACGGAGGACATTTAAAGAACGGATACAACGGGCGGACAAATATGACACATGTGGAGACCAGCTAAGTTTCCTGTCAAATGTAAGGCCTAAAAATTTGGTTGTCTCCACGATTGGGAGAGCAACGGGACCGAGTCGTAAGGACGGTGGGAGAAACTCTTTGTAGCGCCAGAAGTTAATACAGACTGTCTTCTCGGCTGAAAAACGGAAGCCATTGGCGACACTCCAGGAGTAAAGACGGTCAAGAGAACGCTAAAGACAGCGCGCCAGGACACGTGTACACTGCGCGCTGCAATAGATGGTAACATCGTCCACAAAAAGGGAGCCTGATACATCAGCTGGGAGGCAATCCATTATTGGATTGATCGCGATGGCGAAGAGAGCGACGCTCAAAACTGAGCCCTGTGGCACCCCATTCTCCTGGCGAAAGGTGTCGGACAGGACAGAACCCACTCGTACCCTGAACGGTCGATCCATTAAAAAGGAACGAATAAAACGAGGGAGGCAACCGCGAAGGCCCCATGTATGCATGGTGCGGAGAATGCCCGCCCTCCAACAGGTGTCGTAGGCCTTCTCCAAATCAAAGAACACAGCCGCGGTCGGGCACTTCCACAAGAAGTTATTCATATTGAAGGTCGACAAGGTAACCAGATGGTCAACAGCAGAGCGGCGCCTACGAAATCCACATTGTACATTGGTAAGTAGGCGTCGAGACTCGAGCAGCCAAACCAATCGAGAGTTAACCATTCGCTCCATCACTTTACAGACACAGCTGGTAAGCGAGATAGGTCGATAACTGGAAGGCAAGTGCTTGTCCATCCCCGGCTTAGGAATCGGGACAACAATAGACTCGCGCCAGCATGCGGGAACATGTCCCTCAATCCAGATGCGATTGTATGTACGAAGAAGAAAACCTTTACCCGCAGGAGAAAGGTTCTTCAGCATCTGAATATGAATAGAATCTGGCCCTGGAGCGGAGGACCGTGGTCGGCCAAGTGCGTTTTCGAGTTCCCGCATGGTGAATGGGGAAGTTAGGTGGCCTAGCCTCCTCTGCCTGTTTGCGGGGGAGGAAGGCAGGGTGGTAATGAGCGGAGCTCGAAACCTCTGTGAAAAAGCGGCCGAAGGCATTGGAGACAGCCTCAGGGGCCACAAGGACGTCATTCGCGACCTTCAAGCCAGAAACTGGTGAGTGGACCTTAGTACCAGATAGCTGGCGCAGGCTACCCCAGACAACAGAAGAAGGAGTAAAACTGTTGAAGGTGCTTGTGAAAGCAGCCCAGCTGGCTTTCTTGCTTTCTTTGATAATACGATGACACTGAGCACGTAATTGTTTATAATTGATACAATTCGCCACTGTAGGGTGGCGTTTAAATGTGCGTAAAGCACGTCGACGAGCATGTAAAGCGTCTCTACATGCTGCGGTCCACCAGGGGACCGGTACGTGACGTGGAGAAGAAGTAGGGTGAGGGATGGAATATTCAGCAGCAGTGAGAATGACTTCCGTGAGGTGTGCGACCTGACGATCGCAACTTGTGAAGGTTTGATCCTGAAAGGTCGCCCTGGAAGAGAAGAGCCCCCAGTCTGCCTTGGAGATGGTCCAACTAGAGGAGCACGGAGAGGGGGTATGCTGCAGGAGATGGATAACACACGGGAAGTGGTCGCTCGAATATGTATCAGAAAGTGCATACCACTCAAACCGGCGTGCAAGTTGGGGAGTACATATAGAGAGGTCTAAATGGGAATAGGTGTGAGATGTGTCCGAAAGAAAAGTAGGGGCGCCAGTATTGAGGCAGACAAGATTGAGCTGGTTGAAAAGGTCTGCTAACAAGGAGCCCCTCGGGCAGGATGCTGGAGAGCCCCAAAGGGGATGGTGGGCATTGAAGTCTCCAGTTAACAAAAATGGTGCAGGTAGCTGAGAAATAAGTTGCATCATGTCTGCCCTGGTAACGGCAGATGACGATGGAGTGTAAACGGTACAAAAGGAAAACGTAAAAGTGGGGAGAGTAATGCGGATGGCAACTGCCTGCAGGCCGGTGTGCAACGAGATGGGATCGTAGTAAATATCATCCTGGACCAGCAACATAACCCCTCCATGAGCTGGGATACCTACCACAGGGGGTAGGTTAAAACGCACAGAGGTGTAGTGTGCCAAGGCAATTTGATCGCATGGGCGTAGCTTCGTTTCCTGGAGGGCTACGACGAGCGGACGGTGCAAGCGGAGCAGCAACTTCAAGCCCTCTCGGTTGGAGCGAATGCTGCGAATATTCCAGTGAATAAGTGCCATCGTAAGAAAAGGAAGATGAAAGAAGGGGTCACCTCGAAGGCCGCTGAGGACATGGCTTCGAGCGAGCACTGCCACCGCTATCAGTAGGCGGACAGTCATAGTCCATTGGGTCTATAGGTTCATCGGCCATCTCGGGAGGATTGCCGGGACGGGGACCTTCCTCCGCCGGTGAACGGCCAGATGTACGGCTACCAGCGGTGCGGCCAGGCGAAATGGATGACGGCCTGGGGCGGCAACCACTGGGTGGCGCAGGATAAGAAATGCGCCGTGGCGGAGAAGGAGAACTGTGCTTCCTATGAGCCTTTTTGGAAGGACGTTTGGTGGAAGTACCGGTCGAAGGCTGGGAGGTCGAGGTACGTAGGAAGTCTGCACGGGATGGTTCCTTCTTGAAGGCCCGTGCATCTGACTTCGGGGTCTTCGTCTTAGCAGAAGGTGATGAAGGGGCTGGTGTCTGTGGGGTGATGGGAGGAAGAGGAGACGTCGACCGCGCGATCTTAGTACTGGCCGAACGGACGACCGTGGTGCTGAAGGTCAGGTTGCATGTCTGGGTTGCCACCACACTGGTAGTCCGAGGAGAGGCGAGGACAGTACTGTAGTTCCCCGCTGGGAGCAGCGCGGGCTTCCTACTAGCCAATAGCTTGCGAGCAGCCGAGGTGGACACTTTCTCTTTGACCCGAATTTCTTGGATACAGCGTTCTTCCTTATAGACAGGACAGTCGCGGGAGGATGCGGCATGGTCACCCTGACAGTTCACACAATGAGGAGACGGAGGTGGACAGTCACCCTCATGGGCATCCCTGCCACAAGTGACACATTTAGCCGCATTGGAACAAGACTGTCGAGTGTTATTGAAACGCTGACACTGGTAGCAGCGCGTAGGTGTCGGGACATAGGGGCGAACAGAAATAACCTCGTAGCCCGCCTTGATGCGCAATGGCAGCTTAACACTATCAAAAGTCAAGAAAAGTGTCCGGGTCGGTACAAGGTCACTGTTGACCTTTTTCATGACCCTATGGACAGCCGTCATGCCCTGCTCAGCGAGGAAAGAAAGGGTTGACAGCAGAAAAATCCTTTCCGTCCTCGGATCGAGAAACAACGAGGAACTGTGGGGCAGGCGGTAGTACTTTTGTCACTGGTGGCTGGTCACGTTTCCGTTTTTGGGCAGAAGTCGAAAGAGATGGAGTAGAATCCATTGCGGATTAATCCCCCATGATTGCCAGCATCTCCGATGGGGCGCTTCTTCCTTGTGGGGACCCTCTCAGAGGGCTCTCCCGCCTTAGGTGAATGTTTACACCTCAGGTCACACCTCCCGAGAAACAGCCGGAGAGACCAATCGGCATGGTCAGAAGGTATCAGCTCAGGCAATCACCCCTCCCCGGGCCTGGCCTTTACCAGGGGGTACGCACGTGCCTTACATGTCTACCCAGGGCGGGGAAGTACGCGTTACCCCGTCACCGGCTACGCATGCAAACGCATGGGTCGGCCTTCAGGCACGCACAGGGAGGAAGGAAGAAGAGGAAAAAGAAGAGAGAGAGGGAGAAAGAGGACAGGCTGTCTCAAACACCGAGGTGGAGACCAGAGAAGGCAAGGAGAAGAAGGCAATGAGAAGGCAAGGAGAAGAAGGCAACGAGAAGGCAAGGAGAAGAAGGTAATGAGAAGGCAAGGAGAAGAAGGCAATGAGAAGGCAAGGAGAAGAAGGCAATGAGAAGGCAAGGAGAAGAAGGCAATGAGAAGGCAAGGAGAAGAAGGCGATGAGAAGGCAAGGAGAAGTCAAGGGAAAGAGTAAGGAAGACAGTGAGGTGGAGAAGAGCAAAGAAAGGAACCAACAAAAGGAAGGAAGAAACGAGAAGTGAAAAACCAAAAAGGCCACAATTATAGGTCGTGGAACTGTCCGTCTCCGGACGCAGGCGCTAACTACCCCCGTGAGGGGGATGGACTCCTTTTAGTCGCCTCTTACGACAGGCACGAATACCTCGGGCCTATTCTAATCCCTGGACCCGCAGGGGGAATGCCTAGAATGGTCTGTAGCAGCGAATGGAAAAGTAACAACCAAACTAATGTCTTACACCCAAACATGTGGAGAGAACAATGCAGTTGCTCTTATAACGTTAACAGAAATATGCAGGGTGAAAGTAGTGAAAAATGACAGATGAATGTTGTGGTGACACCACAAGGCACCACACTTGCTAGGTTGTAGGTTTCAAATCGGCCGCAGTCTGTCAGTACACATTGGACCCGCAAGTTGCCACTCTCGATGCTAGCAGAAAAAGTGCCGCCACTCAGCTGGTCTTAAGAGACAGGCTAGCTCACTGGCCAGTTCTACAGCCAACTTTGAAGCCATAACAAGTGAACCATTCCTACTAGAGATCTCATTTGCAGAGATACGCTAGTTAGCACAGCCTTCAGCTAAGTCAGTAGCTATGACCTAGCCGGGTGCCACTTACAGTTTACACATTGAAAATTGATCTATATGCGTGAAGCAATCAGAATTGTAAAGAATTATTCAGTCTATAACTACACTTCTAAATATTATTGTACAAAGTCAAGATCAACGTTCACTGCTGATGCTGAATTAAAGCTAAGTATTTAATTGTATTCCTGTCTACTAACTTTCTAACCACCTAAGTTACAGATACATCCCATCAAGTATAGTTCATTGATCCTCATGTGAGCCCACGTGATCAACACTGCAATTAATGGCCACACGGCATAATCAGACTAAGAGTCAAACTGTGTGACTCAACCGGGTCACCCTTTTCCCACGAGGCCCATAGTTCCGCCTCATACATAACAAATGTGTGTGGCAATAAAAAGGAAAACATTCCTGCAAACACGAGCTAGTAAATTAGTCTTTAGTGATGTAACTGTAGAAGTAGCTGTAAATGGCCACTGATTTAAGTCAAATATATTTGTACTAAGTAGTATAAAATTTCTGAAGATAAACTTTTAAATTACCTAATTAGGCTCAAATATTATCCATGACCAACACATGTACATTTCCTTTAACAGGTAATTGTGTGAAACAGATATTGCCAAGTAATGTCATGAAGTAGTATTGAACTTCCTGTTCAAATACCCCATGGATGAAATCTTAGCACAATTAAATGAGGAAAGTTTGCATTTAATGGAAATTTTCACTAAGCCAGACAGTATTCCATATGAGGCAGTGGCAAGACCATATATTTTCACTCTTGCTCACCATTCACTTCTCCTTATGATACATCCTGTACAAAACTTAACTGAACAGGAGGATAATGCTAAATACATGGAGAGACCAAATACAATTGCTCCAGCAGGAAAATTCTAAATACATGTCAGATGTACACCTAGCCATGTTTAGGGAGGAACACAGTTTCTCTCAAAATATTAACAGAAACACACAAACATTAACTCAACAGATGCATTATGTACCTAATCTAACTATCCAGACCTAACCAGTGTTGAAGATGATGCTGGGAGTGTGCTTAAATGAACTTGCATTATAAACTCAGAGAAATGTAATAATTTGGTAAGGCAATACATGGAGAAAATACTGCAATGATCGACTCTGCTATCGAGTTTTATATGTTCATCTCTCACATGTATGCTTGCTCTTCTGAAACTGGTGCCAGGGACCTGCACCCACAGATTAGGGATCTCGTAGGAACAGGATGGAGTGGAAGCACTTCTGCAACACCGGCGACCAGATAATGCTAAGCAACTTGAGGTTTGCATCAGAAATGATTTACATGAGCAAAGCATATTCTGTTGTTACTACTTACCGGAGTATACAACCACTACCTTCACTTGTCCTGTTTCAAATTCAAATTTAAATGGCTCTGTGCACTATGGGACTCAACATCTGAGGTCATCAGTCCCCTAGAACATAGAACTACCTAAACCTAACTAATCTAAGGACATCAGACACATCCATGCTCGAGGCAGGATTCCAACCTGTGACTGTAGCAGGTGCGCAGTTCCAGACTGAAGCGCCTAGAATTGCTCGGCCACCATATCCCGTTTCCTCTGAGGTTAAGTCACCTGAGGCCATCACCATCCATAAACCCCAATCTGCTTCTTCCCATAAGTTCTAGTCCAATCTCATTCCTTATTTTCTCATTCAGAATTCTTGAACATACTGAGATACAGTTGATCCAGTAATTCATTACAGACTACAATACCGTAGTCCCAGAACAGTCTGGATTCTGTGGATTCTGCACCGAGCATTCCACGATCCACTAATTCCTGCACTCAGCAGATGGCATCCTCATGGCAAAGTATCAGCGATAAAGCACTACATTAGTGTTCCGGAAACAGAGAGAACTTTTGACCCCATCTCCTGTGATTACATAATATTTAAATCACACACCATATTGTAACCAGGATACTTGCTTATAATGATCGATATGTTTCTGGGGTGGGATGATTCTCTGTTAGGAATGTCAAACATCACAGCAGCATAAATTTGATTAAGGCTAGAATTCTGTAGATTGTGTGCAATCCCGCACTGTAATATCTACACAAAAATGTCCCCAAAGCGTTTGGTAGATGATATTACCCTGGGAAATAGGTTATTCCACAAAAATGGAAATAAAGCCAGACAAATACTGCAATTCAGGAGTATACAAAATAAACTGAAATGGCTGAGACAAGTTTTATATAGGACAAATGAGGAGCAGACCCATGACAAGTTTTAGGGAGTAATCCTATGATAGAAAAGGAAGTGCATATACAATGCACTTCTAATGGAGAAGCATAAGTTATGTCACCTAAATGAAAGCATGGAAGTGTGGTGTAGAGCCCCAAAGGGAGAACCTAGAAATTTTGAACCACAAAAAAACACAGGTCCACAATCTTAACGAAACAAAATAAATTTAGCCCTAAATGGTTTTTTGACATTTTTCCAGAATTGCTGGTGTAATGTATGCCAACTGTGGCATGCTCTCCTGCTGCTGACTGGGCCACACCTCACCTCAGATCTGCTGGTCTGGCGGATTCACTGCTGGTTGCACAGTAAATGACCAACACTTGGAAGTGAGTTGCTGGTTCATCCACAAGATAGAGTGACCTTCAAAATATTTGAATTTAATAGTGAGGTTCTTTTTTCTATTAAGAAAATAATATATTTTACAAGTCTACATCTTCTAGTGTATTCTTGGTAGGCTTTAGTTTATAAGGCACAGTTTTTCTATCCATTATACAAGCCTAATTGTAACAATACTACTTCTATTTATTATTATTATTATTATTAAATACTGCCATTTCATGTGCCTGATGTGTAGATAATATTAACAGATTCAGTGATTACTTGGTAAGTTTGGGTCCACTGCACATGGACTACATGTCATATTTAAAAAGTTGTCCCATTAGTAAGAAATTTTACTGAATTTAATCCTGTTTTATAATTTGAATGTGTATATTTGTAATTTAACTTATTTCTGCTTTTTAATAATTATAACTAGAAGAAGGAAAAATACAATAATAAAAAAGTGAAACTTGAAGGCAATGTTTCCCACATCAGTGCTGCCTGTAAGCTGGAACTCAAATCTTTGAATTAACTTTCAACCAGTTATTAAGTGACGTGCTGATTAGACATAGATTTCAATATTGACACTGAATTTTGCTTCACAAGTTCGAAGTTTCTTTGTGAGTGAACCTTTAAAATAATTTTTACTTTTTAAATTTTTTGAGCTCAATGTCGTTAACAAGCATCTATCACTCTTTATGTTCCTTTAATCGTTATTGCAGATATCTCATGAAGACAATGAACAAAGACCATATTTTTAATGATCTAGACAGTTTTATTTGCTTCAAAAGTTTCATTGGAGTGAAGGATGATCTCAGTACATTCATTTCTGCTAATATTTATTCTATGTAGATCCTACTAATACCATGTGAAGACATTTGTGTAGCTACTGTTGCATTTTTAGCATTTGCAAGGAAGAATGCTCTAGTCACTAACACTAGTAAGCATAACCCAGGGGCAAGAAGTAACACCATTCAAAGCAGAACTAAATACCCAATCTGTGACAAGCTGGTGTCCACGGTTCTTCAAATTGTCATGGTGTAAAGACTGTTCCATTAAATTTTTGGCATTCACCCACATAAATTCTGCTTTTTGTTCTTCTTCTTCTTCTTCTTGTAATATTTTGGCTGAATACCATCCAGCCATCTTCAGAGAGATCAGAGGTGACTGACACTCAAGCACTTGCTCTGTCATTTTTAACTCTAAGACTGAGCCACTGAATATGCGGCCTTAATGAGCTACAACAGATTTCTGCTTGTAATGCATTGTATGAGGTTTGCTAATATTTCCACTCAAAATGAAAGGAAAAACTTGACAGCATAACCGCTGTCAGAAAGTGTCCACATTCCTTTGCAATCAACCTGAAGTGATCATATAATCCTGCTGATTATGTGACAATCGATGAAATGTACACAAGCTGCCAGTAGTGGAAGACATGTTAGAGAAAAAAATTGACCATCCTAGGCACTCTTCACAAGAAGGAAAGAGAGATCCCTCCTGAATTTCACATCTAAGAGATCAACCTGTGGAGTTTCAAAACTTGGCTTCCAAGCTAATAAATCTCTTGTCTTGTACCCAACAAAAAGTAATTGTTCACTGATACTCGTGTCCACAATGCATGATATCAACCCTGAAACAGGAAATCCAGGTATCACTATTAAATTACAATCACACTGAAGGAGGAATGGATACTGTGGATAAAATGATTATAGGTTATGCTGTTTCCAAATTTAGGAGTTGGCCTATGGTGTTAGTTTATAGTATGCTGAACATGTGTGTTGTGTTGTGGTCTTCAGTCCAGAGACTGGTTTGATGCAGCTCTCCATGCTACTCTGTCCTGTGCAAGCTTCTTCATCTCCCAGTACCTACTGCAACCCACATCCTTCAGTATCTGTTTAGTGTATTCATCTCTTGGTCTCCCTCTACGATTTTTAGCCTCTACATTGCCCTCCAATACTAAATTTGTGATCACTTGATTCCTCGGAACATGTCCTACCAACCAGTCCCTTTTTCTTGTCAAGTTGTGCCACAAACTCCTCTTCTCCCCTATTCTACTCCGTACCTCCTCATTAGTTATGTGATCTACCCATCTAATCTTCAGCATTCTTCTGTAGCACCACATTTCGAAAGCTTCTATTCTCTTCTTGTCCAAACTATTTATCGTCCATGTTTCACTTCCATACATGGCTACACTCCATACAAATACTTTCAGAAACGACTTCCTGACACTCAATGTTAACAAATTTCTCTTCTTCAGAAACACTTTCCTTGCCATTGCCAGTCTACATATTATATCCTCTCTACTTTGACCATCATCAGTTATTTTGCTCCCCAAATAGCAAAATTCCTTTACTACTTAAAGTGTCTCATTTCCTAACCTAATTTCCTAACCTAATTTGCTCAGCATCACCCGATTCCACTACATTCCATTATCCTCATTTTGCTTTTGTTGATGTTCATCTTATATCCTCCTTTCAAACCACTGTCCATTCCGTTCAACTGCTCTTCCAAGTCCTTTGCTGTCCCTGACAGAATTACATCATCATCGGTGAACCTCAAAGTTTTTATTTTTTCTCCTTGGATTTTAATACCTACTCCGAATTTTTCTTTTGTTTCCTTCACTGCTTGCTCAATATACAGAATGAATAACATCGGGAAGAGGCAACAACCCTGTCTCAATCCATTCCCAACCACTGCTTCCCTTTTAAGTCCCTCGACTCTTATAACTGCCATCTGGTTTCTGTACAAATTGTAAGTAGCCTTTCGCTCCCTGTATTTTACCCCTGCCACCTTCAGAATTTGAAAGAGAGTATTACAATTAACATTGTCAAAAGCTTTCTCTAAGTCTACAAATGCTAGAAAGGTAGGTCTGCCTTTTCTTAATCTTTCTTCTAAGATAAGTCGTAGGGACAGTATTGCCTCACGTGTTCCAATATTTCTGTGGAATCCAATCTGATCTTCCCTGACGTTGGCATCTACCAGTTTTTCCATTAGTCTGTAAAGAATTCGCATTAGGATTTTGCATCCATGACTTTTTAAACTGATTGTTTGGTAATTTTCACATCTGCCAGCACATGCTTTCTTTGGGACTGGAATTTATTTATTCTTCTTGAAGTCTGAGGGTATTTCGGCTGTCTTATACATCTTGCTCACCAGATAGTAGAGTTTTGTCAGGACTGGCTCTCCCAAGGCTGTCAGTAGTTCTAATGGAATGTTATCTACTCCCAGGGCCTTGTTTCAACTCAGGTCTTTCAGTGCTCTGTCAAACTCCTCACACAGTATCTTATCTCCCATTTCATCTTCATTTACATGCTATTGCATTTCAATAATATTGTCCTCAAGTACATTGTCCTTGTATAGACCCTCTATATACTCCATCCAGCCTTCTGCTTTCCCTACTTTGCTTAGAATTGGGTTTCCATCTGAGCTCTTGATATTCATACAAGTGGTTCTTTTTCCTCCAACGGTCTCTTTAATTTTCCTGTAGGCAGTATCTATCTTACCCCAAGTGAGATAAACCTCTACATCCTTACATTTGTCCTCTAGCCATCCCTGCTTAGCCATTTTGCACTTATGCTGAACATAACTGGGCCAAATTGCCAAATTTTGTATTCACTTTCGCAACCAAAAAGAAATGTCATAATTCAATGTATTTATCTGAAGAATTTCCATTGGCAAATGAACACTTGAAGAATAGAAATTCAGGTATCAGTCCTCATTGAGATGATTTCCAACCTAAGAAAGAAATTCCCTTCAGAAGCTGTCATTGACACACCAGAGCCATCAGAGATGAAGAAGAATGGGTGTTACATGTGTGTGGAAGGAAAAAAAAAGGCAACTCCATGATAAAAGTTTGTATGAAGTGCAGCACGTTTACTTGTCAAGCACATCTGACTACAGAGCCTTTGTGTGTTGCATGTCATAGAGAGGAGACTGACTAGATGTGTTGTGTCAGCTGTCTAATGACACTCTTATCAGTGGTCATGTGAGTATTGTCACACCCATTGCTCGGTTGGTTGATTTGGGGGAAGGGACAAAACAATGAGGTCATTGGTCCCACTGGATTATGCAAGAATGGGGAAGAAAATTAGCCATACCCTTTCAAAGGAGCCATCGCAGCATTTGCCTGAAGTGAATCATGGAAAACCTAAATCAGGATAGCTGGACGCAGGTTTGAACCATTATCTCCCAAATGTAAGTCCAGTATGCTAACCACTGCACCACCTCCCTCAGTGTGTCACTCACATGAAAGAGATCCTGGACCTACACACCGCACAGACAGCTGTATAGACAGACATATGGTGAGGGCTACAGTGGCAGTTCGTACAGCTACCACACACAGATAAGAGGTCTTGTGAGCCCATATGTGCCAACACGAACTGTTGAAAATTGGTTATTAGCAGTCAGGCTAGCCTATCTTCCACCCATGGCACAGCATCGACTTGCACTGTTCGTGCTATCAGAGGATCATTTGGAAGACAGCATGGTGTGTGATAGACTTCAATGATGAAAGCAGATTCTGCCTGCAAGCAAGTGATGCTCATTTGCATGTATGACAGACCTGGTGAGCGATGTCTCATAAACTTATTTCATTCGAGGCACACTGGTCCCACCACAGTCCTTACATTTGGGGTTGCGATAAGCTACAATTCTCGTTTATCTTTGCATTTATGAAAGGGATGCGAACCATTGATCTGTATGGGCAGAATGTTGTTAGCCCAGTTTTTTTGCCATTCTTGCACCACGAAAATGATGTGTTGTTCAAACAGGATAACGCTAGCCCAAACAGTGCCCATGGAACTCAACATGCTCTGCAAGACCTGAAGAAAATTCTTGGGACAGCACTTTCTCCACACCTGTCCCCAATGGAGCCCGAGCTGGAGATGATGGTTGACGAATGGCACAAGTCATTTCTTGTTCCAACAACTCTTACAAAACTACAAGAACAGGTCTGGCAGGTGTAGCATAGTGTATTCCTGTACAATATTCACCATCTGTATGATGGACTGGATGCCAGAGTCAGTATCCGCATTGACACATTTGGAGGCTGCACCACATACTAAAATGGAAATTTCAGCACGGACCGATATCTGAGACCTCAGTACCACTTCGGCTACCAACCTGCAAATTTAGTCATTTCGTGTACTCCATACACACTGTTGCAACAATAAATCTTGAGTGTGAATGTTTCAACAAATCTTGAGTGAATTGGAAACCTCTGAAAGGGTTTACCTAATTCTTTTTCCAGGAGTGTATTTTCACACAAGTCACTATTCACTTTTAATTATGACAAAATCTGTATAAACCTGAAGTAAATATGTGGATAATGTCAAATGCATGGAAGAAACCAACACAGTTGCTCTCACAGCAGCAAAATACATAATACACATTGGGCATATATATATAGCTACGTGTAGCGACAAACACATTTTCTCTCAAAACATTAACAGCATCTTGTTAACGGGGACATTATGCAAATAATTCAGATGTCCACATCATATCAGTGTTGAAGATGATGCTGGGAAGATGGTTAAATTAGCTTACATTGCAAACTCTGGTAATTGTAAAAACCTGGTAGGGAAATACGTGGAGGCCATACCGCATATGATTAACAAACCAGAGGAGCAGTCAGCTGTCTATTATGAGCAAAGAATCCACTTTCAGGACAAAAAGCCAATATTGGCTGAAGCTGGCAAAATTCCTCAGAATGCAGTGAAAAATCTATGCTCGAAGAGTTTAGCCTGTTCAGAGAAAGTAGTCCTCAAATTATGGCCTAATCAATGTAGTTTTAATTTCAAATTCACCTAGTAAATGACGACAAGAAGTAAAACACAGCAGTTATTAGAAGAAAATAATCAGTTTTTGAAAATATAATGCAACTGAATAAATAAAAAGTCTACTCAGCAACCTTTGGCAGGAGAACAATCATATAGAGGGTATTACAGTTTGTAAGTTTTGGGAGCCAGTGGCCCCTCTCCTGGCAGAACAGTTGAAGGGGAAGGAAGAGGGGTGACGGAGATGGCCTGATGAATTTTAGTAAAAGTAGTAAATTTGGAAAAGTCAACCAAAACAAGGGGCTATGGCTGCATGAAGCCTTCCAAATTTTCCCATCTCTACTCCTTTTTTCTAAACCTCACCAGTTCTTTTCCTTGACCACTCTTCCTTCCCCTTCAACATTTCTGCCACAAGGAAGGTCCACTGGCTCCATGAGCTTGTAAACTTTAAGACCTTCTATATATTAGACTCTCTATGTATCCATTTACATTATGAATTATCAGAAGAGTAAGTCAACTGAGGACATAAAGACAAGATAGACACTCGACACAGTGAAGGTGGGACATTCGATGCGCTCTGAGCATCGGTCAACCACAAAATACCTCGACCCAACTGAATTATGGCTCCTCCTCTCAAATGTCATCAACCTTCTCTCATTACCTTCTTATGACACAATACAATTACAGCCTTAATTAATCATGTTTCCCCTCTGTTTCAGTCATCTGAATTCATCACCATTCCCTTTTACTTATTTATGTAGATAGTCCCTGTGAGTTAGTATGGATAGGTTATATTTGACAACTTGAACAAATTAATGACTAGCTCATTTTACCAACCACTTGGAAGAGTTGCTGAACAGCTCAAAGACATGCTCAGTCATTTCAAATTGGTACCCCAGTCATAGAATTACAGATGGTGATGACTTCAATCTACCCTCCATATGTTGGCTAAAATAGACATCACAAATTGATTGTAAGTATAAGATGTCATCTCAGATCGTAACAAAGGCTTTCTCAGATAAGTATTTCAACAATAATTATTAGCTCAGGGTCCCACTTTAAGCATAAATTGTTTCAAAAGCATAATAGACCAATTACCAACAAATAATCCTGAGCAAATAGGGAGCATTATGACTGATACATGGGTTAGCATCCAGACATATATTGTAGTGAATCTAGATATCATAAGATCCAAGCACACAAAAATAAACACTATATAAACGCTATATACATATATAAAAGCAGATAAAAATTGTGGTTGACCCCTTTTTAAGAGACAGCCTCAACTTCTTCTAATCTGACTATGTAGACCTAGACAAGATGTTATGGATTTGAATAAATAGAATCAGTGGCAGTTGTGGGCTATATATCAAATAAAATGATAAGAGAACCTTCATAGTACACAAAACAGGTCAGAACACTATTACAGGAGCTATGAGGAAATGCATGCCAAATGCAAAATAATGTAAAATCCCAAAACTGGCAAAAAAGGTTTTACAAAAACTGGAAATTTAGTGCAAACTGCAGTGAGAGAGGCTTTTAATAGTTACCACAATGGAACTGTCCTTAAATCTGGCAGAATTGAAAGTGATTCTGGTTGTATGTAAAGTACAACAGTGCCAACATGCAATCAATACCTTCACTGCATGATAACAATGGTGATGTTACTGATGAAGTGCCACAAAAGCTGAGTTACGATGCATAGTTTTCTTTGCTGAAAATTTCAAAAACCAAGTAAATATTCCAGTATTCAAAACAAGAATGACTGCCAACATTACTAACTTAGTTATATGTGTCCTCCATGTTGAGAAGCAGCTTACATCACTCAATAAAAGCAAGGCCTCCAGTCCAGGTTGTATACCACTCAGGTTCGTTTCAGAGCATGCTGATACAATAACTCCATGATTAGCAATCATACACAGCCGTTTGCTCTTCGTAAGATCCACACCTGAAGAATAAGCTGAAAAATTTGCACCAATACAAAGAAAAGGAATGGGAGTAACTTGCTCAATTACAGACCTATATCAATTATGCAGATTTGGTGCAGGATTTTTGAACATAAACTGTGTGTGTTCATCATGAATTTCCTCCAGGAAAACAATCTGTTGCACACAGTCAGCATGGATTTGGAAAATATTTTTCTCATGGAGCACCGCAATACAACTAGCACTTTAGTTCCATATAGTAATGAGTGCTATCGACGGGGGGATCTCAAAATGATGCCATAATTTTAGATTTTCAGAAGGCTTTCAACACTATTCCTCAGACGTGACTTCTAATAAAATTGTATCACATCTTAGTTGTGCACTGGATTCATGATTTCCTGTGAGAAAGGTCATAGACTATAATAATTTATGGAAAGCCATCAAGTAAAATGGAAGTAATATCTGGTGATCTCCACCAGAGCGTTATAGGCCCTCTGCTGTTCCTGATCTACACAAATGAATTAGGAAACAATCTGAGCAGTCCTCTTAGATTGTTAGCAGTTGATGCCGTCATTTACCGTCGTGTAAAGTTGTCAGATGATCAATACGAATTGCAAAATGTTTTAGATAAGATATTTGTATGGTGCAAAGAGTAGCATTTGTCTCTCAATAAGGAGAAATGAGATCATCCACACGAGTATGAGGGGATACCCGCCAAATTTTGGTTTCACATACATCAAAATAAAGGCTGCTAATTAAGCTTAATACCTAAAATTAGAATTACAGATGAATTAAATCAGAATGATCATATAGACTATGCTGTGAGGAAACCAAACCAATGACTGCAATTTATTGGCAGAACACTTGGAGAGTGCCAAAGGTCTACAAGAGAGACTGCATATAATCAAGCACATCCACCATCTTCTGAAGTATTGCTGTGCTTTGTGAGATCTGTGCAAGATATTATTGGCATAGGACAACAATCAGTTCAAACAAGGGCCGTTTTATTAGTATTATAGTGAAATTAGGGGAGACAGGGTCATGGATATAATACACGAATTGGGGTGTCAATCATTAAAACCAAGCCCTTTTTCATTGCAGTCAGATCTTCTGATGAAACTTCTGTGGTGTCACCGCCAGACACCACACTTGCTAGGTGGTAGCCTTTAAATCGGCCGCGGTCCGATAGTATACGTCGGACCTGTGTGTCGCCACTGTCAGTGATTGCAGACCGAGCGCCGCCACACGGCAGGTCTGGAGAGACATCCTAGCACTCGTCCCCAGTTGTACAGCCGACTTTGCTAGCGAAGCTACACTGACAAATACGCTCTCATTTGCCGAGGTGATAGTTAGCATAGCCTTCAGCTACATCATTTGCTACGACCTAGCAAGGCGCCATGACCAGTTTATATTGAGATTATATAATGTATCAACAAGAGCGATGTTCTCCAATTATGGATTAAAGTTAAGTATTACATCAACTCCGTACTTTATTTATTAGAATCAACTACTTTAATCTGTTCCAGACCTCACGCCAGCCTGCGTGAGTTAAACGCATGCTATTCGGCTACAAGTCATAGTGGATTGGCTGTCTGGTCAGCCCACTACAACTTCAATCACCAGCTTTCTCCTAGAGTGTGAAAATATTTTGTTGCCACCCACCTACATAGCGAGAAATGATCACCATCTTCACCAACACCAAATAAATTAGAGCTCACAGGGTGTGACTGAAGTGTTCATTTTTCGCTCATGCTGTCCGTGAGTGGAATGGAAAAGATAGCTTGAAGATGGGTAGACAAACAATCTGCCACGCAGTTTATTGTGAACTCCAGATCAGTCATGTGGATGTAGATTGTGTCAAGCATCACAGTACTGTATTTGAACATTAATGGCTTGTTTCTCCTACTCATCCACATTCACTTACATTTTTGTACATGTAAAACAAGCTGCCATTCATCACAATAAACAGAAATTCAGTCCACGTCAACATATTTCCTCCTAGAATCCCTAAACAATGTTACTTTTCTGTGTATTATAGTGTCATCAGCAGATGGTACTCTAGGTAAAGTGACCAAAAGGCGAAGCAGCTGAACATAATGCATGTAAGTATAGAAGAATATAAAGATATCTTATTTGCTAATGGTTCTACAGGTCTACTAAAAGTTGAAAACAGCGAGAAGCTGCAACGGGCTGTTAACTGATCTACAAATTGAATCAGCAGTCTGGCAGACCACATCCACCAATAAGATTGTATACAACAATAGAACAACCCACATAATCTGCAAACATTCACTGCAACTGTGTTTTCCTTAAGGGTGATAAAGTGGTGAGTAGCCCTGTTACAAAAGTCAGTGGTGTTTGGCTGTGAGAGGCTATGAAACAGCTTCCTACTGGTCCACTTATTACGTTTAATCCACCACAGAAAATCTTGTTCCTAGAGACTGGATACTTGGTGACAGAACTCAACAATTCACAAGTGTGGCAGTAAACAAAACAATTATGTGCAGTGTCTCTGCTGCAGAGAGATGCTATGTATGCTGCTGTAAAAAATTTTCAACCTCCTTCCCACTGAGCTGAAAACCTTATGTTGTTTTCTTATTTAGTTCAGCTTTGAATAGTTATTTACTATTCCATAATTGTCCCATTAATCACTATGTTGTACAATATGTTTAGAAACAACTTATCCAACAGAAGATATACCTAACAAGTTGCATAACTGACAAAAGATTAATAAAAGTATTTCAGCTGACAATGCAGCTTCACATGCACACATATCAATCTTAGACGACTCTTCACATGATCCCTGGGTGGTACTACAAAACCAACACATCAAAAGCCCTTTACCAGGTCCAAACATCTGCAGAAGTGAGACCAAGTATTAAAACATGTCAACTAAACACCTAAGGCATTAGTTGAACCTAATGCCAAATTCTAGGGAAGATGCTGTCTAAGCATGTTATCAACATGGTTGTCCAACAACAAAGTCATACAAGTAATGGAGATCAGCTATGGGCAAGAGGAAAGTGGCTAGCAAGCATCAATGTGCAGTAGCGTGTGTGGCAAGAAAGGTCAGTAGAGGTTGTGGGCAAGTGCTAGAGTGTACTGGAGAATATGAAATCCACTGGCAATCCACAGTCTGTGACAAAGGGTCAAAAGGAATAAATAAAGAGCTTCTTCTGCACAAGATTAATGCAGCATTGAATGAAATAGAGACTAACATTGACAATGCACCTCAAATAAATGTAGATAATGGAACTTTCAGGAGAATCAAAAAAGGGCACAGGGTGTTCACCTTGCTTGGGTTCCAACAGTTCAAACTTTTCAAACATTTATTTCACAAACATTAAACCAAACAGGGCAAAGTAGACACGTGCGGTAGCCACATGTAATGTTAAGCAAATGTATGGGTCATTTGTGTAATCAAAATTTATTGCAACTGTGAAGAATTTTAACCACATTCTTAAAAAAAATTTGGTTGTGTGAAAAAGAGCAAGATTAAAAATAAAAATTTCCAACATATGCCAGAGACAGAGTGCAAAACAAATGGCCAGAAATTCCACAAGTCAAAGTCCTAATATGTGAAGTCTTTATTCAGTAAACTAAATGAAGTTATCAAAGGAGGCCGCTCAGAAATTGAAATTGTCAGAAATGGGTCAGAAGTTACAATGAACACTACCTAGTGCAAACCTGTCACTGAAGTGAAAGAGGATTTATAGAGGGAGGAAAAATAGAATCATGAATACATTTTAATGTCTTTCGTGTGAGGAAGATGGGAGCTATTACAGAAAATCTACATCCTTGCATTTTCAATATTTACTGTTAATGATCTGTGTATTGACACTGCTGTAAACAATCAAAGTAAACCCACTAAAGGCCAGGCACTGTTAAAGTTCAGAGTTTAGGAGAGTATGTATGAGCAGAGTGTATTCATTTTTGTATGACTTAACATCAGTTTGGTTCTCAGAATTCACTGATTCTGAATAGGTTTGTCAATGCATTCTTTCACACTTCTGTTCCATCCACTAGTCAGACAGAAATGAAGAGGAGAGTGTTTCAGGATTCGTCAAGGGAGACGATTAGGTTAGTCCATTCGTAAATATGAGTTTGGGAACTGCATCTTTAAGTAAGTCGGGGGAAGATGCTGGGCTCCAGGAGAATAATGATGATTAAAATGCTCTGACCAGCACTCAAAGTATGACTCAAACATTAGGGGACATGCCTGAAGCTAAACAGAAGGAACAGGTAAAAATATAAGGGTGTTATGTCGATCTATTTTAAGAACATCTTGTCCAATCAGATGATGTGCTTGTAAAACTCAAGTTAAGAATCATGAGCCATTCCATAGTAAATTGTACCCAGTACCCTTGCCCTAGAAAGCCATAGTTAATAAAGCAATTAAGGGTGTGTAGAAGAATCAGATTATTTAACACTCAGATAGTGAAAGTTCTAATGCAATCCACACTGTAACAAAAAGGGATGGCTGTGTGCATTTACTAACTGATGCCCATTGAGAAATGATGCAGTTTACTGTACAATGTGACCAACTGGAGGATGAAGGTATAGCAGGAAGAACACAGCCTTTCTGTGGAATGGAAGGTGTTAGCAGTTTAAAAGGATGGCCTTCGGGCTGTCAGTATCATCAGTGGCCTTTATGACAGCACTCACAGAAGTTCTAAGAGAAGAATTATTGATACACTTATCACCTACATAATGTTATTCTAATTAGTACTACCTTTAGGGAGAACATTTATACATTCTATGTCGTGTAATGTAAGCGTTTAGTGGATGGGTAAATAAGAATTTGCCAAATCGCTTGTTTTCTTGGGCATGTAATTTCTTTGCATGGAATCAAACCTGATCCAATGAAAATGGAACCAGTGAGAAATTGTCCTGCACAAAAATGATGTAATCAACTGAAAATCTCTCAGTTTGTGCAATTTCTATCACAGTATTTATCCTCGATTTTTTTATCTTCACAAGTACATCTCCACTGGAAATGGAAAAAGGAATATCAAGAAGCATTTGAGTTAATTAAAAACCAATTGCATGAGGCACCGATACTTCACCATCCTGACTGAAGCAAAAATTTCTACACTGGAACCGATTCAATTTATTCCTACTGCTAGCTTAGTACATTTAATCCACCACGGAAAATGAATGAGTATAGCAGTCTCTCTAAATAGCCACATTACAAGTATTTAGAAACATTCTAGAGAAACACTCCAGCACTTTGCCTTCTTTTCAATTGTAAATGTACTAAATCACAGTAATAGAGGGGAACAATGAAAGAAGTGCGCAAACATGTCATAGCAGTACTCAGGCAGCAGTAGCTAACTGCGACAGATGCAGCAACAGATAAGTAACCACATTTGTCATTTACGAGTTCCTAACCAGGAGCGAATTTTATTATATCATCTGTCTACTTGAATAGTTCAATTTCTTGACTTTCTGCGTGTAAATTTAACATCTAATAGCCACAGTTCTCGTGTTTTCATTTGCGTCAGAAAGTAAACTGATTTTGTGACATATTACAAGTTCCAGATCAGGGTCAAATTATTTTGTTTGACCTGAGTGCTTCAGTAGTTAGGTTTCTGAACATACGCGTATTACTAGACACAGTTTGTGTTTTTGGCAGGTTCTATAGTAGAATTGCACAGCATGTGCTGACAGTTTGTTTATCTGCATAGTTTAGTCTTCCATGGTCTTTTGTATGGACAGGGACTGTGATTGTTATGTGTGAATGTGAGTCGAGTTGGTGACACTTCGCTCTCAGCTTCAGTTAGTGTTTTTGGCAGGTTCTATAGTAGAATTGCACAGCATGTGCTGACAGTTTGTTTATCTGCATAGTTTAGTCTTCCATGGTCTTTTGTATGGACAGGGACTGTGATTGTTGTATGCGGATGTGAGCCGAGTTGGTGACACTTCGCTCTCAGCTTCAGGCTGTGATGGATTCCGTTACAGAGCTTGAGGCTGCAGTGGATGGGCACCACTGTTGTGGGCCGGCCGTGGGGACACAACGGACGTCCAGCACGTCAGAGTCTTCTGATCAGTCCTCACCAGTGGCCAACCCAGTTACTGCTCGCACTGAGGCTGACCCCTCACCTGTTGTCGAGTGGGAGGTTGCCCCGGGGCGAAGCACATGGTGAAAGGCTTCCCAGGTGGCCACACATAATGCCTCTCCGGTTTGTCTGACAAACAGGTTCCAGGTTCTGTCTGTGGCTGACACTGTCACTGAGCCAGATGCTGTCACCTGTCCTGTTTCAGAGGAAACCATTCAGCCTCCAAGATCTGGGCAATCACAGAGGCTGAGATTATTGGTAGTTTGGAGCTCCAAGGTTAGGTGCATTATAGGGCCCCCTTAGGGACTTGGATGACAAGAATGGTAAGAAATCCAGTGTGCATTCCGTGTGCATACCGGGTGGAGTCACTCCAGATGTGGAAAGGGTACTCCCGGATGCCATGAAGAGCACGGCATGCAGCCAACTGCAGGTGGTTGCTCAAGTTGGTACCAATTACGCGTGTCACTTTCGATCAAAAGAGATTCTCTTTGGTTTCGAGCAGCTATCAGAAGTGGTAAAGGCCGCCATTCTTGCTTGCAAGATTAAAGCAGAGCTGACCATTTGCAGCATAGCCGTCAGGGGCAATTCCGGACCTCTGGTACAGAGCTGAGTGAAGGGTCAGAATCAGAGGCTCAGACGGCTAGGCTGCTGATTCCTCGACTTGCGCCAAAGGGTGGTTGGGTTTCGGGTTCCGCTGAATAGGTCAGGTGCCCACCACGTACAGGTGGCAGATACACAAGTAGCAGGGTCTGTGTGGTGTCGACTGGGCAGTTCTTTACGTTAGAGGGTCTTGGGAAAACACAAAAAGCACTTCAGTTACAAAGGGTGCAGGCTGAACACAGCAAAAATGTAGATACAGGAACCACTGGTATAACAGTTGTAAATTGTCGTAGCTGTGTTGGGAAAGTACCAGAGCTCCAAGCGCTAATAGAAAGCATTGATGCTTAAATTGTTATAGGTCCTGAAAGCTGGCTAAAGCTTGATATAAGCTCAGCCAAAATTTTTGTGAAGAACCTAATGGTGTTCCAAAAGGATAGGCTAAACATGGTTGGCGGAGGCGTGTTTATTGCTGTCTGAAGTAGTTTAACTTGTCACGAAATTGAAGTAGATACATCCTGTGAATTAGTATGGGCAGAAGTCACTGTTGGCAAATGGAATAAAATAATAATTGTATCCTTTTACCGACCTCCCAATTCAGATGGCACAGTTTCTAAAAGGATCAAAGAAAACTTGAGTTTGATTTTAAACACATACCCGAATCATATGATAATAGTTGGTGGTGACTTTAGTTTACCCTCGATATGTTGGTGAAAATACATGTTTAATTCTGGAGGTACGCATAAAATATCATCCGAAATTGTGCTAAACACATTCTCTGAAAATGATCTCGAGCAATTAGTTCATGAGCCCACGTGAATAGTAAACGGTTGTGAAAACACGCTTGACCTCTTAGCAAGAAATAATCCTGAGTTAATAACGAGCATAAAAACTGATTCAGGGATTAGTGAACACAGGACTGTTGTAGCAAGACTGAATATTGTAATCCCCAAATCATCATTCTTGTGAAACACAACTAGCTCTCTATTCACATGAAGTGCTGAGTGCTATTGACAAGGGATTTCAGATTGATTCCATATTTCTGGATTTCCATAAGGCTTTTGACACTGTAGGTACTACACAAGCAGCTTGTAGTGAAATTGTGTGATTATGGAATATCATCTCAGTTATGTGACTGGATCTGTGATTTCCATCAGAGAGGTCACAGTTCATTGTAATTGTAGGAAAGTCATAGAGTAAAACAGAAGTGATTTCTGGCATTCCCCAAGGTAGTGTTGTAGGCCCTTTGCTGTTCCTTATCTATTCAAACAATTTGGGAGACAATCTGAGCGGCCGTCTTCAGTTGTTTGCAGATGATGCTGTCATTTATCGACTAATAAAGTCATCAGAAGATCAAAACAAACTGCAAAACGATTTAGAAAAAGAGGATCAGAATGGTTGGAAAAGTGGCAGTTGGCTCTGAATAATGAAAAGTGTGAGGTTATCCACACGAGTGCTAGAAGGAACTCATTAACACTCTAAGCGCCAAGCCCGTAAAATTTACGGGCCTGGGATCGCGCGAAAATCACCAAGCCCGTAAAATTTACGGGCCGCTACATTTAATTTCATTCAAAACACTGCAACGTTATTTCTACGGGTTTGGCCAGCGCTATACGTTTTTCAGATGTTTATTAACAAAATGCGTCCATAGATGTCACGGCAGCGCTGTAATTCATGTTAAAACTTATCTTTGCGTTCTCAGTCTGTATATCATTCAGTTGTTTGTCATCATGTTTCGGCGCGGTTTATCAGACGCAGAAATTGCGGATTTGATCAATCATAGCGACACTCTGGATAATGTAGAGAGTGATTCAGACGATTCTGAATGCAATGGTGTGTTTGAAGGTACGTATTTCCGAATTTTCCACGTAATTGTGCAGTACGCACATATCTGTTGAACATGTGTAAACGATGTATGTAGTTACACATAATGTGATATTCTTTTTAGAAGACGAGATTGATGACAGTTTGTCTTCAGATGAAGACGAGAATGATGTTGAAGGTGTTGCTTCAAATCCAGCAGCTGTGCCGTATCCGAAAGACAGTGAGTGGACTGCAGTTGACACCTACCGACCTCTGCCTGTCAACACGACACCCAGGCAGATACTAGTGGATATTGATGAGTCGAGTTCTGTACTGGATTGCAGTAAAGTGTTCCTTACTGACAGTGACGTAAATGAACTCAAGAGACAGACAAATTTGTATGCATCACAGACAATACAGAAGAAAAGAAGAGGAAATAATCTGAAGCCCCATTCAGTTTTGAGTTCGTGGAAGCCAGTGACTATAAGTGAGATGAGGCGTTTCTTGGGTATTATTTTCCACATGTGTGTTTCGAAAAAGCCAAAAATTGCGGACCATTGGAGCACTAATCCTGTTCTTAGTTGTAACTTTTGTCCCCATGTCATGAGCCGTTTGCGTTTCACTCAGATACTGTCATGCTTGCATCTTGTTGACAATTCAAATCAGAAAAAACCAGGCGAAGATGGATTTCATCCACTTTACAAAGTTTTGCCATATTATAATAATTTGAAGGAGCGATGTATCCAGGCATATCGTCCCTCAGAAAAAGTGACAATTGATGAAGGAATTTGCCCATTTCGAGGTCGTGTGAGTTTCCGTGTTTACATGCAAAATAAGCCTCATAAGTATGGACTGAAAGTATATGCTGTTGCTGAAGCCAGTAGTGGCTATGTTGTAAATTTTGAAGTTTATGCTGGTAAGCATATTGTTGACAATTCTTCGTCTGCGGTTATTTTGCGATTGTTGTCTGACAGCAGCTTGCTGAACAAAGGCCACACTGTGTATTTAGATCGATTTTATTCCAGTCCAGAGCTATTTCAGCAACTGGCAGAGAAAGGCACTGGAGCTGTTGGTACTGTGAACAAATCCAGGAAAGGATTGCCTAAAGATTTAGTATCTGCTAAGCTGAAAAAGGGCGAAATGTCTTTTCGGCGTAAAGATAATGTATTGGCAATGAAGTGGAAAGATAAGAGAGATGTGTATACATTGTCTACAAGGCATCAAGCAACATTTGGTACGCATACTAAGAGAAATGGGTCTGTAGTATTGAAACCACTTCAGGTACTTGATTACAACCTCAATAAAATTGGAGTGGATATTGGAGACCAACGCCTGCAGTACAATCCGTTCCAGCACAGAACTGTGAAATGGTGGCGAAAATTATATTTCCATTTGCTGCTTATGGGAGTATCAAATGCATTTTGGCTGTACAATGCAGTGCACAGGAAGAAAATTACAATAACAGACTTTATAACAGTGCTTGCAGTTCAGCTTGTTGAAGACGACACACTTGAATTCATTCCAAGAAATGAAGGAACTGTAGGTCGGCTAACAAAGAGACATTTTTTGCAGCACATACCTGCAACTACTAAGAAGTATGCTGCTCGTGTGTGTCACGTGTGCAGTTCCAGGAGCAAGAAACAGAGTGGCAAGGCTTCTCGCAAAGAGACACGATACGAATGTGAACAGTGTGGCGTTGCACTCTGCCTGGAACCTTGCTTTAAAATTTTCCACACTAAAAAACAATATGATTCTGTGTGAAATTTATATGTAATACTGTATACTATCAGAAACATGTAATGTAGTGCCACAATTTTGGTTAAAAATAAATCACAATTGTATTCCCTTATTCGTATGACTTTTTCTAAATTCTTAAAACATCTAAGTGATTTCTATAACTGTACCTTAAAGCTGTGCATTGTAAAGTAGTTTCTTTCACTCAGAATTAAAGTAGAAATGTGCAGCTTCAAGATGGTACCAAATTTGCCACAATCCAAACAGTAGATTTGATGCAGTAATTTTTTTAATATTGGTAAAATTGCCCGGTTTCTAGGGACGGGTGCATAAAATAGGCCTGGTACAGAGAGTGTTAAACTTCAGTTACACGATAAATCAGTGTAATCTAAAAGCTGTAAATTCAACTAAATACCTAGGTATTACAATTATGAACAATTTAAATTGGAAGGAACACAGATTAGATTAGATTAGATTAGATTAATACTAGTTCCATGGATCATGAATACGATATTTCGTAATGATGTGGAACGAGTCGAATTTTTCAATACATGACATAATTAGGTTAATTTAACAACATACTTAAGTTAATATAACAACTTTATTTATTTTTGTGTTTTTTTATTTTTATTTTTTTTATTTTTTTAATATTTTTTTTCTTAATTTATATCTAAAAATTCCTCTATGGAGTAGAAGGAGTTGTCATTCAGAAATTCTTTTAATTTCTTCTTAAATACTTGTTGGTTATCTGTCAGACTTTTGATACTATTTGGTAAGTGACCAAAGACTTTAGTGCCAGTATAATTCACCCCTTTCTGTGCCAAAGTTAGATTTAATCTTGAATAGTGAAGATCGTCCTTTCTCCTAGTATTGTAGCTATGCACACTGCTATTACTTTTGAATTGGGTTTGGTTGTTAATAACAAATTTCATAAGAGAGTATATATACTGAGAAGCTACTGTGAATATCCCTAGATCCTTAAATAAATGTCTGCAGGATGATCTTGGGTGGACTCCAGCTATTATTCTGATTACACGCTTCTGTGCAATAAATACTTTATTCCTCAGTGATGAATTACCCCAAAATATGATGCCATATGAAAGCAATGAGTGAAAATAGCCGTAGTAAGCTAATTTACTAAGATGTTTATCACCAAAATTTGCAATGACCCTTATTGCATAAGTAGCTGAACTCAAACGTTTCAGCAGATCATCAATGTGTTTCTTCCAATTTAATCTCTCATCAATGGACATACCTAAAAATTTGGAATATTCTACCTTAGCTATATGCTTCTGATTAAGGTCTATATTTATTAATGGCGTCATACCATTCACTGTACGGAACTGTATGTACTGTGTCTTATCAAAATTCAGTGAGAGTCCGTTTACAAGGAACCACTTAGTAATTTTCTGAAAGACAGTATTGACAATTTCATCAGTTAATTCTTGTTTCTCAGGTGTGATTACTATACTTGTATCATCAGCAAAGAGAACTAACTTTGCCTCTTCATGAATATAGAATGGCAAGTCATTAACATATAATAAGAACAACAAAGGACCCAAGACTGACCCTTGTGGAACCCCATTCTTGATAGTTCCCCAGTTTGAGGAATGTGCTGATCTTTGCATGTTACGAGAACTACTTATTTCAACTTTCTGCACTCTTCCAATTAGGTACGAATTAAACCATTTGTGCACTGTCCCACTCATGCCACAATACTTGAGCTTGTCTAGCAGAATTTCATGATTTACACAATCAAAAGCCTTTGAGAGATCACAAAAAATCCCAATGGGAGGTGTTCGGTTATTCAGATCATTCAAAATTTGACTGGTGAAAGCATATATGGCATTTTCTGTTGAAAAACCTTTCTGGAAACCAAACTGACATTTTGTTAGTACTTCATTTTTACAGATATGTGAAGCTACTCTTGAATACATTACTTTCTCAAAAATTTTGGAGAAAGCTGTTAGAAGGGAGATTGGACGGTAATTGTTGACATCAGATCTATCCCCCTTTTTATGCAAAGGTATAACAATAGCATATTTCAGTCTATCAGGGAAAATGCCCTGTTCCAGAGAGCTATTACACAGGTGGCTGAGAATCTTACTTATCTGTTGAGAACAAGCTTTTAGTATTTTGCTGGAAATGCCATCAATTCCATGTGAGTTTTTGCTTTTAAGCAAGTTTATTATTTTCCTAATTTCAGAGGGAGAAGTGGGTGAGATTTCAATTGTATGAAATTGCATAGGTATGGCCTCTTCCATTAACAGCCTAGCATCTTCTAATGAACACCTGGATCCTACTATATCCACAACATTTAGAAAATGATTATTAAAAATATTTTCAACTTCTGACTTTTTGTTCGTAAAGTTTTCATTCAATTTGATAGTAATACTGTCTTCCTCTGCTCTTGGTTGACCTGTTTCTCTTTTAATAATATTCCAAATTGTTTTAATTTTATTATCAGAGTTGCTGATTTCAGACATGATACACATACTCCTGGATTTTTTAATAACTTTTCTTAATATAACACAGTAGTTTTTATAATTTTTGATAGTTTCTGGGTCACTACTCTTTCTTGCTGTCAGATACATTTCCCTTTTCCGGTTACAAGATATTTTTATACCCTTAGTAAGCCATGGTTTGTTACAAGGTTTCTTACGAGTATATTTAACTATTTTCTTGGGGAAGCAGTTTTCAAATGCATTTACAAAAATGTCATGAAATAAATTATATTTTAAATTGGCATCAGGTTCACGGTACACCTCATCCCAGTCTAACTGCTGTAGGCTTTCCCTGAAATATGCAATTGTTAAATCGTTGACTGAACGTACTACTTTGGAGGACTGTTTAGTATTGCTGAATGGAGCTATGTCATATATTGTAACTAGCTGTGCACCATGATCAGAAAGACCATTCTCAACAGGCTGAGCATTTATCTGGTTAAACTTATCTTGGTCTATAAAGAAGTTATCTATCAGTGAGCTGCTATCCTTTACCACCCGAGTAGGAAAATCAATAACGGGTGTCAAATTGAAAGAACCGAGTAATACTTCAAGGTCATTTTTCCTATTACCCTCTTTCAGAGAATCTACATTGAAGTCCCCACAAATAAAAATTTGCTTCCCCCTGTCTGACAGATAGCACAACAAGGAGTCCAAATTTTTCAGAAATAGATGAAAATTTCCTGATGGGGACCTATATACAGTTACAATTATAAATGTGCCTTTATTTAATTTAAGCTCACAGGCACATGCTTCTATATGTTTCTCTACACAAAACTTTTTTGTTTCTATACTTTTTGCACAATGATAACTTTTGACATATATGGCAACTCCTCCTTTCTCCATATTTTCTCTCATTACATGTGCAGAGAGCTTATAACCACTTACATATACCTTATCCATATCAGTAACAATGTGATGCTCAGACAGGCATATCTATTTCATTCTCAGCTTCTAAATCTTCTAAACAAACCAGAAGCTCATCTACTTTATTCTTTAAACTCCCAATATTTTGATGAAATATGCTTACATTATTTTTAATTATACTTTTATGAGAACCTTTCCTTATTCTAACACTTGCAGTACTCTCCTGTCTGAGTTTCTCATTGTGCTTAGGCCTAGTTCCTATACCAGTGGTCACATGGTGTTCAGAGAGGCAGATTATGTCAACTGGGTTGGGTGACTTTAATTCATCAATGGAATTACCTAGGACTGAGATACAACTTGGTGGAGATAAAATTTCTGGTGATTGGTGAAAATTTATAATTGATAGCTGTGATTGGTGATCCAATGTGCTAGAATTGTGCTGTTTAATTTCTTTCCTAAACTGAAGATTTGTTTCAATCCTGACCTCTCGTAGAACTTGACATCTTTCTGTCTTACCTATCCTAAAAAAGGTGCTGCTCCAACACCTGTAACACACAGAAAATTATGTAGGGAAGGCTAACCAAAGACTGTGTTTTATTGGCAAGACACTTAGAAAATGTAACAGACCTACTAACAAGACTGCCGACACTATGCTTGTCCGCCCACTTTTAGAATACTGTTGCACAGTGTGGGATCCTCACCAGATAGCACTGACTGAGTACATCGAAAAACTTTAAAGAAAAGCAGCAGGTTTTGTATTATAGTGAAATATGGGAGAGAGTGTCACAGAAATGATATGAGATTTGGGATGGACATCATTAAAAGATAGGTGTTTTTCGTTGCGATAGAATCTTCTCACGAAATTCCAGTAACCAACTTCCTTCTCCGAATGTGAAAATATTTTGTTGACACCGACTTACATAGGGAGGATTGATCACCAAGATAAAATAAGGGAAATCAGAGCTCGTACGGAAAGATATAGGAGAATGAAGAACCTTCCACAACTAGGAACTGCTTCTATCATTAGCCATAAATTAATGGATTGAGTTAATGATTTATGATCACCTAACAACCATGTATGCAAACAAGATCTACACTAATCAATGTTCATGTACCCAAAATTCTGACACATTAAGTAAGAAATGTGCATAGAGTGGACGTGCACGGATACATGCATCTGATGGAGAAAAATCTGTAGCCAATGGCTAGTGTAATAAAAATAGACAAGAGCCCCAATGAAGATGCACTAATATTAATAACTCAAGGCTTATTATGTTAAAAAAGTCACTTTACAATCAGACAGTATTGCGAAACTAACTTTAGGCACAGAAGTTGCTTACATAACAATGAATGACATCATCACTTATTAAACTAATGCTGTTCGAGTAACTGACCTTCAAGTTAACTCTTACACTGGGCTACTGGAGATTCAGCTGTATGTCCAGGAACCCGGTACCAGTTGCAAGTTGCCTAATTAATGCCTTCCAGGAACTACAAAAAATATTTTGAATAATTATTGATGGACTTGAACACAACAAGACATTTTTAACATAAAACTACACATCTTAGCGAATAGGTATTGGCAAGTAGTACAGTGGGAAACAGTGTGCTTGCCAAGGCAGTGTAACTGATCATGTGTGCAAATACCCACACTTTATTTATTGAGTATTTCAGGATGAGTGCACTTACAGACTTCTGATGAACTTCAAGCATGTAAGGAAGAAAAAGTTTAGCAAATGATTGCACTTATGCTTTAAGTGGAACATTTAGCTCATTAACTTATTTGCAAACCAGTCAGAAGTTTAACTCTTGTGTACAACAGGGCATCAGAGTCTAAACAATTAGCAATTTACTGGTACCTGTACAATATCAGGACGGTAAGGTACTAAATTTTCACATATGAATGACAGGAACATGGAGATATCACTATAATTGGTGTACATACCAATGTCACAATGGTGTTGATATTGTGAATACAAAGAAATTATTGCAGTAACTTGTGAACAACAAAAAAGTTTGTTGTAATAGAATAAAGGTGACATGTATACTTTCTTATTAACAGCACATGCACTCTGAACATATTTATGAACAAACCATTGTACTATTACCTATTGTGTTTCAATAACATTCTTCATCACTGTAATACTGAATATATAAGGGAAACATGGAAGTCGATAACTGACAACTCCAAACTGGGGTAACATTTCCACAAAAATATCTAAACTGATAATCGTATGGACATCACAGAATAATGATGTATTTGTATTATTGCAGATTTATATCCATTAGGTAAGACTAAAGCAAAGCTTCCTAAGTGCAAGCATTTTTTTTTTCACTGCCAGGTAATGAACTACTTGCAAAACAAAGTTTCAAGAATTTACAAAACCCTTACAAAAACTTTCTTCACTACATTGGCAACAAAATAAGCTTTACTGCAAACAACAAGCTTCCAAGGAATCCAATTGACCAGTTGGCATCATGACAAGAAACGAACTCACACACAAAATTAATATAAAATTTCGATCTGTGTAGTAATATTTATAACACTTGTATCAAGTGGAATGATGTCCATAATAGATATAAAGGAAACTGACTACTGAGCATCAGTAAGTCTACACTCGACACATGCCATCCATCTGCTCACTAAAAATCCAGAGTGTTTCACAATTCCTATTACAGAGAGGTTCCAGAGCAAACTCTATCCACCAGGTTTCATTACTGAACCCATGTCTGGAAATGTACAAAGTCCCTTCTTCAACTCTTACACAACTGTAACAGGAATTCTGACATGCCCTGGGTACAGCAAGAAAACCCTGTAGCAATTTTACAACAGATTGCATAGTTTACATTAAGTGCATGTAACACCAATGAAAATATCCCAAGAGCTTATGGTATTTATGACTACATAAATAAATGACCAAAATAGTGACTTTATCATTTCTTTTATCCATGTAATTCTGAAGTTATGGTAGTATCTGGGAAACTGTTTACTGAGGAGGTACTCTTTTGTGAGGAAGTACAGCAGTACCTCATATACTTTCAACAATGCTCAACTATAAAGTCCTGTCCTCATTTTCATTTCAGTCTTCTCCAAACACCTGGCACCTCCAAATTATTTTTGTGTGCATCAGGAATGTCCAGCCTTTTGCACAACTTCACAGAAATTTAATAATGCTCCTCCACAGCATGGTCATCACTGTTCTGATACAAGCATGGCTAAAGGTTTCTCCAGCCACATTGTGGAGATACGAAGTAGTATCACAACTACTTCCTCTTCCTCTTGTTCTTGTTCTTGTTCTTCAATACCCGAACAGGTCCTCCCCCATCAGAGAGAAGATTAAATAAGGAAAATGAAAGACACCCTCTGGCCTCGTAACCTAATACCATCGGGGTCGAAAAGATCAAGAGTTGGTCAAGAGAGACCGACAGAAAAGAAAACAGAATACGTCTGACACACGTAAGTGGAAGCAATGCCAGACGTTTCTAAAAAGAAGATAGTGAGACACATATGACTGTTCTGTTTATGGCAAGTGGTACCTGACCATATTTAAAACCAAAGTAATGTCAAATTTAATATGTGAGATTCACATGTTTATGCTGAGCTAACAAGTTGACACAATACCATGTATTCTAACATCACAAGTATATTCTTTGGACATAACACAATTAACAATGGGTAAATATACAAAAGTGAAACATTAAATGATTCAAAAATGTAACAGCACTTTATGCACTGATATATGCTGTTAGATATTCCTTCCAAGTACCTGGTACCTTGCTGATATTAAATTTTTTAAACTGTAATACTTGCAACATAGAAACATTAATGAAATGTAACATCTAACAAGCCTCTGTAGTCACTACAGAGAGATATAATATTAAATACTAAGTGTTAAAAGAAATTTCTTGACATCTATTACACTTGAAGCAGCTATTCAGATTGTTTGAGCTAATCATAATACACAAGTTAGTACATTCCATATTACTAATCTGGAACATCCGATTGTCTAAAATGCTGACTTAATTATATGAGGGGTGTTCAGTAAGTAACGCAATAATTTTTCTGAAAGCAGGTTGGCTTTATTCAGGATCCCATTACACCATATTATTTCCTATGATCTTTGATACAAAACCCGAGTTTTCAGCACAATTTCTGTTCAATTTGATGGCCTTACGCCACCTTACTGGGAGGGCTTGTATGCCTCATGACACCATTCTACTAATTGATGACAGCACCATCTTGTTGCATCAACAACTGCCCCCATCATCCACACACTGCTTTCTGCAGAGTGCAGAATGGACAGTTCTTCCTTGTCCACCCAACAGTCTGGACATCGCACCATCTGGATTTTGTCTCTTTGTCCCAATGAAGTATGTGTGCTCCTCTCAGGTGTGCAGATTTGGTGAGGTCTTGCAATGTCACGGAGAAGAAGAGTTCATTTCCATTTTTGTGGTGACGTACATGCTGAAGTTGTTTCTTCAACTTCATGATGGTAGTGCAAAACACTACACCATGATGGAGGTAATCACACAGAATAACAACTTCAAAATTCCAGAAGACCACCACCATGACTTCACTGGTTGAGGATGCAGCTTTGAACTTTTTCTTCAGAGCAGGTGATGTGGTGCCACTCTGTGGATTGCTGTCTTGTTTCTCAGTTCAGAGTGTTTCACCGTCTGACAATGTTTGACAAAAATTATCACTTTAACCCTCGTAATGTGCAGACAGTTTGGCACAGGTGGTCATTTGTTGGTCTTTACAGTCTCCAGTTTGGCGGGGCACACCTTTGAGTACCCTAACTGGTGGATGAGTGTGTCTGCACTAACAACAGAGACGTCCAGCTGAGCAGCAAGGTGTTCCATCCTTCGCGATTGCCAGATCACGATCAGAGTGTTCGCATGTTCCAACATTGCAGAATCACAACTGTGTGCAAATGGCATACTTCTTTTTTCCACAACCAGGTCTCTCTAGATATTCTGCAAGTGCCTATGAATATCTGTGATGGTCTGCTTTTGCACTGAAAACTCAACAGGTCCCTGCTTGCAATACACCTCTGTTATAGACGCCATTTTTAAGGCACAAATAGTGCTGCCACTTATTGCAACTTTGTGGAATATTCCTTCTTCAGCCCCTATAGCTTTATCATATCCGAAGATGTTAAATGCAGAATTTTTCGAAGTGACATTGGCCGAGAATAGAAATATGTTGCATTACTTATTGAATGCCCCTCCTACATTGTGTTACAAATGCAGACTGTCATTATGTAGAAAATCATCATATAGAAATATCAAATTTGAGAGATACTACAATTTTGGGTAAACATATTGCTATTGTGGTAATGATATAAATGTGCGCAGGTAACAATTTAACCATGGCAAAATATCGTAATTCCCTGTACACACAGGTTACCTAACACAAAGTGAATATAACTTGCCATAAATTCCTCTGTGTGTTTGTAAATTATTTATTCATAAAAAACATACTTTAGCATACAATTTAAAAAGTAATGACAATCACATATTTACAATGTCATTAACAAATTCACATCTGCAGTTATTCCTTCTTGACCAGCAGTTATTGTAGCCACATTTGATTATATGCAGATCCACAGCCTCCATATATGATAATCATTTTGTAAAAGAAAATACTGTCCATGAACTGCTTCTTCAAGTTCTAATGCATGTAACAGTGTAACAGACAACTAATATTCAGATTATTAGGACAATGGCAGAATACATTTCAGCAAACACATGTATCCATTACTTATCTGTGAAGTACATTTAGAAGAGTAACCTATAACTGAAATTTTTAATAATACTTTGTAATCATTTAGTGTGTATATTATTGTTACATCTGCATAAGAGAATTTCTAGCATGAGTGATGAGCCACATTATTATAAAAATACGCTCAAATTATGATGCATAATAAATATCTTCCATATAAATCATATTCAGTATGTTTAAAGACTCAAACTACAAGGTATAAAACAACTTCATACTTCTGACTGCTTTAGAAATGCACAACTATGTTATGACATTAAGCATTTACGAGAGGTTTGAAATTATGTTTGAAGTTTTTTGGAAATCACATAGTGCTCTCATTATGAAACATGGGATATATGCAGTGGGTATAATTTGTGCAACTTGAGCTACACTGCTGCAAGACATATATGCACTGTTTCTGACTGTAATACTCATCCTACAGGGTTAAGCTTTTGTTATAAGTGCTAAGCCCCGTGGGATTAGCCGAGCGGTCTAAGGCGCTGCAGTCATGCACTGTGCGGCTGGTCCCGGCGGAGGTTCGAGTCCTCCCTCGGGCATGGGTGTGTGTTTGTCCTTAGGATAATTTAGGTTAAGTAGTGTGTAAGCTTAGGGACTGATGACTTAGCAGTTAAGTCCTACAAGATTTCAAACACATTTGAACATTTTACATGTACTAAATCATGGCAGGAATTTAAATTCACCCCACATCTGTACGAAATATTGAAAATTAAAGAAAGCACTTATATAGGCTACATGCAACAGGCACTGTTTGTCATGAACCCGATTAGTCACTTAGTAATACACCCAGAACAGTGTTTGGGTAAAGTAACACCTTCTGTCCTTCTGAGTCCTTCAGTGTCTCTGGTTTATGCTAAGATCTGCCTGCAGTAGTCAATGGTGCCTAGTGGAAATATACCATGTTTACAGATGACACCATCATTGTAACAGAATATCTGTCTAACACAATCTCCAATGACATTTCACCAAAATTCTGTAGCAGGTTTGTTAACTCCCTTCCTGCCAAGCTAAACACAATAAATTTTATGTAATTTACATAAAGTCATGAAAAGCCAGACAAACACTCAGTGACACTGAATAACCAGCACATAATCAGTTTGATTAAGGAAGAGTTCCCCCAGGACATATTTCTATCACCTATCATCTCCCTACTGAGCAGTGAAAATAATCATATATAGAATGAGTCCATCAACCTCCCATTGCAAGTAATTTAGCCAGCTGAGATAACTGACTACTGCTTCTCAACACTGATTTTCTCTAATGTATCGTGTTCCTGGAGACTGGATCCTTGGTGACAGAACTCAAAAATTTACAGGTGTGGCACTAGAAAAAAGAATTACATACACTGTCTCTGCTGCAGAGAGATGCTATGTATGCTGCTGTAAACATTTTTGATCTCCTTGCCACTGAGCTCAAACTCTTATGGAATAGTAAATCTCTTTTAAAAACTAAATGTCCTGACTTTACCTTGAATCAATATGTTGTACAATATGTTTATAAACAAGTTATCCAACGTAAAATATATTTTTATTAACCTTTTTTCAGTTACTTGTTACTATTTCAGGGGTCAATGCAGCTTCACAAGCACACATGTCAACCTCAAAGGACCCTACATGTGATCCCTGAGTGGCACTAAAAAAGAAACACAAGTGGCTAATCTCCCAACTACATGAGAAGTACATACCAGTCAGGGAACGAATGACTCATCATCACATCAAGAGCTCTTTACCAGGGCCAAAGATCTACAGAAGTGGGACCAAGTAATAAAACACGTCAACTGAACATTGAAGCATTAGTTGCACCAAAGGCCAAATTCTAGGAAAGATACTGTTTAACCACGTTATCAACATGGTTGTCCAAAAATGATCTCCGTTATTTGTATGACTTCAGCTACGTGCAAGGGTAAAGTGGCTAGGAAGTGGTGTCGTCGTTACAAAGTACCACTGTACCTAATGAAGGGAAAAGTACCTATACATCTTCAAATCTAATATCCCTTACAGCATCAATGTGCAAGAGCATGTGGCAAAGGTCAGTAGAGGTTGTGGGTGAGTGTTAGTGTGAACTGAAATCCACCGGCAATTCACTCACTGCGATGAAGCATCAAATGGAATAAATAAAGAGTTTCTACTGCATGAGATTAATGCAGCATTAACTGAAGTACAGACTAACATTGATAATGCACCTCAAATAATTGTAGATAATGGAACTTTCATGACAATCAAAAGAGGGCACTGGATGTATGCCTTGGTTGGGTTCAAACAGTTCAAACATCTATTTCAGAGACATTAAACGAATGTGTTAGACACATGAAATGTTAAGCACATATATGTGTCATTTGTGTAATCAAAAATTACTCTAAAGGTGAAGAATTTTAAACCATTTTCTTAAAGTTTGGTTTTGTGCAAAACAACGGGATTAAAAATCAAAAATTCCAACATATGCCAGAGACAGAGTGCAAAAACAATGGCCAGAATTTCCACAGGCACAAGGCATAACATGAGAAGTTGTGATTCAGTAAACTAATTGAAGTTTTGGAAACGGGCTGCTCCGAAACTGAAGTTGTTGGAAATGGGTCACAAGTCACAACGAACACTACCAAGTGCAAACCTGTCACTGAAGTGAAAGAAGATTTATAGAGGGAGGTAAAAATAGATTGATAAATACATTTTAATGCCTTTCATGGAAGTCCAAGTATGCTGGATTATGGTCGCAACATCTATTTTGGTGAGGAGGACGGGAGCTTTTACAGAAATCTACCTCCATGCATTTTCAGTATTTCCTGTTAACAATTTGCGTATTGCCACTGCTTTAAAAAAATTGAAGTGAACACATTAAGGATAAAGGGTACTTAAAAAATTTCGATTTTTCCACAATATATACAATATATATATATAGGGTTTAAAATGAAAAATTACCAATATATAGCAAATTTCAAAGTTACAATAATGTATGAAGTCATGCCTACTTTATTTCTGTTGCAGAAACCAGTATTATTTCGAAAAGAACTGATAACTTTCTGTTTCCAGTGATGATACATTGTATATGTTGTAACAGTGCAGGTTTCTAGTGTCCATAAATGATTATCTTTGCTAGCATTTACTTTTGTTTTGCTGAAGCAATTTGTTCATGTGTTACTGAATGTTTGTTGCCCAAGTACTACATATATTTGTGGAAGTATATATCATTTAGTGTGCAATAAATGCAAACTATGCCATGCATCAAGAAATTCAATAAAAGGAAATTCCATGGTAACCAGTTCACAAGCAAAGGAAGCCACACTATTGAAAGTAATGTACGTATCATCTCCCGCCAATCCTACTGCTGATTCAAATTTTTGTGTTAACAGTGACACTGTTTGTAGTGGATTTGTTGTTGTTGATGTGGGCACCTTATCTGCTTTGATAAAGGAAGTGGTGAAATGTAAGCAATGTGATGGTATAGGCTGTCTGGAAATAACTGAACAACAAACTAGCAGGAAGGGTTTAGCATCAAAAGTAGTTTTTCTGTGTAGATCCTGCAATAAATCTCGAAAATGACTTCAAACATTGTGTGTAATTCAATGTGATTTTGAAGTTGGTGTATGCATGTGTGCAATACGAAAAGGGAAAAAGGCTATCAAGTGTTTTGTAGTTTGATGGACCTTCCCCCTCCTCGCACTAGGAACAACAAGTACATAAAACACTTTTAGGTGCCTTGACTGTTGTGTCAAAAGCATCTATGAAATGTGCAGTGGAAGAAACTGTAAATATTATTGGAACCAAAGACATTGTTGTTGCATTTGACGGAACATGAAAACATAGAGGACAAGTGGTACTTCTCTAGAGAATGGAAAAGTTGTTGATGTTGAGTGCTTATCTAAGTACTGCCATACCTGCCATGGTAACACTGGAGGACATATTGAACATCAGTGTTCTAAGAATTATGATGGTTACACAGGAGGTATGGAGGAGTGTGGTGGAGCTCTTAAAATATTTCTGAGGTCGATTCCCATTTATAATGTTATATAGATGAAGTACCTAGGCAATGGGGACTCTAAAGCTTTCAATAAAATTAATGAGTTCAATGTTTATGGTGATACCTTGGTAAAGAAACTTGAGTGTTGTAGACATGTACAAAAGAGGATGGGTGCTAGATTGAGGAAGCTACAAAGAGAAATGACAGGAAAGTTGTTTTCAGATGGATGATCTCTGTCTGGCTGAGGCAGATCAACAGAAACTGGAATAGACCTACTTCAGAGTTACTATGGACGGGCTATTATATGAACTGCACCTCTTCTTTTTTTTTTTGTCGTTTTAGGGCACACAACTACAATGGTCATTAGCGCCCATACTAAGTTAGGAATGCACCGCGAGGCACAAGGTTAAAACAGCAACTAAAAGGGACAACACTATATAGGACGTAGTAACAGCCATAGGATTAAAAGAAACAGCATAATCAAATGTCCTTGGACAGGTTTGTCAAGTTGATAAAACAAAGAATGCGAGCAGCTGCTCGTGGGTCATCTGCTAAAATGGCATCCAGAGTACATGGCAGGCCAAGATCAAGACGCAGAGTATTAAAATCGGGACAGGACGTTAAAATGTGGTGGACCGTCACCAACTGCCCACATGGGCAGAACGGTGCCGGCGCAGCCGTCAGCAGATGGCGATGGCTGAATCAGCAGTGTCCAATTCGTAACTGAGCCAAAACGACCTCCTCCCACCGAGAAGGGTGGAAGGAGGACGTCCAAGCCGCGGGAAGAGGTTTCAAGGCCCGAAGCTTGTTGTCCGTAAGTGCAGCCCAATCGGCATGCCACAGCGACAAAATGCGCCGACAAATGACCCTGCTGCAATCTGATGAAGGGACACAACAAGAAGCTGTCCGAGGCTGGAGGACTGCAGCCTTGGCCGCGGCATCTGCAGCTTCCTTCCCAGGGATACCGACATGGCCAGGAACCCACATAAAGCTAACCGGAGAACCGTCGTCCACCAGCTGCTGAAGAGACCATTGGATCCGGTACACGAAAGGGTGAACCGGATACGGATCACTGAGGCTCTGGATGGCCCTCAGGGAATTGGAGCAGATGACATAAGCAGAATGTCGGTGGCAGCAGATGTAAAGAACAGCTTGGTGGAGGGCAATGAGTTCAGCTGTGAAGACCAAACAATGGCCATGGAGCTGGTATTTGAAACTTAGTGCCCCGACAATAAAAGAACACCCGACTCCGTCATTGGTCTTAGAGCCATCTGTGTAAATGAAGGTCATATTAATGAACTTCGAATGAAGTTCGAGAAAACGGGAGTGGTGTACCGAACCGGGGGTAGCCTCCTTTGGGAGCGAGCTGAGGTCAAGGTGAACGTGAACCCGAGCCTGGAGCCATGGTGGCGTGTGGCTGTCGCCGACTCTAAAGGTTGCAGGGAGTGAAAAATCAAGGTGGTGAAGGAGGCGACGAAAGCGGACTCCAGGGGGTAGCAGGGCAGAGACATACAACCCATATTGATGGTCAAGAGAGTCGTCAAAAAAGGTACGATAAGACGGGTGGTCGGGCATTGACAGTAGCCGACAGGCATACGACAAAGCAGTGTATCGCACTGGTAGGTGAGTGGCAATTCACTGGCTTCAGCATGAAGACTCTCAACGGGAGTAGTATAAAATGCTCCGATCGCAAGACGTAAACCCCGATGTTGTATGGAGTTGAGGCATCGTAAGATGGACGGCCGTGCCGAGAAGTATACGAAGCCCCCATAATCCAGTTTGGAGCAGACGATCGACCGATATAGACGAAGTAGGATGGTTCAATCCGCTCCCCACGGCATACCACTAGGAACACGGAGGACATTTAGAGAACGGGTACAACGGGCAGCCAAATATGACACATGTGGAGACCAGCTAAGTTTCCTGTCAAATGTAAGACCTAAAAATTTTGTTGTCTCCACGAATGGGAGAGCAACGGGACCGAGTCATAGGGAGGGTGGGGGAAACTCTTTGTAGCGCCAGTAGTTAATACAGACAGTCTTTTCGGCAGAAAAACGGAAGCCACTGGCGACACTCCAGGAGTAAAGACGGTCAAGAGAACGCTGAAGACAGCGCTCCAGGAAACATGTACGCTGCGTGCTGCAATAGATGGTAAAATCGTCCACGAAAAGGGAGCCTGATACATCAGCTGGGAGGCAATCCATTATTGGATTGATCGCTATGGCGAAGAGAGTGACGCTCAAAACTGAGCCCTGTGGCACCCTATTCTCCTGGCAAAAGGTGTCTGACAGGACAGAACCCACACGTACCCTGAACTGTCGATCCATTAAAAAGGAACGAATAAAAAGAGGGAGGCAACCGCGAAGGCCCCATGTTTGCATGGTGCGGAGAATGTCCGCCCTCCAACAGGTGTTGTAAGCCTTCTCCAAATCAAAGAACACAGCCGTGGTCGGGCGCTTCCGCAAGAAGTTATTCATAATGAAGGTCGACAAGGTAACCAGATGGTCAACAGCATAGCAGCGCCTAAAAAATCCACATTGTACATTGGTAAGTAGACATCGAGATTCGAGGAGCCAAACCAAACAAGAGTTAACTATTCGCTCCATCACCTTACAGACACAGCTGGTAAGCGAAATGGGTCGATAACTAGAAGGCAAGTGCTTGTCCTTCCCCGGCTTAGGAATCGGTACAACAATAGACTCGCCCCAGCATGCGGGAACATGTCCCTCAATCCAGATGCGATTATAAGTACGAAGAAGGAAACCTTTACCCGCAGGAGAAAGGTTCTTCAGCATCTGCATATGAATAGAATCTGGGCCTGGAGCGGAGGACCATGACCGGGCAAGAGCATTTTCGAGTTCCCGCATGGTGAATGGGGCATTATAACTTTCACGATTCGAGGAGCAGAAGTTAGGTGGCCTAGCCTCCTCTGCCTGTTTTAGGGGGAGGAAGGCAGGGTGGTAATGAGTGGAGCTCAAAACCTCTGTGAAAAAGTGGCCGAAGGCATTGGAGACATCCTCAGGGGCCACAAGGACATCATTCGCGACCATCAAGCCAGAAACTGGTGAGTGGACCTTAGTGCCAGATAGCCGGCACAGGCTATCAAAGACAACAGAAGAAGGAGTAAAACTGTTGAAGGTGCTTGTAAAAGCAGCCCAGCTGGCTTTCTTGCTTTCTTTAATAATACTACGACACTGTGCATGTAATCGTTTATAATTGATACAATTCGCCATTGCAGGGTGGCGTTTAAAGGTGCGTAAAGCACGTCGATGAGCACGTAAAGCGCCTCTACATGCTGCGGTCCACCAGGGGACCGGTACGTGACGTGGAGAAGAAGTAGTGTGAGGGATGGAATATTCACCAGCAGTGAGAATGACTTCCGTGAGGTGTGTGACCTGACTATCGCAGCTTGTGAAGGTGTGATTCTGGAAGGTCGCCCTGGAAGAGAAGAGCCCCCAGTCTGCTTCGGAGATGGTCCAACTAGATGAGCACAGAGAGGGGGTATGCTGCAGGGGATGGATAACACACGGGAAGTGGTCGCTCGAATATGTATCAGAAAGTGCATACCACTCAAACCGGCGTGCAAGTTGGGGAGTACATATAGAGAGGTCTAAATGGGAATAGGTGTGAGATGTGTCCGAAAGAAAAGTAGGGGCGCCAGTATTGAGGCAGACAAGATTGAGCTGGTTGAAAAGGTCTGCTAACAAGGAGCCCCTCGGGCAGGATGCTGGAGAGCCCCAAAGGGGATGGTGGGCATTGAAGTCTCCAGTTAACAAAAATGGTGCAGGTAGCTGAGCAATAAGTTGCATCATGTCTGCCCTGGTAATGGCAGATGACAATGGAGTGTAAACAGAACAAATGGAAAATGTAAAAGTGGGGAGAGTAATGCGGATGGCAACTGCCTGCAGGCCGGTGTGCAACGGGATGGGATCGTAGTAAATATCATCCTGGACCAGCAAAATAACCCCTCCATGAGCCGGGATACCTACCACAGGGGGTAGGTCAAAACGGACAGAGGTGTAGTGTGCCAAGGCAATTTGATCGCATGGGCGTAGCTTCGTTTCCTGGAGGGCTACGACGAGCGGACGGTGCAAACAGAGCAGCAACTTCAAGTCCTCTCGATTGGAGCGAATGCTGCGAATATTCCAGTGAATCAGTGCCATCGTAAGAAGAAAAGGAAGAGGAAAGAAGGGGTCACCTCGAAGGTCGCTGAGGGCCTGACTTCGAGCGAGCACTGCCACCGCTATCAGTAGGCGGACAGTCATCGTCCATTGGGTCCATAAGTTCATCCGCCATCTCAGCAACATGGCCGGGAGGGGAAGCTTCCGCCGCCAGTGAACGGCCAGATGTTCAGCTACCAGTGGTGCGGCCAGGCGAAACAGATGACGGCCTGGGGCGGCAACGGCTGGGTGGCACAGGAGAAGAAATGCGCCGTGGCGGAGAAGGAGAACTGTGCTTCCTATGAGCCTTCTTGGAAGGTCGTTTGGTGGAGGTACCGGTCGAAGGCTGGGAGGTCGAGGGACGTAGGAAGTCTGCACGGGACGGTTCCTTCTTGAAGGCCCGTGCATCTGACTTCGGGGTCTTCGTCTTAGCAGAAGCTGATGAAGGGGCTGGTGTCTGAGGGGTGATGGGAGGAAGAAGTGACGTCGACCGCGCGATCTTAGCACTGGCCGAATGGACGACCGTGGTGCTGAAGGTCAGATCGCATGTCTGGGTTGCCACCTCCCTGGTAGTCCGAGGAGAGGCGAGGACAGTACTGTATTTCCCCACTGGGAGCAGCGTGGGCTTCCTACTAGCCAATAGCTTGCGAGCAGCCGAGGTGGACACTTTTTCTTTGACCCGAATTTCTTGGATACAGCGTCCTTCCTTATAGACAAGACAGTCGCGGGAGGATGCGGCATGGTCACCCTGACAGTTCACACAACGAGGAGACGGAGGTGGACAGTCACCCTCATGGGCATCCCTGCCACAAGTGACACATTTAGCCGCATTGGAACAAGGCTGTCGAGTGTTATTGAAACGCTGACACTGGTAGCAGCGCGTAGGTGTCGGGACATAGGGGCGAACAGAAATAACCTCGTAGCCCGCCTTGATGCGCGATGGCAGCTTAACACTATCAAAAGTCAAGAAAAGTGTCCGGGTCGGTACAAGGTCATTGTTGACCTTTTTCATGACCCTATGGACAGCCGTCATGCCCTGCTCAGCGAGGAAAGATTGAATCTCCTCATCAGTCAATCCGTCGAGGGATCTAGTATAGACCACACTACGAGACGAATTCAAAGTTCGGTGAGCCTCCACCCGGACAGGGAACGTGTACAGGAGTGTGGCCCGAAGCAGTTTTTGTGCCTGAAAGGCGCTCTCAGTTTCTAGTAATAAGGTACCGTTACGCAACCTGGTACAAGATTTGACAGATCCGGCTATGGCATCTACGCCCTTCTGGATAATGAAAGGGTTGACAGCAGAAAAATCCTTTCCGTCCTCAGATCGAGAAACGACGAGGAACTGTGGGGCAGGCGGTAGTACTTTTGTCACTGGTGGCTGGTCACGTTTCCGTTTTTGGGCAGATGTCGAAAGAGATGGAGTAGAATCCATTGCGGAGAAATCCCCCATGATTGCCAGCGTCTCCGATGGCGCGCTCCTTCCTTGTGGGGACCCTCTCAGAGGGCTCTCCCGCCTTAGGTGAATGTTTACACCTCAGGTCACACCTCCCGAGAAACAGACGGAGGGACCAATCGGCATGGTCAGAAGGTATCAGCTCAGGCAATCACCCCTCCCTGGGCCTGGCCTTTATCAGGGGGTACGTGCGTGCCTTACATGTCTACCCAGGGTGGGGAATTACGCGTTACCCCGTCACCGGCTACGCGTGCGAACGCGTGGGTCAGCCTTCAGGCACGCACAGGGAGGAAGGAAGAAGAGGAAAAAGAAGAGACAGAGGGAGAAAGAGGACAGACTGTCTCAAACGCCGAGGCCTAGACCAGAGAAGGCAAGGAGAAGAAGGCAATGAGAAGGCAAGGAGAAGAAGGCAATGAGAAGGCAAGGAGAAGAAGGCAATGAGAAGGCAAGGAGAAGAAGGCAATGAGGAGGCAAGGAGAAGAAGTCAAGGGAAAGAGTAAGGAAGACAGTGAGGTGGAGAAGAGCAAAGAAAGGAACGAACCAAAGGAAGGAAGAAACGGGAAGTGAAAAACCAAAAAGACCACAATTATAGGTCGTGGAACCGTCCGTCTCCGGACGCAGGCGCTAACTACCCCCATGAGGGGGATGGACTCCTTTTAGTCACCTCTTACGACAGGCAGGAATACCTCGGGCCTATTCTAATCCCCGGACCCGCAGGGGGGACATTCAGTCTGACTCCCCAACAACATTGTTTCTTCCTAAGTAATGAATCACCCCCACAATGGGTAATCCTACTATGACCATTGAATAGAGGGTATAAAACAGTTGATTCCTTTCTAGAGGAGTGCTAGGAAAAGAGCCAAACTGCAGCAGATTCCTTGCCCTTGCGGAGTTTATTACCAGGAGCAGTAGCACACCGGATGTCATTCCACTTCCGGGCAAAGAGGTTTGATCTAGATCCAAATATCTGCAGCTGAAATCATGAAAAGGAATGGGGTTAAGTATCATCTTTCTCTGGGTCCCAAGTCATGTGGGCATCCCAGGGAATTAACTGGCTGAGTGTCTGGTTAGAAAAGCAAACTGAGCATGTGGCATGGCCAAGGACAGTGAGAAGGTCATGGATAGCAAAGATCAAAGGGTGACAAAAATAGCAACAGTTGATAGGCTGCAGGCTGCTCATTGTGTCTGAACAAATTAAAACACTGTGGAGGGAAGCCTGAGAAATGGAAAGGAGGGCCCTGTGAATAGCTAAAAGCTCTGCTGTGAACACACCACATGATCCTGGTAATAAATATTGTTCAATGGCAGTACAAGATGTGGAAGTGTATCCCACCTTGTCAACTGTCTTAGAACCATCAGTGTAAAAGATGAAGGCACCCTGTAACTGCATGGATGGCACCTAAAAGATTCTAGAAAACCATAGGTGCAGCAGAGACCTTAGGACCCTGAAACAGGTTGCTCCTAATATGTGGTCTAGGTACCATCTAAGGATCATAGGAAGGGGGGAGGGCTGAAAGGGAAGGGGGAGGGGGAGGGGAGATAAGAGAAATGCACAAGGTCCATTCCAGTGAGTGGATATGGAGATCCCAACGAACGACAAAGGGAAGTGAGACACATGCCAACCAGCAACCCCACCTGTGGGAGGTTGCCACCAGGGAGACAGCCCTCACTTGCAAAGAGGACACCATTCACAGGATGGTCAGGGAATTGGCAAATGGTGATTGTGTAATTTCTAAGCAGAGATGTCAATACATGTATAGATTAATTTACATACATTTACAGAATGAAATTTTCACTACAGTGCAATGTGCATGCTATTTCTGAACTTGGTGGCAGATTCAGACTGTTTGTTATAATGGAACTCTAACCTAGAACTGCGCCTTTTCTTTTCCTCTTTTTTTTTTTTTTTTTTTGAGAACAGATCATAGCAACTGTGTTTTCTGGTTATGACTCACAGCCTGTCCTCACAGCTTTTCTTTTTCCAGCACCTCAATGTACCTTCCACAACTTCAGACATTCTCATGCATTAATTTCTGAACGAGCACTCCTGAGAAAAAGAGTATCATGGGGAAACCATTACCAAAATTAATCTCCATTGCAGAGTGAAAACTTGATCTTGTTAAGTCTTTATCTTGTTAAAAGCATAGGTTAGTGGTGAAACACACACATGTAAATGACATGAATACTAGCCCTGTGCTGTCCTTATCCCTTCCTTTGAGAGAAATAATCATTCTTATGTCAGATATTAAACACTTATCACCAATTGCATGTAAATAAATTTCAAATTACCACAGGATACTTTGTTTCATTTTGAGCCACATGACACTGGTGAAGTGAGTTTATTTGATACTTTGTTGTTTGATGTACTCTTACTTCAGAATTACTTTCTTATTTCTAAATCCCACACTGAAAAAACACTGGGCGATCCATTGTTGTGCGAACTATGTCAAGATTAGACATGTTGTCCTCTCCTTTTTTATAAAACAGTAAGGAATATTGTGTAGTGCGCATTATAACTGTACAGTTATGTGGAGAATTTCTACGAGTTCAGCTGATGCTCAAGAGAGATTGTCTGTCTACAGTTCAAGGGGCTGAAGATTACACCCAGGTATGCAGAATCTACCTGCTCGACTGCCAGCTGTGAGCAAAGCTGTCAGTAGGACGGTGCAGAGGTTCCTCCATTCCAGTGGTGAACTGTTAGCCACACGAATGCACCCACCAGTCACTGGCACAGTGCACACAATGGAGGCAACACTGCAGTTCGGAGAAATCCCCGAGGAGCACGCTTAGGTAGGTGGGCTGATGGGCGATAAGCCAGCGGCACGACTTCAAACCATTATAGGTGGTGCAGGAGCGCAACTGCCACCTGTGCTTTTAACAAGATGAAGATGCACATCTGTCAGTTCTTGGAGGCATTTGAAGTCAACCCAGTTGGGGGATTGGCAGCCCAAGATAGGTTTCAACTGATGCACCAAATCCACTACACATAAGTGGGGTTTCTCACTATGTTTGGCCACATGACAATCTGACAATACACCTTGGTCAATGCTCTGCTTGCAAAGGGTGGGGGTGCTCAGAAGAGCCATTATGGGCCACCCTTGCAAAGGAATAGCCAAACAGCCATCGACACACCATGCTGGTAGGATGCCAAAGATATGCAGAGACTGAACTGGGACTACTGCTGTGCACCATGTCAACAGAATGTATGGGATGACATTGACCACTTCCAGATGTGCTACCTTGCTGTCTCAGTCATCTCAGGAAACCATCACAGGTGCAAAGTACGGCCCCTGCTGACACCTGCAATGCAAAACCGCTTCTAGTTTGTGTCTTACGAAGGTTTACCCACTGCACTTGTCAAAATACTGTGAGTTTCTGAACAAAACATCTGTTTGAGGCGCGACTTACTGTTAACATTTGTTTTTTTGTTTCAAAGAATCACTTTATGAAATAATATCAACTTTCCTCTCCTCTAATGTAGCATCTTAAGATCGCCATTCCAGGCTGAAACCAGTCAAAATTAAAACTAGAAACAAGTATAAATATTTTCCCTAGGTCTACTTTCAATCTTAGTGAATTGGTATTAAATGCATATGGTTATATTTATGGGTGGCGTTTGGTGAACAGGTGTTTTCTGCTTTTATGACTCATTGCACAAGTTATGCATGTCCAGTATAAAGCAATATTCGACTGTAAAAATTCTATAATAGACAAATATTGTAACAACATCTCAAGCAGTTATTCACTAACAGTGAAAGTAATAAAGCACCTGCACATCTAGTGCAAAATGTAGGGAAGCAAAAGCACACTCAGAATATTGGAAATCAGGGAATTTCATACATAAAGCTGCTTAGTTGACAATGCACCCATTCACCAAATGCCTCCCATTATTATGAATCATGTGTATGTTGGTACCATTTTAGGAACTCTACAGTAGACCTAGTGAAAATATTTGCACTTGTTCAGGTCTCAATGTAAGTTGTTCTTTTCTTTATTTTGGCATTTGGAGATAAGGAGATAGCCAATGGCGGAAGAAACTGATGACTAAAATAAAAGTTGTCAAAAAATAAAAAATTTTAACTTTATAGTGTCAGAGTTGTATAGTGTGTTGAGATGAAGGGTCAGTTTTTTATTGGGAGAATTTTCAAAAAATAGTCTTCTTCATGGGTAAACTGAGTACATAAAACTAGTGTGACCCACTCCTTAGTACTTTTCTATTGTGGCATCTCCACCAGATTAATACATTGGTCCCATAACCCCTCTCAGTTTATCAATCAATCAAACGGCAAGGTCATCAGTCTGTGATTCCAAAGTGAGTCACAGAAGAAAGAGGGCCTGCTAAAAGTGGACAGATCCAGTTAGGGGAATCAAATTATAAAATAATGATTATCAAACACATACATTAAAACATAAAAGGTAAGATCAAACCAAAAAACTTGGAAAAGGGGAAGGTGGGGGGGGGGGGGGGGGGGGGGGCACTGTGTGGGGTCACAGACCGAGAAGACTGTAAAAGAAGTCCCAACCACAACCAACCTGCCCCAGCACCAAGACTAAAGTAGAACCTTAAATCTGGAAATAGAAACCACTTCCATGGAAGAAACTGAGGACCAGTTCAACCATCCATGGATCGTCTGCTAATATTACATTTAAGGAATCTGGAAGACAGTATCTCTCATATTGTTGGAATGTCCCCCCCATCTCTTGGCCCTTCGTGTTAAGTACAGTCAGTCTGGTTCGACAACCACATTGTGGGGGAAGGGTCATTATGTAGGAGGAAACAATGGGTGAGCCTTGTACAACCAATGTGTAAAGGGCATAAAACAGTGGACTCCTTCTGAGAGGAGTGGAAGGAAGAGAGCCGTACTGCAGTAGACTCCTTGATCGTACAGAGCTTTTTACTCATAGCAGTAGCACTCCAGAGGGCATTCCTCTTTTGAGGAAAGAGAGATATAATGTAGATCCACATATCCACAGCTGGAACCAGGAAATGAAATGGGGGTAAGTATCTGCTTCTCTAATCAGTCAGCCAGTTCACTACCTGGGATGCCCACATGACTTAGGATCCAGAGAAAGAAAACTTAAGAGGCAGCACACTCAAGGTCAGAGAGAAGGTCATGAATAGTAGAGACCAAATGCTGACAAGAGTAACATTGATCAATAGCCTGCAGGCTGCTCATGGAGTCTGAACAAATTAAAACACTGTGGAAAGAGGCCTGAGAAAGAAAGGAGGGCTCTCTGAATAGCTAGATGCCCTGCTGTGAACACACTACATGATCTCAGAAATAGATGGTGTTTGAAGCCAGTAGAAGACAGGAGGGAGACATCCCTCATTGACGAAGAGCCCAGGTTACAGAGGATGGTCAGGGAATTGGCAAACTGTGATTGTGTAAGAAAAAGGGTTTGGCACCTTTGGATGTGTAGAAGGGAACTCCCCACTTCTGTGAGGAGACTATCAACAGGATTAGTGCAAAAGGCACCAATAGCCATATGCACCACACAATGATTGACAGGGTCAAGGAGTTAAAGTGGAAGCAGCTGCTGAGCCATAAGCCTGACTACCATGCTCTGCTCATGTCCAGACTAGATTATGGTAAAGATGGAGAAGAGTGGAATGGTCAGCACCCCAACATGTGTGGGCCAGGAGGTGGAGAACATTAAGCTTCCACATACATGTAGTCTTTAGGTGGTGAGTGTGGGGCAGCCATGCCAGCTTGTTATCAGAAATAAGGTCCAAGAAATGGGACTGTGCTATAACATCAAGGAACTGGTTACATTAATAAAGTTCTGGATCGGGGTGTAATGTGGGTCTATGACTAAAATGCACAATGCACATTTTGGAGGAAGAAAACTGGAAGCCACGGGTGGTGGCCCATGCAGAGGCCCATCGGATGGAAGCATCTGCTAAGCGCCAGCTCCAAGGTGCCGAGTGGAAGCTGCACCAGATACAAAAATTGTCGATGTACAATGCCGGTGTAACCAGAAGCCCAACAGAGGTCACAAGCACATTGATGGCAATGAGGAACAGTGTGACACTTAGCACAGAACCCTGTGGGATACCATTCTACTGAATCTGGGGGGCACTAAGTGAAATGCCAACCAAAAGCCAGAAGAGCTGGTGAAATAAAAACTTATGGATAAAAATTGGAAGGGGACTACGGTAGCCCCAGTTATGGAGGGTAACTAAAATGTGATGGCGCCAAGCCATGTCATATGCCTTATATAGTTCAAAGAAGATGGCAGTAAGGAGCCAGCGGTGAGTAAAAGTCTGTGAAATGGCTGATTCCAATCTGGATAAATGACCATTTGGAGGTCGCTCTGGCCAAAAGCCACACTGATACAAGGACAAAAGGTCCTGAGATTCAAGTACCCAACATAATCTGAAGCTGATCATCCTTTTGATCAGTTTACAAAGTACATTGGACAGCTACCACCCAATTAGTCTGACTAGAGACACTAGGTTTTTCCTGGGCTTAAGGACAGGGCTAACTATACTGTCTTGCCATTGTGACAGAAAAGCACAAGTGAGCCAAATGTGGTTTAACAGCAGTGTCAGCAGAAAACAGTGGCAGGGACGCCTTGCACGACTGCATCAAAGGTATTTGAGAGGGGGGTTCACAGCAAACATAAATAAAGGCTAATTGGCCCAGTGGAATACACAACATGGGGGCCTGTCTGCCTGGTATCAGCAGAGGAACCATAGAATCACCAGAAAGTGGTCACTATCACAAAGGTCATCATGGGATGACCAATGTAGGGAAGCCACCAGGGCAAGGGAGGAGATCGTGAGATTGATAGCAGAGAAGGTGCCATGGGTGGCATTGAAGTTAGTAGAGGAACCATCATTGAGGAGACACAAATCGAGGTCCGTGATAAGTTGGTCAATTAGGATACCCCTACCCATTGAAGTAACACTCCCCCACAGTGGATGGTGGGCACTGAAGTCCCCAAGGAGGAGAAATGGTGGTTGGAGTTGCTGGATTAAGGTAGACATAAGGAATTGGCCTACCTGGATGGAGGTAGACATTGAAAATGGTGATTGGATCCCCTATGTACCAACTTGGAAGCGATAGTGGTTTGAGTGCAAACAAATCTGGCAGTCACTAATGAGATCGGAGAGAACCAATGTGCAGAACCCACCACATGCTACCCCAGAGCCAGCATGGTTCCAACAGAACACCAGGTAACCACGAAATGTTGATCACACTCCCTCACAGAAATGTGTTTCTTGAAGAACAAGACAGAATGCAGAATAGGAGGAGACAAGATGTTGCATTTCTGGTAGGTGATGTACTATTCCCACATGATCATCCAGTGGAATTGCAAGGGATACTATCAAGGTAGACATGCAGAAGCTGGGGAGGAGGTCAGTCACTAGTCATCACCTGCAAGGATGGGGTGATAACCATGAATAAGATGTCAGACTCATGTTGCGAGAGGCAAGATGGCACCTCCAGGGGCACTGTTGGTGCCTTGTCTTGGGATTTATGTTTCTTCTTCTTCTTTTTCTGAGGTGGAGAAGGGCAGGACACAGGGGGTGTAATGGTTTCTGCAAGATCTGGAACTGAAAGAGAATGGGTGACCTTGGGGTGCACAAATGGTGCACTTCGTGGCTGAGTGGTGGTCAGAGTCTTCTGGCCTGAGAGACGCTGGGGAGAGGAATCCCAGAAGGGAGCCCAATCATCAGCTGATGCTGAAGAATGGAGCACTGGGCACTTCTTTGACTGGGCAGGGGGAGCCACTCCCTGATGGGAGGCTGTGGGAACTGCAAGGGGTGGGGGGTTTGGGGAAACCGGGAAGGAGAAGGGGTAAGGACAAGGGAGGAGGAGGAAAGGAAGTAACAGAGGCAAAAGTTGAAGATAGTGGCAATGGGTGGAGTCTCTCATACTTTCGGCGGGCCTCAGCATATGACAGGTGATTCAGGGACAAGTATTCTTGGATCTTCTTTTCTCTTTTGTAAACTGGCAATCCGGCAAGCTAGGGGAGTGGTGGTCAGCTCAACTGACACACACAGGTGTTGGAATACAAGAGATTCCTTCATGGACTGGATGGCCATAGTCACCACACAAAGGGTCCCCTGTATGGCAGGAAGAAGACATATGCCCAAAATGCAAGCACTGAAAGCACCGCATACATGGAGGGACATATGGCTTCATGTCACATCTTCTCTGGGAGGGTATCCCTCTCAGAAGGCAGAATAAGGGAGCCAACACTGGTGCAGTTGTCTTTGCAAGCCTCCTCCACAAGTCGAATAAAATGAACACCACACCACTCCAGATTAGCTGGGAGTTCCTCATCAGTTTACAGGATGACGTCCCTGTCAAAAATTAATCCCTGGACCATATTTAGAGATTGGTGAGGAGTAATTGACACTGTCACAAGAAAGCCTGCAGTGTGGCAAAGACAGCCTTCATCAAAGGCTGCAGCACATCTACCTATTCCATCTTCTGACCATGAAAAAATGACAAGGACTATGTTTCTCTAATTAGTACAATAAAAGAGGAACTTAAGTGGTTTATGGAGATACTAAATCTATCCCAAGCTTTCGAATTGCTTTGAGATCTTTTTCTACTTCTGTAGATGACATTCCTCACAATTTGCAAATGAAATTAATAGATCTACTTTCCACAGCATTAGCCTCCTTGTCTTCATCATGAGTCTGTGAAAGTAATGGCAATGTTTGGCTCAACATAACTCTGTGACAGATTTTTTACTGTTATAAAAATTAATGTATTGTGACTAAGAGCAAAGTAGTTGATGAAAATTTATATAACTGTTGTGGAGTTAGTCTGTATGTAGAAATTTTGTTTCCGACATTAATTTCATTGCAAAGTCGACTTGCAGTACTTAAATAAGCTGGATCTCAAGTGATATGCAGCTAGGAAATAAAAGACACCATGGAGAAGGCAGGGAAGAATATGGGGAGGGGGGGGGGGGAGGGGAGGGGAGGAAGAAAGCAGCTGCCTGGCACCCCTGTATGCACGCCACACTCAGGTGCCTGCTCAAGTGCAAGTGTACCTCACACAAGCAGGTTTCTTGCCCACTCCTGCACTACAGTTTACATAATTTCTCACTCCTTGTGACTAACGGTACTTTTCCTCCCCAGCGCAAGCATTCTTTTATTCATATAGGGGAAGATGAGGTAATCCCAAAGGGTAGGTCACAGTGAACATTTAAATTTCTAAGAAACCAACCACATTGCATAGGTTAAACTTTATATTTTAAATGCTTGCCCCCTGGAGTAAAAACATACAACTTAGTTGCAGTGTAGCCACTGATTGAGTTTTGCTGGCAGCGAAAAATTTTCATTGCTCATGTCAGATGACATTGGAGATCACCACGTATAGTATTTAAATCTGCATGCTTATTTTTTGTTTAAATATAGCAAATATCCAAAAACTCAAAAATTTGTATTAGCTTTCAGAACATTTTTAGTATGATTTGAGAGCTGTCTCTAAAAATGTTGTATTACAGCCAACAGGTACTACTGTAGAGTCTTTATGTCTTGAATTATGTAATATTGTTGTAACAAGCTAAAATTGTATTGTCAGTTTGCTGATTTATGGAAACAATTTTACAATGGTGTTTTTATTGTTGTCGGAAGACATGAATTACAAAATTCAAGGGAAGAAGGGATCATAGAGGAAAATAGTGATAAATTGTCTTCCATTTAATTTTCATTCTGAGATGAGGTGCAGACATGTATGATGTATTAAGCAGCCCACCTCATGAGCACCTGAAAGCTTTGAAAAGTGGCAGATTAGTTTCCAATTAAAGCTGGGGGGGATTTGAACCCACATTTTCCAGAAACTTTGCTAAATAATTTGTTAACACATTAAACACCTTGACAGTCATCCAGTGCTAATCGATATGAACAAGTTTCTGAAATCAGAATTTGATCTAGCAGCAAGTCTCAAAATTGCTCAGAGATTTAATGAAGTGAAGAGAATCACAGGAAAACATTTTTTTTTTACAGTTTTAGAAAATATTATCCTGAAATTTTTTAAGAACTCCAAAATTGACAAGTATTGTGTGGGCTCTTGTGTTCCATAAACCACAAGTTGACAATTTCTATGGGAACACTATATTTCTTTTGAAGGTAATTAAATTTCTTCTCTCTCACATTTGTAACACCACTCAAACAGGTGCATCAAATGCGCATAAAAATGATGAAGTCCCTTAAATAAAAGGGTGAAAAACTGGGCAAACTAACATCCGCACAAAGTGGTTGAAATATAACACTAACTCAATTAAAGTCACTGGTTATTTTCTACCACCACTTTTCATCAATGTTGCCAACGTGGGGGTACCCATAAGATTTGCAAGCGGGGATGGTGGGAGGGGGGAGGGGGGGGGTCACTGTTCTGTGGGTACTTCATACTGGTCTCAATGTGCACAAGAAAGATTTAATTTAACATGCAAAAACAAAGGAGCACAGTGAGAAAGTGAAAATGGACAGAATTTCAAAATCTTGCCACAAAATTGAGCAGTGGGGAGTCAGTAACAGAGTGAAAAATGCTGAATTCTAAATTGTCAAGTGCAGAGCAACATCAACTGCAATTACTTAGTTTCTTAATGATGTGGAATGAGGCACTTTACATTAATATCACCAATAGTGTTTAGAGAATTTCCGCGTAATTTCTAGAACCACTCGGCCTTCTACCTTCTCGAATACATGATATTTTAAATATAAGTGTGAGAGAGCCTATCTACTGTGTGTCACCTGTCTGTGTGTGCAGGTCTAAAGTGTGTAGTGAGAAGAGCGTAGACATGGCAGTCAAATGGAACCAACAGCACTTGTCGGTCATGTCAAGGAAATTGTAATGAAAGAACACACCAGCCCCAAGAAACTTATGTGTTGTTCTGAGCTGTTTCGTAACTTTATTGTAGTGATGAAATAAACAGATGAGTTGAAAAAAGATTTTTAGCAACTTTTAACACAGATGTACTAGAGGCAAGACTTGTTCACTGTTTCGGTGGCTGTTGAATCAACTATGTGGTAAATGTATCTTAATTTGTGTCTAATGTGAGATGATATGGATGACTTACAAGAAGTCTAATGTTTATGTGTGAACTGATTATTTTTTTCTTTATGAAAGTTGAACTGTCCGTCTGAAGTTTGGGATGAGATTATCTCGAAAACTATACATTGAGTAAAAATAGTGGGTAAGATGAGTTCATAAGCTCAAAGGGGGCCATCAAATAATACTACATGTGACCCCCATCCCCCACCCCCTTGTGTGAGGGGCAACTTTTAAATCTTAAATGGAAACACCATTTTTTATTGCAGATTCGTATTCTCAATAAAAAAGTAATCAAGTTTCATCTGATACATTTTTTTAAACCACTGACAGATGGCACTGGAATCAAGAAACTTTAAAATTGGGAAAGAACTCCAATTTATTTAGAATGATTAGATAAAGATGCATCAAATTGATGCAAAATGTGCACCAATTCTTTCATTACACCAAATTAAGATTTTTTCGTTCTTTTTTTTTTTACAAAATAATTTTTGATAGAGGAAGGGGAATGGTATTAAAGTTTCGTTAGGGAACTCTTCACAACACCATTACTCACCCGACTGTGGTGCTACCATCGCCAAACTGCGAACTATTGCTCAGTATAAAGGTCGGTTCATTGTGATCTGACGTCACTTCACTTTCCGATTGTGAACCGTAAACATCAACTGACTAAAGTAAATTATTCTTTAGCAAAACATGGCTCACTATCCTCCTTCAGAGACTGTTGATGTGATGTTAATTTTAGATGAATGTCATAACAATTATGATGCAGCTGCACAATTGTATGCCGATCGTTTCCCAAACAAACGACATCCAAGCAAAAACATTTCAAGCTTGTCGAGAGCAGTTTCGAATAATGAATATGTGCACCATCCAACTTGTCATTGTGAATACAATGAAAATTACGCTGTTGCCCATACCATTCTCGCCTGTGTTGAACTGGATCCTGAAATTAGTAGTCATGCGATTCAGAGACAAACTGGAATACCGAAATCGACTGTTTTGAGGATTTTGAAGGCACATAAATATCATGCTTATCATATCACACTGACACAGGCATTAATGCTGAAATATATGCAAATACACGTGCATTTCTGCCAATGGGCCTTGGAAATCACAAGAGGTGACAATGATTTTTTTAGATAATGGAAAATTAAATCATCATGATTGTCAATGGGTCTGTGCCAGTGTGGTTTGACAGAGGACCAATATTGACAATCAACACAGATGGTGGTTAATGGTCTGGTGTGAAACTTTAAATGGTTTACTTGATAGGACCATATTTTTTGGGTGAAATGTCACTAGGGAATCTTATTTACAACTTCTCTACAATGATTTGTTGGAGCTAATGGAAGATGTTGATTTAGAAACTAGGCAGTGAATGTGGTTCCAACAGGACAAAGCAGCTCCCCATTATGCTAAAAATGTGTGTAACATTTTAAATTTACAGTACCCTGGTAAGTGGATAGGACGCAGCGGACCAATTCAGTGACCTCCATGTTCACCAGACCTAACATCTCCTGATTTTTTCTTGTGGGGTTATTTAAAAATTATTGTCTGTGAAAGACAGCCCACAACCTGAAACGATATGGAGCAACGCATTCAAAGAGCATGTGCAGCCATACCACAGGATGTGCTGCTCAAAACTGTGTACAACTTTTGCAGACAATTGACTTTATGCATTGAAGCAAATGGGGATAATTTTCAACAATTTCTTTGTGGCTAATTTCATTAATTAAGCACCCCAAATTGTGAGAGGTAAGGGGATTCACACTAATGAAGCACCCCAAAATGTGAGAGGCAAGGGGACTCTCACTAATGAAGCAACCCATGGGAACATCATTCCACTACATCCATGTTGTCGTTCCTGGGTAATGCTAAAAGTAGGATACAGTGCGTTTTGTACAAAAATAGGTTAATTTGGCATAACAAAACATTTGGCACACATTCTTTAGTGATTTTACGCATCTTTCTTGGATGATTCTAGATAAATCAGAGTTCTTCCCCAATTTTACTTTTTTCTTTATTTCAGTACCATCTGTCAATGGTTTAAAAAACTGATTCAGACAAAACTTGATTACTTTTTTATGAAGAATTCAAATCTGGAATAAAAAATGGATGTTTCTGTTTAATATTTAAAAGTTGCCCCCTGCCCCACTCAATGGGGCAGGGGATGGAGGTTAAGTCTAGTATCATTTGATGTCCCCCTTTGAGCGTATGAACTCTTCTTACCCACTACTTTTACTCAATGTATAGTTTTCAAGATAATCTCATCCAAAACTTCAGTTGGATCACCCTGTATATATTCCTTTAACTACCATCATTCTTTGGAGAAGAAGTTTTTGGAGACTGACATAGAGCCAGCTATCCAGACAAGAAGATCAGCTAAGCATGCCAAGTAAGTCCATGCATGTAAAAGAAGTGAGAAGGTTGCAATCCAACTTCACACATTCTTGTGGTCAAAAACATTAGAATGTAGTGACCAGTGTGAAACGACCGAAGGAAAAAAGGAATTTTGATACAAAAACAAGAGAAAATCTATCAAGTGTTTCAATAGCAACCAAGCATAACAAGACAAAAGAACTATTTCAAGGAATTGGATTCTGCCTAAATATCCAATGAAGAAAATTTGTAACTGTAAATAAGGGAGAAGAAGTAAAAAAACCACAATGAGTAAAAACTGGAGAGTTGATCTCGACCTATTAGTTTAAGAAGAGATATGCCTAGAATGGTATGTAGCAGCGAATGGAAAAGTAACAACCAAACTAATGTCTTACACCCAAACATGTGGAGAGAACAATGCAGTTGCTCTTATAACATTAACAGAAATATGCAGGGTGAAAGTAGTGAAAAATGACAGATGAATGTTGTGGTGACACCACAAGGCACCAAACTTGCTAGGTTGTAGGTTTCAAATCGGCCGCAGTCTATCAGTACACATTGGACCCGCAAGTTGCCACTCTCAATGCTAGCAGAAAAAGTGCCGCCACTCAGCTGGTCTTAAGAGACAGGCTAGCTCACTGGCCAGTTCTACAGCCAACTTTGAAGCCATAACAAGTGAACCATTCCTATTAGAGATCTCATTTGCAGAGATACGCTAGTTAGCACAGCCTTCAGCTAAGTCAGTAGCTATGACCTAGCCGGGTGCCACTTACAGTTTACACATTGAAAATTGATCTATATGCGTGAAGCAATCGGAATTGTAAAGAATTATTCAGTCTATAACTACACTTCTAAATATTATTGTACAAAGTCAAGATCAACGTTCACTGCTGATGCTGAATTAAAGCTAAGTATTTAATTGTATTCCTGTCTACTAACTTTCTAACCACCTAAGTTACAGATACATCCCATCAAGTATAGTTCATTGATCCTCATGTGAGCCCATGTGATCAACGCTGCAATTAATGGCCACACCGCATAATCAGACTAAGAGTCAAACTGCGTGACTCAACCGGGTCACCCTTTTCCCACGAGGCCCATAGTTTCGCCTCATACATAACAAATGTGTGTGGCAATAAAAAGGAAAACATTCCTGCAAACACGAGCTAGTAAATTAGTCTTTAGTGATGTAACTGTAGAAGTAGCTGTGAATGGCCACTGATTTAAGTCAAATATATTTGTACTAAGTAGTATAAAATTTCTGAAGATAAACTTCTAAATTACCTAATTAGGCTCAAATATTATCCATGACCAACACATGTACATTTCCTTTAACAGGTAATTGTGTGAAACAGATATTGCCAAGTAATGTCATGAAGTAGTATTGAACTTCCTGTTCAAATACCCCATGGATGAAATCTTAGCACAATTAAATGAGGAAAGTTTGCATTTAATGGAAATTTTCACTAAGCCAGACAGTATTCCATATGAGGCAGTGGCAAGACCATATATTTTCACTCTTGCTCACCATTCACTTCTCCTTATGATACATCCTGTACAAAACTTAACTGAACAGGAGGATAATGCTAAATACATGGAGAGACCAAATACAATTGCTCCAGCAGGAAAATTCTAAATACATGTCAGATGTACACCTAGCCATGTTTAGGGAGGAACACAGTTTCTCTCAAAATATTAACAGAAACACACAAACATTAACTCAAAAGATGCATTATGTACCTAATCTAACTATCCAGACCTAACCAGTGTTGAAGATGATGCTGGGAGTGTGCTTAAATGAACTTGCATTATGAACTCAGAGAAATGTAATAACATGGTAAGGCAATACATGGAGAAAATACTGCATATGAGTAAAAACCCCCAATGACCGACTCTGCTATCGAGTTTTATATGTTCATCTCTCACATGTATGCTTGCTCTTCTGAAACTGGTGCCAGGGACCTGCACCCACAGATTAGGGATCTCGTAGGAACAGGATGGAGTGGAAGCACTTCTGCAACACCGGCGACCAGATAATGCTAAGCAACTTGAGGTTTGCATCAGAAATGATTTACATGAGCAAAGCATATTCTGTTGTTACTACTTACCGGAGTATACAACCACTACCTTCACTTGTCCTGTTTCAAATTCAAATTTAAATGGCTCTGTGCACTATGGGACTCAACATCTGAGGTCATCAGTCCCCTAGAACATAGAACTACCTAAACCTAACTAATCTAAGGACATCAGGCACATCCATGCTCGAGGCAGGATTCCAACCTGTGACTGTAGCAGGTGCGCAGTTCCAGACTGAAGCGCCTAGAATTGCTCGGCCACCATATCCCGTTTCCTCTGAGGTTAAGTCACCTGAGGCCATCACCATCCATAAACCCCAATCTGCTTCTTCCCATAAGTTCTAGTCCAATCTCATTCCTTATTTTCTCATTCAGAATTCTTGAACATACTGAAATACAGTTGATCCAGTAATTCATTACAGACTACAATACCCTAGTCCCAGAACAGTCTGGATTCTGTGGATTCTGCACCGAGCATTCCACGATCCACTAATTCCTGCACTCAGCAGATGGCATCCTCATGGCAAAGTATCAGCGATAAAGCACTACATTAGTGTTCCGGAAACAGAGAGAACTTTTGACCCCATCTCCTGTGATTACATAATATTTAAATCACACACCATATTGTAACCAGGATACTTGCTTATAATGATCGATATGTTTCTGGGGTGGGATGATTCTCTGTTAGGAATGTCAAACATCACAGCAGCATAAATTTGATTAAGGCTAGAATTCTGTAGATTGTGTGCAATCCTGCACTGTAATATCTACACAAAAATGTCCCCAAAGCGTTTGGTAGATGATATTACCCTGGGAAATAGGTTATTCCACAAAAATGGAAATAAAGCCAGACAAATACTGCAATTCAGGAGTATACAAAATAAACTGAAATGGCTGAGACAAGTTTTATATAGGACAAATGAGGAGCAGATCCATGACAAGTTTTAGGGAGTAATCCTATGATAGAAAAGGAAGTGCATATACAATGCACTTCTAATGGAGAAGCATAAGTTATGTCACCTAAATGAAAGCATGGAAGTGTGGTGTAGAGCCCCAAAGGGAGAACCTAGAAATTTTGAACCACAAAAAAACACAGGTCCACAATCTTAACGAAACAAAATAAATTTAGCCCTAAATGGTTTTTTGACATTTATCCAGAATTGCTGGTGTAATGTATGCCAACTGTGGCATGCTCTCCTGCTGCTGACTGGGCCACACCTCACCTCAGATCTGCTGGTCTGGCGGATTCACGGCTGGTTGCACAGTAAATGACCAACACTTGGAAGTGAGTTGCTGGTTCATCCACAAGATAGAGTGACCTTCAAAATATTTGAATTTAATAGTGAGGTTCTTTTTTCTATTAAGAAAATAATATATTTTACAAGTCTACATCTTCTAGTGTATTCTTGGTAGGCTTTAGTTTATAAGGCACAGTTTTTCTATCCATTATACAAGCCTAATTGTAACAATACTACTTCTATTTATTATTATTATTATTATCAAATACTGCCATTTCATGTGCCTGATGTGTAGATAATATTAACAGATTCAGTGATTACTTGGTAAGTTTGGGTCCACTGCACATGGACTACATGTCATATCTAAAAAGTCGTCCCATTAGTAAGAAATTTTACTGAATTTAATCCTGTTTTATAATTTGAATGTGTATATTTGTAATTTAACTTATTTCTGCTTTTTAATAATTATAACTAGAAGAAGGAAAAATACAATAATAAAAAAGTGAAACTTGAAGGCAATGTTTCCCACATCAGTGCTGCCTGTAAGCTGGAACTCAAATCTTTGTATTAACTTTCAACCAGTTATTAAGTGATGTGCTGATTAGACATAGATTTCAATATTGACACTGAATTTTGCTTCACAAGTTCGAAGTTTCTTTGTGAGTGAACCTTTAAAATAATTTTTACTTTTTAAATTTTTTGAGCTCAATGTCGTTAACAAGCATCTATCACTCTTTATGTTCCGTTAATCGTTATTGCAGATATCTCATGAAGACAATGAACAAAGACCATATTTTTAATGATCTAGACAGTTTTATTTGCTTCAAAAGTTTCATTGGAGTGAAGGATGATCTCAGTACATTCATTTCTGCTAATACTTATTCTATGTAGATCCTACTAATACCATGTGAAGACATTTGTGTAGCTACTGTTGCATTTTTAGCATTTGCAAGGAAGAATGCTCTAGTCACTAACACTAGTAAGCATAACCCAGGGGCAAGAAGTAACACCATTCAAAGCAGAACTAAATACCCAATCTGTGACAAGCTGGTGTCCACGGTTCTTCAAATTGTCATGGTGTAAAGACTGTTCCATTAAATTTTTGGCATTCACCCACATAAATTCTGCTTTTTGTTCTTCTTCTTCTTCTTCTTGTAATATTTTGGCTGAATACCATCCAGCCATCTTCAGAGAGATCAGAGGTGACTGACACTCAAGCACTTGCTCTGTCATTTTTAACTCTAAGACTGAGCCACTGAATATGCGGCCTTAATGAGCTACAACAGATTTCTGCTTGTAATGCATTGTATGAGGTTTGCTAATATTTCCACTCAAAATGAAAGGAAAAACTTGACAGCATAACCGCTGTCAGAAAGTGTCCACATTCCTTTGCAATCAACCTGAAGTGATCATATAATCCTGCTGATTATGTGACAATCGATGAAATGTACACAAGCTGCCAGTAGTGGAAGACATGTTAGAGAAAAAAATTGACCATCCTAGGCACTCTTCACAAGAAGGAAAGAGAGATCCCTCCTGAATTTCATATCTAAGAGATCAACCTGTGGAGTTTCAAAACTTGGCTTCCAAGCTAATAAATCTCTTGTCTTGTACCCAACAAAAAGTAATTGTTCACAGATACTCGTGTCCACAATGCATGATATCAACCCTGAAACAGGAAATCCAGGTATCACTATTAAATTACAATCACACTGAAGGAGGAATGGATACTGTGGATAAAATGATTATAGGTTATGCTGTTTCCAAATTTAGGAGTTGGCCTATGGTGTTAGTTTATAGTATGCTGAACATGTGTGTTGTGTTGTGGTCTTCAGTACAGAGACTGGTTTGATGCAGCTCTCCGTGCTACTCTGTCCTGTGCAAGCTTCTTCATCTCCCAGTACCTACTGCAACCTACATCCTTCAGTATCTGTTTAGTGTATTCATCTCTTGGTCTCCCTCTACGATTTTTAGCCTCTACATTGCCCTCCAATACTAAATTTGTGATCACTTGATTCCTCGGAACATGTCCTACCAACCAGTCCCTTTTTCTTGTCAAGTTGTACCACAAACTCCTCTTCTCCCCTATTCTACTCCGTACCTCCTCATTAGTTATGTGATCTACCCATCTAATCTTCAGCATTCTTCTGTAGCACCACATTTCGAAAGCTTCTATTCTCTTCTTGTCCAAACTATTTATCGTCTATGTTTCACTTCCATACATGGCTACACTCCATACAAATACTTTCAGAAATGACTTCCTGACACTCAATGTTAACAAATTTCTCTTCTTCAGAAACACTTTCCTTGCCATTGCCAGTCTACATATTATATCCTCTCTACTTTGACCATCATCAGTTATTTTGCTCCCCAAATAGCAAAATTCCTTTACTACTTAAAGTGTCTCATTTCCTAACCTAATTTCCTAACCTAATTTGCTCAGCATCACCCGATTCCACTACATTCCATTATCCTCATTTTGCTTTTGTTGATGTTCATCTTATATCCTCCTTTCAAACCACTGTCCATTCCGTTCAACTGCTCTTCCAAGTCCTTTGCTGTCCCTGACAGAATTACAACATCATCGGTGAACCTCAAAGTTTTTATTTTTTCTCCTTGGATTTTAATACCTACTCCGAATTTTTCTTTTGTTTCCTTCACTGCTTGCTCAATATACAGAATGAATAACATCGGGAAGAGGCAACAACCCTGTCTCAATCCATTCCCAACCACTGCTTCCCTTTTAAGTCCCTCGACTCTTATAACTGCCATCTGGTTTCTGTACAAATTGTAAGTAGCCTTTCGCTCCCTGTATTTTACCCCTGCCACCTTCAGAATTTGAAAGAGAGTATTACAATTAACATTGTCAAAAGCTTTCTCTAAGTCTACAAATGCTAGAAAGGTAGGTCTGCCTTTTCTTAATCTTTCTTCTAAGATAACTCGTAGGAACAGTATTGCCTCATGTGTTCCAATATTTCTGTGGAATCCAATCTGATCTTCCCTGACGTTGGCTTCTACCAGTTTTTCCATTAGTCTGTAAAGAATTCGCGTTAGTATTTTGCATCCATGACTTTTTAAACTGATTGTTTGGTAATTTTCACATCTGCCAGCACATGCTTTCTTTGGGACTGGAATTTATTTATTCTTCTTGAAGTCTGAGGGTATTTCGGCTGTCTTATACATCTTGCTCACCAGATAGTAGAGTTTTGTCAGGACTGGCTCTCCCAAGGCTGTCAGTAGTTCTAATGGAATGCTATCTACTCCCAGGGCCTTGTTTCAACTCAGGTCTTTCAGTGCTCTGTCAAACTCCTCACGCAGTATCTTATCTCCCATTTCATCTTCAATTACATGCTATTGCATTTCAATAATATTGTCCTCAAGTACATTGTCCTTGTATAGACCCTCTATATACTCCATCCAGCCTTCTGCTTTCCCTACTTTGCTTAGAACTGGGTTTCCATCTGAGCTCTTGATATTCATACAAGTGGTTCTTTTTCCTCCAACGGTCTCTTTAATTTTCCTGTAGCCAGTATCTATCTTACTCCAAGTGAGATAAACCTCTACATCCTTACATTTGTCCTCTAGCCATCCCTGCTTAGCCATTTTGCACTTATGCTGAACATAACTGGGCCAAATTGCCAAATTTTGTATTCACTTTTGCAACCAAAAAGAAATGTCATAATTCAATGTATTTATCTGAAGAATTTCCATTGGCAAATGAACACTTGAAGAATAGAAATTCAGGTATCAGTCCTCATTGAGATGATTTCCAACCTAAGAAAGAAATTCCCTTCAGAAGCTGTCATTGACACACCAGAGCCATCAGAGATGAAGAAGAATGGGTGTTACATGTGTGTGGAAGGAAAAAAAAGGCAACTCCATGATAAAAGTTTGTATGAAGTGCAGCACGTTTACTTGTCAAGCACATCTGACTACAGAGCCTTTGTGTGTTGCATGTCATAGAGAGGAGACTGACTAGATGTGTTGTGTCAGCTGTCTAATGACACTCTTATCAGTGGTCATGTGAGTATTGTCACACCCATTGCTCGGTTGGTTGATTTGGGGGAAGGGACAAAACAATGAGGTCATTGGTCCCACTGGATTATGCAAGAATGGGGAAGAAAATTAGCCATACCCTTTCAAAGGAACCATCGCAGCATTTGCCTGAAGTGAATCATGGAAAACCTAAATCAGGATAGCTGGACGCAGGTTTGAACCATTATCTCCCAAATGTAAGTCCAGTATGCTAACCACTGCACCACCTCCCTCAGTGTGTCACTCACATGAAAGAGATCCTGGACCTACACACCGCACAGACAGCTGTATAGACAGACATATGGTGAGGGCTACAGTGGCAGTTCGTACAGCTACCACACACAGATAAGAGGTCTTGTGAGCCCATATGTGCCAACACGAACTGTTGAAAATTGGTTATTAGCAGTCAGGCTAGCCTATCTTCCACCCATGGCACAGCATCGACTTGCACTGTTCGTGCTATCAGAGGATCATTTGGAAGACAGCATGGTGTGTGATAGACTTCAATGATGAAAGCAGATTCTGCCTGCAAGCAAGTGATGCTCATTTGCATGTATGACAGACCTGGTGAGCGATGTCTCATAAACTTATTTCATTCGAGGCACACTGGTCCCACCACAGTCCTTACATTTGGGGTTGCGATAAGCTACAATTCTCGTTTATCTTTGCATTTATGAAAGGGATGTGAACCATTGATCTGTATGGGCAGAATGTTGTTAGCCCAGTTTTTTTGCCATTCTTGCACCATGAAAATTATTTGTTGTTCAAACAGGATAACGCTAGCCCAAACAGTGCCCATGGAACTCAACATGCTCTGCAAGACCTGAAGAAAATTCTTGGGACAGCACTTTCTCCACACCTGTCCCCAATGGAGCCCGAGCTGGAGATGATGGTTGACGAATGGCACAAGTCATTTCTTGTTCCAACAGCTCTTACAAAACTACAAGAACAGGTCTGGCAGGTGTAGCATAGTGTATTCCTGTACAATATTCACCATCTGTATGATGGACTGGATGCCAGAGTCAGTATCCGCATTGACAAATTTGGAGGCTGCACCACATACTAAAATGGAAATTTCAGCACGGACCGATATCTGAGACCTCAGTACCACTTCGGCTACCAACCTGTAAATTTAGTCATTTCATGTACTCCATACACACTGTTGCAACAATAAATCTTGAGTGTGAATGTTTCAACAAATCTTGAGTGAATTGGAAACCTCTGAAAGGGTTTACCTAATTCTTTTTCCAGGAGTGTATTTTCACACAAGTCACTATTCACTTTTAATTATGACAAAATCTGTATAAACCTGAAGTAAATATGTGGATAATGTCAAATGCATGGAAGAAACCAACACAGTTGCTCTCACAGCAGCAAAATACATAATACACATTGGACATATATATAGCTACGTGTAGCGACAAACACATTTTCTCTCAAAACATTAACAGCATCTTGTTAACGGGGACATCATGCAAATAATTCAGATGTCCACATCATATCAGTGTTGAAGATGATGCTGGGAAGATGGTTAAATTAGCTTACATTGCAAACTCTGGTAATTGTAAAAACCTGGTAGGGAAATACGTGGAGGCCATACCGCATATGATTAACAAACCAGAGGAGCAGTCAGCTGTCTATTATGAGCAAAGAATCCACTTTCAGGACAAAAAGCCAATATTGGCTGAAGCTGGCAAAATTCCTCAGAATGCAGTGAAAAAACTATGCTCGAAGAGTTTAGCCTGTTCAGAGAAAGTAGTCCTCAAATTATGGCCTAATCAATGTAGTTTTAATTTCAAATTCACCTAGTAAATGACGACAAGAAGTAAAACACAGCAGTTATTAGAAGAAAATAATCAGTTTTTGAAAATATAATGCAACTGAATAAATAAAAAGTCTACTCAGCAACCTTTGGCAGGAGAACAATCATATAGAGGGTATTACAGTTTGTAAGTTTTGGGAGCCAGTGGCCCCTCTCCTGGCAGAAGAGTTGAAGGGGAAGGAAGAGGGGTGACGGAGATGGCCTGATGAATTTAGTAAAAGTAGTAAATTTGGAAAAGTCAACCAAAACAAGGGGCTATGGCTGCATGAAGCCTTCCAAATTTTCCCATCTCTACTCCTTTTTTCTAAACCTCACCAGTTCTTTTCCTTGACCACTCTTCCTTCCCCTTCAACATTTCTGCCACAAGGAAGGTCCACTGGCTCCATGAGCTTGTAAACTTTAAGACCTTCTATATATTAGACTCTCTATGTATCCAATTACATTATGAATTATCAGAAGAGTAAGTCAACTGAGGACATAAAGACAAGATAGACACTCGACACAGTGAAGGTGGGACATTCAATGCGCTCTGAGCATCGGTCAACCACAAAATACCTCGACCCAACTGAATTATGGCTCCTCCTCTCAAATGTCGTCAACCTTCTGTCATTACCTTCTTATGACACAATACAATTACAGCCTTAATTAATCATGTTTCCCCTCTGTTTCAGTCATCTGAATTCATCACCATTCCCTTTTACTTATTTATGTAGATAGTCCCTGTGAGTTAGTATGGATAGGTTATATTTGACAACTTGAACAAATTAATGACTAGCTCATTTTACCAACCACCTGGAAGAGTTGCTGAACAGCTCAAAGACATGCTCAGTCATTTCAAATTGGTACCCCAGTCATAGAATTACAGATGGTGATGATTTCAATCTACCCTCCATATGTTGGCTAAAATAGACATCACAAATTGATTGTAAGTATAAGATGTCATCTCAGATCGTAACAAAGGCTTTCTCAGATAAGTATTTCAACAATAATTATTAGCTCAGGGTCCCACTTTAAGCATAAATTGTTTCAAAAGCATAATAGACCAATTACCAACAAATAATCCTGAGCAAATAGGGAGCATTATGACTGATACATGGGTTAGCGTCCAGACATATATTGTAGTGAATCTAGATATCATAAGATCCAAGCACACAAAAATAAACACTATATAAACGCTATATACATATATGAAAGCAGATAAAAATTGTGGTTGACCCCTTTTTAAGAGACAGCCTCAACTTCTTCTAATCTGACTATGTAGACCTAGACAAGATGTTATGGATTTGAATAAATAGAATTGGTGGCAGTTGTGGGCTATATATCAAATAAAATGATAAGAGAACCTTCATAGTACACAAAACAGGTCAGAACACTATTACAGGAGCTATGAGGAAATGCATGCCAAATGTAAAATAATGTAAAATCCCAAAACTGGCAAAAAAGGTATTACAAAAACTGGAAATTTAGTGCAAACTGCAGTGAGAGAGGCTTTTAATAGTTACCACAATGAAACTGTCCTTAAATCTGGCAGAATTGAAAGTGATTCTGGTTGTATGTAAAGTACAACAGTGCCAGCATGCAATCAATACCTTCACTGCATGATAACAATGGTGATGTTACTGATGAAGTGCCACAAAAGCTGAGTTACGATGCATAGTTTTCTTTGCTGACACAATTTCAAAAACCAAGTAAATATTCCAGTATTCAAAACAAGAATGACTGCCAACATTACTAACTTAGTTATAGGTGTCCTCCATGTTGAGAAGCAGCTTACATCACTCAATAAAAGAAAGGCCTCCAGTCCAGGTTGTATACCACTCAGGTTCGTTTCAGAGCATGCTGATACAATAACTCCATGATTAGCAATCATACACAGCCGTTTGCTCTTCGTAAGATCCACACCTGAAGAATAAGCTGCAAAATTTGCACCAATACAAAGAAAAGGAATGGGAGTAATTTGCTCAATTACAGACCTATATCAATTATGCAGATTTGGTGCAGGATTTTTGAACATAAACTGTGTGTGTTCATCATGAATTTCCTCCAGGAAAACAATCTGTTGACACACAGTCAGCATGGATTTGGAAAATATTTTTCTCATGGAGCACCGCAATACAACTAGCACTTTAGTTCCATATAGTAATGAGTGCTATCGACAGGGGGATCTCAAAATGATGCCATAATTTTAGATTTTCAGAAGGCTTTCAACACTATTCCTCAGACGTGACTTCTAATAAAACTGTATCACATCTTAGTTGTGCGCTGGATTCATGATTTCCTGTGAGAAAGGTCATAGACTATAATAATTTATGGAAAGCCATCAAGTAAAATGGAAGTAATATCTGGTGATCTCCGCCAGAGCGTTATAGGCCCTCTGCTGTTCCTGATCTACACAAATGAATTAGGAAACAATCTGAGCAGTCCTCTTAGATTGTTAGCAGTTGATGCCGTCATTTACCGTCGTGTAAAGTTGTCAGATGATCAATACAAATTGCAAAATGTTTTAGATAAGATATTTGTATGGTGCAAAGAGTGGCATTTGTCTCTCAATAAGGAGAAATGAGATAATCCACACAAGTATGAGGGGATACCAGCCAAATTTTGGTTTCACAATACATCAAAATAAAGGCTGCTAATTAAGCTTAATACCTAAAATTAGAATTACAGATGAATTAAATCAGAATGATCATATAGACTATGCTGTGAGGAAACCAAACCAATGACTGCAATTTATTGGCAGAACACTTGGAGAGTGCCAAAGGTCTACAAGAGAGACTGCATATAATCAAGCACATCCACCATCTTCTGAAGTATTGCTGTGCTTTGTGAGATCTGTGCAAGATATTATTGACATAGGACAACAATCAGTTCAAACAAGGGCCGTTCGATTAGTATTATAGTGAAATTAGGGGAGACAGGGTCATGGATATAATACGCGAATTGGGGTGTCAATCATTAAAACCAAGCCCTTTTTCATTGCAGTCAGATCTTCTGATGAAACTTCTGTGGTGTCACCGCCAGACACCACACTTGCTAGGTGGTAGCCTTTAAATCGGCCGCGGTCCGATAGTATACGTCGGACCTGTGTGTCGCCACTGTCAGTGATTGCAGACCGAGCGCCGCCACACGGCAGGTCTGGAGAGACATCCTAGCACTCGTCCCCAGTTGTACAGCCGACTTTGCTAGCGAAGCTACACTGACAAATACGCTCTCATTTGCCGAGATGATAGTTAGCATAGCCTTCAGCTACATCATTTGCTACGACCTAGCAAGGCGCCATGACCAGTTTATATTGAGATTATATAATGTATCAACAAGAGCGATGTTCTCCAATTATGGATTAAAGATAAGTATTACATCAACTCCGTACTTTATTTATTAGAATCAACTACTTTAATCTGTTCCAGACCTCACGCCAGCCTGCGTGAGTTAAATGCATGCTATTCGGCTACAAGTCATAGTGGATTGGCTGTCTGGTCAGTCCACTACAACTTCAATCACCAGCTTTCTCCTAGAGTGTGAAAATATTTTGTTGCCACCCACCTACATAGCGAGAAATGATCATCATCTTCACCAACACCAAATAAATTAGAGCTCACAGGGTGTGACTGAAGTGTTCATTTTTCGCTCATGCTGTCCGTGAGTGGAATGGAAAAGATAGCTTGAAGATGGGTAGACAAACAATCTGCCACGCAGTTTATTGTGAACTTCAGATCAGTCATGTGGATGTAGATTGTGTCAAGCATCACAGTACTGTATTTGAACATTAATGGCTTGTTTCTCCTATTCATCCACATTCACTTACATTTTTGTACATGTAAAACAAGCTGCCATTCATCACAATAAACAGAAATTCAGTCCACGTCAACATATTTCCTCCTAGAATCCCTAAACAATGTTACTTTTCTGTGTATTACAGTGTCATCAGCAGATGGTACTCTAGGTAAAGTGACCAAAAGGCGAAGCAGCTGAACATAATGCATGTAAGTATAGAAGAATATAAAGATATCTTATTTGCTAATGGTTCTACAGGTCTACTAAAAGTTGAAAACAGCGAGAAGCTGCAACGGGCTGTTAACTGATCTACAAATTGAATCAGCAGTCTGGCAGACCACATCCACCAATAAGATTGTATACAACAATAGAACAACCCACATAATCTGCAAACATTCACTGCAACTGTGTTTTCCTTAAGGGTGATAAAGTGGTGAGTAGCCCTGTTACAAAAGTCAGTGGTGTTTGGCTGTGAGAGGCTATGAAACAGCTTCCTACTGGTCCACTTATTACGTTTAATCCACCACAGAAAATCTTGTTCCTAGAGACAGGATACTTGGTGACAGAACTCAACAATTCACAAGTGTGGCAGTAAACAAAACAATTATGTGCAGTGTCTCTGCTGCAGAGAGATGCTATGTATGCTGCTGTAAAAAATTTTCAACCTCCTTCCCACTGAGCTGAAAACCTTATGTTGTTTTCTTATTTAGTTCAGCTTTGAATAGTTATTTACTATTCCATAATTGTCCCTTTAATCACTATGTTGTACAATATGTTTAGAAACAACTTATCCAACAGAAGATATACCTAACAAGTTGCATAACTGACAAAAGATTAATAAAAGTATTTCAGCTGACAATGCAGCTTCACATGCACACATATCAATCTTAGACGACTCTTCACATGATCCCTGGGTGGTACTACAAAACCAACACATCAAAAGCCCTTTACCAGGTCCAAACCATCTGCAGAAGTGAGACCAAGTATTAAAACATGTCAACTAAACACCTAAGGCATTAGTTGAACCTAATGCCAAATTCTAGGGAAGATGCTGTCTAAGCATGTTATCAACATGGTTGTCCAACAACAAAGTCATACAAGTAATGGATATCAGCTATGGGCAAGAGGAAAGTGGCTAGCAAGCATCAATGTGCAGTAGCGTGTGTGGCAAGAAAGGTCAGTAGAGGTTGTGGGCAAGTGCTAGAGTGTACTGGAGAATATGAAATCCACTGGCAATCCACAGTCTGTGACAAAGGGTCAAAAGGAATAAATAAAGAGCTTCTTCTGCACAAGATTAATGCAGCATTGAATGAAATAGAGACTAACATTGACAATGCACCTCAAATAAATGTAGATAATGGAACTTTCAGGAGAATCAAAAAAGGGCACAGGGTGTTCACCTTGCTTGGGTTCCAACAGTTCAAACTTTTCAAACATTTATTTCACAAACATTAAACCAAACAGGGCAAAGTAGACACGTGCGGTAGCCACATGTAATGTTAAGCAAATGTATGGGTCATTTGTGTAATCAAAATTTATTGCAACTGTGAAGAATTTTAACCACATTCTTAAAAAAACTTTGGTTGTGTGAAAAAGAGCAGGATTAAAAATAAAAATTTCCAACATATGCCAGAGACAGAGTGCAAAACAAATGGCCAGAAATTCCACAAGTAAAAGTCCTAATATGTGAAGTCTTTATTCAGTAAACTAAATGACGTTATCAAAGGAGGCCGCTCAGAAATTGAAATTGTCAGAAATGGGTCAGAAGTTACAATGAACACTACCTAGTGCAAACCTGTCACTGAAGTGAAAGAGGATTTATAGAGGGAGGAAAAATAGAATCATGAATACATTTTAATGTCTTTCGTGTGAGGAAGATGGGAGCTATTACAGAAAATCTACATCCTTGCATTTTCAATATTTACTGTTAATGATCTGTGTATTGACACTGCTGTAAACAATCAAAGTAAACCCACTAAAGGCCAGGCACTGTTAAAGTTCAGAGTTTAGGAGAGTATGTATGAGCAGAGTGTATTCATTTTTGTATGACTTAACATCAGTTTGGTTCTCAGAATTCACTGATTCTGAATAGGTTTGTCAATGCATTCTTTCACACTTCTGTTCCTTCCACTAGTCAGACACAAATGAAGAGGAGAGTGTTTCAGGATTCGTCAAGGGAGACGATTAGGTTAGTCCATTCATAAATATGAGTTTGGGAACTGCATCTTTAAGTAAGTCGGGGGAAGATGCTGGGCTCCAGGAGAATAATGATGATTAAAATGCTCTGACCAGCACTCAAAGTATGACTCAAACATTAGGGGACATGCCTGAAGCTAAACAGAAGGAACAGGTAAAAATATAAGGGTGTTATGTCGATCTATTTTAAGATCATCTTGTCCAATCAGATGATGTGCTTGTAAAACTCAAGTTAAGAATCATGAGCCATTCCATAGTAAATTGTACCCAGTACCCTTGCCCTAGAAAGCCATAGTTAATAAAGCAATTAAGGGTGTGTAGAAGAATCAGATTATTTAACACTCAGATAGTGAAAGTTCTAATGCAATCCACACTGTAACAAAAAGGGATGGCTGTGTGCATTTACTAACTGATGCCCATTGAGAAATGATGCAGTTTACTGTACAATGTGACCAACTGGAGGATGAAGGTATAGCAGGAAGAACACAGCCTTTCTGTGGAATGGAAGGTGTTAGCAGTTTAAAAGGATGGCCTTCGGGCTGTCAGTACCATCAGTGGCCTTTATGACAGCACTCACAGAAGTTCTAAGAGAAGAATTATTGATACACTTATCACCTACATAATGTTATTCTAATTAGTACTACCTTTAGGGAGAACATTTATACATTCTATGTCGTGTAATGTAAGCGTTTAGTGGATGGGTAAATAAGAATTTGCCAAATCGCTTGTTTTCTTGGGCATGTAATTTCTTTGCATGGAATCAAACCTGATCCAATGAAAATGGAACCAGTGAGAAATTGTCCTGCACAAAAATGATGTAATCAACTGAAAATCTCTCAGTTTGTGCAATTTCTATCACAGTATTTATCCTCGATTTTTTTATCTTCACAAGTACATCTCCACTGGAAATGGAATAAGGAATATCAAGAAGCATTTGAGTTAATTAAAAACCAATTGCATGAGGCACCGATACTTCACCATCCTGACTGAAGCAAAAATTTCTACACTGGAACCGATTCAATTTATTCCTACTGCTAGCTTAGTACATTTAATCCACCACGGAAAATGAATGAGTATAGCAGTCTCTCTAAATAGCCACATTACAAGTATTTAGAAACATTCTAGAGAAACACTCCAGCACTTTGCCTTCTTTTCAATTGTAAATGTACTAAATCACAGTAATAGAGGGGAACAATGAAAGAAGTGCGCAATCATGTCATAGCAGTACTCAGGCAGCAGTAGCTAACTGCGACAGATGCAGCAACAGATAAGTAACCACATTTGTCATTTACGAGTTCCTAACCAGGAGCGAATTTTATTATATCATCTGTCTACTTGAATAGTTCAATTTCTTGACTTTCTGCGTGTAAATTTAACATCTAATAGCCACAGTTCTCGTGTTTTCATTTGCGTCAGAAAGTAAACTGATTTTGTGACATATTACAAGTTCCAGATCAGGGTCAAATTATTTAGTTTGACCTGAGTGCTTCAGTAGTTAGGTTTCTGAACATACGCGTATTACTAGACACAGTTTGTGTTTTTGGCAGGTTCTATAGTAGAATTGCACAGCATGTGCTGACAGTTTGTTTATCTGCATAGTTTAGTCGTCCATGGTCTTTTGTATGGACAGGGACTGTGATTGTTGTGTGTGAATGTGAGTCGAGTTGGTGACACTTCGCTCTCAGCTTCAGTTAGTGTTTTTGGCAGGTTCTATAGTAGAATTGCACAGCATGTGCTGACAGTTTGTTTATCTGCATAGTTTAGTCTTCCATGGTCTTTTGTATGGACAGGGACTGTGATTGTTGTATGCGGATGTGAGCCGAGTTGGTGACACTTCGCTCTCAGCTTCAGGCTGTGATGGATTCCGTTACAGAGCTTGAGGCTGCAGTGGATGGGCACCACTGTTGTGGGCCGGCCGTGGGGACACAACGGACGTCCAGCACGTCAGAGTCTTCTGATCAGTCCTCACCAGTGGCCAACCCAGTTACTGCTCGCACTGAGGCTGACCCCTCACCTGTTGTCGAGTGGGAAGTTGCCCCGGGGCGAAGCACATGGTGAAAGGCTTCCCAGGTGGCCACACATAATGCCTCTCCGGTTTGTCTGACAAACAGGTTCCAGGTTCTGTCTGTGGCTGACACTGTCACTGAGCCAGATGCTGTCACCTGTCCTGTTTCAGAGGAAACCATTCAGCCTCCAAGATCTGGGCAATCACAGAGGCTGAGATTATTGGTAGTTTGGAGCTCCAAGGTTAGGTGCATTATAGGGCCCCCTTAGGGACTTGGATGACAAGAATGGTAAGAAATCCAGTGTGCATTCCGTGTGCATACCGGGTGGAGTCACTCCAGATGTGGAAAGGGTACTCCCGGATGCCATGAAGAGCACGGCATGCAGCCAACTGCAGGTGGTTGCTCAAGTTGGTATCAATTACGCGTGTCACTTTCGATCAAAAGAGATTCTCTTTGGTTTCGAGCAGCTAACAGAAGTGGTAAAGGCTGCCATTCTTGCTTGCAAGATTAAAGCAGAGCTGACCATTTGCAGCATAGCCGTCAGGGGCAATTCCGGACCTCTGGTACAGAGCTGAGTGAAGGGTCAGAATCAGAGGCTCAGACGGCTAGGCTGCTGATTCCTCGACTTGCGCCAAAGGGTGGTTGGGTTTCGGGTTCCGCTGAATAGGTCAGGTGACCACCACGTACAGGTGGCAGATACATAAGTAGCAGGGTCTGTGTGGTGTCGACTGGGCAGTTCTTTACGTTAGAGGGTCTCGGGAAAACACAAAAAGCACTTCAGTTACAAAGGGTGCAAGCTGAACACGGCAAAAATGTAGATACAGGAACCACTGGTATAACAGTTGTAAATTGTCGTAGCTGTGTTGGGAAAGTACCAGAGCTCCAAGCGCTAATAGAAAGCACTGATGCTTAAATTGTTATAGGCCCTGAAAACTGGCTAAAGCTGGATATAAGCTCAGCCAAAATTTTTGTGAAGAACCTAATGGTGTTCCAAAAGGATAGGCTAAACATGGTTGGCGGAGGCGTGTTTATTGCTGTCAGAAGTAGTTTAACTTGTCACGAAATTGAAGTAGATACATCCTGTGAATTAGTATGGGCAGAAGTCATTGTTGGCAAATGGAATAAAATAATAATTGTATCCTTTTACCGACCTCCGAATTCAGATGGCACAGTTTCTGAAAGGATCAAAGAAAACTTGAGTTTGATTTTAAACACATACCCGAATCATATGATAATAGTTGGTGGTGACTTTAATTTACCCTCGATATGTTGGTGAAAATACATGTTTTATTCTGGAGGTACGCATAAAATATCATCTGAAATTGTGCTAAACGCATTCTCTGAAAATGATCTCGAGCAATTAGTTCATGAGCCCACGTGAATAGTAAACGGTTGTGAAAACATGCTTGACCTCTTAGCAAGAAATAATCCTGAGTTAATAACGAGCATAAAAACTGATTCAGGGATTAGTGAACACAGGACTGTTGTAGCAAGACTGAATATTGTAATCCCCAAATCATCATTCTTGTGAAACACAACTAGCTCTCTATTCACATGAAGTGCTGAGTGCTATTGACAAGGGATTTCAGATTGATTCCATATTTCTGGATTTCCATAAGGCTTTTGACACTGTAGGTACTACACAAGCAGCTTGTAGTGAAATTGTGTGATTATGGAATATCATCTCAGTTATGTGACTGGATCTGTGATTTCCGTCAGAGAGGTCACAGTTCATTGTAATTGTAGGAAAGTCATAGAGTAAAACAGAAGTGATTTCTGGCATTCCCCAAGGTAGTGTTGTAGGCCCTTTGCTGTTCCTTATCTATTCAAACAATTTGGGAGACAATCTGAGCGGCCGTCTTCAGTTGTTTGCAGATGATGCTGTCATTTATCGACTAATAAAGTCATCAGAAGATCAAAACAAACTGCAAAACGATTTAGAAAAAGAGGATCAGAATGGTTGGAAAAGTGGCAGTTGGCTCTGAATAATGAAAAGTGTGAGGTTATCCACACGAGTGCTAGAAGGAACTCATTAAACTTCAGTTACACGATAAATCAGTGTAATCTAAAAGCTGTAAATTCAACTAAATACCTAGGTATTACAATTATGAACAATTTAAATTGGAAGGAACACAGATTAGATTAGATTAGATTAGATTAATACTAGTTCCATGGATCATGAATACGATATTTCGTAATGATGTGGAACGAGTCGAATTTTTCAATACATGACATAATTAGGTTAATTTAACAACATACTTAAGTTAATATAACAACTTCATTTATTTTTGTGTTTTTTTATTTTTATTTTTTTTATTTTTTTAATATTTTTTTTCTTAATTTATATCTAAAAATTCCTCTATGGAGTAGAAGGAGTTGTCATTCTGAAATTCTTTTAATTTCTTCTTAAATACTTGTTGGTTATCTGTCAGACTTTTGATACTATTTGGTAAGTGACCAAAGACTTTAGTGCCAGTATAATTCACCCCTTTCTGTGCCAAAGTTAGATTTAATCTTGAATAGTGAAGATCGTCCTTTCTCCTAGTATTGTAGCTATGCACACTGCTATTACTTTTGAATTGGGTTTGGTTGTTAATAACAAATTTCATAAGAGAGTATATATACTGAGAAGCTACTGTGAATATCCCTAGATCCTTAAATAAATGTCTGCAGGATGATCTTGGGTGGACTCCAGCTATTATTCTGATTACACGCTTCTGTGCAATAAATACTTTATTCCTCAGTGATGAATTACCCCAAAATATGATGCCATATGAAAGCAATGAGTGAAAATAGCCGTAGTAAGCTAATTTACTAAGATGTTTATCACCAAAATTTGCAATGACCCTTATTGCATAAGTAGCTGAACTCAAACGTTTCAGCAGATCATCAATGTGTTTCTTCCAATTTAATCTCTCATCAATGGACATACCTAAAAATTTGGAATATTCTACCTTAGCTATATGCTTCTGATTAAGGTCTATATTTATTAATGGCGTCATACCATTCACTGTACGGAACTGTATGTACTGTGTCTTATCAAAATTCAGTGAGAGTCCGTTTACAAGGAACCACTTAGTAATTTTCTGAAAGACAGTATTGACAATTTCATCAGTTAATTCTTGTTTCTCAGGTGTGATTACTATACTTGTATCATCAGCAAAGAGAACTAACTTTGCCTCTTCATGAATATAGAATGGCAAGTCATTAACATGTAATAAGAACAACAAAGGACCCAAGACTGACCCTTGTGGAACCCCATTCTTGATAGTTCCCCAGTTTGAGGAATGTGCTGATCTTTGCATGTTACGAGAACTACTTATTTCAACTTTCTGCACTCTTCCAATTAGGTACGAATTAAACCATTTGTGCACTGTCCCACTCATGCCACAATACTTGAGCTTGTCTAGCAGAATTTCATGATTTACACAATCAAAAGCCTTTGAGAGATCACAAAAAATCCCAATGGGAGGTGTTCAGTTATTCAGATCATTCAAAATTTGACTGGTGAAAGCATATATGGCATTTTCTGTTGAAAAACCTTTCTGGAAACCAAACTGACATTTTGTTAGTACTTCATTTTTACAGATATGTGAAGCTACTCTTGAATACATTACTTTCTCAAAAATTTTGGAGAAAGCTGTTAGAAGGGAGATTGGACGGTAATTGTTGACATCAGATCTATCCCCCTTTTTATGCAAAGGTATAACAATAGCATATTTCAGTCTATCAGGGAAAATGCCCTGTTCCAGAGAGCTATTACACAGGTGGCTGAGAATCTTACTTATCTGTTGAGAACAAGCTTTTAGTATTTTGCTGGAAATGCCATCAATTCCATGTGAGTTTTTGCTTTTAAGCAAGTTTATTATTTTCCTAATTTCAGAGGGAGAAGTGGGTGAGATTTCAATTGTATGAAATTGCATAGGTATGGCCTCTTCCATTAACAGCCTAGCATCTTCTAATGAACACCTGGATCCTACTATATCCACAACATTTAGAAAATGATTATTAAAAATATTTTCAACTTCTGACTTTTTGTTCGTAAAGTTTTCATTCAATTTGATAGTAATACTGTCTTCCTCTGCTCTTGGTTGACCTGTTTCTCTTTTAATAATATTCCAAATTGTTTTAATTTTATTATCAGAGTTGCTGATTTCAGACATGATACACATACTCCTGGATTTTTTAATAACTTTTCTTAATATAACACAGTAGTTTTTATAATTTTTGATAGTTTCTGGGTCACTACTCTTTCTTGCTGTCAGATACATTTCCCTTTTCCGGTTACAAGATATTTTTATACCCTTAGTAAGCCATGGTTTGTTACAAGGTTTCTTACGAGTATATTTAACTATTTTCTTGGGGAAGCAGTTTTCAAATGCATTTACAAAAATGTCATGAAATAAATTATATTTTAAATTGGCATCAGGTTCACGGTACACCTCATCCCAGTCTAACTGCTGTAGGCTTTCCCTGAAATATGCAATTGTTAAATCGTTGACTGAACGTACTACTTTGGAGGACTGTTTAGTATTGCTGAATGGAGCTATGTCATATATTGTAACTAGCTGTGCACCATGATCAGAAAGACCATTCTCAACAGGCTGAGCATTTATCTGGTTAAACTTATCTTGGTCTATAAAGAAGTTATCTATCAGTGAGCTGCTATCCTTTACCACCCGAGTAGGAAAATCAATAACGGGTGTCAAATTGAAAGAACCGAGTAATACTTCAAGGTCATTTTTCCTATTACCCTCTTTCAGAGAATCTACATTGAAGTCCCCACAAATAAAAATTTGCTTCCCCCTGTCTGACAGATAGCACAACAAGGAGTCCAAATTTTTCAGAAATAGATGAAAATTTCCTGATGGGGACCTATATACAGTTACAATTATAAATGTGCCTTTATTTAATTTAAGCTCACAGGCACATGCTTCTATATGTTTCTCTACACAAAACTTTTTTGTTTCTATACTTTTTGCACAATGATAACTTTTGACATATATGGCAACTCCTCCTTTCTCCATATTTTCTCTCATTACATGTGCAGAAAGCTTATAACCACTTACATTTACCTTATCCATATCAGTAACAATGTGATGCTCAGACAGGCATAGTATATCTATTTCATTCTCAGCTTCTAAATCTTCTAAACAAACCAGAAGCTCATCTACTTTATTCTTTAAACTCCCAATATTTTGATGAAATATGTGTAGTGACGTAACAAGACTGTTACGCCACACGGTAGTAGCCAAAAGAAAGGCACGCTAGACTAAGGCAGACGGGCGTGAAGTCTGGAACACGAGAACTCATGAATGAATAAGAAGAAAAGTATGTAGATGCTTTTTACTTATCTTTTCTTTATTCCTTGGAATACATCTCTCTTGAATACTCGTAAGCTATAGGCACTGATACAAATGGCTCCTTGCTAGTGCGTAGCCATTAACTTAGCTGATGGCTATTCTGTCTCTCGGCTAATGAGAGAGAAAGGCTTCATACAACTGGGCGATAGCTAGGTTCGCGTACAACTGGGTGGTAGCTTGGTTCTCGTACAACTGGGGTCGAGTCCACTCTCGTATCACGAGACCTGCCTTGGTGGTGGCGCTAGGTCTGCGATCACAGTGGCGACACGCGGGTCCGACATGTACTACATGGACCGCGGCCGATTTAAACTACCACCTAGCAAGTGTGGTGTCTGGCGGTGACACCACATTCCTCCCCCGCAAATCGGCGAACGGTCGTGTAATAAGGCTTCCGCCCGCCGTGGGGAGGACCACATGTTGACGTATGCGATGAGGTGGGGAGCCTAACAACAGGCGAGGCTGTGCCACCCGCACCCGGCCATCCGGTCCGAGGGGAGCTAGGAAACGCCTGCAAAACTAGTCCAGGGTGCACGTCAACATGTGGTGTATGCGCCCGTAAAGAGACATGAGGGACCGAAGGGTCGACGTCCATGGCGTCGGGGTAGCCGACGCGCGAAGACGTCATGTGGTCCGGAGCGGGCGGGCGTTCCATGGCGGAGTACAGCTGGTCACGGGAAGCGATCGGCGGCGCGTGACCCTGGGAGGCGCTTGGCGGCTGCAACGAAGCGTCGAATGCGGTCGGCGGCGGCGGCGGCTGCTGCTGCTGCTGCTGCGGCGGCGGCGGCGGCGCGTCGCCATGGGGCAAAATGGAAGGCATCGTCGGTAACACCTGGGGATGAGGCGAGCCAGTAGATGGGTCCCCAGGGCGCCGACCGGACGGCACCGTCGCTGAAAGCAGACGGGGAGCGGCAGAACCCGAGCGACGACAGAGGCGCAGCTGATTGAGATGCCGACGCACCTCACCAGAGGCCCCCAAAACCAAATACATCGCGCGGCCGAGGCAGCGAAGAATGCGCCCTGCGAGCCAACGCCGTGAACCGCGATAGTTGCGATAAAATACAACGTCGCCTGGAGCAAAAGCAGGAGTCTGCCGCTGCACAGTAACCTGATGCGGCGGATGCAGCAAAGACATCAAGGTGCGATGAGGACGACCGTGGAGCAACTCAGCCGGCGAGCGACCATCTCGGGGCTGAGAGCGATACGAAGACAAAAAGAGCAACAATGCGTCCTCCCGAGAATGCGACTCTTTCAATTTCAACATCTGTGACTTGAAAGTCCGGACCAATCGTTCAGCGGCACCGTTGGACTGAGGCGAAAACGGCGCGGATGTCAGATGTTGAATACCATTGGCCTGGCAGAAAGACTGGAATTCGGCGGACATGAATTGTGGGCCATTGTCGGAAACAATAGTCTGCGGAAGACCTTCAATGCAAAAGATAGCAGACAACGCTTGGATGGTGGCAGAGGACGTCGTGGAAGACATCCGGACAACAAAAGGAAAATTACTGAAGGCGTCGACCAGAACCAACCATCGAGCATTCCAGAATGGACCAGCAAAATCAATGTGCAAGCGTTGCCAAGGGGAAGTGGCTTTTGGCCACGCAAAGACTTTCCGCGGCGGTGCGGACTGTTGTTCGGCACACGCCGGGCACGAAGAACACATATTCGTAATCGCAGCATCGATTCCGAACCAAGTACAGTGCTGACGAGCAAGTTGTTTCGTTCGCACTATACCCCAATGTCCTTGGTGAAGAAGCCGTAAAACAGAGGACTGTAACGAACGTGGGACCACGACTCTGGACTGATCATTATCAGAACGCAACAACAAAACACCACGTCGAACAAAAAGTCTCTCCGTGTGAGCAAAAAATCGGCGAACCAACGGATCCTCGATCCGAGACTTTGACAAAGGCCATTGCGTAGCAACAAAACGTAAAACAGTAGCAAGGACAGGGTCAGCAGCTGTGGCTGTAGCGACACGACGAAAATCAATCGGAAACGATTCGACCACTTCATCGGTTTCCGAATCAATGAACATGCAAGCAAGTTCGGAAGAATCGAATGCTTTATCCTCAGCAACAGGCAAACGGGACAACGCATCGGCGTTTCCGTGCTTAGCAGTGGACCGATACAAGATATCGTAGCGGTACTGCGAGAGGAAAATAGACCAGCGAATGAATTTCTGCGCTGTACGTGGAGGTACAGGCTTGGACGGATGAAAAAGCGATGTCAAAGGTTTGTGGTCTGTGATGATGGTAAAGTGACGACCATACAAGAAATCATGGAACTTAGTAACACCAAACACGAGAGCCAAAGCTTCTTTCTCTATCTGTGAATAATTTCTTTGCGCAGACGATAGCAATTGGGACGCAAAGGCAATAGGGCGATCATGGGAGCCAACTTTGTGCGCAAGCACAGCACCGATCCCGAAATCCGATGCATCTACCATCAACAAAAGGGGTTTCTGGGGATCGAATGGCGTAAGGCAAGTATTAGAAAGCAACGCCGACTTCAACTGGCGCAAGGCGCGTTCACATTCCGTCGTCCAGACGAACGGAACACCTTTACGGCGTAAGCGATGAAGCGGAGCTGAAATGGAAGAGGCATTGCGCACATATTTATGGTAATAATTAATTTTACCCAACACACTCTGTAGCTGTTTGAGATTTTGAGGGGACGGCAAGTCTTGTATGGCACGGAGGTGCTCTGGACTCGGATGTATGCCTTGGGCATTAATGACATGTCCCAGGTATGGTAAGTCACGAGCAAAAAACACACATTTGTCCTTCCTCAAGCGAAGACCATTTTGCCGCAAGACCTGAAATAATGTTCGTAAATTCGCAAGATGATCTTCTTCTGTCTGTCCGGAGATCACTATATCGTCCAGATAGTTTGCTGCAGTAGGGACCGACGCACAAATAGTTTGTAAATATTGCTGAAACAAGGCAGGGGCGGATGCACACCCGAATGGCAGTCTTTTGAAGCGGTACAATCCAAGATGCGTGTTAACCACCAATACGCGCTGGGATTCGTCGTCCACCGGTATTTGCAAGTACGCATCGGCTAGGTCCAACTTTGAAAAATATTTTCCCGGGCACAGTTTAGCAAAAAGATCTTCCGGGCGGGGCAAAGGAAAAGTAGCAGTCACTAGCTGTGGATTCACTGTGGCCTTGAAGTCCACGCAAAGTCTCAATTTTCCGGAAGGTTTTGGCAAAATTACTAAGGGTGAGGCCCAGAGAGAAGCTTGCACACGTTCAATTACACCCTGTGATTCGAGATCGGTTAACGTTCTTGCGACCTCATCACGCAATGCGTGGGGAACATTGCGCGCTCTGAAAAATTTCGGTTGCGCGTTTACCTTCAGTTCTAAATGTGCTTCATAGTTTTTAGCGCAACCTAAGCCCGGTGCAAAAATGTCTGCAAATTCGTCACACAGCCGAGAAACACTGTCTGTAGGCACAGTCGGATTCACTGATAGGACCTGATTGACAATAGACATGTTAAACAACTTAAATAAATCGAGACCAAACAAATTCACTGCAGAAGAAGAACGAAGAACGTAAAATGACACAAGTTTTGTTTGTCCCTTGAATGTTGCAAGAAGGCTGCACTGTCCTAACACAGGAATTTTCTGTCCGGAATATGTAGTTAGCTTAACATTTGCGGCACGTAACGGAGGTGCGCCCAGTTGTTTGTACGTGTCGTGATTGAGCAAGGAAACTGCAGCTCCGGTATCGAGCTGGAATGGTATCACTTGGCCGTCAAAGTCTAAGTCCACAAAAAGTTTATTGTCCTGCTGACGACAAGAGCGACTGTGTTGTGCAATTGGAACAGACACTGGTACAGAATCACTTGCTAATTGACGTGATTTCCGGCGACGTCGACGCACAGTTTGTGTGGGACGATCACAGTTACTGGTAGAGAATGTGTCACTGGACGAAGTGGAATTAACGACATGAATGTCCATAGGCGAAGGTCCACGAGCCTGAGTGTCCTTGGTTCGATTCCGGCGCGAAGCAAAGGGCCTGGAATGATTGTGATTGTCTGATCTGAGCTTTTTCTGGCAAACACTGTGAACATGTCCTTTCTTATTGCAGAAAAAGCAAATAGCTTGGCGTGACGGGCAATGTTCACGCGAATGTCTAGTAGCACACCGCGGGCATGATTTCACTACATTTGTGGGCTGGCGCGGCACACCTGGCTTAGCACGCGGCGGTCGCTGTGTGTCCGTGCGCGAGGCCCGGTTACCGGGTCGCACAGCGCGTCCAGCGGGCCGGTTAATGTTACACACGGCGGGCGAAGTTTCAAAAGATTCCTGAGCACAGTCCAGTGTGTCCTGTCTATCCAATATGTCTATCACTTGTTGAAGGGAGGGATTAACTAGTTTCAAAATTTGCTCCCGTATGCGAACATCAGAAACGTTCTGTGCAATTGCATCACGCACCATCGTATCTGAATAAGAAAGACCACATTCACATTCAAAGGCACAGTCCCTAGTAAGTCCTTGCAATGTTGCTACCCACTCCCTATTAGTTTGACCGGCCGTACGTTTTGTACGAAAGAACGTATACCGTTTTGCAACCACATTAACTGTTTCTTTGAAATAGACATCTAAGGCAGACAAAATTTCCTCGTATGACAAAGTTGCGACGTCGCGTCGGGGAAACAATTTCACTATCACACGGTATGTGGACACACCGACACAAGAAAGCAAAAACGGCTGCCGCTCATTACCTTGAATTCTGTAGGCAGCCATGTGAAAGGCGAACTGACGAGACCACTCTTGCCAGGTCTCATCGGCTGCCACGTATGGTCGAAAGGGAGGTGCAACAGCGTTCAGTGGCAGCGGTAGCGAAGAAGCGGCGGCGGCCGCATCGGTTTGAATGGTACGTTGACCCTGGACGAGCTGTCCAAGGGCATCCAGTAACGCCTGCGTCTGCTGAGTCTGCAAGCGATAAAATTCGGACAGTACATCTGGAGAATGTGGCGAAGCCATGACAATTAAATGTAAGCAATCAGAACACTTTAAAACGTCGTCAATGTTACAAACGAAGTAATACAAACTCTTTTGCTCGTCGCCAATCTGTTGTGACGTAACAAGACTGTTACGCCACACGGTAGTAGCCAAAAGAAAGGCACGCTAGACTAAGGCAGACGGGCGTGAAGTCTGGAACACGAGAACTCATGAATGAATAAGAAGAAAAGTATGTAGATGCTTTTTACTTATCTTTTCTTTATTCCTTGGAATACATCTCTCTTGAATACTCGTAAGCTATAGGCACTGATACAAATGGCTCCTTGCTAGTGCGTAGCCATTAACTTAGCTGATGGCTATTCTGTCTCTCGGCTAATGAGAGAGAAAGGCTTCATACAACTGGGCGATAGCTAGGTTCGCGTACAACTGGGTGGTAGCTTGGTTCTCGTACAACTGGGGTCGAGTCCACTCTCGTATCACGAGACCTGCCTTGGTGGTGGCGCTAGGTCTGCGATCACAGTGGCGACACGCGGGTCCGACATGTACTACATGGACCGCGGCCGATTTAAACTACCACCTAGCAAGTGTGGTGTCTGGCGGTGACACCACAATATGCTTACATTATTTTTAATTATACTTTTGTGAGAACCTTTCCTTATTCTAACATTTGCAGTACTCTCCTGTCTGAGTTTCTCATTGTGCTTAGGCCTAGTTCCTATACCAGTGGTCACATGGTGTTCAGAGAGGCAGATTATGTCAACTGGGTTGGGTGACTTTAATTCATCAATGGAATTACCTAGGACTGAGATACAACTTGGTGGAGATAAAATTTCTGGTGATTGGTGAAAATTTATAATTGATAGCTGTGATTGGTGATCCAATGTGCTAGAATTGTGCTGTTTAATTTCTTTCCTAAACTGAAGATTTGTTTCAATCCTGACCTCTCGTAGAACTTGACATCTTTCTGTCTTACCTATCCTAAAAAAGGTGCTGCTCCAACACCTGTAACACACAGAAAATTATGTAGGGAAGGCTAACCAAAGACTGTGTTTTATTGGCAAGACACTTAGAAAATGTAACAGACCTACTAACAAGACTGCCGACACTATGCTTGTCCGCCCACTTTTAGAATACTGTTGCACAGTGTGGGATCCTCACCAGATAGCACTGACTGAGTACATCGAAAAACTTTAAAGAAAAGCAGCAGGTTTTGTATTATAGTGAAATATGGGAGAGAGTGTCACAGAAATGATATGAGATTTGGGATGGACATCATTAAAAGATAGGTGTTTTTCGTTGCGATAGAATCTTCTCACGAAATTCCAGTAACCAACTTCCTTCTCCGAATGTGAAAATATTTTGTTGACACCGACTTACGTAGGGAGGATTCATCACCAAGATAAAATAAGGGAAATCAGAGCTCGTACGGAAAGATATAGGAGAATGAAGAACCTTCCACAACTAGGAACTGCTTCTATCATTAGCCATAAATTAATGGATTGAGTTAATGATTTATGATCACCTAACAACCATGTATGCAAACAAGATCTACACTAATCAATGTTCATGTACCCAAAATTCTGACACATTAAGTAAGAAATGTGCATAGAGTGGACGTGCACGGATACATGCATCTGATGGAGAAAAATCTGTAGCCAATGGCTAGTGTAATAAAAATAGACAAGAGCCCCAATGAAGATGCACTAATATTAATAACTCAAGGCTTATTATGTTAAAAAAGTCACTTTACAATCAGACAGTATTGCGAAACTAACTTTAGGCACAGAAGTTGCTTACATAACAATGAATGACATCATCACTTATTAAACTAATGCTGTTCGAGTAACTGACCTTCAAGTTAACTCTTACACTGGGCTACTGGAGATTCAGCTGTATGTCCAGGAACCCGGTACCAGTTGCAAGTTGCCTAATTAATGCCTTCCAGGAACTACAAAAAATATTTTGAATAATTATTGATGGACTTGAACACAACAAGACATTTTTAACATAAGACTACACATCTTAGCGAATAGGTATTGGCAAGTAGTACAGTGGGAAACAGTGTGCTTGCCAAGGCAGTGTAACTGTTCATGTGTGCAAATACCCACACTTTATTTATTGAGTATTTCAGGATGAGTGCACTTACAGACTTCTGATGAACTTCAAGCATGTAAGGAAGAAAAAGTTTAGCAAATGATTGCACTTATGCTTTAAGTGGAACATTTAGCTCATTAACTTATTTGCAAACCAGTCAGAAGTTTAACTCTTGTGTACAACAGGGCATCAGAGTCTAAACAATTAGCAATTTACTGGTACCTGTACAATATCTGGACGGTAAGGTACTAAATTTTCACATATGAATGACAGGAACATGGAAATATCACTATAATTGGTGTACATACCAATGTCACAATGGTGTTGATATTGTGAATACAAAGAAATTATTGCAGTAACTTGTGAACAACAAAAAAGTTTGTTGTAATAGAATAAAGGTGACATGTATACTTTCTTATTAACAGCACATGCACTCTGAACATATTTATGAACAAACCATTGTACTATTACCTATTGTGTTTCAATAACATTCTTCATCACTGTAATACTGAATTTATAAGGGAAACATGGAAGTCGATAACTGACAACTCCAAACTGGGGTAACATTTCCACAAAAATATCTAAACTGATAATCGTATGGACATCACAGAATAATGATGTATTTGTATTATTGCAGATTTATATCCATTAGGTAAGACTAAAGCAAAGCTTCCTAAGTGCAAGCATTTTTTTTTCACTGCCAGGTAATGAACTACTTGCAAAACAAAGTTTCAAGAATTTACAAAACCCTTACAAAAACTTTCTTCACTACATTGGCAACAAAATAAGCTTTACTGCAAACAACAAGCTTCCAAGGAATCCAATTGACCAGTTGGCATCATGACAAGAAACGAACTCACACACAAAATTAATATAAAATTTCGATCTGTGTAGTAATATTTATAACACTTGTATCAAGTGGAATGATGTCCATAATAGATATAAAGGAAACTGACTACTGAGCATCAGTAAGTCTACACTCGACACATGCCATCCATCTGCTCACTAAAAATCCAGAGTGTTTCACAATTCCTATTACAGAGAGGTTCCAGAGCAAACTCTATCCACCAGGTTTCATTACTGAACCCATGTCTGGAAATGTACAAAGTCCCTTCTTCAACTCTTACACACCTGTAACAGGAATTCTGACATGCCCTGGGTACAGCAAGAAAACCCTGTAGCAATTTTACAACAGATTCCATAGTTTACATTAAGTGCATGTAACACCAATGAAAATATCCCAAGAGCATATGGTATTTATGACTACATAAATAAATGACCAAAATAGTGACTTTATCATTTCTTTTATCCATGTAATTCTGAAGTTATGGTAGTATCTGGGAAACTGTTTACTGAGGAGGTACTCTTTTGTGAGGAAGTACAGCAGTACCTCATATACTTTCAACAATGCTCAACTATAAAGTCCTGTCCTCATTTTCATTTCAGTCTTCTCCAAACACCTGGCACCTCCAAATTATTTTTGTGTGCATCAGGAATGTCCAGCCTTTTGCACAACTTCACAGAAATTTAATAATGCTCCTCCACAGCATGGTCATCACTGTTCTGATACAAGCATGGCTAAAGGTTTCTCCAGCCACATTGTGGAGATACGAAGTAGTATCACAACTACTTCCTCTTCCTCTTGTTCTTGTTCTTGTTCTTCAATACCCGAACAGGTCCTCCCCCATCAGAGAGAAGATTAAATAAGGAAAATGAAAGACACCCTCTGGCCTCGTAACCTAATACCATCGGGGTCGAAAAGATCAAGAGTTGGTCAAGAGAGACCGACAGAAAAGAAAACAGAATACGTCTGACACACGTAAGTGGAAGCAATGTCAGACGTTTCTAAAAAGAAGATAGTGAGACACATATGACTGTTCTGTTTATGGCAAGTGGTACCTGACCATATTTAAAACCAAAGTAATGTCAAATTTAATATGTGAGATTCACATGTTTATGCTGAGCTAACAAGTTGACACAATACCATGTATTCTAACATCACAAGTATATTCTTTGGACATAACACAATTAACAATGGGTAAATATACAAAAGTGAAACATTAAATGATTCAAAAATGTAACAGCACTTTATGCACTGATATATGCTGTTAGATATTCCTTCCAAGTACCTGGTACCTTGCTGATATTAAATTTTTTAAACTGTAATACTTGCAACATAGAAACATTAATGAAATGTAACATCTAACAAGCCTCTGTAGTCACTACAGAGAGATATAATATTAAATACTAAGTGTTAAAAGAAATTTCTTGACATCTATTACACTTGAAGTAGCTATTCAGATTGTTTGAGCTAATCATAATACACAAGTTAGTACATTCCATATTACTAATCTGGAACATTCGATTGTCTAAAATGCTGACTTAATTATATGAGGGGTGTTCAGTAAGTAACGCAATAATTTTTCTGAAAGCAGGTTGGCTTTATTCAGGATCCCATTACACCATATTATTTCCTATGATCTTTGATACAAAACCCGAGTTTTCAGCACAATTTCTGTTCAATTTGATGGCCTTACGCCACCTTACTGGGAGGGCTTGTATGCCTCATGACACCATTCTACTAATTGATGACAGCACCATCTTGTTGCATCAACAACTGCCCCCATCATCCACACACTGCTTTCTGCAGAGTGCAGAATGGACAGTTCTTCCTTGTCTACCCAACAGTCTGGACATCGCACCATCTGGATTTTGTCTCTTTGTCCCAATGAAGTATGTGTGCTCCTCTCAGGTGTGCAGATTTGGTGAGGTCTTGCAATGTCACGGAGAAGAAGAGTTCATTTCCATTTTTGTGGTGACGTACATGCTGAAGTTGTTTCTTCAACTTCATGATGGTAGTGCAAAACACTACACCATGATGGAGGTAATCACACAGAATAACAACTTCAAAATTCCAGAAGACCACCACCATGACTTCACTGGTTGAGGATGCAGCTTTGAACTTTTTCTTCAGAGCAGGTGATGTGGTGCCACTCTGTGGATTGCTGTCTTGTTTCTCAGTTCAGAGTGTTTCACCGTCTGACAATGTTTGACAAAAATTATCACTTTAACCCTTGTAATGTGCAGACAGTTTGGCACAGGTGGTCATTTGTTGGTCTTTACAGTCTCCAGTTTGGCGGGGCACACCTTTGAGTACCCTAACTGGTGGATGAGTGTGTCTGCACTAACAACAGAGACGTCCAGCTGAGCAGCAAGGTGTTCCATCCTTCACGATTGCCAGATCACAATCAGAGTGTTCGCATGTTCCAACATTGCAGAATCACAACTGTGTGCAAATGGCATACTTCTTTTTTCCACAACCAGGTCTCTCTAGATATTCTGCAAGTGCCTATGAATATCTGTGATGGTCTGCTTTTGCACTGAAAACTCAACAGGTCCCTGCTTGCAATACACCTCTGTTATAGACGCAATTTTTAAGGCACAAATAGTGCTGCCACTTATTGCAACTTTGTGGAATATTCCTTCCTCAGCCCCTATAGCTTTATCATATCCGAAGATGTTAAATGCAGAATTTTTCGAAGTGACATTGGCCGAGAATAGAAATATGTTGCATTACTTATTGAATGCCCCTCCTACATTGTGTTACAAATGCAGACTGTCATTATGTAGAAAATCATCATATAGAAATATCAAAGTTGAGAGATACTACAATTTTGGGTAAACATATTGCTATTGTGGTAATGATATAAATGTGCGCAGGTAACAATTTAACCATGGCAAAATATCGTAATTCCCTGTACACACAGGTTACCTAACACAAAGTGAATATAACTTGCCATAAATTCCTCTGTGTGTTTGTAAATTATTTATTCATAAAAAACATACTTTAGCATAAAATTTAAAAAGTAATGACAATCACATATTTACAATGTCATTAACAAATTCACATCTGCAGTTATTCCTTCTTGACCAGCAGTTATTGTAGCCACATTTGATTATATGCAGATCCACAGCCTCCATATATGATAATCATTTTGTAAAAGAAAATACTGTCCATGAACTGCTTCTTCAAGTTCTAATGCATGTAACAGTGTAACAGACAACTAATATTCAGATTATTAGGACAATGGCAGAATACATTTCAGCAAACACATGTATCCATTACTTATCTGTGAAGTACATTTAGAAGAGTAACCTATAACTGAAATTTTTAATAATACTTTGTAATCATTTAGTGTGTATATTATTGTTACATCTGCATAAGAGAATTTCTAGCATGAGTGATGAGCCACATTATTATAAAAATACGCTCAAATTATGATGCATAATAAATATCTTCCGTATAAATCATATTCAGTATGTATAAAGACTCAAACTACAAGGTATAAAACAACTTCATACTTCTGACTGCTTTAGAAATGCACAACTATGTTATGACATTAAGCATTTACGAGAGGTTTGAAATTATGTTTGAAGTTTTTTGGAAATCACATAGTGCTCTCATTATGAAACATGGGATATATGCAGTGGGTATAATTTGTGCAACTTGAGCTACACTGCTGCAAGACATATATGCACTGTTTCTGACTGTAATACTCATCCTACAGGGTTAAGCTTTTGTTATAAGTGCTAAGCCCCGTGGGATTAGCCGAGCGGTCTAAGGCGCTGCAGTCATGCACTGTGCGGCTGGTCCCGGCGGAGGTTCGAGTCCTCCCTCGGGCATGGGTGTGTGTTTGTCCTTAGGATAATTTAGGTTAAGTAGTGTGTAAGCTTAGGGACTGATGACTTAGCAGTTAAGTCCTACAAGATTTCAAACACATTTGAACATTTTACATGTACTAAATCATGGCAGGAATTTAAATTCACCCCACATTTGTACGAAATATTGAAAATTAAAGAAAGCACTTATATAGGCTACATGCAACAGGCACTGTTTGTCATGAACCCGATTAGTCACTTAGTAATACACCCAGAACAGTGTTTGGGTAAAGTAACACCTTCTGTCCTTCTGAGTCCTTCAGTGTCTCTGGTTTATGCTAAGATCTGCCTGCAGTAGTCAATGGTGCCCAGTGGAAATATACCATGTTTACAGATGACACCATCATTGTAACAGAATATCTGTCTAACACAATCTCCAATGACATTTCACCAAAATTCTGTAGCAGGTTTGTTAACTCCCTTCCTGCCAAGCTAAACACAATAAATTTTATGTAATTTACATAAAGTCATGAAAAGCCAGACAAACACTCAGTGACACTGAATAACCAGCGCATAATCAGTTTGATTAAGGAAGAGTTCCCCCAGGACATATTTCTATCACCTATCATCTCCCTACTGAGCAGTGAAAATAATCATATATAGAATGAGTCCATCAACCTCCCATTGCAAGTAATTTAGCCAGCTGAGATAACTGACTACTGCTTCTCAACACTGATTTTCTCTAATGTATCGTGTTCCTGGAGACTGGATCCTTGGTGACAGAACTCAAAAATTTACAGGTGTGGCACTAGAAAAAAGAATTACATACACTGTCTCTGCTGCAGAGAGATGCTATGTATGCTGCTGTAAACATTTTTGATCTCCTTGCCACTGAGCTCAAACTCTTATGGAATAGTAAATCTCTTTTAAAAACTAAATGTCCTGACTTTACCTTGAATCAATATGTTGTACAATATGTTTATAAACAAGTTATCCAACGTAAAATATATTTTTATTAACCTTTTTTCAGTTACTTGTTACTATTTCAGGGGTCAATGCAGCTTCACAAGCACACATGTCAACCTCAAAGGACCCTACATGTGATCCCTGAGTGGCACTAAAAAAGAAACACAAGTGGCTAATCTCCCAACTACATGAGAAGTACATACCAGTCAGGGAACGAATGACTCATCATCACATCAAGAGCTCTTTACCAGGGCCAAAGATCTACAGAAGTGGGACCAAGTAATAAAACACGTCAACTGAACATTGAAGCATTAGTTGCACCAAAGGCCAAATTCTAGGAAAGATACTGTTTAACCACATTATCAACATGGTTGTCCAAAAATGATCTCCGTTATTTGTATGACTTCAGCTACGTGCAAGGGTAAAGTGGCTAGGAAGTGGTGTCGTCGTTACAAAGTACCACTGTACCTAATGAAGGGAAAAGTACCTATACATCTTCAAATCTAATATCCCTTACAGCATCAATGTGCAAGAGCACGTGGCAAAGGTCAGTAGAGGTTGTGGGTGAGTGTTAGTGTGAACTGAAATCCACCGGCAATTCACTCACTGCGATGAAGCATCAAATGGAATAAATAAAGAGTTTCTACTGCATGAGATTAATGCAGCATTAACTGAAGTACAGACTAACATTGATAATGCACCTCAAATAATTGTAGATAATGGAACTTTCATGACAATCAAAAGAGGGCACTGGATGTATGCCTTGGTTGGGTTCAAACAGTTCAAACATCTATTTCAGAGACATTAAACCAAATAGGGCAAAATATACACATGTGTTAGACACATGAAATGTTAAGCACATATATGTGTCATTTGTGTAATCAAAAATTACTCTAAAGGTGAAGAATTTTAAACCATTTTCTTAAAGTTTGGTTTTGTGCAAAACAACGGGATTAAAAATCAAAAATTCCAACATATGCCAGAGACAGAGTGCAAAAACAATGGCCAGAATTTCCACAGGCACAAGGCATAACATGAGAAGTTGTGATTCAGTAAACTAATTGAAGTTTTGGAAACGGGCTGCTCCGAAACTGAAGTTGTTGGAAATGGGTCACAAGTCACAACGAACACTACCAAGTGCAAACCTGTCACTGAAGTGAAAGAAGATTTATAGAGGGAGGTAAAAATAGATTGATAAATACATTTTAATGCCTTTCATGGAAGTCCAAGTATGCTGGATTATGGTCGCAACATCTATTTTGGTGAGGAGGACGGGAGCTTTTACAGAAATCTACCTCCATGCATTTTCAGTATTTCCTGTTAACAATTTGCGTATTGCCACTGCTTTAAAAAAATTGAAGTGAACACATTAAGGATAAAGGGTACTTAAAAAATTAAGATTTTTCCACAATATATACAATATATATATAGGGTTTAAAATGAAAAATTACCAATATATAGCAAATTTCAAAGTTACAATAATGTATGAAGTCATGCCTACTTTATTTCTGTTGCAGAAACCAGTATTATTTCGAAAAGAACTGATAACTTTCTGTTTCCAGTGATGATACATTGTATATGTTGTAACAGTGCAGGTTTCTAGTGTCCATAAATGATTATCTTTGCTAGTATTTACTTTTGTTTTGCTGAAGCAATTTGTTCATGTGTTACTGAATGTTTGTTGCCCAAGTACTACATATATTTGTGGAAGTATATATCATTTAGTGTGCAATAAATGCAAACTATGCCATGCATCAAGAAATTCAATAAAAGGAAATTCCATGGTAACCAGTTCACAAGCAAAGGAAGCCACACTATTGAAAGTAATGTACGTATCATCTCCCGCCAATCCTACTGCTGATTCAAATTTTTGTGTTAACAGTGACACTGTTTGTAGTGGATTTGTTGTTGTTGATGTGGGCACCTTATCTGCTTTGATAAAGGAAGTGGTGAAATGTAAGCAATGTGATGGTATAGGCTGTCTGGAAATAACTGAACAACAAACTAGCAGGAAGGGTTTAGCATCAAAAGTAGTTTTTCTGTGTAGATCCTGCAATAAATCTCGAAAATGACTTCAAACATTGTGTGTAATTCAATGTGATTTTGAAGTTGGTGTATGCATGTGTGCAATACGAAAAGGGAAAAAGGCTATCAAGTGTTTTGTAGTTTGATGGACCTTCCCCCTCCTCGCACTAGGAACAACAAGTACATAAAACACTTTTAGGTGCCTTGACTGTTGTGTCAAAAGCATCTATGAAATGTGCAGTGGAAGAAACTGTAAATATTATTGGAACCAGGGACATTGTTGCTGCATTTGACAGAACATGAAAACATAGAGGACAAGTGGTACTTCTCTAGAGAATGGAAAAGTTGTTGATGTTGAGTGCTTATCTAAGTACTGCCATACCTGCCATGGTAACACTGGAGGACATATTGAACATCAGTGTTCTAAGAATTATGATGGTTACACAGGAGGTATGGAGGAGTGTGGTGGAGCTCTTAAAATATTTCTGAGGTCGATTCCCATTTATAATGTTATATAGATGAAGTACCTAGGCAATGGGGACTCTAAAGCTTTCAATAAAATTAATGAGTTCAGTGTTTATGGTGATACCTTGGTAAAGAAACTTGAGTGTTGTAGACATGTACAAAAGAGGATGGGTGCTAGATTGAGGAAGCTACAAAGAGAAATGACAGGAAAGTTGTTTTCAGATGGATGATCTCTGTCTGGCTGAGGCAGATCAACAGAAACTGGAATAGACCTACTTCAGAGTTACAATGGACGGGCTATTATATGAACTGCACCTCTTCTTTTTTTTTTTTTTGTCGTTTTAGGGCACACAACTACAATGGTCATTAGCGCCCATACTAAGTTAGGAATGCACCGCGAGGCACAAGGTTAAAACAGCAACTAAAAGGGACAACACTATATAGGACGTAGTAACAGCCATAGGATTAAAAGAAACAGCATAATCAAATGTCCTTGGACAGGTTTGTCAAGTTGATAAAACAAAGAATGCGAGCAGCTGCTCCTGGGTCATCTGCTAAAATGGCATCCAGAGTACATGGCAGGCCAAGATCAAGACGCAAAGTATTAAAATCGGGACAGGACGTTAAAATGTGGTGGACCGTCACCAACTGCCCACATGGGCAGAACGGTGCCGGCGCAGCCGTCAGCAGATGGCGATGGCTGGATCAGCAGTGTCCAATTCGTAACTGAGCCAAAACGACCTCCTCCCACCGAGAAGGGTGGGAGGAGGACGTCCAAGCCGCGGGAAGAGGTTTCAAGGCCCGAAGCTTGTTGTCCGTAAGTGCAGCCCAATCGGCATGCCACAGCGACACAACGCGCCGACAAATGACCCTGCTAAAATCGGACGAAGGGACACAACAAGAAGCTGTCCGAGGCTGGAGGACCGCAGCCTTGGCCGCGGCATCTGCAGCTTCGTTCCCAGGGATACCGACATGGCCAGGAACCCACATAAAGCAAACCGGCGTACCGACGTCCACCAGCTGCTGAAGAGAGCGTTGGATCCGGTGTACGAAAGGGTGAACCGGGTACGGATCACTGAGGCTCTGGATGGCGCTCAGGGAATCTGAGCAGATGACATAAGCAGCATGTCGGTGGCGGCAGATGTAAAGAACAGCCTGGTAGAGGGCAAAGAGCTCAGCTGTGAAGACCGAACAATGGCCATGGAGCCGGTATTGGAAACTTTGTGCCCCGACAATAAAGGAACACCCGACCCCGTCATTGGTCTTAGAGCCATCTGTATAAATTAAAGTCATGTCGATGAACTTCGAACGAAGTTCCAAAAAACGGGAGTGGTAGACCGAACCGGGGGTGACCTCTTTTGGGAGCGAGCTGAGGTCGAGGTGAACGCGGACCTGAGCCTGGAGCCAAAGTAGTGTGCGGCTCTCGCCCACTCGAAAGGTTGCAGGGAGTGAAAAATGAAGGTGTTGAAGGAGGCGACGAAAGCGAACTCCAGGGGGTAGCAAGGCAGAGACATACAACCCGTATTGAAGGTCAAGAGAGTCGTCAAAAAAGGAACGATAAGACGGATGGTCGGGCATTGACAGTAGCCGACAGGCATACCGACAAAGCAGTATATCGCGCCGGTAGGTGAGTGGCAATTCGCCAGCGTCAGCATGAAGACTCTCTACGGGACTGGTATAAAATGCTCCGATCGCAAGTCGTAAACCCCGATGTTGTATGGAGTTGAGGCGGCGTAAGATGGATGGCCGTGCAGAGGAGTATACGAAGCTCCCATAATCCAGCTTGGAGCGGACGATCGACCGATATAGACGAAGTAGGACGGTTCGATCCGCTCCCCACGACATACCACTGAGAACACGGAGGACATTTAAAGAACGGGTACAACGGGCGGCCAAATATGACACATGTGGAGACCAGCTAAGTTTCCTGTCAAAGGTAAGGCCTAAAAATTTGATTGTCTCCACGAGTGGGAGAGCAACGGGACCGAGTCGTAAGGACGGTGGGAGAAACTCTTTGTAGCGCCAGAAGTTAATACAGACCGTCTTCTCGGCAGAAAAACGGAAGCCATTGGCGACACTCCAGGAGTAAAGACGGTCAAGAGAACGCTGAAGACAGCGCTCCAGGACACGTGCACACTGCGCGCTGCAATAGATGATAAAATCGTCCACGAAAAGGGAGCCTGATACATCAGCTGGGAGGCAATCCATTATTGGATTGATCGCGATGGCGAAGAGAGCGACGCTCAAAACTGAGCCCTGTGGCACCCCATTCTCCTGGCGAAAGGTGTCGGACAGGACAGAACCCACACGTACCCGAAACTGTCGATCCATTAAAAAGGAATGAATAAAAAGAGGGAGGCGACCGCGAAAGCCCCATGTATGCATGGTGCGGAGAATGCCCGCCCTCCAACAGGTGTCGTAAGCCTTCTCCAAATCAAAGAACACAGCCGCGGTCGGGCGCTTCCGCAAGAAGTTATTCATAATGAAGGTCGACAAGGTAACCAGATGGTCAACAGCAGAGCGGCGCCTTCGAAATCCACATTGTACATTGGTAAGTAGGCGTCGAGACTCGAGCAGCCAAACCAATCGAGAGTTAACCATTCGCTCCATCACTTTACAGACACAGCTGGTAAGCGAGATAGGTCGATAACTGGAAGGCAAGTGCTTGTCCTTCCCCGGCTTAGGAATCGGGACAACAATAGACTCGCCCCAGCATGCGGGAACATGTCCCTCAATCCAGATGCGATTGTATGTACGAAGAAGAAAACCTTTACCCGCAGGAGAAAGGTTCTTCAGCATCTGAATATGAATAGAATCAGGCCCTGGAGCGGAGGACCGTGATCGGCCAAGTGCGGTTTCGAGTTCCCGCATGGTGAATGGGGCATTATAACTTTCACAATTCGAGGAGCGGAAGTCAGGTGGCCTAGCCTCCTCTGCCTGTTTGCGGGGGAGGAAGGCAGGGTGGTAATGAGCGGAGCTCGAAACCTCGGCGAAAAAGCGGCCGAAGGCATTGGAGACAGCCTCAGGGGCCACAAGGACTTCATTCGCGACCTTCAAGCCAGAAACTGGGGAGTGGACCTTAGTGCCAGATAGCCGGCGCAGGCTACCCCAGACAACAGAAGAAGGGGTAGAACTGTTGAAGGTGCTTGTGAAAGCAGCCCAGCTGGCTTTCTTGCTTTCTTTAATAATACGACGACACTGAGCACGTAATCGTTTATAATTAATACAATTCGCCACTGTAGGGTGGCGCTTAAAGGTGCGTAAAGCACGTCGACGAGCACGTAAAGCATCTCTACATGCTGCAGTCCACCAGGGGACCGGTACGCGACGTGGAGAAGAAGTAGGGTGAGGGATGGAATATTCAGCAGCAGCGAGAATGACTTCCGTGAGGTGTGCGACCTGACGATCGCAGCTTGTGAAGGTTTGATCCTGAAAGGTAGCCCTGGAAGAGAAGAGCTCCCAGTCTGCCTTGGAGATGGTCCAACGAGAGGAGCACGGAGAGGGAGTATGCTGCAGGAGATGGATAACACACGGGAAATGGTAGCTCGAATATGTATCAGAAAGTGCATACCACTCAAACCGGCGTGCAAGTTGGGGAGTACATATAGAGAGGTCTAAATGGGAATAGGTGTGAGATGTGTCCGAAAGAAAAGTAGGGGCGCCAGTATTGAGGCAGACAAGATCGAGCTGGTTGAAAAGGTCTGCTAACAAGGAGCCCCTCGGGCAGGATGCTGGAGAGCCCCAAAGGGGATGGTGGGCATTGAAGTCTCCAGTTAACAAAAATGGTGCAGGTAGCTGAGCAATAAGTTGCATCACGTCTGCCCTGGTAACGGCAGATGACGATGGAGTGTAAACGGTACAAAAGGAAAACGTAAAAGTGGGGAGAGTAATGCGGATGGCAACTGCCTGCAGGCCGGTGTGCAACGTGATGGGATCGTAGTAAATATCATCCCGGACCAGCAACATAACCCCTCCATGAGCTGGGATACCTACCACAGGGGGTAGGTCAAAACGCACAGAGGTGTAGTGTGCTAAGGCAATTTGATCGCATGGGCGTAGCTTCGTTTCCTGGAGGGCTACGACAAGCGGACGGTGCAAGCGGAGCAGCAACTTCAAGTCCTCTCGGTTGGAGCGAATGCTGCGAATATTCCAGTGAATAAGTGCCATCGTAAGAAAAGAAAGATGAGAGAAGTGGTCACCTCGAAGGCCGCTTAGGGCCTGGCTTCGAGCGAGCACTGCCGCCGCTATCAGTAGGCGGACAGTCATCGTCCATTGGGTCTATAGGGTCATCGGCCATCTCGGGAGGATGGCCGGGAGGGGGAGCTTCCTCCGCCAGTGAACGGCCAGATGTACGGCGACCAGCGGTGCGGCCAGGCGAAACGGATGACGGCCTGGGGCGGCAGCCGCTGGGTGGCGCAAGAGAAGAAATGCGCCGTGGCGGGGAAGGAGAACTGTGCTTCCTATGCGCCTTTTTGGAAGGACGTGTAGTGGAAGTACCGGTCGAAGGCTGTGAGGTCGAGGTACGGAGGAAGTCTGCACGGGATGGTTCCTTCTTGAAGGCCCGTGCATCTGACTTCGGTGTCTTCGTTTTAGCAGAAGCTGAAGAAGGTGCTCGTGTCTGTGGGGTGATGGGAGGAAGAGGAGACGTCGACCGCGCGATCTTAGCACTGGCCGAACGGACGACCGTGGTGCTGAAGGTCAGATCGCATGTCTGGGTTGCTACCTCCCGGGTAGTCCGAGGAGAGGCGAGGACAGTACTGTATTTCCTCGCTGGGAGCAGCGTGGGCTTCCTACTAGCCAATAGCTTGCGAGCAGCCGAGGTGGACACTTTCTCTTTGACCCGAATTTCCTGGATACAGCGTTCTTCCTTATAGACAGGACAGTCGCGGGAGGATGCTGCATGGTCACCCTGACAGTTCACACAACGAGGAGACGGAGGTGGACAGTCACCCTCATGGGCATCCCTGCCACAGGTGACACATTTAGCCGCATTGGAACAAGACTGTCGAGTGTGATTGAAACGCTGACACTGGTAGCAGCGCGTAGGTGTCGGGATATAGGGGCGAACAGAAATAACCTCGTAGCCCGCCTTGATGCGCGATGGCAGCTTAACACTATCGAAGGTCAAGAAAATTGTCCGGGTCGGTACAAGGTCATTGTTGACCTTTTTCATGACCCTATGGACAGCCGTCACGCCCTGCTCAGCGAGGAATGATTGAAGCTCCTCGTCAGTCAATCCGTCGAGGGAGTCAGTATAGACCACACCACGAGACGAATTCAAAGTTCGGTGGGCCTCCACCCGGACAGGGAACGTGTACAGGAGGGTGGCCCGAAGCAGTTTTTGTGCCTGAAAGGCATTCTCAGTTTCCAGTAATAAGGTGCCGTTACGCAACCTGGTACAGGATTTGACAGATCCGGCTATGGCATCTACGCCCTTCTGAATAACGAAAGGGTTGACAGAGGAAAAATCCTTTCCGTCCTCAGTTCGAGAAACTACGAGGAACTGTGGGGCAGGCGGTAGTACTTTTGTCACTGTTGGCTGGTCACGTTTCCGTTTTTGGGTCGAAGTCGAAAGAGATGGAGTAGAATCCATTGCGGAGGAATCCCCCATGATTGCCAGCGTCTCCGATGGCGCGCTCCTTCCTTGTGGGGACCCTCTCAGAGGGCACTCCCGCCTTAGGTGAATGTTTACACCTCAGGTCACACCTCCCGAGAAACAGACGGAGGGACCAATCGGCATGGTCAGAAGGTATCAGCTCAGGCAATCACCCCTCCCCGGGCCTGGCCTTTACCAGGGGGTACGCGCGTGCCTTACATGTCTACCCAGGGCGGGGACTTACGCGTTACCCCGTCACCGGCTACGCGTGCGAACGCGTGGGTCGGCCTTCAGACACGCATAGGGAGGAAGGAAGAAGAGGAAAAAGAAGAGAGAGAGGGAGAAAGAGGACAGACTGTCTCAAACGCCGAGGCGGAGACCAGAGAAGGCAAGGAGAAGAAGGCAATGAGAAAGCAAGGGGAAGAAGGCAATAAGAAGGCAAGGAGAAGAAGGCAATGAGAAGGCAAGGAGAAAAAGGCAATGAGAAGGCAAGGAGAAAAAGGCAATGAGAAGGCAAGGAGAAGGCAAGGGAAAGAGTAAGGAAGACAGTGAGGTGGAGAAGAGCAAAGAAAGGAACCAACAAAAGGAAGGAAGAAACGAGAAGTGAAAGAACCAAAAGGACCACGATGATAGGTCGTGGAACCGTCCGTCTCCGGACGCAGGCGCGAACTACCCCCGTGAGGGGGATGGACTCCTTTTAGTCGCCTCTTACGACAGGCAGGAATACCGCGGGCCTATTCTAATCCCCGGACCCGCAGGGGGGTTCGCCGACTCTAAAGGTTGCAGGGAGTGAAAAATCAAGGTGGTGAAGGAGGTGACGAAAGCGGACTCCAGGGGGTAGCAGGGCAGAGACATACAACCCATATTGATGGTCAAGAGAGTCGTCAAAAAAGGTACGATAAGACGGGTGGTCGGGCATTGACAGTAGCCGACAGGCATACGACAAAGCAGTGTATTGCGCTGGTAGGTGAGTGGCAATTCACTGGCTTCAGCATGAAGACTCTCAACGGGAGTAGTATAAAATGCTCCGATCGCAAGACGTAAACCCCGATGTTGTATGGAGTTGAGGCGGCGTAAGATGGATGGCCGTGCCGAGAAGTATACGAAGCCCCCATAATCCAGTTTGGAGCAGACGATCGACCGATATAGACGAAGTAGGATGGTTCAATCCGCTCCCCACGGCATACCACTAGGAACACGGAGGACATTTAGAGAACGGGTACAACGGGCAGCCAAATATGACACATGTGGAGACCAGCTAAGTTTCCTGTCAAATGTAAGACCTAAAAATTTTGTTGTCTCCATGAATGGGAGAGCAACGGGACCGAGTCATAGGGAGGGTGGGGGAAACTCTTTGTAGCGCCAGTAGTTAATACAGACAGTCTTTTCGGCAGAAAAACGGAAGCCACTGGCGACACTCCAGGAGTAAAGACGGTCAAGAGAACGCTGAAGACAGCGCTCCAGGAAACATGTACGCTGCGTGCTGCAATAGATGGTAAAATCGTCCACGAAAAGGGAGCCTGATACATCAGCTGGGAGGCAATCCATTATTGGATTGATCGCTATGGCGAAGAGAGTGACGCTCAAAACTGAGCCCTGTGGCACCCTATTCTCCTGGCAAAAGGTGTCTGACAGGACAGAACCCACACGTACCCTGAACTGTCGATCCATTAAAAAGGAACGAATAAAAAGAGGGAGGCAACCGCGAAGGCCCCATGTATGCATGGTGCGGAGAATGTCCGCCCTCCAACAGGTGTCGTAAGCCTTCTCCAAATCAAAGAACACAGCCGTGGTCGGGCACTTCCGCAAGAAGTTATTCATAATGAAGGTCGACAAGGTAACCAGATGGTTAACAGCATAGCAGCGCCTAAAAAATCCACATTGTACATTGGTAAGTAGGCATCGAGATTCGAGGAGCCAAACCAAACAAGAGTTAACTATTCGCTCCATCACCTTACAGACACAGCTGGTAAGCGAAATGGGTCGATAACTAGAAGGCAAGTGCTTGTCCTTCCCCGGCTTAGGAATCGGTACAACAATAGACTCGCCCCAGCATGCGGGAACATGTCCCTCAATCCAGATGCGATTATAAGTACGAAGAAGGAAACCTTTACCCGCAGGAGAAAGGTTCTTCAGCATCTGCATATGAATAGAATCTGGCCCTGGAGCGGAGGACCATGACCGGGCAAGAGCATTTTCGAGTTCCCGCATGGTGAATGGGGCATTATAACTTTCACGATTCGAGGAGCAGAAGTTAGGTGGCCTAGCCTCCTCTGCCTGTTTTAGGGGGAGGAAGGCAGGGTGGTAATGAGTGGATCTCAAAACCTCTGTGAAAAAGTGGCCGAAGGCATTGGAGACATCCTCAGGGGCCACAAGGACATCATTCGCGACCGTCAAGCCAGAAACTGGTGAGTGGACCTTAGTGCCAGATAGCCGGCACAGGCTATCCCAGACAACAGAAGAAGGAGTAAAACTGTTAAAGGTGCTTGTAAAAGCAGCCCAGCTGGCTTTCTTGCTTTCTTTAATAATACTACGACACTGTGCATGTAATCGTTTATAATTGATACAATTCGCCATTGTAGGGTGGCGTTTAAAGGTGCGTAAAGCACGTCGATGAGCACGTAAAGCGCCTCTACATGCTGCGGTCCACCAGGGGACCGGTACGCGACGTGGAGAAGAAGTAGTGTGAGGGATGGAATATTCAGCAGCAGTGAGAATGACTTCCGTGAGGTGTGTGACCTGACTATCGCAGCTTGTGAAGGTGTGATTCTGGAAGGTCGCCCTGGAAGAGAAGAGCCCCCAGTCTGCTTCGGAGATGGTCCAACTAGATGAGCACAGAGAGGGGTATGCTGCAGGAGATGGATAACACACGGGAAATGGTCGCTAGAATATGTATCAGAAAGTGCATACCACTCAAACCGGCGTGCAAGTTGGGGAGTACATATAGAGAGGTCTAAATGGGAATAGGTGTGAGATGTGTCCGAAAGAAAAGTAGGGGCGCCAGTATTGAGGCAGACAAGATTGAGCTGGTTGAAAAGGTCTGCTAACAGAGAGCCCCTCGGGCAGGATGCTGGAGAGCCCCAAAGGGGATGGTGGGCATTGAAGTCTCCAGTTAACAAAAATGGTGCAGGTAGCTGAGCAATAAGTTGCATCATGTCTGCCCTGGTAACGGCAGACGACGATGGAGTGTAAACAGAACAAATGGAAAATGTAAAAGTGGGGAGAGTAATGCGGATGGCAACTGCCTGCAGGCCGGTGTGCAACGGGATGGGATCGTAGTAAATATCATCCTGGACCAGCAAAATAACCCCTCCATGAGCCGGGATACCTACCACAGGGGGTAGGTCAAAACGCACAGAGGTGTAGTGTGCCAAGGCAATTTGATCGCATGGGCGTAGCTTCGTTTCCTGGAGGGCTACGTCGAGCGGACGGTGCAAGCGGAGCAGCAACTTCAAGTCCTCTCGATTGGAGCGAATGCTGCGAATATTCCAGTGAATAAGTGCCATCGTAAGAAGAAAAGGAAGAGGAAAGAAGGGGTCACCTCGAAGGTCGCTGAGGGCCTGACTTCGAGCGAGCACTGCCACCGCTATCAGTAGGCGGACAGTCATCGTCCATTGGGTCCATAAGTTCATCCGCCATCTCGGCAACATGGCCGGGAGGGGAAGCTTCCGCCGCCAGTGAACGGCCAGATGTTCAGCTACCAGTGGTGCGGGCAGGCGAAACGGATGACGGCCTGGGGCGGCAACGGCTGGGTGGCACAGGAGAAGAAATGCGCCGTGGCGGAGAAGGAGAACTGTGCTTCCTATGAGCCTTCTTGGAAGGTCGTTTGGTGGAGGTACCAGTCGAAGGCTGGGAGGTCGAGGGACGTAGGAAGTCTGCACGGGATGGTTCCTTCTTGAAGGCCCGTGCATCTGACTTCGGGGTCTTCGTCTTAGCAGAAGCTGATGAAGGGGCTGGTGTCTGAGGGGTGATGGGAGGAAGAAGTGACGTCGACCGCGCGATCTTAGCACTGGCCGAATGGACGACCGTGGTGCTGAAGGTCAGATCGCATGTCTGGGTTGCCACCTCCCTGGTAGTCCGAGGAGAGGCGAGGACAGTACTGTATTTCCCCACTGGGAGCAGCGTGGGCTTCCTACTAGCCAATAGCTTGCGAGCAGCCGAGGTGGACACTTTTTCTTTGACCCGAATTTCTTGGATACAGCGTCCTTCCTTATAGACAAGACAGTCGCGGGAGGATGCGGCATGGTCACCCTGACAGTTCACACAACGAGGAGACGGAGGTGGACAGTCACCCTCATGGGCATCCCTGCCACAAGTGACACATTTAGCCGCATTGGAACAAGACTGTCGAGTGTTATTGAAACGCTGACACTGGTAGCAGCGCGTAGGTGTCGGGACATAGGGGCGAACAGAAATAACCTCGTAGCGCGATGGCAGCTTAACACTATCAAAAGTCAAGAAAAGTGTCCGGGTCGGTACAAGGTCATTGTTGAACTTTTTCATGACCCTATGCACAGCCGTCATGCCCTGCTCAGCGAGGAAAGATTGAATCTCCTCATCAGTCAATCCGTCGAGGGATCTAGTATAGACCACACTACGAGACGAATTCAAAGTTCGGTGAGCCTCCACCCGGACAGGGAACATGTACAGGAGTGTGGCCCGAAACAGTTTTTGTGCCTGAAAGGCGCTCTCAGTTTCTAGTATTAAGGTACCGTTACGCAACCTGGTACAAGATTTGACAGATCCGGCTATGGCATCTACGCCCTTCTGGATAATGAAAGGGTTGACAGCAGAAAAATCCTTTCCGTCCTCAGATCGAGAAACGACGAGGAACTGTGGGGCAGGCGGTAGTACTTTTGTCACTGGTGGCTGGTCACGTTTCCGTTTTTGGGCAGAAGTCGAAAGAGATGGAGTAGAATCCATTGCGGAGAAATCCCCCATGATTGCCAGCGTCTCCGATGGCGCGCTCCTTCCTTGTGGGGACCCTCTCCGAGGGCTCTCTCGCCTTAGGTGAATGTTTACACCTCAGGTCACACCTCCCGAGAAACAGACGGAGGGACCAATCGGCATGGTCAGAAGGTATCAGCTCAGGCAATCACCCCTCCCTGGGCCTGGCCTTTACCAGGGGGTACGTGCGTGCCTTACATGTCTACCCAGGGCGGGGAATTACGCGTTACCCCGTCACCGGCTACGCGTGCGAACGCGTGGGTCAGCCTTCAGGCACGCACAGGGAGGAAGGAAGAAGAGGAAAAAGAAGAGACAGAGGGAGAAAGAGGACAGACTGTCTCAAACGCCGAGGCCTAGACCAGAGAAGGCAAGGAGAAGAAGGCAATGAGAAGGCAAGGAGAAGAAGGCAATGAGAAGGCAAGGAGAAGAAGGCAATGAGAAGGCAAGGAGAAGAAGGCAATGAGAAGGCAAGGAGAAGAAGGCAATGAGGAGGCAAGGAGAAGAAGTCAAGGGAAAGAGGAAGGAAGACAGTGAGGTGGAGAAGAGCAAAGAAAGGAACCAACCAAAGGAAGGAAGAAACGGGAAGTGAAAAACCAAAAAGACCACAATTATAGGTCGTGGAACCGTCCGTCTCCGGACGCAGGCGTTAACTACCCCCGTGAGGGGGATGGACTCCTTTTAGTCACCTCTTACGACAGGCAGGAATACCTCGGGCCTATTCGAATCCCCGGACCCGCAGGGGGGACATTCAGTCTGACTCCCCAACAACATTGTTTCTTCCTAAGTAATGAATCACGCCCACAATGGGTAATCCTACTATGACCATTGAATAGAGGGTATAAACAGTTGATTCCTTTCTAGAGGAGTGCAAGGAAAAGAGCCAAACTGCAGCAGATTCCTTGCCCTTGCGGAGTTTATTACCAGGAGCAGTAGCACACCGGATGTCATTCCACTTCCGGGCAAAAATGGTTCAAATGGCTCTGAGCACTATGGGACTCAACTGCTGAGGTCATTAGTCCCCTAGAACTTAGAACTAGTTAAACCTAACTAACCTAAGGACATCACAAACATCCATGCCCGAGGCAGGATTCGAACCTGCGGTCTTGCGGTTCCAGACTGCAGCGCCTTTAACCGCACGGCCACTTCGGCCGGCTCCGGGCAAAGAGCTTTGATCTAGATCCAAATATCTGCAGCTGAAATCATGAAAAGGAATGGGGTTAAGTATCATCTTTCTCTGGGTCCCAAGTCATGTGGGCATCCCAGGGAATTAACTGGCTGAGTGTCTGGTTAGAAAAGCAAACTGAGCATGTGGCATGGCCAAGGACAGTGAGAAGGTCATGGATAGCAGAGATCAAAGGGTGACAAAAGTAGCAACAGTTGATAGGCTGCAGGCTGCTCATTGTGTCTGAACAAATTAAAACACTGTGGAGGGAAGCCTGAGAAATGGAAAGGAGGGCCCTGTGAATAGCTAAAAGCTCTGCTGTGAACACACCACATGATCCTGGCAATAAATATTGTTCAATGGCAGTACAAGATGTGGAAGTGTATCCCACCTTGTCAACTGTCTTAGAACCATCAGTGTAAAAGGTGAAGGCACCCTGTAACTGCATGGATGGCACCTAAAAGATTCTAGAAAACCATAGGTGCAGCAGAGACCTTAGGACCCTGAAACAGGTTGCTCCTAATATGTGGTCTAGGTACCATCTAAGGATCATAGGAAGGGGGGGGGGGCTGAAAGGGAAGGGGGAGGGGAGATAAGTGAAATGCACAAGGTCCATTCCAGTGAGTGGATATGGAGATCCCAACGAACGACAAAGGGAAGTGAGACACATGCCAACCAGCAATCCCACCTGTGGGAGGTTGCCACCAGGGAGACAGCCCTCACTTGCAAAGAGGACACCATTCACAGGATGGTCAGGGAACTGGCAAATGGTGATTGTGTAATTTCTAAGCAGAGATGTCAATACATGTATAGATTAATTTACATACATTTACAGAATGAAATTTTCACTACAGTGCAATGTGCATGCTATTTCTGAACTTGGTGGCAGATTCAGACTGTTTGTTATAATGGAACTCTAACCTAGAACTGCGCCTTTTCTTTTCCTCTTTTTTTTTTTGAGAACAGATCATAGCAACTGTGTTTTCTGGTTATGACTCACAGCCTGTCCTCACAGCTTTTCTTTTTCCAGCACCTCAATGTACCTTCCACAACTTCAGACATTCTCATGCATTAATTTCTGAACGAGCACTCCTGAGAAAAAGAGTATCATGGGGAAACCATTACCAAAATTAATCTCCATTGCAGAGTGAAAACTTGATCTTGTTAAGTCTTTATCTTGTTAAAAGCATAGGTTAGTGGTGAAACACACACATGTAAATGACATGAATACTAGCCCTGTGCTGTCCTTATCCCTTCTTGTGAGAGAAATAATCATTCTTATGTCAGATATTAAACACTTATCACCAATTGCATGTATATAAATTTCAAATTACTACAGGATACTTTGTTTCATTTTGAGCCACATGACACTGGTGAAGTGAGTTTATTTGATACTTTGTTGTTTGATGTACTCTTACTTGAGAATTACTTTCTTATTTCTAAATCCCACACTGAATAAACACTGGGCGATCCATTGTTGTGCGAACTATGTCAAGATTAGACATGTTGTCCTCTCCTTTTTTATAAAACAGTAAGGAATATTGTGTAGTGCGCATTATAACTGTACAGTTATGTGGAGAATTTCTACGAGTTCAGCTGATGCTCAAGAGAGATTGTCTGTCTACAGTTCAAGGGGCTGAAGATTACACCCAGGTATGCAGAATCTACCTGCTCGACTGCCAGCTGTGAGCAAAGCTGTCAGTAGGACGGTGCAGAGGTTCCTCCATTCCAGTGGTGAACTGTTAGCCACACGAATGCACCCACCAGTCACTGGCACAGTGCACACAATGGAGGCAACACTGCAGTTCGGAGAAATCCCCGAGGAGCACGCTTAGGTAGGTGGGCTGATGGGCGATAAGCCAGCGGTACGACTTCAAACCATTATAGGTGGTGCAGGAGCGCAACTGCCACCTGTGCTTTTAACAAGATGAAGATGCACATCTGTCAGTTCTTGGAGGCATTTGAAGTCAACCCAGTTGGGGGATTGGCAGCCCAAGATAGGTTTCAACTGATGCACCAAATCCACTACACATAAGTGGGGTTTCTCACTATGTTTGGCCACATGACAATCTGACAATACACCTTGGTCAATGCTCTGCTTGCAAAGGGTGGGGGTGCTCAGAAGAGCCATTATGGGCCACCCTTGCAAAGGAATAGCCAAACAGCCATCGACACACCATGCTGGTAGGATGCCAAAGATATGCAGAGACTGAACTGGGACTACTGCTGTGCACCATGTCAACAGAATGTATGGGATGACATTGACCACTTCCAGATGTGCTACCTTGCTGTCTCAGTCATCTCAGGAAACCATCACAGGTGCAAAGTATGGCCCCTGCTGACACCTGCAATGCAAAACCGCTTCTAGTTTGTGTCTTACGAAGGTTTACCCACTGCACTTGTCAAAATACTGTGAGTTTCTGAACAAAACATCTGTTTGAGGCGCGACTTACTGTTAACATTTGTTTTTTTGTTTCAAAGAATCACTTTATGAAATAATATCAACTTTCCTCTCCTCTAATGTAGCATCTTAAGATCGCCATTCCAGGCTGAAACCAGTCAAAATTAAAACTAGAAACAAGTATAAATATTTTCCCTAGGTCTACTTTCAATCTTAGTGAATTGGTATTAAATGCATATGGTTATATTTATGGGTGGCGTTTGGTGAACAGGTGTTTTCTGCTTTTATGACTCATTGCACAAGATATGCATGTCCAGTATAAAGCAATATTCGACTGTAAAAATTCTATAATAGACAAATATTGTAACAACATTTCAAGCAGTTATTCACTAACAGTGAAAGTAATAAAGCACCTGCACATCTAGTGCAAAATGTAGGGAAGCAAAAGCACACTCAGAATATTGGAAATCAGGGAATTTCATACATAAAGCTGCTTAGTTGACAATGCACCCATTCACCAAATGCCTCCCATTATTATGAATCATGTGTATGTTGGTACCATTTTAGGAACTCTACAGTAGACCTAGTGAAAATATTTGCACTTGTTCAGGTCTCAATGTAAGTTGTTCTTTTCTTTATTTTGGCATTTGGAGATAAGGAGATAGCCAATGGCGGAAGAAACTGATGACTAAAATAAAAGTTGTCAAAAAATAAAAAATTTTAACTTTATAGTGTCAGAGTTGTATAGTGTGTTGAGATGAAGGGTCAGTTTTTTATTGGGAGAATTTTCAAAAAATAGTCTTCTTCATGGGTAAACTGAGTACATAAAACTAGTGTGACCCACTCCTTAGTACTTTTCTATTGTGGCATCTCCACCAGATTAATACATTGGTCCCATAACCCCTCTCAGTTTATCAATCAATCAAACGGCAAGGTCATCAGTCTGTGATTCCAAAGTGAGTCACAGAAGAAAGAGGGCCTGCTAAAAGTGGACGGATCCAGTTAGGGGAATCAAATTATAAAATAATGATTATCAAACACATACATTAAAACATAAAAGGTAAGATCAAACCAAAAAACTTGGAAAAGGGGAAGGAGGGGAAGGAGGGGGGGAGGGGGGGCACTGTGTGGGGTCACAGACCGAGAAGACTGTAAAAGAAGTCCCAACCACAACCAACCTGCCCCAGCACCAAGACTAAAGTAGAACCTTAAATCTGGAAATAAAAACCACTTCCATGGAAGAAACTGAGGACCAGTTCAACCATCCATGGATCGTCTGCTAATATTACATTTAAGGAATCTGGAAGACAGTATCTCACATATTGTTGGAATGTCCCCCCCATCTCTTGGCCCTTCGTGTTAAGTACAGTCAGTCTGGTTCGACAACCACATTGTGGGGGAAGGGTCATTATGTAGGAGGAAACAATGGGTGAGCCTTGTACAACCAATGTGTAAAGGGCATAAAACAGTGGACTCCTTCTGAGAGGAGTGGAAGGAAGAGAGCCGTACTGCAGTAGACTCCTTGATCGTACAGAGCTTTTTACTCATAGCAGTAGCACTCCAGAGGGCATTCCTCTTTTGAGGAAAGAGAGATTTAATGTAGATCCACATATCCACAGCTGGAATTGGGAAATGAAATGGGGGTAAGTATCTGCTTCTCTAATCAGTCAGCCAGTTCACTACCTGGGATGCCCACATGACTTAGGATCCAGAGAAAGAAAACTTAAGAGGCAGCACACTCAAGGTCAGAGAGAAGGTCATGAATAGTAGAGACCAAATGCTGACAAGAGTAACATTGATCAATAGCCTGCAGGCTGCTCATGGAGTCTGAACAAATTAAAACACTGTGAAAAGAGGCCTGAGAAAGAAAAGAGGGCTCTCTGAATAACTAGATGCCCTGCTGTGAACACACTACATGATCTCAGAAATAGATGGTGTTTGAAGCCAGTAGAAGACAGGAGGGAGACATCCCTCATTGACGAAGAGCCCAGGTTACAGAGGATGGTCAGGGAATTGGCAAACTGTGATTGTGTAAGAAAAAGGGTTTGGCACCTTTGGATGTGTAGAAGGGAACTCCCCACTTCTGTGAGGAGACTATCAACAGGATTAGTGCAAAAGGCACCAATAGCCATATGCACCACACAATGATTGACAGGGTCAAGGAGTTAAAGTGGAAGCAGCTGCTGAGCCATAAGCCTGACTACCATGCTCTGCTCATGTCCAGACTAGATTATGGTAAAGATGGAGAAGAGTGGAATGGTCAGCACCCCAACATGTGTGGGCCAGGAGGTGGAGAACATTAAGCTTCCACATACATGTAGTCTTTAGGTGGTGAGTGTGGGGCAGCCATGCCAGCTTGTTATCAGAAATAAGGTCCAAGAAATGGGACTGTGCTATAACATCAAGGAACTGGTTACATTAATAAAGTTCTGGATCGGGGTGTAATGTGGGTCTATGACTAAAATGCACAATGCACATTTTGGAGGAAGAAAACTGGAAGCCACGGGTGGTGGCCCATGCAGAGGCCCATCGGATGGAAGCATCTGCTAAGCGCCAGCTCCAAGGTGCCAAGTGGAAGCTGCACCAGATACAAAAATTGTCGATGTACAATGCCGGTGTAACCAGAAGCCCAACAGAGGTCACAAGCACATTGATGGCAATGAGGAACAGTGTGACACTTAGCACAGAACCCTGTGGGATACCATTCTACTGAATCTGGGGGGCACTAAGTGAAATGCCAACCAAAAGCCAGAAGAGCTGGTAAAATAAAAACTTATGGATAAAAATTGGAAGGGGACTACGGTAGCCCCAGTTATGGAGGGTAACTAAAATGTGATGGCGCCAAGCCATGTCATATGCCTTATATAGTTCAAAGAAGATGGCAGTAAGGTGCCAGCGGTGAGTAAAAGTCTGTGAAATGGCTGATTCCAATCTGGATAAATGACCATTCGGAGGTCGCTCTGTCCAAAAGCCACACTGATACAAGGACAAAAGGTCCTGAGATTCAAGTACCCAACATAATCTGAAGCTGATCATCCTTTTGATCAGTTTACAAAGTACATTGGACAGCTACCACCCAATTAGTCTGACTAGAGACACTAGGTTTTTCCTGGGCTTAAGGACAGGGCTAACTATACTGTCTTGCCATTGTGACAGAAAAGCACAAGTGAGCCAAATGTGGTTTAACAGCAGTGTCAGCAGAAAACAGTGGCAGGGACGCCTTGCACGACTGCATCAAAGGTATTTGAGAGGGGGGTTCACAGCAAACATAAATAAAGGCTAATTGGCCCAGTGGAATGCACAACATGGGGGCCTGTCTGCCTGGTATCAGCAGAGGAACCATAGAATCACCAGAAAGTGGTCACTATCACAAAGGTCACCATGGGATGACCAATGTAGGGAAGCCACCAGGGCAAGGGAGGAGATCGTGAGATTGATAGCAGAGAAGGTGCCATGGGTGGCATTGAAGTCAGTAGAGGAACCATCATTGAGGAGACACAAATCGAGGTCCGTGATAAGTTGGTCAATTAGGATACCCCTACCCATTGAAGTAACACTCCCCCACAGTGGATGGTGGGCACTGAAGTCCCCAAGGAGGAGAAATGGTGGTTGGAGTTGCTGGATTAAGGTAGACATAAGGAATTGGCCTACCTGGATGGAGGTAGACATTGAAAATGGTGATTGGATCCCCTATGTACCAACTTGGAAGCGATAGTGGTTTGAGTGCAAACAAATCTGGCAGTCACTAATGAGATCGGAGAGAACCAATGTGCAGAACCCACCACATGCTACCCCAGAGCCAGCATGGTTCCAACAGAACACCAGGTAACCACGAAATGTTGATCACACTCCCTCACAGAAATGTGTTTCTTGAAGAACAAGACAGAATGCAGAATAGGAGGAGACAAGATGTTGCATTTCTGGTAGGTGATGTACTATTCCCACATGATCATCCAGTGGAATTGCAAGGGATACTATCAAGGTAGACATGCAGAAGCTGGGGAGGAGGTCAGTCACTAGTCATCACCTGCAAGGATGGGGTGATAACCATGAATAAGATGTCAGACTCATGTTGCGAGAGGCAAGATGGCACCTCCAGGGGCACTGTTGGTGCCTTGTCTTGGGATTTATGTTTCTTCTTCTTCTTTTTCTGAGGTGGAGAAGGGCAGGACACAGGGGGTGTAATGGTTTCTGCAAGATCTGGAACTGAAAGAGAATGGGTGACCTTGGGGTGCACAAATGGTGCACTTCGTGGCTGAGTGGTGGTCAGAGTCTTCTGGCCTGAGAGACACTGGGGAGAGGAATCCCAGAAGGGAGCCCAATCATCAGCTGATGCTGAAGAATGGAGCACTGGGCACTTCTTTGACTGGGCAGGGGGAGCCACTCCCTGATGGGAGGCTGTGGGAACTGCAAGGGGTGGGGGGTTTGGGGAAACCGGGAAGGAGAAGGGGTAAGGACAAGGGAGGAGGAGGAAAGGAAGTAACAGAGGCAAAAGTTGAAGATAGTGGCAATGGGTGGAGTCTCTCATACTTTCGGCGGGCCTCAGCATATGACAGGTGATTCAGGGACAAGTATTCTTGGATCTTCTTTTCTCTTTTGTAAACTGGCAATCCGGCAAGCTAGGGGAGTGGTGGTCAGCTCAACTGACACACACAGGTGTTGGAATACAAGAGATTCCTTCATGGACTGGATGGCCATAGTCACCACACAAAGGGTCCCCTGTATGGCAGGAAGAAGACATATGCCCAAAATGCAAGCACTGAAAGCACCGCATACATGGAGGGACATATGGCTTCATGTCACATCTTCTCTGGGAGGGTATCCCTCTCAGAAGGCAGAATAAGGGAGCCAACACTGGTGCAGTTGTCTTTGCAAGCCTCCTCCACAAGTCGAATAAAATGAACACCACACCACTCCAGATTAGCTGGGAGTTCCTCATCAGTTTACAGGATGACGTCCCTGTCAAAAATTAATCCCTGGACCATATTTAGAGATTGGTGAGGAGTAATTGACACTGTCACAAGAAAGCCTGCAGTGTGGCAAAGACAGCCTTCATCAAAGGCTGCAGCACATCTACCTATTCCATCTTCTGACCATGAAAAAATGACAAGGACTATGTTTCTCTAATTAGTACAATAAAAGAGGAACTTAAGTGGTTTATGGAGATACTAAATCTATCCCAAGCTTTCGAATTGCTTTGAGATCTTTTTCTACTTCTGTAGATGACATTCCTCACAATTTGCAAATGAGATTAATAGATCTACTTTCCACAGCATTAGCCTCCTTGTCTTCATCATGAGTCTGTGAAAGTAATGGCAATGTTTGGCTCAACATAACTCTGTGACAGATTTTTTACTGTTATAAAAATTAATGTATTGTGGCTAAGAGCAAAGTAGTTGATGAAAATTTATATAACTGTTGTGGAGTTAGTCTGTATGTAGAAATTTTGTTTCCGACATTAATTTCATTGCAAAGTCGACTTGTAGTACTTAAATAAGCTGGATCTCAAGTGATATGCAGCTAGGAAATAAAAGACACCATGGAGAAGGCAGGGAAGAATATGGGGGGGGGGGGGGGGGGGAGGGGAGGGGAGGGGAGGAAGAAAGCAGCTGCCTGGCACCCCTGTATGCACGCCACACTCAGGTGCCTGCTCAAGTGCAAGTGTACCTCACACAAGCAGGTTTCTTGCCCACTCCTGCACTACAGTTTACATAATTTCTCACTCCTTGTGACTAACGGTACTTTTCCTCCCCAGCGCAAGCATTCTTTTATTCATATAGGGGAAGATGAGGTAATCCCAAAGGGTAGGTCACAGTGAACATTTAAATTTCTAAGAAACCAACCACAGTGCATAGGTTAAACTTTATATTTTAAATGCTTGCCCCCTGGAGTAAAAACATACAACTTAGTTGCAGTGTAGCCACTGATTGAGTTTTGCTGGCAGCGAAAAATTTTCATTGCTCATGTCAGATGACATTGGAGATCACCACGTATAGTATTTAAATCTGCATGCTTATTTTTTGTTTAAATATAGCAAATATCCAAAAACTCAAAAATTTGTATTAGCTTTCAGAACATTTTTAGTATGATTTGAGAGCTGTCTCTAAAAATGTTGTATTACAGCCAACAGGTACTACTGTAGAGTCTTTATGTCTTGAATTATGTAATATTGTTGTAACAAGCTAAAATTGTATTGTCAGTTTGCTGATTTATGGAAACAATTTTACAATGGTGTTTTTATTGTTGTCGGAAGACATGAATTACAAAATTCAAGGGAAGAAGGGATCATAGAGGAAAATAGTGATAAATTGTCTTCCATTTAATTTTCATTCTGAGATGAGGTGCAGACATGTATGATGTATTAAGCAGCCCACCTCATGAGCACCTGAAAGCTTTGAAAAGTGGCAGATTAGTTTCCAATTAAAGCTGGGGGGGATTTGAACCCACATTTTCCAGAAACTTTGCTAAATAATTTGTTAACACATTAAACACCTTGACAGTCATCCAGTGCTAATCGATATGAACAAGTTTCTGAAATCAGAATTTGATCTAGCAGCAAGTCTCAAAATTGCTCAGAGATTTAATGAAGTGAAGAGAATCACAGGAAAACATTTTTTTTTACAGTTTTAGAAAATATTATCCTGAAATTTTTTAAGAACTCCAAAATTGACAAGTATTGTGTGGGCTCTTGTGTTCCATAAACCACAAGTTGACAATTTCTATGGGAACACTATATTTCTTTTGAAGGTAATTAAATTTCTTCTCTCTCACATTTGTAACACCACTCAAACAGGTGCATCAAATGCGCATAAAAATGATGAAGTCCCTTAAATAAAAGGGTGAAAAACTGGGCAAACTAACATCCGCACAAAGTGGTTGAAATATAACACTAACTCAATTAAAGTCACTGGTTATTTTCTACCACCACTTTTCATCAATGTTGCCAACGTGGGGGTACCCATAAGATTTGCAAGCGGGGATGGTGGGAGGGGGGAGGGGGGGGGTCACTGTTCTATGGGTACTTCATACTGGTCTCAATGTGCACAAGAAAGATTTAATTTAACATGCAAAAACAAAGGAGCACAGTGAGAAAGTGAAAATGGACAGAATTTCAAAATCTTGCCACAAAATTGAGCAGTGGGGAGTCAGTAACAGAGTGAAAAATGCTGAATTCTAAATTGTCAAGTGCAGAGCAACATCAACTGCAATTACTTAGTTTCTTAATGATGTGGAATGAGGCACTTTACATTAATATCACCAATAGTGTTTAGAGAATTTCCGCATAATTTCTAGAACCACTCGGCCTTCTACCTGCTCGAATACATGATATTTTAAATATAAGTGTGAGAGAGCCTATCTACTGTGTGTCACCTGTCTGTGTGTGCAGGTCTAAAGTGTGTAGTGAGAAGAGCGTAGACATGGCAGTCAAATGGAACCAACAGCACTTGTCGGTCATGTCAAGGAAATTGTAATGAAAGAACACACCAGCCCCAAGAAACTTATGTGTTGTTCTGAGCTGTTTCGTAACTTTATTGTAGTGATGAAATAAACAGATGAGTTGAAAAAAGATTTTTAGCAACTTTTAACACAGATGTACTAGAGGCAAGACTTGTTCACTGTTTCAGTGGCTGTTGAATCAACTATGTGGTAAATGTATCTTAATTTGTGTCTAATGTGAGATGATATGGATGACTTACAAGAAGTCTAATGTTTATGTGTGAACTGATTATTTTTTTCTTTATGAAAGTTGAACTGTCCGTCTGAAGTTTGGGATGAGATTATCTCGAAAACTATACATTGAGTAAAAATAGTGGGTAAGATGAGTTCATAAGCTCAAAGGGGGCCATCAAATAATACTACATGTGACCCCCATCCCCCACCCCCTTGCGTGAGGGGCAACTTTTAAATCTTAAATGGAAACACCATTTTTTATTGCAGATTCGTATTCTCAATAAAAAAGTAATCAAGTTTCATCTGATACATTTTTTTAAACCACTGACAGATGGCACTGGAATCAAGAAACTTTAAAATTGGGAAAGAACTCCAATTTATTTAGAATGATTAGATAAAGATGCATCAAATTGATGCAAAATGTGCACCAATTCTTTCATTACACCAAATTAAGATTTTTCTTTCTTTTTTTTTCTTTTTTTTTTTTTTTTACAAAAAAAATTTTTGATAGAGGAAGGGGAATGGTATTAAAGTTTCGTTAGGGAACTCTTCACAACACCATTACTCACCCGACTGTGGTGCTACCATCGCCAAACTGCGAACTATTGCTCAGTATAAAGGTCGGTTCATTGTGATCTGACGTCACTTCACTTTCCGATTGTGAACCGTAAACATCAACTGACTAAAGTAAATTATTCTTTAGCAAAACATGGCTCACTATCCTCCTTCAGAGACTGTTGATGTGATGTTAATTTTAGATGAATGTCATAACAATTATGATGCAGCTGCACAATTGTATGCCGATCGTTTCCCAAACAAACGACATCCAAGCAAAAACATTTCAAGCTTGTCGAGAGCAGTTTCGAATAATGAATATGTGCACCATCCAACTTGTCATTGTGAATACAATGAAAATTACGCTGTTGCCCATACCATTCTCGCCTGTGTTGAACTGGATCCTGAAATTAGTAGTCATGCGATTCAGAGACAAACTGGAATACCGAAATCGACTGTTTTGAGGATTTTGAAGGCACATAAATATCATGCTTATCATATCACACTGACACAGGCATTAATGCTGAAATATATGCAAATACACGTGCATTTCTGCCAATGGGCCTTGGAAATCACAAGAGGTGACAATGATTTTTTTAGATAATGGAAAATTAAATCATCATGATTGTCAATGGGTCTGTGCCAGTGTGGTTTGACAGAGGACCAATATTGACAATCAACACAGATGGTGGTTAATGGTCTGGTGTGAAACTTTAAATGGTTTACTTGATAGGACCATATTTTTTGGGTGAAATGTCACTAGGGAATCTTATTTACAACTTCTCTACAATGATTTGTTGGAGCTAATGGAAGATGTTGATTTAGAAACTAGGCAGTGAATGTGGTTCCAACAGGACAAAGCAGCTCCCCATTATGCTAAAAATGTGTGTAACATTTTAAATTTACAGTACCCTGGTAAGTGGATAGGACGCAGCGGACCAATTCAGTGACCTCCATGTTCACCAGACCTAACATCTCCTGATTTTTTCTTGTGGGGTTATTTAAAAATTATTGTCTGTGAAAGACAGCCCACAACCTGAAACGATATGGAGCAACGCATTCAAAGAGCATGTGCAGCCATACCACAGGATGTGCTGCTCAAAACTGTGTACAACTTTTGCAGACAATTGACTTTATGCATTGAAGCAAATGGGGATAATTTTCAACAATTTCTTTGTGGCTAATTTCATTAATTAAGCACCCCAAATTGTGAGAGGTAAGGGGATTCACACTAATGAAGCACCCCAAAATGTGAGAGGCAAGGGGACTCTCACTAATGAAGCAACCCATGGGAACATCATTCCACTACATCCATGTTGTCGTTCCTGGGTAATGCTAAAAGTAGGATACAGTACGTTTTGTACAAAAATAGGTTAATTTGGCATAACAAAACATTTGGCACACATTCTTTAGTGATTTTACGCATCTTTCTTGGATGATTCTAGATAAATCAGAGTTCTTCCCCAATTTTACTTTTTTCTCTATTTCAGTACCATCTGTCAATGGTTTAAAAAACTGATTCAGACAAAACTTGATTACTTTTTTATGAAGAATTCAAATCTGGAATAAAAAATGGATGCTTCTGTTTAATATTTAAAAGTTGCCCCCTGCCCCACTCAATGGGGCAGGGGATGGAGGTTAAGTCTAGTATCATTTGATGTCCCCCTTTGAGCGTATGAACTCTTCTTACCCACTACTTTTACTCACTGTATAGTTTTCAAGATAATCTCATCCAAAACTTCAGTTGGATCACCCTGTATATATTCCTTTAACTACCATCATTCTTTGGAGAAGAAGTTTTTGGAGACTGACATAGAGCCAGCTATCCAGACAAGAAGATCAGCTAAGCATGCCAAGTAAGTCCATGCATGTAAAAGAAGTGAGAAGGTTGCAATCCAACTTCACACATTCTTGTGGTCAAAAACATTAGAATGTAGTGACCAGTGTGAAACGACCAAAGGAAAAAAGGAAAAAAGGAATTTCGATACAAAAACAAGAGAAAATCTATCAAGTGTTTCAATAGCAACCAAGCATAACAAGACAAAAGAACTATTTCAAGGAATTGGATTCTGCCTAAATATCCAATGAAGAAAATTTGTAACTGTAAATAAGGGAGAAGAAGTGAAAAAACCACAATGAGTAAAAACTGGAGAGTTGATCTCGACCTATTAGTTTAAGAAGAGATATGCCTAGAATGGTATGTAGCAGCGAATGGAAAAGTAACACATTGGACCCGCGAGTTGCCACTCTCAATGCTAGCAGAAAAAGTGCCGCCACTCAGCTGGTCTTAAGAGACACGCTAGCTCACTGGCCAGTTCTACAGCCAACTTTGAAGCCGTAACAAGTGAACCATTCCTATTAGAGATCTCATTTGCAGAGATACGCTAGTTAGCACAGCCTTCAGCTAAGTCAGTAGCTATGACCTAGCCGGGTGCCACTTACAGTTTACACATTGAAAATTGATCTATATGCGTGAAGCAATCGGAATTGTAAAGAATTATTCAGTCTATAACTACACTTCTAAATATTATTGTACAAAGTCAAGATCAACGTTCACTGCTGATGCTGAATTAAAGCTAAGTATTTAATTGTATTCCTGTCTACTAACTTTCTAACCACCTAAGTTACAGATACATCCCATCAAGTATAGTTCATTGATCCTCATGTAAGCCCATGTGATCAACGCTGCAATTAATGGCCACACCGCATAATCAGACTAAGAGTCAAACTGCGTGACTCAACCGGGTCACCCTTTTCCCACGAGGCCCATAGTTCCGCCTCATACATAACAAATGTGTGTGGCAATAAAAAGGAAAACATTCCTGCAAACACGAGCTAGTAAGTTAGTCTTTAGTGATGTAACTGTAGAAGTAGCTGTGAATGGCCACTGATTTAAGTCAAATATATTTGTACTAAGTAGTATAAAATTTCTGAAGATAAACTTTTAAATTACCTAATTAGGCTCAAATATTATCCATGACCAACACATGTACATTTCCTTTAACAGGTAATTGTGTGAAACAGATATTGCCAAGTAATGTCATGAAGTAGTATTGAACTTCCTGTTCAAATACCCCATGGATGAAATCTTAGCACAATTAAATGAGGAAAGTTTGCATTTAATGGAAATTTGCACTAAGCCAGACAGTATTCCATATGAGGCAGTGGCAAGACCATATATTTTCACTCTTGCTCACCATTCACTTCTCCTTATCCTGTACAAAACTTAACTGAACAGGAGGATAATGCTAAATACATGGAGAGACCAAATACAATTGCTCCAGCAGGAAAATTCTAAATACATGTCAGATGTACACCTAGCCATGTTTAGGGAGGAAGACAGTTTCTCTCAAAATATTAACAGAAACACACAAACATTAACTCAACAGATGCATTATGTACCTAATCTAACTATCCAGACCTAACCAGTGTTGAAGATGATGCTGGGAGTGTGCTTAAATGAACTTGCATTATGAACTCAGAGAAATGTAATAACATGGTAAGGCAATACATGGAGAAAATACTGCAATGACCAACTCTGCTATCGAGTTTTATATGTTCATCTCTCACATGTATGCTTGCTCTTCTGAAACTGGTGCCAGGGACCTGCACCCACAGATTAGGGATCTCGTAGGAACAGGATGGAGTGGAAGCACTTCTGCAACACCGGCGACCAGATAATGCTAAGCAACTTGAGGTTTGCATCAGAAATGATTTACATGAGCAAAGCATATTCTGTTGTTACTACTTACCGGAGTATACAACCACTACTTTCACTTGTCCTGTTTCAAATTCAAATTTAAATGGCTCTGTGCACTATGGGACTCAACATCTGAGGTCATCAGTCCCCTAGAACATAGAACTACCTAAACCTAACTAATCTAAGGACATCAGACACATCCATGCTCGAGGCAGGATTCCAACCTGTGACTGTAGCAGGTGCGCAGTTCCAGACTGAAGCGCCTAGAATTGCTCGGCCACCATATCCTGTTTCCTCTGAGGTTAAGTCACCTGAGGCCATCACCATCCATAAACCCCAATCTGCTTCTTCCCATAAGTTCTAGTCCAATCTCATTCCTTATTTTCTCATTCAGAATTCTTGAACATACTGAAATACAGTTGATCCAGTAATTCATTACAGACTACAATACCCTAGTCCCAGAACAGTCTGGATTCTGTGGATTCTGCACCGAGCATTCCACGATCCACTAATTCCTGCACTCAGCAGATGGCATCCTCATGGCAAAGTATCAGCGATAAAGCACTACATTAGTGTTCCGGAAACAGAGAGAACTTTTGACCCCATCTCCTGTGATTACATAATATTTAAATCACACACCATATTGTAACCAGGATACTTGCTTATAATGATCGATATGTTTCTGGGGTGGGATGATTCTCTGTTAGGAATGTCAAACATCACAGCAGCATAAATTTGATTAAGGCTAGAATTCTGTAGATTGTGTGCAATCCCGCACTGTAATATCTACACAAAAATGTCCCCAAAGCATTTGGTAGATGATATTACCCTGGGAAATAGGTTATTCCACAAAAATGGAAATAAAGCCAGACAAATACTGCAATTCAGGAGTATACAAAATAAACTGAAATGGCTGAGACAAGTTTTATATAGGACAAATGAGGAGCAGACCCATGACAAGTTTTAGGGAGTAATCCTATGATAGAAAAGGAAGTGCATATACAATGCACTTCTAATGGAGAAGCATAAGTTATGTCACCTAAATGAAAGCATGGAAGTGTGGTGTAGAGCCCCAAAGGGAGAACCTAGAAATTTTGAACCACAAAAAAAACACAGGTCCACAATCTTAACGAAACAAAATAAATTTAGCCCTAAATGGTTTTTTGACATTTATCCAGAATTGCTGGTGTAATGTATGCCAACTGTGGCATGCTCTCCTGCTGCTGACTGGGCCACACCTCACCTCAGATCTGCTGGTCTGGCGGATTCACTGCTGGTTGCACAGTAAATGACCAACACTTGGAAGTGAGTTGCTGGTTCATCCACAAGATAGAGTGGCCTTCAAAATATTTGAATTTAATAGTGAGGTTCTTTTTTCTATTAAGAAAATAATATATTTTACAAGTCTACATCTTCTAGTGTATTCTTTGGTAAGCTTTAGTTCATAAGGCACAGTTTTTCTATCCATTATACAAGCCTAATTGTAACAATACTACTTCTATTTATTATTATTATTATTAAATACTGCCATTTCATGTGCCTGATGTGTAGATAATATTAACAGATTCAGTGATTACTTGGTAAGTTTGGGTCCACTGCACATGGACTACATGTCATATCTAAAAAGTCGTCCCATTAGTAAGAAATTTTACTGAATTTAATCCTGTTTTATAATTTGAATGTGTATATTTGTAATTTAACTTATTTCTGCTTTTTAATAATTATAACTAGAAGAAGGAAAAATACAATAATAAAAAAGTGAAACTTGAAGGCAATGTTTCCCACATCAGTGCTGCCTGTAAGCTGGAACTCAAATCTTTGTATTAACTTTCAACCAGTTATTAAGTGATGTGCTGATTAGACATAGATTTCAATATTGACACTGAATTTTGCTTCACAAGTTCGAAGTTTCTTTGTGAGTGAACCTTTAAAATAATTTTTACTTTTTAAATTTTTTGAGCTCAATGTCGTTAACAAGCATCTATCACTCTTTATGTTCCGTTAATCGTTATTGCAGATATCTCATGAAGACAATGAACAAAGACCATATTTTTAATGATCTAGACAGTTTTATTTGCTTCAAAAGTTTCATTGGAGTGAAGGATGATCTCAGTACATTCATTTCTGCTAATATTTATTCTATGTAGATCCTACTAATACCATGTGAAGACATTTGTGTAGCTACTGTTGCATTTTTAGCATTTGCAAGGAAGAATGCTCTAGTCACTAACACTAGTAAGCGTAACCCAGGGGCAAGAAGTAACACCATTCAAAGCAGAACTAAATACCCAATCTGTGACAAGCTGGTGTCCACGGTTCTTCAAATTGTCATGGTGTAAAGACTGTTCCATTAAATTTTTGGCATTCACCCACATAAATTCTGCTTTTTGTTCTTCTTCTTCTTCTTCTTGTAATATTTTGGCTGAATACCATCCAGCCATCTTCAGAGAGATCAGAGGTGACTGACACTCAAGCACTTGCTCTGTCATTTTTAACTCTAAGACTGAGCCACTGAATATGCGGCCTTAATGAGCTACAACAGATTTCTGCTTGTAATGCATTGTATGAGGTTTGCTAATATTTCCACTCAAAATGAAAGGAAAAACTTGACAGCATAACCGCTGTCAGAAAGTGTCCACATTCCTTTGCAATCAACCTGAAGTGATCATATAATCCTGCTGATTATGTGACAATCGATGAAATGTACACAAGCTGCCAGTAGTGGAAGACATGTTAGAGAAAAAAATTGACCATCCTAGGCACTCTTCACAAGAAGGAAAGAGAGATCCCTCCTGAATTTCATATCTAAGAGATCAACCTGTGGAGTTTCAAAACTTGGCTTCCAAGCTAATAAATCTCTTGTCTTGTACCCAACAAAAAGTAATTGTTCACAGATACTCGTGTCCACAATGCATGATATCAACCCTGAAACAGGAAATCCAGGTATCACTATTAAATTACAATCACACTGAAGGAGGAATGGATACTGTGGATAAAATGATTATAGGTTATGCTGTTTCCAAATTTAGGAGTTGGCCTATGGTGTTAGTTTATAGTATGCTGAACATGTGTGTTGTGTTGTGGTCTTCAGTACAGAGACTGGTTTGATGCAGCTCTCCGTGCTACTCTGTCCTGTGCAAGCTTCTTCATCTCCCAGTACCTACTGCAACCTACATCCTTCAGTATCTGTTTAGTGTATTCATCTCTTGGTCTCCCTCTACGATTTTTAGCCTCTACATTGCCCTCCAATACTAAATTTGTGATCACTTGATTCCTCGGAACATGTCCTACCAACCAGTCCCTTTTTCTTGTCAAGTTGTGCCACAAACTCCTCTTCTCCCCTATTCTACTCCGTACCTCCTCATTAGTTATGTGATCTACCCATCTAATCTTCAGCATTCTTCTGTAGCACCACATTTCGAAAGCTTCTATTCTCTTCTTGTCCAAACTATTTATCGTCCATGTTTCACTTCCATACATGGCTACACTCCATACAAATACTTTCAGAAACGACTTCCTGACACTCAATGTTAACAAATTTCTCTTCTTCAGAAACACTTTCCTTGCCATTGCCAGTCTACATATTATATCCTCTCTACTTTGACCATCATCAGTTATTTTGCTCCCCAAATAGCAAAATTCCTTTACTACTTAAAGTGTCTCATTTCCTAACCTAATTTCCTAACCTAATTTGCTCAGCATCACCCGATTCCACTACATTCCATTATCCTCATTTTGCTTTTGTTGATGTTCATCTTATATCCTCCTTTCAAACCACTGTCCATTCCGTTCAACTGCTCTTCCAAGTCCTTTGCTGTCCCTGACAGAATTACATCATCATCGGTGAACCTCAAAGTTTTTATTTTTTCTCCTTGGATTTTAATACCTACTCCGAATTTTTCTTTTGTTTCCTTCACTGCTTGCTCAATATACAGAATGAATAACATCGGGAAGAGGCAACAACCCTGTCTCAATCCATTCCCAACCACTGCTTCCCTTTTAAGTCCCTCGACTCTTATAACTGCCATCTGGTTTCTGTACAAATTGTAAGTAGCCTTTCGCTCCCTGTATTTTACCCCTGCCACCTTCAGAATTTGAAAGAGAGTATTACAATTAACATTGTCAAAAGCTTTCTCTAAGTCTACAAATGCTAGAAAGGTAGGTCTGCCTTTTCTTAATCTTTCTTCTAAGATAAGTCGTAGGGACAGTATTGCCTCACGTGTTCCAATATTTCTGTGGAATCCAATCTGATCTTCCCTGACGTTGGCTTCTACCAGTTTTTCCATTAGTCTGTAAAGAATTTGCATTAGTATTTTGCATCCATGACCTTTTAAACTGATTGTTTGGTAATTTTCACATCTGCCAGCACATGCTTTCTTTGGGACTGGAATTTATTTATTCTTCTTGAAGTCTGAGGGTATTTCGGCTGTCTTATACATCTTGCTCACCAGATAGTAGAGTTTTGTCAGGACTGGCTCTCCCAAGGCTGTCAGTAGTTCTAATGGAATGTTATCTACTCCCAGGGCCTTGTTTCAACTCAGGTCTTTCAGTGCTGTGTCAAACTCCTCACGCAGTATCTTATCTCCCATTTCATCTTCATCTACATGCTATTGCATTTCAATAATATTGTCCTCAAGTACATTGTCCTTGTATAGACCCTCTATATACTCCATCCAGCCTTCTGCTTTCCCTACTTTGCTTAGAACTGGGTTTCCATCTGAGCTCTTGATATTCATACAAGTGGTTCTTTTTCCTCCAACGGTCTCTTTAATTTTCCTGTAGGCAGTATCTATCTTACTCCAAGTGAGATAAACCTCTACATCCTTACATTTGTCCTCTAGCCATCCCTGCTTAGCCATTTTGAACTTATGCTGAACATAACTGGGCCAAATTGCCAAATTTTGTATTCACTTTTGCAACCAAAAGGAAATGTCATAATTCAATGTATTTATCTGAAGAATTTCCATTGGCAAATGAACACTTGAAAAATAGAAATTCAGGTATCAGTCCTCATTGAGATGATTTCCAACCTAAGAAAGAAATTCCCTTCAGAAGCTGTCATTGACACACCAGAGCCATCAGAGATGAAGAAGAATGGGTGTTACATGTGTGTGGAAGGAAAAAAAAGGCAACTCCATGATAAAAGTTTGTATGAAGTGCAGCACGTTTACTTGTCAAGCACATCTGACTACAGAGCCTTTGTGTGTTGCATGTCATAGAGAGGAGACTGACTAGATGTGTTGTGTCAGCTGTCTAATGACACTCTTATCAGTGGTCATGTGAGTATTGTCACACCCATTGCTCGGTTGGTTGATTTGGGGGAAGGGACAAAACAATGAGGTCATTGGTCCCACTGGATTATGCAAGAATGGGGAAGAAAATTAGCCATACCCTTTCAAAGGAACCATCGCAGCATTTGCCTGAAGTGAATCATGGAAAACCTAAATCAGGATAGCTGGACGCAGGTTTGAACCATTATCTCCCAAATGTAAGTCCAGTATGCTAACCACTGCACCACCTCCCTCAGTGTGTCACTCACATGAAAGAGATCCTGGACCTACACCCCGCACAGACAGCTGTATAGACAGACATATGGTGAGGGCTACAGTGGCAGTTCGTACAGCTACCACACACAGATAAGAGGTCTTGTGAGCCCATATGTGCCAACACGAACTGTTGAAAATTGGTTATTAGCAGTCAGGCTAGCCTATCTTCCACCCATGGCACAGCATCGACTTGCACTGTTCGTGCTATCAGAGGATCATTTGGAAGACAGCATGGTGTGTGATAGACTTCAATGATGAAAGCAGATTCTGCCTGCAAGCAAGTGATGCTCATTTGCATGTATGACAGACCTGGTGAGCGATGTCTCATAAACTTATTTCATTCGAGGCACACTGGTCCCACCACAGTCCTTACATTTGGGGTTGCGATAAGCTACAATTCTCGTTTATCTTTGCATTTATGAAAGGGATGTGAACCATTGATCTGTATGGGCAGAATGTTGTTAGCCCAGTTTTTTTGCCATTCTTGCACCATGAAAATTATTTGTTGTTCAAACAGGATAACGCTAGCCCAAACAGTGCCCATGGAACTCAACATGCTCTGCAAGACCTGAAGAAAATTCTTGGGACAGCACTTTCTCCACACCTGTCCCCAATGGAGCCCGAGCTGGAGATGATGGTTGACGAATGGCACAAGTCATTTCTTGTTCCAACAGCTCTTACAAAACTACAAGAACAGGTCTGGCAGGTGTAGCATAGTGTATTCCTGTACAATATTCACCATCTGTATGATGGACTGGATGCCAGAGTCAGTATCCGCATTGACACATTTGGAGGCTGCACCACATACTAAAATGGAAATTTCAGCACGGACCGATATCTGAGACCTCAGTACCACTTCGGCTACCAACCTGTAAATTTAGTCATTTCATGTACTCCATACACACTGTTGCAACAATAAATCTTGAGTGTGAATGTTTCAACAAATCTTGAGTGAATTGGAAACCTCTGAAAGGGTTTACCTAATTCTTTTTCCAGGAGTGTATTTTCACACAAGTCACTATTCACTTTTAATTATGACAAAATCTGTATAAACCTGAAGTAAATATGTGGATAATGTCAAATGCATGGAAGAAACCAACACAGTTGCTCTCACAGCAGCAAAATACATAATACACATTGGACATATATATAGCTACGTGTAGCGACAAACACATTTTCTCTCAAAACATTAACAGCATCTTGTTAACGGGGACATTATGCAAATAATTCAGATGTCCACATCATATCAGTGTTGAAGATGATGCTGGGAAGATGGTTAAATTAGCTTACATTGCAAACTCTGGTAATTGTAAAAACCTGGTAGGGAAATACGTGGAGGCCATACCGCATATGATTAACAAACTAGAGGAGCAGTCAGCTGTCTATTATGAGCAAAGAATCCACTTTCAGGACAAAAAGCCAATATTGGCTGAAGCTGGCAAAATTCCTCAGAATGCAGTGAAAAAACTATGCTCGAAGAGTTTAGCCTGTTCAGAGAAAGTAGTCCTCAAATTATGGCCTAATCAATGTAGTTTTAATTTCAAATTCACCTAGTAAATGACGACAAGAAGTAAAACACAGCAGTTATTAGAAGAAAATAATCAGTTTTTGAAAATATAATGCAACTGAATAAATAAAAAGTCTACTCAGCAACCTTTGGCAGGAGAACAATCATATAGAGGGTATTACAGTTTGTAAGTTTTGGGAGCCAGTGGCCCCTCTCCTGGCAGAAGAGTTGAAGGGGAAGGAAGAGGGGTGACGGAGATGGCCTGATGAATTTAGTAAAAGTAGTAAATTTGGAAAAGTCAACCAAAACAAGGGGCTATGGCTGCATGAAGCCTTCCAAATTTTCCCATCTCTACTCCTTTTTTCTAAACCTCACCAGTTCTTTTCCTTGACCACTCTTCCTTCCCCTTCAACATTTCTGCCACAAGGAAGATCCACTGGCTCCATGAGCTTGTAAACTTTAAGACCTTCTATATATTAGACTCTCTATGTATCCAATTACATTATGAATTATCAGAAGAGTAAGTCAACTGAGGGCATAAAGACAAGATAGACACTCGACACAGTGAAGGTGGGACATTCGATGCGCTCTGAGCATCGGTCAACCACAAAATACCTCGACCCAACTGAATTATGGCTCCTCCTCTCAAATGTCGTCAACCTTCTGTCATTACCTTCTTATGACACAATACAATTACAGCCTTAATTAATCATGTTTCCCCTCTGTTTCAGTCATCTGAATTCATCACCATTCCCTTTTACTTATTTATGTAGATAGTCCCTGTGAGTTAGTATGGATAGGTTATATTTGACAACTTGAACAAATTAATGACTAGCTCATTTTACCAACCACCTGGAAGAGTTGCTGAACAGCTCAAAGACATGCTCAGTCATTTCAAATTGGTACCCCAGTCATAGAATTACAGATGGTGATGACTTCAATCTACCCTCCATATGTTGGCTAAAATAGACATCACAAATTGATTGTAAGTATAAGATGTCATCTCAGATCGTAACAAAGGCTTTCTCAGATAAGTATTTCAACAATAATTATTAGCTCAGGGTCCCACTTTAAGCATAAATTGTTTCAAAAGCATAATAGACCAATTACCAACAAATAATCCTGAGCAAATAGGGAGCATTATGACTGATACACGGGTTAGCGTCCAGACATATATTGTAGTGAATCTAGATATCATAAGATCCAAGCACACAAAAATAAACACTATATAAACGCTATATACATATATAAAAGCAGATAAAAATTGTGGTTGACCCCTTTTTAAGAGACAGCCTCAACTTCTTCTAATCTGACTATGTAGACCTAGACAAGATGTTATGGATTTGAATAAATAGAATCGGTGGCAGTTGTGGGCTATATATCAAATAAAATGATAAGAGAACCTTCATAGTACACAAAACAGGTCAGAACACTATTACAGGAGCTATGAGGAAATGCATGCCAAATGTAAAATAATGTAAAATCCCAAAACTGGCAAAAAAGGTATTACAAAAACTGGAAATTTAGTGCAAACTGCAGTGAGAGAGGCTTTTAATAGTTACCACAATGAAACTGTCCTTAAATCTGGCAGAATTGAAAGTGATTCTGGTTGTATGTAAAGTACAACAGTGCCAGCATGCAATCAATACCTTCACTGCATGATAACAATGGTGATGTTACTGATGAAGTGCCACAAAAGCTGAGTTACGATGCATAGTTTTCTTTGCTGACACAATTTCAAAAACCAAGTAAATATTCCAGTATTCAAAACAAGAATGACTGCCAACATTACTAACTTAGTTATAGGTGTCCTCCATGTTGAGAAGCAGCTTACATCACTCAATAAAAGAAAGGCCTCCAGTCCAGGTTGTATACCACTCAGGTTCGTTTCAGAGCATGCTGATACAATAACTCCATGATTAGCAATCATACACAGCCGTTTGCTCTTCGTAAGATCCACACCTGAAGAATAAGCTGCAAAATTTGCACCAATACAAAGAAAAGGAATGGGAGTAATTTGCTCAATTACAGACCTATATCAATTATGCAGATTTGGTGCAGGATTTTTGAACATAAACTGTGTGTGTTCATCATGAATTTCCTCCAGGAAAACAATCTGTTGACACACAGTCAGCATGGATTTGGAAAATATTTTTCTCATGGAGCACCGCAATACAACTAGCACTTTAGTTCCATATAGTAATGAGTGCTATCGACAGGGGGATCTCAAAATGATGCCATAATTTTAGATTTTCAGAAGGCTTTCAACACTATTCCTCAGACGTGACTTCTAATAAAACTGTATCACATCTTAGTTGTGCGCTGGATTCATGATTTCCTGTGAGAAAGGTCATAGACTATAATAATTTATGGAAAGCCATCAAGTAAAATGGAAGTAATATCTGGTGATCTCCGCCAGAGCGTTATAGGCCCTCTGCTGTTCCTGATCTACACAAATGAATTAGGAAACAATCTGAGCAGTCCTCTTAGATTGTTAGCAGTTGATGCCGTCATTTACCGTCGTGTAAAGTTGTCAGATGATCAATACAAATTGCAAAATGTTTTAGATAAGATATTTGTATGGTGCAAAGAGTGGCATTTGTCTCTCAATAAGGAGAAATGAGATAATCCACACGAGTATGAGGGGATACCAGCCAAATTTTGGTTTCACAATACATCAAAATAAAGGCTGCTAATTAAGCTTAATACCTAAAATTAGAATTACAGATGAATTAAATCAGAATGATCATATAGACTATGCTGTGAGGAAACCAAACCAATGACTGCAATTTATTGGCAGAACACTTGGAGAGTGCCAAAGGTCTACAAGAGAGACTGCATATAATCAAGCACATCCACCATCTTCTGAAGTATTGCTGTGCTTTGTGAGATCTGTGCAAGATATTATTGACATAGGACAACAATCAGTTCAAACAAGGGCCGTTCGATTAGTATTATAGTGAAATTAGGGGAGACAGGGTCATGGATATAATACGCGAATTGGGGTGTCAATCATTAAAACCAAGCCCTTTTTCATTGCAGTCAGATCTTCTGATGAAACTTCTGTGGTGTCACCGCCAGACACCACACTTGCTAGGTGGTAGCCTTTAAATCGGCCGCGGTCCGATAGTATACGTCGGACCTGTGTGTCGCCACTGTCAGTGATTGCAGACCGAGCGCCGCCACACGGCAGGTCTGGAGAGACATCCTAGCACTCGTCCCCAGTTGTACAGCCGACTTTGCTAGCGAAGCTACACTGACAAATACGCTCTCATTTGCCGAGATGATAGTTAGCATAGCCTTCAGCTACATCATTTGCTACGACCTAGCAAGGCGCCATGACCAGTTTATATTGAGATTATATAATGTATCAACAAGAGCGATGTTCTCCAATTATGGATTAAAGTTAAGTATTACATCAACTCCGTACTTTATTTATTAGAATCAACTACATTAATCTGTTCCAGACCTCACGCCAGCCTGCGTGAGTTAAACGCATGCTATTCGGCTACAAGTCATAGTGGATTGGCTGTCTGGTCAGTCCACTACAACTTCAATCACCAGCTTTCTCCTAGAGTGTGAAAATATTTTGTTGCCACCCACCTACATAGCGAGAAATGATCATCATCTTCACCAACACCAAATAAATTAGAGCTCACAGGGTGTGACTGAAGTGTTCATTTTTCGCTCATGCTGTCCGTGAGTGGAATGGAAAAGATAGCTTGAAGATGGGTAGACAAACAATCTGCCACGCAGTTTATTGTGAACTCCAGATCAGTCATGTGGATGTAGATTGTGTCAAGCATCACAGTACTGTATTTGAACATTAATGGCTTGTTTCTCCTATTCATCCACATTCACTTACATTTTTGTACATGTAAAACAAGCTGCCATTCATCACAATAAACAGAAATTCAGTCCACGTCAACATATTTCCTCCTAGAATCCCTAAACAATGTTACTTTTCTGTGTATTACAGTGTCATCAGCAGATGGTACTCTAGGTAAAGTGACCAAAAGGCGAAGCAGCTGAACATAATGCATGTAAGTATAGAAGAATATAAAGATATCTTATTTGCTAATGGTTCTACAGGTCTACTAAAAGTTGAAAACAGCGAGAAGCTGCAACGGGCTGTTAACTGATCTACAAATTGAATCAGCAGTCTGGCAGACCACATCCACCAATAAGATTGTATACAACAATAGAACAACCCACATAATCTGCAAACATTCACTGCAACTGTGTTTTCCCTAAGGGTGATAAAGTGGTGAGTAGCCCTGTTACAAAAGTCAGTGGTGTTTGGCTGTGAGAGGCTATGAAACAGCTTCCTACTGGTCCACTTATTACGTTTAATCCACCACAGAAAATCTTGTTCCTAGAGACTGGATACTTGGTGACAGAACTCAACAATTCACAAGTGTGGCAGTAAACAAAACAATTATGTGCAGTGTCTCTGCTGCAGAGAGATGCTTTGTATGCTGCTGTAAAAAATTTTCAACCTCCTTCCCACTGAGCTGAAAACCTTATGTTGTTTTCTTATTTAGTTCAGCTTTGAATAGTTATTTACTATTCCATAATTGTCCCTTTAACCACTATGTTGTACAATATGTTTAGAAACAACTTATCCAACAGAAGATATACCTAACAAGTTGCATAACTGACAAAAGATTAATAAAAGTATTTCAGCTGACAATGCAGCTTCACATGCACACATAGCAATCTTAGATGACTCTTCACATGATCCCTGGGTGGTACTACAAAACCAACACATCAAAAGCCCTTTACCAGGTCCAAACATCTGCAGAAGTGAGACCAAGTATTAAAACATGTCAACTAAACACCTAAGGCATTAGTTGAACCTAATGCCAAATTCTAGGGAAGATGCTGTCTAAGCATGTTATCAACATGGTTGTCCAACAACAAAGTCATACAAGTAATGGAGATCAGCTATGGGCAAGAGGAAAGTGGCTAGCAAGCATCAATGTGCAGTAGCGTGTGTGGCAAGAAAGGTCAGTAGAGGTTGTGGGCAAGTGCTAGAGTGTACTGGAGAATATGAAATCCACTGGCAATCCACAGTCTGTGACAAAGGGTCAAAAGGAATAAATAAAGAGCTTCTTCTGCACAAGATTAATGCAGCATTGAATGAAATAGAGACTAACATTGACAATGCACCTCAAATAAATGTAGATAATGGAACTTTCAGGAGAATCAAAAAAGGGCACAGGGTGTTCACCTTGCTTGGGTTCCAACAGTTCAAACTTTTCAAACATTTATTTCACAAACATTAAACCAAACAGGGCAAAGTAGACACGTGCGGTAGCCACATGTAATGTTAAGCAAATGTATGGGTCATTTGTGTAATCAAAATTTATTGCAACTGTGAAGAATTTTAACCACATTCTTAAAAAAACTTTGGTTGTGTGAAAAAGAGCAGGATTAAAAATAAAAATTTCCAACATATGCCAGAGACAGAGTGCAAAACAAATGGCCAGAAATTCCACAAGTCAAAGTCCTAATATGTGAAGTCTTTATTCAGTAAACTAAATGAAGTTATCAAAGGAGGCCGCTCAGAAATTGAAATTGTCAGAAATGGGTCAGAAGTTACAATGAACACTACCTAGTGCAAACCTGTCACTGAAGTGAAAGAGGATTTATAGAGGGAGGAAAAATAGAATCATGAATACATTTTAATGTCTTTCGTGTGAGGAAGATGGGAGCTATTACAGAAAATCTACATCCTTGCATTTTCAATATTTACTGTTAATGATCTGTGTATTGACACTGCTGTAAACAATCAAAGTAAACCCACTAAAGGCCAGGCACTGTTAAAGTTCATAGTTTAGGAGAGTATGTATGAGCAGAGTGTATTCATTTTTGTATGACTTAACATCAGTTTGGTTCTCAGAATTCACTGATTCTGAATAGGTTTGTCAATGCATTCTTTCACACTTCTGTTCCTTCCACTAGTCAGACAGAAATGAAGAGGAGAGTGTTTCAGGATTCGTCAAGGGAGACGATTAGGTTAGTCCATTCGTAAATATGAGTTTGGGAACTGCATCTTTAAGTAAGTCGGGGGAAGATGCTGGGCTCCAGGAGAATAATGATGATTAAAATGCTCTGACCAGCACTCAAAGTATGACTCAAACATTAGGGGACATGCCTGAAGCTAAACAGAAGGAACAGGTAAAAATATAAGGGTGTTATGTCGATCTATTTTAAGAACATCTTGTCCAATCAGATGATGTGCTTGTAAAACTCAAGTTAAGAATCATGAGCCATTCCATAGTAAATTGTACCCAGTACCCTTGCCCTAGAAAGCCATAGTTAATAAAGCAATTAAGGGTGTGTAGAAGAATCAGATTATTTAACACTCAGATAGTGAAAGTTCTAATGCAATCCACACTGTAACAAAAAGGGATGGCTGTGTGCATTTACTAACTGATGCCCATTGAGAAATGATGCAGTTTACTGTACAATGTGACCAACTGGAGGATGAAGGTATAGCAGGAAGAACACAGCCTTTCTGTGGAATGGAAGGTGTTAGCAGTTTAAAAGGATGGCCTTCGGGCTGTCAGTATCATCAGTGGCCTTTATGACAGCACTCACAGAAGTTCTAAGAGAAGAATTATTGATACACTTATCACCTACATAATGTTATTCTAATTAGTACTACCTTTAGGGAGAACATTTATACATTCTATGTCGTGTAATGTAAGCGTTTAGTGGATGGGTAAATAAGAATTTGCCAAATCGCTTGTTTTCTTGGGCATGTAATTTCTTTGCATGGAATCAAACCTGATCCAATGAAAATGGAACCAGTGAGAAATTGTCCTGCACAAAAATGATGTAATCAACTGAAAATCTCTCAGTTTGTGCAATTTCTATCACAGTATTTATCCTCGATTTTTTTATCTTCACAAGTACATCTCCACTGGAAATGGAATAAGGAATATCAAGAAGCATTTGAGTTAATTAAAAACCAATTGCATGAGGCACCGATACTTCACCATCCTGACTGAAGCAAAAATTTCTACACTGGAACCGATTCAATTTATTCCTACTGCTAGCTTAGTACATTTAATCCACCACGGAAAATGAATGAGTATAGCAGTCTCTCTAAATAGCCACATTACAAGTATTTAGAAACATTCTAGAGAAACACTCCAGCACTTTGCCTTCTTTTCAATTGTAAATGTACTAAATCACAGTAATAGAGGGGAACAATGAAAGAAGTGCGCAAACATGTCATAGCAGTACTCAGGCAGCAGTAGCTAACTGCGACAGATGCAGCAACAGATAAGTAACCACATTTGTCATTTACGAGTTCCTAACCAGGAGCGAATTTTATTATATCATCTGTCTACTTGAATAGTTCAATTTCTTGACTTTCTGCGTGTAAATTTAACATCTAATAGCCACAGTTCTCGTGTTTTCATTTGCGTCAGAAAGTAAACTGATTTTGTGACATATTACAAGTTCCAGATCAGGGTCAAATTATTTAGTTTGACCTGAGTGCTTCAGTAGTTAGGTTTCTGAACATACGCGTATTACTAGACACAGTTTGTGTTTTTGGCAGGTTCTATAGTAGAATTGCACAGCATGTGCTGACAGTTTGTTTATCTGCATAGTTTAGTCTTCCATGGTCTTTTGTATGGACAGGGACTGTGATTGTTGTGTGTGAATGTGAGTCAAGTTGGTGACACTTCGCTCTCAGCTTCAGTTAGTGTTTTTGGCAGGTTCTATAGTAGAATTGCACAGCATGTGCTGACAGTTTGTTTATCTGCATAGTTTAGTCTTCCATGGTCTTTTGTATGGACAGGGACTGTGATTGTTGTATGCGGATGTGAGCCGAGTTGGTGACACTTCGCTCTCAGCTTCAGGCTGTGATGGATTCCGTTACAGAGCTTGAGGCTGCAGTGGATGGGCACCACTGTTGTGGGCCGGCCGTGGGGACACAACGGACGTCCAGCACGTCAGAGTCTTCTGATCAGTCCTCACCAGTGGCCAACCCAGTTACTGCTCGCACTGAGGCTGACCCCTCACCTGTTGTCGAGTGGGAGGTTGCCCCGGGGCGAAGCACATGGTGAAAGACTTCCCAGGTGGCCACACATAATGCCTCTCCGGTTTGTCTGACAAACAGGTTCCAGGTTCTGTCTGTGGCTGACACTGTCACTGAGCCAGATGCTGTCACCTGTCCTGTTTCAGAGGAAACCATTCAGCCTCCAAGATCTGGGCAATCACAGAGGCTGAGATTATTGGTAGTTTGGAGCTCCAAGGTTAGGTGCATTATAGGGCCCCCTTAGGGACTTGGATGACAAGAATGGTAAGAAATCCAGTGTGCATTCCATGTGCATACCGGGTGGAGTCACTCCAGATGTGGAAAGGGTACTCCCGGATGCCATGAAGAGCACGGCATGCAGCCAACTGCAGGTGGTTGCTCAAGTTGGTATCAATTACGCGTGTCACTTTCGATCAAAAGAGATTCTCTTTGGTTTCGAGCAGCTAACAGAAGTGTTAAAGGCTGCCATTCTTGCTTGCAAGATTAAAGCAGAGCTGACCATTTGCAGCATAGCCGTCAGGGGCAATTCCAGACCTCTGGTACAGAGCTGAGTGATGGGTCAGAGTCAGAGGCTCAGACGGCTAGGCTGCTGATTCCTCGACTTGCGCCAAAGGGTGGTTGGGTTTCGGGTTCCGCTGAATAGGTCAGGTGCCCACCACGTACAGGTGGCAGATACACAAGTAGCAGGGTCTGTGTGGTGTCGACTGGGCAGTTCTTTACGTTAGAGGGTCTCGGGAAAACACAAAAAGCACTTCAGTTAAAAAGGGTGCAGGCTGAACACAGCAAAAATGTAGATACAGGAACCACTGGTATAACAGTTGTAAATTGTCGTAGCTGTGTTGGGAAAGTACCAGAGCTCCAAGCGCTAATAGAAAGCATTGATGCTTAAATTGTTATAGGCCCTGAAAGCTGGCTAAAGCTGGATATAAGCTCAGCCAAAATTTTTGTGAAGAACCTAATGGTGTTCCAAAAGGATAGGCTAAACATGGTTGGCGGAGGCGTGTTTATTGCTGTCAGAAGTAGTTTAACTTGTCACGAAATTGAAGTAGATACATCCTGTGAATTAGTATGGGCAGAAGTCATTGTTGGCAAATGGAATAAAATAATAATTGTATCCTTTTACCGACCTCCCAATTCAGATGGCACAGTTTCTGAAAGGATCAAAGAAAACTTGAGTTTGATTTTAAACACATACCCGAATCATATGATAATAGTTGGTGGTGACTTTAATTTACCCTCGATATGTTGGTGAAAATACATGTTTAATTCTGGAGGTACGCATAAAATATCATCTGAAATTGTGCTAAACACATTCTCTGAAAATGATCTCGAGCAATTAGTTCATGAGCCCACATGAATAGTAAACGGTTGTGAAAACACGCTTGACCTCTTAGCAAGAAATAATCCTGAGTTAATAACGAGCATAAAAACTGATTCAGGGATTAGTGAACACAGGACTGTTGTAGCAAGACTGAATATTGTAATCCCCAAATCATCATTCTTGTGAAACACAACTAGCTCTCTATTCACATGAAGTGCTGAGTGCTATTGACAAGGGATTTCAGATTGATTCCATATTTCTGGATTTCCATAAGGCTTTTGACACTGTAGGTACTACACAAGCAGCTTGTAGTGAAATTGTGTGATTATGGAATATCATCTCAGTTATGTGACTGGATCTGTGATTTTCGCCAGAGAGGTCACAGTTCATTGTAATTGTAGGAAAGTCATAGAGTAAAACAGAAGTGATTTCTGGCATTCCCCAAGGTAGTGTTGTAGGCCCTTTGCTGTTCCTTATCTATTCAAACAATTTGGGAGACAATCTGAGCGGCCGTCTTCAGTTGTTTGCAGATGATGCTGTTATTTATCGACTAATAAAGTCATCAGAAGATCAAAACAAACTGCAAAACGATTTAGAAAAAGAGGATCAGAATGGTTGGAAAAGTGGCAGTTGGCTCTGAATAATGAAAAGTGTGAGGTTATCCACACGAGTGCTAGAAGGAACTCATTAAACTTCAGTTACACGATAAATCAGTGTAATCTAAAAGCTGTAAATTCAACTAAATACCTAGGTATTACAATTATGAACAATTTAAATTGGAAGGAACACAGATTAGATTAGATTAGATTAGATTAATACTAGTTCCATGGATCATGAATACGATATTTCGTAATGATGTGGAACGAGTCGAATTTTTCAATACATGACATAATTAGGTTAATTTAACAACATACTTAAGTTAATATAACAACTTCATTTATTTTTGTGTTTTTTTATTTTTATTTTTTTTATTTTTTTAATATTTTTTTTCTTAATTTATATCTAAAAATTCCTCTATGGAGTAGAAGGAGTTGTCATTCTGAAATTCTTTTAATTTCTTCTTAAATACTTGTTGGTTATCTGTCAGACTTTTGATACTATTTGGTAAGTGACCAAAGACTTTAGTGCCAGTATAATTCACCCCTTTCTGTGCCAAAGTTAGATTTAATCTTGAATAGTGAAGATCGTCCTTTCTCCTAGTATTGTAGCTATGCACACTGCTATTACTTTTGAATTGGGTTTGGTTGTTAATAACAAATTTCATAAGAGAGTATATATACTGAGAAGCTACTGTGAATATCCCTAGATCCTTAAATAAATGTCTGCAGGATGATCTTGGGTGGACTCCAGCTATTATTCTGATTACACGCTTCTGTGCAATAAATACTTTATTCCTCAGTGATGAATTACCCCAAAATATGATGCCATATGAAAGCAATGAGTGAAAATAGCCGTAGTAAGCTAATTTACTAAGATGTTTATCACCAAAATTTGCAATGACCCTTATTGCATAAGTAGCTGAACTCAAACGTTTCAGCAGATCATCAATGTGTTTCTTCCAATTTAATCTCTCATCAATGGACATACCTAAAAATTTGGAATATTCTACCTTAGCTATATGCTTCTGATTAAGGTCTATATTTATTAATGGCGTCATACCATTCACTGTACGGAACTGTATGTACTGTGTCTTATCAAAATTCAGTGAGAGTCCGTTTACAAGGAACCACTTAGTAATTTTCTGAAAGACAGTATTGACAATTTCATCAGTTAATTCTTGTTTCTCAGGTGTGATTACTATACTTGTATCATCAGCAAAGAGAACTAACTTTGCCTCTTCATGAATATAGAATGGCAAGTCATTAACATGTAATAAGAACAACAAAGGACCCAAGACTGACCCTTGTGGAACCCCATTCTTGATAGTTCCCCAGTTTGAGGAATGTGCTGATCTTTGCATGTTACGAGAACTACTTATTTCAACTTTCTGCACTCTTCCAATTAGGTACGAATTAAACCATTTGTGCACTGTCCCACTCATGCCACAATACTTGAGCTTGTCTAGCAGAATTTCATGATTTACACAATCAAAAGCCTTTGAGAGATCACAAAAAATCCCAATGGGAGGTGTTCAGTTATTCAGATCATTCAAAATTTGACTGGTGAAAGCATATATGGCATTTTCTGTTGAAAAACCTTTCTGGAAACCAAACTGACATTTTGTTAGTACTTCATTTTTACAGATATGTGAAGCTACTCTTGAATACATTACTTTCTCAAAAATTTTGGAGAAAGCTGTTAGAAGGGAGATTGGACGGTAATTGTTGACATCAGATCTATCCCCCTTTTTATGCAAAGGTATAACAATAGCATATTTCAGTCTATCAGGGAAAATGCCCTGTTCCAGAGAGCTATTACACAGGTGGCTGAGAATCTTACTTATCTGTTGAGAACAAGCTTTTAGTATTTTGCTGGAAATGCCATCAATTCCATGTGAGTTTTTGCTTTTAAGCAAGTTTATTATTTTCCTAATTTCAGAGGGAGAAGTGGGTGAGATTTCAATTGTATGAAATTGCATAGGTATGGCCTCTTCCATTAACAGCCTAGCATCTTCTAATGAACACCTGGATCCTACTATATCCACAACATTTAGAAAATGATTATTAAAAATATTTTCAACTTCTGACTTTTTGTTCGTAAAGTTTTCATTCAATTTGATAGTAATACTGTCTTCCTCTGCTCTTGGTTGACCTGTTTCTCTTTTAATAATATTCCAAATTGTTTTAATTTTATTATCAGAGTTGCTGATTTCAGACATGATACACATACTCCTGGATTTTTTAATAACTTTTCTTAATATAACACAGTAGTTTTTATAATTTTTGATAGTTTCTGGGTCACTACTCTTTCTTGCTGTCAGATACATTTCCCTTTTCCGGTTACAAGATATTTTTATACCCTTAGTAAGCCATGGTTTGTTACAAGGTTTCTTACGAGTATATTTAACTATTTTCTTGGGGAAGCAGTTTTCAAATGCATTTACAAAAATGTCATGAAATAAATTATATTTTAAATTGGCATCAGGTTCACGGTACACCTCATCCCAGTCTAACTGCTGTAGGCTTTCCCTGAAATATGCAATTGTTAAATCGTTGACTGAACGTACTACTTTGGAGGACTGTTTAGTATTGCTGAATGGAGCTATGTCATATATTGTAACTAGCTGTGCACCATGATCAGAAAGACCATTCTCAACAGGCTGAGCATTTATCTGGTTAAACTTATCTTGGTCTATAAAGAAGTTATCTATCAGTGAGCTGCTATCCTTTACCACCCGAGTAGGAAAATCAATAACGGGTGTCAAATTGAAAGAACCGAGTAATACTTCAAGGTCATTTTTCCTATTACCCTCTTTCAGAGAATCTACATTGAAGTCCCCACAAATAAAAATTTGCTTCCCCCTGTCTGACAGATAGCACAACAAGGAGTCCAAATTTTTCAGAAATAGATGAAAATTTCCTGATGGGGACCTATATACAGTTACAATTATAAATGTGCCTTTATTTAATTTAAGCTCACAGGCACATGCTTCTATATGTTTCTCTACACAAAACTTTTTTGTTTCTATACTTTTTGCACAATGATAACTTTTGACATATATGGCAACTCCTCCTTTCTCCATATTTTCTCTCATTACATGTGCAGAAAGCTTATAACCACTTACATTTACCTTATCCATATCAGTAACAATGTGATGCTCAGACAGGCATAGTATATCTATTTCATTCTCAGCTTCTAAATCTTCTAAACAAACCAGAAGCTCATCTACTTTATTCTTTAAACTCCCAATATTTTGATGAAATATGCTTACATTATTTTTAATTATACTTTTGTGAGAACCTTTCCTTATTCTAACATTTGCAGTACTCTCCTGTCTGAGTTTCTCATTGTGCTTAGGCCTAGTTCCTATACCAGTGGTCACATGGTGTTCAGAGAGGCAGATTATGTCAACTGGGTTGGGTGACTTTAATTCATCAATGGAATTACCTAGGACTGAGATACAACTTGGTGGAGATAAAATTTCTGGTGATTGGTGAAAATTTATAATTGATAGCTGTGATTGGTGATCCAATGTGCTAGAATTGTGCTGTTTAATTTCTTTCCTAAACTGAAGATTTGTTTCAATCCTGACCTCTCGTAGAACTTGACATCTTTCTGTCTTACCTATCCTAAAAAAGGTGCTGCTCCAACACCTGTAACACACAGAAAATTATGTAGGGAAGGCTAACCAAAGACTGTGTTTTATTGGCAAGACACTTAGAAAATGTAACAGACCTACTAACAAGACTGCCGACACTATGCTTGTCCGCCCACTTTTAGAATACTGTTGCACAGTGTGGGATCCTCACCAGATAGCACTGACTGAGTACATCGAAAAACTTTAAAGAAAAGCAGCAGGTTTTGTATTATAGTGAAATATGGGAGAGAGTGTCACAGAAATGATATGAGATTTGGGATGGACATCATTAAAAGATAGGTGTTTTTCGTTGCGATAGAATCTTCTCACGAAATTCCAGTAACCAACTTCCTTCTCCGAATGTGAAAATATTTTGTTGACACCGACTTACATAGGGAGGATTGATCACCAAGATAAAATAAGGGAAATCAGAGCTCGTACGGAAAGATATAGGAGAATGAAGAACCTTCCACAACTAGGAACTGCTTCTATCATTAACCATAAATTAATGGATTGAGTTAATGATTTATGATCACCTAACAACCATGTATGCAAACAAGATCTACACTAATCAATGTTCATGTACCCAAAATTCTGACACATTAAGTAAGAAATGTGCATAGAGTGGACGTGCATGGATACATGCATCTGATGGAGAAAAATCTGTAGCCAATGGCTAGTGTAATGAAAATAGACAAGAGCCCCAATGAAGATGCACTAATATTAATAACTCAAGGCTTATTATGTTAAAAAAGTCACTTTACAATCAGACAGTATTGCGAAACTAACTTTAGGCACAGAAGTTGCTTACATACCAATGAATGACATCATCACTTATTAAACTAATGCTGTTCGAGTAACTGACCTTCAAGTTAACTCTTACACTGGGCTACTGGAGATTCAGCTGTATGTCCAGGAACCCGGTACCAGTTGCAAGTTGCCTAATTAATGCCTTCCAGGAACTACAAAAAATATTTTGGATAATTATTGATGGACTTGAACACAACAAGACATTTTTAACATAAGACTACACATCTTAGCGAATAGGTATTGGCAAGTAGTACAGTGGGAAACAGTGTGCTTGCCAAGGCAGTGTAACTGATCATGTGTGCAAATACCCACACTTTATTTATTGAGTATTTCAGGATGAGTGCACTTACAGACTTCTGATGAACTTCAAGCATGTAAGGAAGAAAAAGTTTAGCAAATGATTGCACTTATGCTTTAAGTGGAACATTTAGCTCATTAACTTATTTGCAAACCAGTCAGAAGTTTAACTCTTGTGTACAACAGGGCATCAGAGTCTAAACAATTAGCAATTTACTGGTACCTGTACAATATCTGGATGGTAAGGTACTAAATTTTCACATATGAATGACAGGAACATGGAGATATCACTATAATTGGTGTACATACCAATGTCACAATGGTGTTGATATTGTGAATACAAAGAAATTATTGCAGTAACTTGTGAACAACAAAAAAGTTTGTTGTAATAGAATAAAGGTGACATGTATACTTTCTTATTAACAGCACATGCACTCTGAACATATTTATGAACAAACCATTGTACTATTACCTATTGTGTTTCAATAACATTCTTCATCACTGTAATACTGAATTTATAAGGGAAACATGGAAGTCGATAACTGACAACTCCAAACTGGGGTAACATTTCCACAAAAATATCTAAACTGATAATCGTATGGACATCACAGAATAATGATGTATTTGTATTATTGCAGATTTATATCCATTAGGTAAGACTAAAGCAAAGCTTCCTAAGTGCAAGCATTTTTTTTTCACTGCCAGGTAATGAACTACTTGCAAAACAAAGTTTCAAGAATTTACAAAACCCTTACAAAAACTTTCTTCACTACATTGGCAACAAAATAAGCTTTACTGCAAACAACAAGCTTCCAAGGAATCCAATTGACCAGTTGGCATCATGACAAGAAACGAACTCACACACAAAATTAATATAAAATTTCGATCTGTGTAGTAATATTTATAACACTTGTATCAAGTGGAATGATGTCCATAATAGATATAAAGGAAACTGACTACTGAGCATCAGTAAGTCTACACTCGACACATGCCATCCATCTGCTCACTAAAAATCCAGAGTGTTTCACAATTCCTATTACAGAGAGGTTCCAGAGCAAACTCCATCCACCAGGTTTCATTACTGAACCCATGTCTGGAAATGTACAAAGTCCCTTCTTCAACTCTTACACACCTGTAACAGGAATTCTGACATGCCCTGGGTACAGCAAGAAAACCCTGTAGCAATTTTACAACAGATTCCATAGTTTACATTAAGTGCATGTAACACCAATGAAAATATCCCAAGAGCATATGGTATTTATGACTACATAAATAAATGACCAAAATAGTGACTTTATCATTTCTTTTATCCATGTAATTCTGAAGTTATGGTAGTATCTGGGAAACTGTTTACTGAGGAGGTACTCTTTTGTGAGGAAGTACAGCAGTACCTCATATACTTTCAACAATGCTCAACTATAAAGTCCTGTCCTCATTTTCATTTCAGTCTTCTCCAAACACCTGGCACCTCCAAATTATTTTTGTGTGCATCAGGAATGTCCAGCCTTTTGCACAACTTCACAGAAATTTAATAATGCTCCTCCACAGCATGGTCATCACTGTTCTGATACAAGCATGGCTAAAGGTTTCTCCAGCCACATTGTGGAGATACGAAGTAGTATCACAACTACTTCCTCTTCCTCTTGTTCTTGTTCTTGTTCTTCAATACCCGAACAGGTCCTCCCCCATCAGAGAGAAGATTAAATAAGGAAAATGAAAGACACCCTCTGGCCTCGTAACCTAATACCATCGGGGTCGAAAAGATCAAGAGTTGGTCAAGAGAGACCGACAGAAAAGAAAACAGAATACGTCTGACACACGTAAGTGGAAGCAATGTCAGACGTTTCTAAAAAGAAGATAGTGAGACACATATGACTGTTCTGTTTATGGCAAGTGGTACCTGAACATATTTAAAACCAAAGTAATGTCAAATTTAATATGTGAGATTCACATGTTTATGCTGAGCTAACAAGTTGACACAATACCATGTATTCTAACATCACAAGTATATTCTTTGGATATAACACAATTAACAATGGGTAAATATACAAAAGTGAAACATTAAATGATTCAAAAATGTAACAGCACTTTATGCACTGATATATGCTGTTAGATATTCCTTCCAAGTACCTGGTACCTTGCTGATATTAAATTTTTTAAACTGTAATACTTGCAACATAGAAACATTAATGAAATGTAACATCTAACAAGCCTCTGTAGTCACTACAGAGAGATATAATATTAAATACTAAGTGTTAAAAGAAATTTCTTGACATCTATTACACTTGAAGTAGCTATTCAGATTGTTTGAGCTAATCATAATACACAAGTTAGTACATTCCATATTACTAATCTGGAACATTCGATTGTCTAAAATGCTGACTTAATTATATGAGGGGTGTTCAGTAAGTAACGCAATAATTTTTCTGAAAGCAGGTTGGCTTTATTCAGGATCCCATTACACCATATTATTTCCTATGATCTTTGATACAAAACCCGAGTTTTCAGCACAATTTCTGTTCAATTTGATGGCCTTACGTCACCTTACTGGGAGGGCTTGTATGCCTCATGACACCATTCTACTAATTGATGACAGCACCATCTTGTTGCATCAACAACTGCCCCCATCATCCACACACTGCTTTCTCCAGAGTGCAGAATGGACAGTTCTTCCTTGTCTACCCAACAGTCTGGACATCGCACCATCTGGATTTTGTCTCTTTGTCCCAATGAAGTATGTGTGCTCCTCTCAGGTGTGCAGATTTGGTGAGGTCTTGCAATGTCACGGAGAAGAAGAGTTCATTTCCATTTTTGTGGTGACGTACATGCTGAAGTTGTTTCTTCAACTTCATGATGGTAGTGCAAAACACTACACCATGATGGAGGTAATCACACAGAATAACAACTTCAAAATTCCAGAAGACCACCACCATGACTTCACTGGTTGAGGATGCAGCTTTGAACTCTTTCTTCAGAGCAGGTGATGTGGTGCCACACTGTGGATTGCTGTCTTGTTTCTCAGTTCAGAGTGTTTCACCGTCTGACAATGTTTGACAAAAATTATCACTTTAACCCTTGTAATGTGCAGACAGTTTGGCACAGGTGGTCATTTGTTGGTCTTTACAGTCTCCAGTTTGGCGGGGCACACCTTTGAGTACCCTAACTGGTGGATGAGTGTGTCTGCACTAACAACAGAGACGTCCAGCTGAGCAGCAAGGTGTTCCATCCTTCACGATTGCCAGATCACAATCAGAGTGTTCGCATGTTCCAACATTGCAGAATCACAACTGTGTGCAAATGGCATACTTCTTTTTTCCACAACCAGGTCTCTCTAGATATTCTGCAAGTGCCTATGAATATCTGTGATGGTCTGCTTTTGCACTGAAAACTCAACAGGTCCCTGCTTGCAATACACCTCTGTTATAGACGCCATTTTTAAGGCACAAATAGTGCTGCCACTTATTGCAACTTTGTGGAATATTCCTTCTTCAGCCCCTATAGCTTTATCATATCCGAAGATGTTAAATGCAGAATTTTTCGAAGTGACATTGGCCGAGAATAGAAATATGTTGCATTACTTACTGAATGCCCCTCCTACATTGTGTTACAAATGCAGACTGTCATTATGTAGAAAATCATCATATAGAAATATCAAAGTTGAGAGATACTACTATTTTGGGTAAACATATTGCTATTGTGGTAATGATATAAATGTGCGCAGGTAACAATTTAACCATGGCAAAATATCGTAATTCCCTGTACACACAGGTTACCTAACACAAAGTGAATATAACTTGCCATAAATTCCTCTGTGTGTTTGTAAATTATTTATTCATAAAAAACATACTTTAGCATAAGATTTAAAAAGTAATGACAATCACATATTTACAATGTCATTAACAAATTCACATCTGCAGTTATTCCTTCTTGACCAGCAGTTATTGTAGCCACATTTGATTATATGCAGATCCACAGCCTCCATATATGATAATCATTTTGTAAAAGAAAATACTGTCCATGAACTGCTTCTTCAAGTTCTAATGCATGTAACAGTGTAACAGACAACTAATATTCAGATTATTAGGACAATGGCAGAATACATTTCAGCAAACACATGTATCCATTACTTATCTGTGAAGTACATTTAGAAGAGTAACCTATAACTGAAATTTTTAATAATACTTTGTAATCATTTAGTGTGTATATTATTGTTACATCTGCATAAGAGAATTTCCAGCATGAGTGATGAGCCACATTATTATAAAAATACGCTCAAATTATGATGCATAATAAATATCTTCCGTATAAATCATATTCAGTATGTTTAAAGACTCAAACTACAAGGTATAAAACAACTTCATACTTCTGACTGCTTTAGAAATGCACAACTATGTTATGACATTAAGCATTTACGAGAGGTTTGAAATTATGTTTGAAGTTTTTTGGAAATCACATAGTGCTCTCATTATGAAACATGGGATATATGCAGTGGGTATAATTTGTGCAACTTGAGCTACACTGCTGCAAGACATATATGCACTGTTTCTGACTGTAATACTCATCCTACAGGGTTAAGCTTTTGTTATAAGTGCTAAGCCCCGTGGGATTAGCCGAGCGGTCTAAGGCGCTGCAGTCATGCACTGTGCGGCTGGTCCCGGCGGAGGTTCGAGTCCTCCCTCGGGCATGGGTGTGTGTTTGTCCTTAGGATAATTTAGGTTAAGTAGTGTGTAAGCTTAGGGACTGATGACTTAGCAGTTAAGTCCTACAAGATTTCAAACACATTTGAACATTTTACATGTACTAAATCATGGCAGGAATTTAAATTCACCCCACATCTGTACGAAATATTGAAAATTAAAGAAAGCACTTATATAGGCTACATGCAACAGGCACTGTTTGTCATGAACCCGATTAGTCACTTAGTAATATACCCAGAACAGTGTTTGGGTAAAGTAACACCTTCTGTCCTTCTGAGTCCTTCAGTGTCTCTGGTTTATGCTAAGATCTGCCTGCAGTAGTCAATGGTGCCCAGTGGAAATATACCATGTTTACAGATGACACCATCATTGTAACAGAATATCTGTCTAACACAATCTCCAATGACATTTCACCAAAATTCTGTAGCAGGTTTGTTAACTCCCTTCCTGCCAAGCTAAACACAATAAATTTTATGTAATTTACATAAAGTCATGAAAAGCCAGACAAACACTCAGTGACACTGAATAACCAGCGCATAATCAGTTTGATTAAGGAAGAGTTCCCCCAGGACATATTTCTATCACCTATCATCTCCCTACTGAGCAGTGAAAATAATCATATATAGAATGAGTCCATCAACCTCCCATTGCAAGTAATTTAGCCAGCTGAGATAACTGACTACTGCTTCTCAACACTGATTTTCTCTAATGTATCATGTTCCTGGAGACTGGATCCTTGGTGACAGAACTCAAAAATTCACAGGTGTGGCACTAGAAAAAAGAATTACATACACTGTCTCTGCTGCAGAGAGATGCTATGTATGCTGCTGTAAACATTTTTGATCTCCTTGCCACTGAGCTCAAACTCTTATGGAATAGTAAATCTCTTTTAAAAACTAAATGTCCTGACTTTACCTTGAATCAATATGTTGTACAATATGTTTATAAACAAGTTATCCAACGTAAAATATATTTTTATTAACCTTTTTTCAGTTACTTGTTACTATTTCAGGGGTCAATGCAGCTTCACAAGCACACATGTCAACCTCAAAGGACCCTACATGTGATCCCTGAGTGGCACTAAAAAAGAAACACAAGTGGCTAATCTCCCAACTACATGAGAAGTACATACCAGTCAGGGAACGAATGACTCATCATCACATCAAGAGCTCTTTACCAGGGCCAAAGATCTACAGAAGTGGGACCAAGTAATAAAACACGTCAACTGAACATTGAAGCATTAGTTGCACCAAAGGCCAAATTCTAGGAAAGATACTGTTTAACCACGTTATCAACATGGTTGTCCAAAAATGATCTCCGTTATTTGTATGACTTCAGCTACGTGCAAGGGTAAAGTGGCTAGGAAGTGGTGTCGTCGTTACAAAGTACCACTGTACCTAATGAAGGGAAAAGTACCTATACATCTTCAAATCTAATATCCCTTACAGCATCAATGTGCAAGAGCACGTGGCAAAGGTCAGTAGAGGTTGTGGGTGAGTGTTAGTGTGAACTGAAATCCACCGGCAATTCACTCACTGCGATGAAGCATCAAATGGAATAAATAAAGAGTTTCTACTGCATGAGATTAATGCAGCATTAACTGAAGTACAGACTAACATTGATAATGCACCTCAAATAATTGTAGATAATGGAACTTTCATGACAATCAAAAGAGGGCACTGGATGTATGCCTTGGTTGGGTTCAAACAGTTCAAACATCTATTTCAGAGACATTAAACGAATGTGTTAGACACATGAAATGTTAAGCACATATATGTGTCATTTGTGTAATCAAAAATTACTCTAAAGGTGAAGAATTTTAAACCATTTTCTTAAAGTTTGGTTTTGTGCAAAACAACGGGATTAAAAATCAAAAATTCCAACATATGCCAGAGACAGAGTGCAAAAACAATGGCCAGAATTTCCACAGGCACAAGGCATAACATGAGAAGTTGTGATTCAGTAAACTAAATGAAGTTTTGGAAACGGGCTGCTCCGAAACTGAAGTTGTTGGAAATGGGTCACAAGTCCCAACGAACACTACCAAGTGCAAACCTGTCACTGAAGTGAAAGAAGATTTATAGAGGGAGGTAAAAATAGATTGATAAATACATTTTAATGCCTTTCATGGAAGTCCAAGTATGCTGGATTATGGTCGCAACATCTATTTTGGTGAGGAGGACGGGAGCTTTTACAGAAATCTACCTCCATGCATTTTCAGTATTTCCTGTTAACAATTTGCGTATTGCCACTGCTTTAAAAAAATTGAAGTGAACACATTAAGGATAAAGGGTACTTAAAAAATTAAGATTTTTCCACAATATATACAATATATATATAGGGTTTAAAATGAAAAATTACCAATATATAGCAAATTTCAAAGTTACAATAATGTATGAAGTCATGCCTACTTTATTTCTGTTGCAGAAACCAGTATTATTTCGAAAAGAACTGATAACTTTCTGTTTCCAGTGATGATACATTGTATATGTTGTAACAGTGCAGGTTTCTAGTGTCCATAAATGATTATCTTTGCTAGTATTTACTTTTGTTTTGCTGAAGCAATTTGTTCATGTGTTACTGAATGTTTGTTGCCCAAGTACTACATATATTTGTGGAAGTATATATCATTTAGTGTGCAATAAATGCAAACTATGCCATGCATCAAGAAATTCAATAAAAGGAAATTCCATGGTAACCAGTTCACAAGCAAAGGAAGCCACACTATTGAAAGTAACGCACGTATCATCTCCTGCCAATCCTACTGCTGATTCAAATTTTTGTGTTAACAGTGACACTGTTTGTAGTGAATTTGTTGTTGTTGATGTGGGCACCTTATCTGCTTTGATAAAGGAAGTGGTGAAATGTAAGCAATGTGATGGTATAGGCTGTCTGGAAATAACTGAACAACAAACTAGCAGGAAGGGTTTAGCATCAAAAGTAGTTTTTCTGTGTAGATCCTGCAATAAATCTCGAAAATGACTTCAAACATTGTGTGTAATTCAATGTGATTTTGAAGTTGGTGTATGCATGTGTGCAATACGAAAAGGGAAAAAGGCTATCAAGTGTTTTGTAGTTTGATGGACCTTCCCCCTCCTCGCACTAGGAACAACAAGTACATAAAACACTTTTAGGTGCCTTGACTGTTGTGTCAAAAGCATCTATGAAATGTGCAGTGGAAGAAACTGTAAATATTATTGGAACCAGGGACATTATTGTTGCATTTGACAGAACATGAAAACATAGAGGACAAGTGGTACTTCTCTAGAGAATGGAAAAGTTGTTGATGTTGAGTGCTTATCTAAGTACTGCCATACCTGCCATGGTAACACTGGAGGACATATTGAACATCAGTGTTCTAAGAATTATGATGATTACACAGGAGGTATGGAGGAGTGTGGTGGAGCTCTTAAAATATTTCTGAGGTCGATTCCCATTTATAATGTTATATAGATGAAGTACCTAGGCAATGGGGACTCTAAAGCTTTCAATAAAATTAATGAGTTCAATGTTTATGGTGATACCTTGGTAAAGAAACTTGAGTGTTGTAGACATGTACAAAAGAGGATGGGTGCTAGATTGAGGAAGCTACAAAGAGAAATGACAGGAAAGTTGTTATCAGATGGATGATCTCTGTCTGGCTGAGGCAGATCAACAGAAACTGGAATAGACCTACTTCAGAGTTACTATGGACGGGCTATTATATGAACTGCACCTCTTCTTTTTTTTTGTCGTTTTAGGGCACACAACTACAATGGTCATTAGCGCCCATACTAAGTTAGGAATGCTCCGCGAGGCACAAGGTTAAAACAGCAACTAAAAGGGACAACACTATATAGGACGTAGTAACAGCCATAGGATTAAAAGAAACAGCATAATCAAATGTCCTTGGACAGGTTTGTCAAGTTGATAAAACAAAGAATGCGAGCAGTTGCTCCTGGGTCATCTGCTAAAATGGCATCCAGAGTACATGGCAGGCCAAGATCAAGACGCAAAGTAACTGCCCACATGGGCAGAACGGTGCCGGCGCAGCCGTCAGCAGATGGCGATGGCTGAATCAGCAGTGTCCAATTCGTAACTGAGCCAAAACGACCTCCTCCCACCGAGAAGGGTGGGAGGAGGACGTCCAAGCCGCGGGAAGAGGTTTCAAGGCCCGAAGCTTGTTGTCCGTAAGTGCAGCCCAATCGGCATGCCACAGCGATAAAATGCGCCGACAAATGACCCTGCTGCAATCTGATGAAGGGACACAACAAGAAGCTGTCCGAGGCTGGAGGACTGCAGCCTTGGCCGCGGCATCTGCAGCTTCCATCCCAGGGATACCGACATGGCCAGGAACCCACATAAAGCTAACCGGAGAACCGTCGTCCACCAGCTGCTGAAGAGAGCATTGTATCCGGTACACGAAAGGGTGAACCGGATACGGATCACTGAGGCTCTGGATGGCCCTCAGGGAATTGGAGCAGATGACATAAGCAGAATGTCGGTGGCAGCAGATGTAAAGAACAGCTTGGTAGAGGGCAATGAGTTCAGCTGTGAAGACCAAACAATGGCCATGGAGCTGGTATTTGAAACTTAGTGCCCCGACAATAAAAGAACACCCGACTCCGTCATTGGTCTTAGAGCCATCTGTGTAAATGAAGGTCATATTAATGAACTTCGAATGAAGTTCGAGAAAACGGGAGTGGTGTACCGAACCGGGGGTAGCCTCCTTTGGGAGCGAGCTGAGGTCAAGGTGAACGTGAACCCGAGCCTGGAGCCATGGTGGCGTGTGGCTGTCGCCGACTCTAAAGGTTGCAGGGAGTGAAAAATCAAGGTGGTGAAGGAGGCGACGAAAGCGGACTCCAGGGGGTAGCAGGGCAGAGACATACAACCCATATTGATGGTCGAGAGAGTCGTCAAAAAAGGTACGATAAGACGGGTGGTCGGGCATTGACAGTAGCCGACAGGCATACGACAAAGCAGTGTATCGCGCTGGTAGGTGAGTGGCAATTCACTGGCTTCAGCATGAAGACTCTCAATGGGAGTAGTATAAAATGCTCCGATCGCAAGACGTAAACCCCGATGTTGTATGGAGTTGAGGCGGCGTAAGATGGACGGCCGTGCCGAGAAGTATACGAAGCCCCCATAATCCAGTTTGGAGCAGACGATCGACCGATATAGACGAAGTAGGATGGTTCAATCCGCTCCCCACGGCATACCACTAGGAACACGGAGGACATTTAGAGAACGGGTACAACGGGCAGCCAAATATGACACATGTGGAGACCAGCTAAGTTTCCTGTCAAATGTAAGACCTAAAAATTTTGTTGTCTCCACGAATGGGAGAGCAACGGGACCGAGTCATAGGGAGGGTGGGGGAAACTCTTTGTAGCGCCAGTAGTTAATACAGACAGTCTTTTCGGCAGAAAAACGGAAGCCACTGGCGACACTCCAGGAGTAAAGACGGTCAAGAGAACGCTGAAGACAGCGCTCCAGGAAACATGTACGCTGCGTGCTGCAATAGATGGTAAAATCGTCCACGAAAAGGGAGCCTGATACATCAGCTGGGAGGCAATCCATTATTGGATTGATCGCTATGGCGAAGAGAGTGACGCTCAAAACTGAGCCCTGTGGCACCCTATTCTCCTGGCATGGTGAATGGGGCATTATAACTTTCACGATTCGAGGAGCAGAAGTTAGGTGGCCTAGCCTCCTCTGCCTGTTTTAGGGGGAGGAAGGCAGGGTGGTAATGAGTGGAGCTCAAAACCTCTGTGAAAAAGCGGCTGAAGGCATTGGAGACATCCTCAGGGGCCACAAGGACATCATTCGCGACCGTCAAGCCAGAAACTGGTGAGTGGACCTTAGTGCCAGATAGCCAGCACAGGCTATCTCAGACAACAGAAGAAGGAGTAAAACTGTTGAAGGTGCTTGTAAAAGCAGCCAAGCTGGCTTTCTTGCTTTCTTTAATAATACTACGACACTGTGCATGTAATCGTTTATAATTGATACAATTCGCCATTGTAGGGTGGCGTTTAAAGGTGCGTAAAGCACGTCGATGAGCACGTAAAGTGCCTCTACATGCTGCGGTCCACCAGGGGACCGGTACGCGACGTGGAGAAGAAGTAGTGTGAGGGATGGAATATTCAGCAGCAGTGAGAATGACTTCCGTGAGGTGTGTGACCTGACTATCGCAGCTTGTGAAGGTGTGATTCTGGAAGGTCGCCCTGGAAGAGAAGAGCCCCCAGTCTGCTTCGGAGATGGTCCAACTAGATGAGCACAGAGAGGGGGTATGCTGCAGGAGATGGATAACACACGGGAAGTGGTCGCTAGAATATGTATCAGAAAGTGCATACCACTCAAACCGGCGTGCAAGTTGGGGAGTACATATAGAGAGGTCTAAATGGGAATAGGTGTGAGATGTGTCCGAAAGAAAAGTAGGGGCGCCAGTATTGAGGCAGACAAGATTGAGCTGGTTGAAAAGGTCTGCTAACAGAGAGCCCTTCGGGCAGGATGCTGGAGAGCCCCAAAGGGGATGGTGGGCATTGAAGTCTCCAGTTAACAAAAATGGTGCAGGTAGCTGAGCAATAAGTTGCATCATGTCTGCCCTGGTAACGGCAGACGACGATGGAGTGTAAACAGAACAAATGGAAAATGTAAAAGTGGGGAGAGTAATGCGGATGGCAACTGCCTGCAGGCCGGTGTGCAACGGGATGGGATCGTAGTAAATATCATCCTGGACCAGCAAAATAACCCCTCCATGAGCCGGGATACCTACCACAGGGGGTAGGTCAAAACGCACAGAGGTGTAGTGTGCCAAGGCAATTTGATCGCATGGGTGTAGCTTCGTTTCCTGGAGGGCTACGTCGAGCGGACGGTGCAAGCGGAGCAGCAACTTCAAGTCCTCTCGATTGGAGCGAATGCTGCGAATATTCCAGTGAATAAGTGCCATCGTAAGAAGAAAAGGAAGAGGACAGAAGGGGTCACCTCGAAGGTCGCTGAGGGCCTGACTTCGAGCGAGCACTGCCACCGCTATCAGTAGGCGGACAGTCATCGTCCATTGGGTCCATAAGTTCATCCGCCATCTCGGCAACATGGCCGGGAGGGGAAGCTTCCGCCGCCAGTGAACGGCCAGATGTTCAGCTACCAGTGGTGCGGCCAGGCGAAATGGATGACGGCCTGGGGCGGCAACGGCTGGGTGGCGCAGGAGAAGAAATGCGCCGTGGCGGAGAAGGAGAACTGTGCTTCCTATGAGCCTTCTTGGAAGGTCGTTTGGTGGAGGTACCGGTCGAAGGCTGGGAGGTCTAGGGACGTAGGAAGTCTGCACGGGATGGTTCCTTCTTGAAGGCCCGTGCATCTGACTTCGGTGTCTTCGTCTTAGCAGAAGCTGATGAAGGGGCTGGTGTCTGAGGGGTGATGGGAGGAAGAAGTGACGTCGACCGCGCGATCTTAGCACTGGCCGAATGGACGACCGTGGTGCTGAAGGTCAGATCGCATGTCTGGGTTGCCACCTCCCTGGTAGTCCAAGGAGAGGCGAGGACAGTACTGTATTTCCCCACTGGGAGCAGCGTGGGCTTCCTACTAGCCAATAGCTTGCGAGCAGCCGAGGTGGACACTTTTTCTTTGACCCGAATTTCTTGGATACAGCGTTCTTCCTTATAGACAAGACAGTCGCGGGAGGATGCGGCATGGTCACCCTGACAGTTCACACAACGAGGAGACGGAGGTGGACAGTCACCCTCATGGGCATCCCTGCCACAAGTGACACATTTAGCCGCATTGGAACAAGACTGTCGAGTGTTATTGAAACGCTGACACTGGTAGCAGCGCGTAGGTGTCGGGACATAGGGGCGAACAGAAATAACCTCGTAGCCCGCCTTGATGCGCGATGGCAGCTTAACACTATCAAAAGTCAAGAAAAGTGTCCGGGTCGGTACAAGGTCATTGTTGACCTTTTTCATGACCCTATGGACAGCCGTCATGCCCTGCTCAGCGAGGAAAGATTGAATCTCCTCGTCAGTCAATCCGTCGAGGGATCTAGTATAGACCACACTACGAGACGAATTCAAAGTTCGGTGAGCCTCCACCCGGACAGGGAACGTGTACAGGAGTGTGGCCCGAAGCAGTTTTTGTGCCTGAAAGGCGCTCTCAGTTTCTAGTAATAAGGTACCGTTACGCAACCTGGTACAAGATTTGACAGATCCGGCTATGGCATCTACGCCCTTCTGGATAATGAAAGGGTTGACAGCAGAAAAATCCTTTCCGTCCTCAGATCGAGAAACGACGAGGAACTGTGGGGCAGGCGGTAGTACTTTTGTCACTGGTGGCTGGTCACGTTTCCGTTTTTGGGCAGAAGTCGAAAGAGATGGAGTAGAATCCATTGCGGAGAAATCCCCCATGATTGCCAGCGTCTCCGATGGCGCGCTCCTTCCTTGTGGGGACCCTCTCAGAGGGCTCTCCCGCCTTAGGTGAATGTTTACACCTCAGGTCACACCTCCCGAGAAACAGATGGAGGGACCAATCGGCATGGTCAGAAGGTATCAGCTCAGGCAATCACCCCTCCCTGGGCCTGGCCTTTACCAGGGGGTACGTGCGTGCCTTACATGTCTACCCAGGGCGGGGAATTACGCGTTACCCCGTCACCGGCTACGCGTGCGAACGCGTGGGTCAGCCTTCGGGCACGCACAGGTAGGAAGGAAGAAGAGGAAAAAGAAGAGAGAGAGGGAGAAAGAGGACAGACTGTCTCAAACGCCGAGGCCTAGACCAGAGAAGGCAAGGAGAAGAAGGCAATGAGAAGGCAAGGAGAAGAAGGCAATGAGAAGGCAAGGAGAAGAAGGCAATGAGGAGGCAAGGAGAAGAAGTCAAGGGAAAGAGTAAGGAAGACAGTGAGGTGGAGAAGAGCAAAGAAAGGAACCAACCAAAGGAAGGAAGAAACGGGAAGTGAAAAACCAAAAAGACCACAATTATAGGTCGTGGAACCGTCCGTCTCCGGACGCAGGCGCTAACTACCCCCGTGAGGGGGATGGACTCCTTTTAGTCACCTCTTACGACAGGCAGGAATACCTCGGGCCTATTCTAATCCCCGGACCCGCAGGGGGGACATTCAGTCTGACTCCCCAACAACATTGTTTCTTCCTAAGTAATGAATCACCCCCACAATGGGTAATCCTACTATGACCATTGAATAGAGGGTATAAAACAGTTGATTCCTTTCTAGAGGAGTGCAAGGAAAAGAGCCAAACTGCAGCAGATTCCTTGCCCTTGCGGAGTTTATTACCAGGAGCAGTAGCACACCGGATGTCATTCCACTTCCGGGCAAAGATGGTTCAAATGGCTCTGAGCACTATGGGACTCAACTGCTGAAGTCATTAGTCCCCTAGAACTTGAAACTAGTTAAACCTAACTAACCTAAGGACATCACAAACATCCATGCCCGAGGCAGGATTCGAACCTGTGACCGTAGCGGTCTTGCGGTTCCAGACTGCAGCGCCTTTAACCGCACGGCCACTTCGGCCGGCTCCGGGCAAAGAGCTTTGATCTAGATCCAAATATCTGCAGCTGAAATCATGAAAAGGAATGGGGTTAAGTATCATCTTTCTCTGGGTCCCAAGTCATGTGGGCATCCCAGGGAATTAACTGGCTGAGTGTCTGGTTAGAAAAGCAAACTGAGCATGTGGCATGGCCAAGGACAGTGAGAAGGTCATGGATAGCAGAGATCAAAGGGTGACAAAAGTAGCAACAGTTGATAGGCTGCAGGCTGCTCATTGTGTCTGAACAAATTAAAACACTGTGGAGGGAAGCCTGAGAAATGGAAAGGAGGGCCCTGTGAATAGCTAAAAGCTCTGCTGTGAACACACCACATGATCCTGGCAATAAATATTGTTCAATGGCAGTACAAGATGTGGAAGTGTATCCCACCTTGTCAACTGTCTTAGAACCATCAGTGTAAAAGGTGAAGGCACCCTGTAACTGCATGGATGGTACCTAAAAGATTCTAGAAAACCATAGGTGCAGCAGAGACCTTAGGACCCTGAAACAGGTTGCTCCTAATATGTGGTCTAGGTACCATCTAAGGATCATAGGAAGGGGGGGGGGCTGAAAGGGAAGGGGGAGGGGAGATAAGTGAAATGCACAAGGTCCATTCCAGTGAGTGGAAATGGAGATCCCAATGAACGACAAAGGGAAGTGAGACACATGCCAACCAGCAATCCCACCTGTGGGAGGTTGCCACCAGGGAGACAGCCCTCACTTGCAAAGAGGACACCATTCACAGGATGGTCAGGGAACTGGCAAATGGTGATTGTGTAATTTCTAAGCAGAGATGTCAATACATGTATAGATTAATTTACATACATTTACAGAATGAAATTTTCACTACAGTGCAATGTGCATGCTATTTCTGAACTTGGTGGCAGATTCAGACTGTTTGTTATAATGGAACTCTAACCTAGAACTGCGCCTTTTCTTTTCCTCTTTTTTTTTTTTTTGAGAACAGATCATAGCAACTGTGTTTTCTGGTTATGACTCACAGCCTGTCCTCACAGCTTTTCTTTTTCCAGCACCTCAATGTACCTTCCACAACTTCAGACATTCTCATGCATTAATTTCTGAACGAGCACTCCTGAGAAAAAGAGTATCATGGGGAAACCATTACCAAAATTAATCTCCATTGCAGAGTGAAAACTTGATCTTGTTAAGTCTTTATCTTGTTAAAAGCATAGGTTAGTGGTGAAACACACACATGTAAATGACATGAATACTAGCCCTGTGCTGTCCTTATCCCTTCTTGTGAGAGAAATAATCATTCTTATGTCAGATATTAAACACTTATCACCAATTGCATGTATATAAATTTCAAATTACTACAGGATACTTTGTTTCATTTTGAGCCACATGACACTGGTGAAGTGAGTTTATTTGATACTTTGTTGTTTGATGTACTCTTACTTGAGAATTACTTTCTTATTTCTAAATCCCACACTGAATAAACACTGGGCGATCCATTGTTGTGCGAACTATGTCAAGATTAGACATGTTGTCCTCTCCTTTTTTATAAAACAGTAAGGAATATTGTGTAGTGCGCATTATAACTGTACAGTTATGTGGAGAATTTCTACGAGTTCAGCTGATGCTCAAGAGAGATTGTCTGTCTACAGTTCAAGGGGCTGAAGATTACACCCAGGTATGCAGAATCTACCTGCTCGACTGCCAGCTGTGAGCAAAGCTGTCAGTAGGACGGTGCAGAGGTTCCTCCATTCCAGTGGTGAACTGTTAGCCACACGAATGCACCCACCAGTCACTGGCACAGTGCACACAATGGAGGCAACACTGCAGTTCGGAGAAATCCCCGAGGAGCACGCTTAGGTAGGTGGGCTGATGGGCGATAAGCCAGCGGTACGACTTCAAACCATTATAGGTGGTGCAGGAGCGCAACTGCCACCTGTGCTTTTAACAAGATGAAGATGCACATCTGTCAGTTCTTGGAGGCATTTGAAGTCAACCCAGTTGGGGGATTGGCAGCCCAAGATAGGTTTCAACTGATGCACCAAATCCACTACACATAAGTGGGGTTTCTCACTATGTTTGGCCACATGACAATCTGACAATACACCTTGGTCAATGCTCTGCTTGCAAAGGGTGGGGGTGCTCAGAAGAGCCATTATGGGCCACCCTTGCAAAGGAATAGCCAAACAGCCATCGACACACCATGCTGGTAGGATGCCAAAGATATGCAGAGACTGAACTGGGACTACTGCTGTGCACCATGTCAACAGAATGTATGGGATGACATTGACCACTTCCAGATGTGCTACCTTGCTGTCTCAGTCATCTCAGGAAACCATCACAGGTGCAAAGTACGGCCCCTGCTGACACCTGCAATGCAAAACCGCTTCTAGTTTGTGTCTTACGAAGGTTTACCCACTGCACTTGTCAAAATACTGTGAGTTTCTGAACAAAACATCTGTTTGAGGCGCGACTTACTGTTAACATTTGTTTTTTTGTTTCAAAGAATCACTTTATGAAATAATATCAACTTTCCTCTCCTCTAATGTAGCATCTTAAGATCGCCATTCCAGGCTGAAACCAGTCAAAATTAAAACTAGAAACAAGTATAAATATTTTCCCTAGGTCTACTTTCAATCTTAGTGAATTGGTATTAAATGCATATGGTTATATTTATGGGTGGCGTTTGGTGAACAGGTGTTTTCTGCTTTTATGACTCATTGCACAAGATATGCATGTCCAGTATAAAGCAATATTCGACTGTAAAAATTCTATAATAGACAAATATTGTAACAACATTTCAAGCAGTTATTCACTAACAGTGAAAGTAATAAAGCACCTGCACATCTAGTGCAAAATGTAGGGAAGCAAAAGCACACTCAGAATATTGGAAATCAGGGAATTTCATACATAAAGCTGCTTAGTTGACAATGCACCCATTCACCAAATGCCTCCCATTATTATGAATCATGTGTATGTTGGTACCATTTTAGGAACTCTACAGTAGACCTAGTGAAAATATTTGCACTTGTTCAGGTCTCAATGTAAGTTGTTCTTTTCTTTATTTTGGCATTTGGAGATAAGGAGATAGCCAATGGCGGAAGAAACTGATGACTAAAATAAAAGTTGTCAAAAAATAAAAAATTTTAACTTTATAGTGTCAGAGTTGTATAGTGTGTTGAGATGAAGGGTCAGTTTTTTATTGGGAGAATTTTCAAAAAATAGTCTTCTTCATGGGTAAACTGAGTACATAAAACTAGTGTGACCCACTCCTTAGTACTTTTCTATTGTGGCATCTCCACCAGATTAATACATTGGTCCCATAACCCCTCTCAGTTTATCAATCAATCAAACGGCAAGGTCATCAGTCTGTGATTCCAAAGTGAGTCACAGAAGAAAGAGGGCCTGCTAAAAGTGGACGGATCCAGTTAGGGGAATCAAATTATAAAATAATGATTATCAAACACATACATTAAAACATAAAAGGTAAGATCAAACCAAAAAACTTGGAAAAGGGGAAGGAGGGGAAGGAGGGGGGGGGGGGGGGCACTGTGTGGGGTCACAGACCGAGAAGACTGTAAAAGAAGTCCTAACCACAACCAACCTGCCCCAGCACCAAGACTAAAGTAGAACCTTAAATCTGGAAATAAAAACCACTTCCATGGAAGAAACTGAGGACCAGTTCAACCATCCATGGATCGTCTGCTAATATTACATTTAAGGAATCTGGAAGACAGTATCTCACATATTGTTGGAATGTCCCCCCCATCTCTTGGCCCTTCGTGTTAAGTACAGTCAGTCTGGTTCGACAACCACATTGTGGGGGAAGGGTCATTATGTAGGAGGAAACAATGGGTGAGCCTTGTACAACCAATGTGTAAAGGGCATAAAACAGTGGACTCCTTCTGAGAGGAGTGGAAGGAAGAGAGCCGTACTGCAGTAGACTCTTTGATCGTACAGAGCTTTTTACTCATAGCAGTAGCACTCCAGAGGGCATTCCTCTTTTGAGGAAAGAGAGATTTAATGTAGATCCACATATCCACAGCTGGAATTGGGAAATGAAATGGGGGTAAGTATCTGCTTCTCTAATCAGTCAGCCAGTTCACTACCTGGGATGCCCACATGACTTAGGATCCAGAGAAAGAAAACTTAAGAGGCAGCACACTCAAGGTCAGAGAGAAGGTCATGAATAGTAGAGACCAAATGCTGACAAGAGTAACATTGATCAATAGCCTGCAGGCTGCTCATGGAGTCTGAACAAATTAAAACACTGTGAAAAGAGGCCTGAGAAAGAAAAGAGGGCTCTCTGAATAACTAGATGCCCTGCTGTGAACACACTACATGATCTCAGAAATAGATGGTGTTTGAAGCCAGTAGAAGACAGGAGGGAGACATCCCTCATTGACGAAGAGCCCAGGTTACAGAGGATGGTCAGGGAATTGGCAAACTGTGATTGTGTAAGAAAAAGGGTTTGGCACCTTTGGATGTGTAGAAGGGAACTCCCCACTTCTGTGAGGAGACTATCAACAGGATTAGTGCAAAAGGCACCAATAGCCATATGCACCACACAATGATTGACAGGGTCAAGGAGTTAAAGTGGAAGCAGCTGCTGAGCCATAAGCCTGACTACCATGCTCTGCTCATGTCCAGACTAGATTATGGTAAAGATGGAGAAGAGTGGAATGGTCAGCACCCCAACATGTGTGGGCCAGGAGGTGGAGAACATTAAGCTTCCACATACATGTAGTCTTTAGGTGGTGAGTGTGGGGCAGCCATGCCAGCTTGTTATCAGAAATAAGGTCCAAGAAATGGGACTGTGCTATAACATCAAGGAACTGGTTACATTAATAAAGTTCTGGATCGGGGTGTAATGTGGGTCTATGACTAAAATGCACAATGCACATTTTGGAGGAAGAAAACTGGAAGCCACGGGTGGTGGCCCATGCAGAGGCCCATCGGATGGAAGCATCTGCTAAGCGCCAGCTCCAAGGTGCCGAGTGGAAGCTGCACCAGATACAAAAATTGTCGATGTACAATGCCGGTGTAACCAGAAGCCCAACAGAGGTCACAAGCACATTGATGGCAATGAGGAACAGTGTGACACTTAGCACAGAACCCTGTGGGATACCATTCTACTGAATCTGGGGGGCACTAAGTGAAATGCCAACCAAAAGCCAGAAGAGCTGGTAAAATAAAAACTTATGGATAAAAATTGGAAGGGGACTACGGTAGCCCCAGTTAAGGAGGGTAACTAAAATGTGATGGCGCCAAGCCATGTCATATGCCTTATATAGTTCAAAGAAGATGGCAGTAAGGTGCCAGCGGTGAGTAAAAGTCTGTGAAATGGCTGATTCCAATCTGGATAAATGACCATTCGGAGGTCGCTCTGTCCAAAAGCCACACTGATACAAGGACAAAAGGTCCTGAGATTCAAGTACCCAACATAATCTGAAGCTGATCATCCTTTTGATCAGTTTACAAAGTACATTGGACAGCTACCACCCAATTAGTCTGACTAGAGACACTAGGTTTTTCCTGGGCTTAAGGACAGGGCTAACTATACTGTCTTGCCATTGTGACAGAAAAGCACAAGTGAGCCAAATGTGGTTTAACAGCAGTGTCAGCAGAAAACAGTGGCAGGGACGCCTTGCACGACTGCATCAAAGGTATTTGAGAGGGGGGTTCACAGCAAACATAAATAAAGGCTAATTGGCCCAGTGGAATGCACAACATGGGGGCCTGTCTGCCTGGTATCAGCAGAGGAACCATAGAATCACCAGAAAGTGGTCACTATCACAAAGGTCACCATGGGATGACCAATGTAGGGAAGCCACCAGGGCAAGGGAGGAGATCGTGAGATTGATAGCAGAGAAGGTGCCATGGGTGGCATTGAAGTCAGTAGAGGAACCATCATTGAGGAGACACAAATCGAGGTCCGTGATAAGTTGGTCAATTAGGATACCCCTACCCATTGAAGTAACACTCCCCCACAGTGGATGGTGGGCACTGAAGTCCCCAAGGAGGAGAAATGGTGGTTGGAGTTGCTGGATTAAGGTAGACATAAGGAATTGGCCTACCTGGATGGAGGTAGACATTGAAAATGGTGATTGGATCCCCTATGTACCAACTTGGAAGCGATAGTGGTTTGAGTGCAAACAAATCTGGCAGTCACTAATGAGATCGGAGAGAACCAATGTGCAGAACCCACCACATGCTACCCCAGAGCCAGCATGGTTCCAACAGAACACCAGGTAACCACGAAATGTTGATCACACTCCCTCACAGAAATGTGTTTCTTGAAGAACAAGACAGAATGCAGAATAGGAGGAGACAAGATGTTGCATTTCTGGTAGGTGATGTACTATTCCCACATGATCATCCAGTGGAATTGCAAGGGATACTATCAAGGTAGACATGCAGAAGCTGGGGAGGAGGTCAGTCACTAGTCATCACCTGCAAGGATGGGGTGATAACCATGAATAAGATGTCAGACTCATGTTGCGAGAGGCAAGATGGCACCTCCAGGGGCACTGTTGGTGCCTTGTCTTGGGATTTATGTTTCTTCTTCTTCTTTTTCTGAGGTGGAGAAGGGCAGGACACAGGGGGTGTAATGGTTTCTGCAAGATCTGGAACTGAAAGAGAATGGGTGACCTTGGGGTGCACAAATGGTGCACTTCGTGGCTGAGTGGTGGTCAGAGTCTTCTGGCCTGAGAGACACTGGGGAGAGGTATCCCAGAAGGGAGCCCAATCATCAGCTGATGCTGAAGAATGGAGCACTGGGCACTTCTTTGACTGGGCAGGGGGAGCCACTCCCTGATGGGAGGCTGTGGGAACTGCAAGGGGTGGGGGGTTTGGGGAAACCGGGAAGGAGAAGGGGTAAGGACAAGGGAGGAGGAGGAAAGGAAGTAACAGAGGCAAAAGTTGAAGATAGTGGCAATGGGTGGAGTCTCTCATACTTTCGGCGGGCCTCAGCATATGACAGGTGATTCAGGGACAAGTATTCTTGGATCTTCTTTTCTCTTTTGTAAACTGGCAATCCGGCAAGCTAGGGGAGTGGTGGTCAGCTCAACTGACACACACAGGTGTTGGAATACAAGAGATTCCTTCATGGACTGGATGGCCATAGTCACCACACAAAGGGTCCCCTGTATGGCAGGAAGAAGACATATGCCCAAAATGCAAGCACTGAAAGCACCGCATACATGGAGGGACATATGGCTTCATGTCACATCTTCTCTGGGAGGGTATCCCTCTCAGAAGGCAGAATAAGGGAGCCAACACTGGTGCAGTTGTCTTTGCAAGCCTCCTCCACAAGTCGAATAAAATGAACACCACACCACTCCAGATTAGCTGGGAGTTCCTCATCAGTTTACAGGATGACGTCCCTGTCAAAAATTAATCCCTGGACCATATTTAGAGATTGGTGAGGAGTAATTGATACTGTCACAAGAAAGCCTGCAGTGTGGCAAAGACAGCCTTCATCAAAGGCTGCAGCACATCTACCTATTCCATCTTCTGACCATGAAAAAATGACAAGGACTATGTTTCTCTAATTAGTACAATAAAAGAGGAACTTAAGTGGTTTATGGAGATACTAAATCTATCCCAAGCTTTCGAATTGCTTTGAGATCTTTTTCTACTTCTGTAGATGACATTCCTCACAATTTGCAAATGAAATTAATAGATCTACTTTCCACAGCATTAGCCTCCTTGTCTTCATCATGAGTCTGTGAAAGTAATGGCAATGTTTGGCTCAACATAACTCTGTGACAGATTTTTTACTGTTATAAAAATTAATGTATTGTGGCTAAGAGCAAAGTAGTTGATGAAAATTTATATAACTGTTGTGGAGTTAGTCTGTATGTAGAAATTTTGTTTCCGACATTAATTTAATTGCAAAGTCGACTTGCAGTACTTAAATAAGCTGGATCTCAAGTGATATGCAGCTAGGAAATAAAAGACACCATGGAGAAGGCAGGGAAGAATATGGGGGGGGGGGGGGGGGAGGGGAGGGGAGGAAGAAAGCAGCTGCCTGGCACCCCTGTATGCACGCCACACTCAGGTGCCTGCTCAAGTGCAAGTGTACCTCACACAAGCAGGTTTCTTGCCCACTCCTGCACTACAGTTTACATAATTTCTCACTCCTTGTGACTAACGGTACTTTTCCTCCCCAGCGCAAGCATTCTTTTATTCATATAGGGGAAGATGAGGTAATCCCAAAGGGTAGGTCACAGTGAACATTTAAATTTCTAAGAAACCAACCACATTGCATAGGTTAAACTTTATATTTTAAATGCTTGCCCCCTGGAGTAAAAACATACAACTTAGTTGCAGTGTAGCCACTGATTGAGTTTTGCTGGCAGCGAAAAATTTTCATTGCTCATGTCAGATGACATTGGAGATCACCACGTATAGTATTTAAATCTGCATGCTTATTTTTTGTTTAAATATAGCAAATATCCAAAAACTCAAAAATTTGTATTAGCTTTCAGAACATTTTTAGTATGATTTGAGAGCTGTCTCTAAAAATGTTGTATTACAGCCAACAGGTACTACTGTAGAGTCTTTATGTCTTGAATTATGTAATATTGTTGTAACAAGCTAAAATTGTATTGTCAGTTTGCTGATTTATGGAAACAATTTTACAATGGTGTTTTTATTGTTGTCGGAAGACATGAATTACAAAATTCAAGGGAAGAAGGGATCATAGAGGAAAATAGTGATAAATTGTCTTCCATTTAATTTTCATTCTGAGATGAGGTGCAGACATGTATGATGTATTAAGCAGCCCACCTCATGAGCACCTGAAAGCTTTGAAAAGTGGCAGATTAGTTTCCAATTAAAGCTGGGGGGGATTTGAACCCACATTTTCCAGAAACTTTGCTAAATAATTTGTTAACACATTAAACACCTTGACAGTCATCCAGTGCTAATCGATATGAACAAGTTTCTGAAATCAGAATTTGATCTAGCAGCAAGTCTCAAAATTGCTCAGAGATTTAATGAAGTGAAGAGAATCACAGGAAAACATTTTTTTTTACAGTTTTAGAAAATATTATCCTGAAATTTTTTAAGAACTCCAAAATTGACAAGTATTGTGTGGGCTCTTGTGTTCCATAAACCACAAGTTGACAATTTCTATGGGAACACTATATTTCTTTTGAAGGTAATTAAATTTCTTCTCTCTCACATTTGTAACACCACTCAAACAGGTGCATCAAATGCGCATAAAAATGATGAAGTCCCTTAAATAAAAGGGTGAAAAACTGGGCAAACTAACATCCGCACAAAGTGGTTGAAATATAACACTAACTCAATTAAAGTCACTGGTTATTTTCTTCCACCACTTTTCATCAATGTTGCCAACGTGGGGGTACCCATAAGATTTGCAAGCGGGGATGGTGGGAGGGGGGAGGGGGGGGGGTCACTGTTCTGTGGGTACTTCATACTGGTCTCAATGTGCACAAGAAAGATTTAATTTAACATGCAAAAACAAAGGAGCACAGTGAGAAAGTGAAAATGGACAGAATTTCAAAATCTTGCCACAAAATTGAGCAGTGGGGAGTCAGTAACAGAGTGAAAAATGCTGAATTCTAAATTGTCAAGTGCAGAGCAACATCAACTGCAATTACTTAGTTTCTTAATGATGTGGAATGAGGCACTTTACATTAATATCACCAATAGTGTTTAGAGAATTTCCGCATAATTTCTAGAACCACTCGGCCTTCTACCTTCTCGAATACATGATATTTTAAATATAAGTGTGAGAGAGCCTATCTACTGTGTGTCACGTGTCTGTGTGTGCAGGTCTAAAGTGTGTAGTGAGAAGACCGTAGACATGGCAGGCAAATGGAACCAACAGCACTTGTCAGTCATGTCAAGGAAATTGTAATGAAAGAACACACCAGCCCCAAGAAACTTATGTGTTGTTCTGAGCTGTTTCGTAACTTTATTGTAGTGATGAAATAAACAGATGAGTTGAAAAAAGATTTTTAGCAACTTTTAACACAGATGTACTAGAGGCAAGACTTGTTCACTGTTTCGGTGGCTGTTGAATCAACTATGTGGTAAATGTATCTTAATTTGTGTCTAATGTGAGATGATATGGATGACTTACAAGAAGTCTAATGTTTATGTGTGAACTGATTATTTTTTTCTTTATGAAAGTTGAACTGTCCGTCTGAAGTTTGGGATGAGATTATCTCGAAAACTATACATTGAGTAAAAATAGTGGGTAAGATGAGTTCATAAGCTCAAAGGGGGCCATCAAATAATACTACATGTGACCCCCATCCCCCACCCCCTTGCGTGAGGGGCAACTTTTAAATCTTAAATGGAAACACCATTTTTTATTGCAGATTCGTATTCTCAATAAAAAAGTAATCAAGTTTCATCTGATACATTTTTTTAAACCACTGACAGATGGCACTGGAATCAAGAAACTTTAAAATTGGGAAAGAACTCCAATTTATTTAGAATGATTAGATAAAGATGCATCAAATTGATGCAAAATGTGCACCAATTCTTTCATTACACCAAATTAAGATTTTTCTTTCTTTTTTTTTCTTTTTTTTTTTTTTACAAAAAAAATTTTTGATAGAGGAAGGGGAATGGTATTAAAGTTTCGTTAGGGAACTCTTCACAACACCATTACTCACCTGACTGTGGTGCTACCATCGCCAAACTGCGAACTATTGCTCAGTATAAAGGTCGGTTCATTGTGATCTGACGTCACTTCACTTTCCGATTGTGAACCGTAAACATCAACTGACTAAAGTAAATTATTCTTTAGCAAAACATGGCTCACTATCCTCCTTCAGAGACTGTTGATGTGATGTTAATTTTAGATGAATGTCATAACAATTATGATGCAGCTGCACAATTGTATGCCGATCGTTTCCCAAACAAACGACATCCAAGCAAAAACATTTCAAGCTTGTCGAGAGCAGTTTCGAATAATGAATATGTGCACCATCCAACTTGTCATTGTGAATACAATGAAAATTACGCTGTTGCCCATACCATTCTCGCCTGTGTTGAACTGGATCCTGAAATTAGTAGTCATGCGATTCAGAGACAAACTGGAATACCGAAATCGACTGTTTTGAGGATTTTGAAGGCACATAAATATCATGCTTATCATATCACACTGACACAGGCATTAATGCTGAAATATATGCAAATACACGTGCATTTCTGCCAATGGGCCTTGGAAATCACAAGAGGTGACAATGATTTTTTTAGATAATGGAAAATTAAATCATCATGATTGTCAATGGGTCTGTGCCAGTGTGGTTTGACAGAGGACCAATATTGACAATCAACACAGATGGTGGTTAATGGTCTGGTGTGAAACTTTAAATGGTTTACTTGATAGGACCATATTTTTTGGGTGAAATGTCACTAGGGAATCTTATTTACAACTTCTCTACAATGATTTGTTGGAGCTAATGGAAGATGTTGATTTAGAAACTAGGCAGTGAATGTGGTTCCAACAGGACAAAGCAGCTCCCCATTATGCTAAAAATGTGTGTAACATTTTAAATTTACAGTACCCTGGTAAGTGGATAGGACGCAGCGGACCAATTCAGTGACCTCCATGTTCACCAGACCTAACATCTCCTGATTTTTTCTTGTGGGGTTATTTAAAAATTATTGTCTGTGAAAGACAGCCCACAACCTGAAACGATATGGAGCAACGCATTCAAAGAGCATGTGCAGCCATACCACAGGATGTGCTGCTCAAAACTGTGTACAACTTTTGCAGACAATTGACTTTATGCATTGAAGCAAATGGGGATAATTTTCAACAATTTCTTTGTGGCTAATTTCATTAATTAAGCACCCCAAATTGTGAGAGGTAAGGGGATTCACACTAATGAAGCACCCCAAAATGTGAGAGGCAAGGGGACTCTCACTAATGAAGCAACCCATGGGAACATCATTCCACTACATCCATGTTGTCGTTCCTGGGTAATGCTAAAAGTAGGATACAGTGCGTTTTGTACAAAAATAGGTTAATTTGGCATAACAAAACATTTGGCACACATTCTTTAGTGATTTTACGCATCTTTCTTGGATGATTCTAGATAAATCAGAGTTCTTCCCCAATTTTACTTTTTTCTCTATTTCAGTACCATCTGTCAATGGTTTAAAAAACTGATTCAGACAAAACTTGATTACTTTTTTATGAAGAATTCAAATCTGGAATAAAAAATGGATGCTTCTGTTTAATATTTAAAAGTTGCCCCCTGCCCCACTCAATGGGGCAGGGGATGGAGGTTAAGTCTAGTATCATTTGATGTCCCCCTTTGAGCGTATGAACTCTTCTTACCCACTACTTTTACTCAATGTATAGTTTTCAAGATAATCTCATCCAAAACTTCAGTTGGATCACCCTGTATATATTCCTTTAACTACCATCATTCTTTGGAGAAGAAGTTTTTGGAGACTGACATAGAGCCAGCTATCCAGACAAGAAGATCAGCTAAGCATGCCAAGTAAGTCCATGCATGTAAAAGAAGTGAGAAGGTTGCAATCCAACTTCACACATTCTTGTGGTCAAAAACATTAGAATGTAGTGACCAGTGTGAAACGACCAAAGGAAAAAAGGAAAAAAGGAATTTCGATACAAAAACAAGAGAAAATCTATCAAGTGTTTCAATAGCAACCAAGCATAACAAGACAAAAGAACTATTTCAAGGAATTGGATTCTGCCTAAATATCCAATGAAGAAAATTTGTAACTGTAAATAAGGGAGAAGAAGTGAAAAAACCACAATGAGTAAAAACTGGAGAGTTGATCTCGACCTATTAGTTTAAGAAGAGATATGCCTAGAATGGTATGTAGCAGCGAATGGAAAAGTAACACATTGGACCCGCGAGTTGCCACTCTCAATGCTAGCAGAAAAAGTGCCGCCACTCAGCTGGTCTTAAGAGACACGCTAGCTCACTGGCCAGTTCTACAGCCAACTTTGAAGCCGTAACAAGTGAACCATTCCTATTAGAGATCTCATTTGCAGAGATACGCTAGTTAGCACAGCCTTCAGCTAAGTCAGTAGCTATGACCTAGCCGGGTGCCACTTACAGTTTACACATTGAAAATTGATCTATATGCGTGAAGCAATCGGAATTGTAAAGAATTATTCAGTCTATAACTACACTTCTAAATATTATTGTACAAAGTCAAGATCAACGTTCACTGCTGATGCTGAATTAAAGCTAAGTATTTAATTGTATTCCTGTCTACTAACTTTCTAACCACCTAAGTTACAGATACATCCCGTCAAGTATAGTTCATTGATCCTCATGTGAGCCCACGTGATCAACGCTGCAATTAATGGCCACACCGCATTATTAGACTAAGAGTCAAACTGCGTGACTCAACCGGGTCACCCTTTTCCCACGAGGCCCATAGTTCCGCCTCATACATAACAAATGTGTGTGGCAATAAAAAGGAAAACATTCCTGCAAACACGAGCTAGTAAATTAGTCTTTAGTGATGTAACTGTAGAAGTAGCTGTGAATGGCCACTGATTTAAGTCAAATATATTTCTACTAAGTAGTATAAAATTTCTGAAGATAAACTTTTAAATTACCTAATTAGGCTCAAATATTATCCATGACCAACACATGTACATTTCCTTTAACAGGTAATTGTGTGAAACAGATATTGCCAAGTAATGTCATGAAGTAGTATTGAACTTCCTGTTCAAATACCCCATGGATGAAATCTTAGCACAATTAAATGAGGAAAGTTTGCATTTAATGGAAATTTTCACTAAGCCAGACAGTATTCCATATGAGGCAGTGGCAAGACCATATATTTTCACTCTTGCTCACCATTCACTTCTCCTTATCCTGTACAAAACTTAACTGAACAGGAGGATAATGCTAAATACATGGAGAGACCAAATACAATTGCTCCAGGAGGAAAATTCTAAATACATGTCAGATGTACACCTAGCCATGTTTAGGGAGGAACACAGTTTCTCTCAAAATATTAACAGAAACACACAAACATTAACTCAACAGATGCATTATGTACCTACTCTAACTATCCAGACCTAACCAGTGTTGAAGATGATGCTGGGAGTGTGCTTAAATGAACTTGCATTATGAACTCAGAGAAATGTAATAACATGGTAAGGCAATACATGGAGAAAATACTGCATATGAGTAAAAACCCCCAATGACCGACTCTGCTATCGAGTTTTATATGTTCATCTCTCACATGTATGCTTGCTCTTCTGAAACTGGTGCCAGGGACCTGCACCCACAGATTGGGGATCTCGTAGGAACAGGATGGAGTGGAAGCACTTCTGCAACACCGGCGACCAGATAATGCTAAGCAACTTGAGGTTTGCATCAGAAATGATTTACATGAGCAAAGCATATTCTGTTGTTACTACTTACCGGAGTATACAACAACTACCTTCACTTGTCCTGTTTCAAATTCAAATTTAAATGGCTCTGTGCACTATGGGACTCAACATCTGAGGTCATCAGTCCCCTAGAACATAGAACTACCTAAACCTAACTAATCTAAGGACATCAGACACATCCATGCTCGAGGCAGGATTCCAACCTGTGACTGTAGCAGGTGCGCAGTTCCAGACTGAAGCGCCTAGAATTGCTCGGCCGCCATATCCTGTTTCCTCTGAGGTTAAGTCACCTGAGGCCATCACCATCCATATACCCTAATCTGCTTCTTCCCATAAGTTCTAGTCCAATCTCATTCCTTATTTTCTCATTCAGAATTCTTGAACATACTGAAATACAGTTGATCCAGTAATTCATTACAGACTACAATACCCTAGTCCCAGAACAGTCTGGATTCTGTGGATTCTGCACCGAGCATTCCACGATCCACTAATTCCTGCACTCAGCAGATGGCATCCTCATGGCAAAGTATCAGCGATAAAGCACTACATTAGTGTTCCGGAAACAGAGAGAACTTTTGACCCAATCTCCTGTGATTACATAATATTTAAATCACACATCATATTGTAACCAGGATACTTGCTTATAATGATCGATATGTTTCTGGGGTGGGATGATTCTCTGTTAGGAATGTCAAACATCACAGCAGCATAAATTTGATTAAGGCTAGAATTCTGTAGATTGTGTGCAATCCCGCACTGTAGTATCTACACAAAAATGTCCCCAAAGCGTTTGGTAGATGATATTACCCTGGGAAATAGGTTATTCCACAAAAATGGAAATAAAGCCAGACAAATACTGTAATTCAGGAGTATACAAAATAAACTGAAATGGCTGAGACAAGTTTTATATAGGACAAATGAGGAGCAGATCCATGACAAGTTTTAGGGAGTAATCCTATGATAGAAAAGGAAGTGCATATACAATGCACTTCTAATGGAGAAGCATAAGTTATGTCACCTAAATGAAAGCATGGAAGTGTGGTGTAGAGCCCCAAAGGGAGAACCTAGAAATTTTGAACCACAAAAAAACACAGGTCCACAATCTTAACGAAACAAAATAAATTTAGCCCTAAATGGTTTTTTGACATTTTTCCAGAATTGCTGGTGTAATGTATGCCAACTGTGGCATGCTCTCCTGCTGCTGACTGGGCCACACCTCACCTCAGATCTGCTGGTCTGGCGGATTCACTGCTGGTTGCACAGTAAATGACCAACACTTGGAAGTTAGTTGCTGGTTCTTCCACAAGATAGAGTGGCCTCCAAAATATTTGAATTTAATAGTGAGGTTCTTTTTTCTATTAAGAAAATAATATATTTTACAAGTCTACATCTGTTAGTGTATTCTTTGGTAAGCTTTAGTTCATAAGGCACAGTTTTTCTATCCATTATACAAGCCTAATTGTAACAATACTACTTCTATTTATTATTATTATTATTATTATTATTATTATTAAATACTGCCATTTCATGTGCCTGATGTGTAGATAATATTAACAGATTCAGTGATTACTTGGTAAGTTTGGGTCCACTGTACATGGACTACATGTCATATCTAAAAAGTTGTCCCATTAGTAAGAAATTTTACTGAATTTAACCCTGTTTTATAATTTGAATGTGTATATTTGTAATTTAACTTATTTCTGCTTTTTAATAATTATAACTAGAAGAAGGAAAAATACAATAATAAAAAAGTGAAACTAGAAGGCAATGTTTCCCACATCAGTGCTGCCTGTAAGCTAGAACTCAAATCTTTGTATTAACTTTCAACCAGTTATTAAGTGACGTGCTGATTAGACATAGATTTCAATATTGACACTGAATTATGCTTCACAAGTTCGAAGTTTCTTTGTGAGTGAACCTTTAAAATAATTTTTACTTTTTAAATTTTTTGAGCTCAATGTCGTTAACAAGCATCTATCACTCTTTATGTTCCTTTAATCGTTATTGCAGATATCTCATGAAGACAATGAACAAAGACCATATTTTTAATGATCTAGACAGTTTTATTTGCTTCAAAAGTTTCATTGGAGTGAAGGATGATCCCAGTACATTCATTTCTGCTAATATTTATTTTATGTAGATCCTACTAATACCATGTGAACACATTTGTGTAGCTACTGTTGCATTTTTAGCATTTGCAAGGAAGAATGCTCTAGTCACTAACACTAGTAAGCATAACCCAGGGGCAAGAAGTAACACCATTCAAAGCAAAACTAAATACCCAATCTGTGACAAGCTGGTGTCCACGGTTCTTCAAATTGTCATGGTGTAAAGACTGTTCCATTAAATTTTTGGCATTCACCCACATAAATTCTGCTTTTTGTTCTTCTTCTTCTTCTTCTTGTAATATTTTGGCTGAATACCATCCAGCCATCTTCAGAGAGATCAGAGGTGACTGACACTCAAGCACTTGCTCTGTCATTTTTAACTCTAAGACTGAGCCACTGAATATGCGGCCTTAATGAGCTACAACAGATTTCTGCTTGTAGTGCATTGTATGAGGTTTGCTAATATTTCCACTCAAAATGAAAGGAAAAACTTGACAGCATAACCGCTGTCAGAAAGTGTCCACATTCCTTTGCAATCAACCTGAAGTGATCATATAATCCTGCTGATTATGTGACAATCGATGAAATGTACACAAGCTGCCAGTAGTGGAAGACATGTTAGAGAAAAAAATTGACCATCCTAGGCACTCTTCACAAGAAGGAAAGAGAGATCCCTCCTGAATTTCACATCTAAGAGATCAACCTGTAGAGTTTCAAAACTTGGCTTCCAAGCTAATAAATCTCTTGTCTTGTACCCAACAAAAAGTAATTGTTCACTGATACTCGTGTCCACAATGCATGATATCAACCCTGAAACAGGAAATCCAGGTATCACTATTAAATTACAATCACACTGAAGGAGGAATGGATACTGTGGATAAAATGATTATAGGTTATGCTGTTTCCAAATTTAGGAGTTGGCCTATGGTGTTAGTTTATAGTATGCTGAACATGTGTGTCGTGTTGTGGTCTTCAGTCCAGAGACTGGTTTGATGCAGCTCTCCGTGCTACTCTGTCCTGTGCAAGCTTCTTCATCTCCCAGTACCTACTGCAACCTACATCCTTCAGTATCTGTTTAGTGTATTCATCTCTTGGTCTCCCTCTACGATTTTTAGCCTCTACATTGCCCTCCAATACTAAATTTGTGATCACTTGATTCCTCGGAACATGTCCTACCAACCAGTCCCTTTTTCTTGTCAAGTTGTACCACAAACTCCTCTTCTCCCCTATTCTACTCCGTACCTCCTCATTAGTTATGTGATCTACCCATCTAATCTTCAGCATTCTTCTGTAGCACCACATTTCGAAAGCTTCTATTCTCTTCTTGTCCAAACTATTTATCGTCCATGTTTCACTTCCATACATGGCTACACTCCATACAAATACTTTCAGAAACGACTTCCTGACACTCAATGTTAACAAATTTCTCTTCTTCAGAAACACTTTCCTTGCCATTGCCAGTCTACATATTATATCCTCTCTACTTTGACCATCATCAGTTATTTTGCTCCCCAAATAGCAAAATTCCTTTACTACTTAAAGTGTCTCATTTCCTAACCTAATTTCCTAACCTAATTTGCTCAGCATCACCCGATTCCACTACATTCCATTATCCTCATTTTGCTTTTGTTGATGTTCATCTTATATCCTCCTTTCAAACCACTGTCCATTCCGTTCAACTGCTCTTCCAAGTCCTTTGCTGTCCCTGACAGAATTACAACATCATCGGTGAACCTCAAAGTTTTTATTTTTTCTCCTTGGATTTTAATACCTACTCCGAATTTTTCTTTTGTTTCCTTCACTGCTTGCTCAATATACAGAATGAATAACATCGGGAAGAGGCAACAACCCTGTCTCAATCCATTCCCAACCACTGCTTCCCTTTTAAGTCCCTCGACTCTTATAACTGCCATCTGGTTTCTGTACAAATTGTAAGTAGCCTTTCGCTCCCTGTATTTTACCCCTGCCACCTTCAGAATATGAAAGAGAGTATTACAATTAACATTGTCAAAAGCTTTCTCTAAGTCTACAAAAGCTAGAAACATAGGTTTGCCTTTCCTTAATCTTTCTTCTAAGGTAAGTCGTAGGGACAGTATTGCCTCACGTGTTCCAATATTTCTGTGGAATCCAATCTGATCTTCCCTGATGTTGGCTTCTACCAGTTTTTCCATTAGTCTGTAAAGAATTTGCGTTAGTATTTTGCATCCATGACTTTTTAAACTGATTGTTTGGTAATTTTCACATCTGCCAGCACATGCTTTCTTTGGGACTGGAATTTATTTATTCTTCTTGAAGTCTGAGGGTATTTCGGCTGTCTTATACATCTTGCTCACCAGATAGTAGAGTTTTGTCAGGACTGGCTCTCCCAAGGCTGTCAGTAGTTCTAATGGAATGTTATCTACTCCCAGGGCCTTGTTTCAACTCAGGTCTTTCAGTGCTCTGTCAAACTCCTCACGCAGTATCTTATCTCCCATTTCATCTTCATCTACATGCTATTGCATTTCAATAATATTGTCCTCAAGTACATTGTCCTTGTATAGACCCTCTATATACTCCATCCAGGCTTCTGCTTTCCCTACTTTGCTTAGAACTGGGTTTCCATCTGAGCTCTTGATATTCATACAAGTGGTTCTTTTTCCTCCAAAGGTCTCTTTAATTTTCCTGTAGGCAGTATCTATCTTACCCCAAGTGAGATAAACCTCTACATCCTTACATTTGTCCTCTAGCCATCCCTGCTTAGCCATTTTGCACTTATGCTGAACATAACTGGGCCAAATTGCCAAATTTTGTATTCACTTTTGCAACCAAAAGGAAATGTCATAATTCAATGTATTTATCTGAAGAATTTCCATTGGCAAATGAACACTTGAAGAATAGAAATTCAGGTATCAGTCCTCATTGAGATGATTTCCAACCTAAGAAAGAAATTCCCTTCAGAAGCTGTCATTGACACACCAGAGCCATCAGAGATGAAGAAGAATGGGTGTTACATGTGTGTGGAAGGAAAAAAAAGGCAACTCCATGATAAAAGTTTGTATGAAGTGCAGCACGGTTACTTGACAAGCACATCTGACTACAGAGCCTTTGTGTGTTGCATGTCATAGAGAGGAGACTGACTAGATGTGTTGTGTCAGCTGTCTAATGACACTCTTATCAGTGGTCATGTGAGTATTGTCACACCCATTGCTCGGTTGGTTGATTTGGGGGAAGGGACAAAACAATGAGGTCATTGGTCCTACTGGATTATGCAAGAATGGGGAAGAAAATTAGCCATACCCTTTCAAAGGAACCATCGCAGCATTTGCCTGAAGTGAATCATGGAAAACCTAAATCAGGATAGCTGGACGCAGGTTTGAACCATTATCTCCCAAATGTAAGTCCAGTATGCTAACCACTTCACCACCTCCCTCGGTGTGTCACTCACATGAAAGAGATCCTGGACCTACACACCGCACAGACAACTGTATAGACAGACATATGGTAAGGGCTCCAGTGGCAGTTCATAGAGCTACCACACACAGATAAGAGGTCTTGTGAGCCCACATGTGCCAACATGAACTGTTGAAAATTGGTTATTAGCAGTCGGGCTAGCCTATCTCCCAACCACGGCACAGCATCGATTTGCACTGTTCATGCTATCAGAGGATCATTTGGATGACAGCATGGTGTGTCATAGACTTCAATGATGAAAGCAGATTCTGCCTGCAAGCAAGTGATGCTCATTTGCATGTATGACAGACCTGGTGAGCGATGTCTCAAACATATTTCATTCGAGGCACACTGGTCCCACCACAGTCCTTACGTTTGGAGTTGCGATAAGCTACAACTCTCGTTTATCTTTGCATTTATGAAAGTGATGTGAACCATTGATCTGTATGGGCAGAATGTTGTTAGCCCAGTTTTTTTTGCCATTCTTGCACCATGACAATGATGTGTTGTTCAAACAGGATAACGCTAGCCCAAACAGTGCCCATGGAACTCAACATGCTCTGCAAGACCTGAAGAAAATTCTTGGGCCAGCACTTTCTCCACACTTGTCCCCAATGGAGCCCGAGCTAGAGATGATGGTTGACGAATGGCACGAGTCATTTCTTGTCCCAACAGCTCTTACAAAACTGCAAGAACAGGTCTGGCAGGTGTAGCATAGTGTATTCCTGTACAATATTCACCATCTGTATGATGGAATGGATGCCAGAGTCAGTATCCGCATTGACACATTTGGAGGCTGCACCACATACTAAAACGGAAATTTCAGCATGGGCCGATATCTGAGACCTCAGTACCACTTCGGCTACCAACCTGTAAATTTAGTCATTTCATGTACTCCATACACACTGTTGCAACAATAAATCTTGAGTGTGAATGTTTCAACAAATCTTGAGTGAATTGGAAACCTCTGAAAGGGTTTACCTAATTCTTTTTCCAAGAGTGTATTTTCACACAAGTCACTTTCACTTTTAATTATGACAAAATCTGTATAAACCTGAAGTAAATATGTGGATAATGTCAAATGCATGGAAGAAACCAACACAGTTGCTCTCACAGCAGCAAAATACATAATACACATTGGACATATATATAGCTACGTGTAGCGACAAACACATTTTCTCTCAAAACATTAACAGCATCATGTTAACAGGGACATTATGCAACTAATTCAGATGTCCACATCATATCAGTGTTGAAGATGATGCTGGGAAGATGGTTAAATTAGCTTACATTGCAAACTCTGATAATTGTAAAAACCTGGTAGGGAAATACGTGGAGGCCATACCGCATATGATTAACAAACCAGAGATGCAGTCAGCCGTCTATTATTTTACTCATGTCTCTTGCACCTGTACTCGATACTCTAGTGACAAATTCTCTACTGAGTCTACCAAGAAGGATCTGTCCCCACAGATTGGGGATCCTGCATTAACTCAACAGAATGGCAGCACTTGTCTGACACTGATGAGTGGATGATGCTAATGTAATTAGAGGCTCGTGTGAGGAATCCTTGTATGAGCAAAGAATCCACTTTCAGGACAAAAAGCCAATATTGGCTGAAGCTGGCAAAATTCCTCAGAATGCAGTGAAAGAACTTTGCTCGAAGAGTTTAGCCTGTTCAGAGAAAGTAGTCCTCAAATTATGGCCTAATCAATGTAGTTTTAATTTCAAATTCACCTAGTAAATGATGACAAGAAGTAAAACACAGCAGTTATTAGAAGAAAATAATCAGTTTTTGAAAATATAATGCAACTGAATAAATAAAAAGTCTACTCAGCAACCTTTGGCAGGAGAACAATCATATAGAGGGTATTACAGTTTGTAAGTTTTGGGAGCCAGTGGCCCCTCTCCTGGCAGAAGAGTTGAAGCGGAAGGAAGAGGGTGACGGAGATGGCCTGATGAATTTTAGTAAAAGTAGTAAATTTGGAAAAGTCAACCAAAACAAGGGGCTATGGCTGCATGAAGTCTTCCAAATTTTCCCATCTCTACTCAATTTTTCTAAACCTCACCAGTTCTTTTCCTTGACCACTCTTCCTTCCCCTTCAACATTTCTGCCACAAGGAAGGTCCACTGGCTCCATAAGCTTGTAAACTTTAAGACCTTCTATATATTTGACTCTCTATGTATCCAATTACATTATGAATTATCAGAAAAGTAAGTCAACTGAGGACATAAAGACAAGATAGACACTCGACACAGTGAAGGTGGGACATTCGATGCGCTCTGAGCATCGGTCAACCACAAAATACCTCGACCCAACTGAATTATGGCTCCTCCTCTCAAATGTCGTCAACCTTCTGTCATTACCTTCTTATGACACAATACAATTACAGCCTTAATTAATCATGTTTCCCCTCTGTTTCAGTCATCTGAATTCATCACCATTCCCTTTTACTTATTTATGTAGATAGTCCCTGTGAGTTAGTATGGATAGGTTATATTTGACAACTTGAACAAATTAATGACTAGCTCATTTTACCAACCACCTGGAAGAGTTGCTGAACAGCTCAAAGACATGCTCAGTCATTTCAAATTGGTACCCCAGAAATAGAATTACAGATGGTGATGACTTCAATCTACCCTCCATATGTTGGCTAAAATAGACATCACAAATTGATTGTAAGTATAAGATGTCATCTCAGATCGTAACAAAGGCTTTCTCAGATAAGTATTTCAACAATAATTATTAGCTCAGGGTCCCACTTTAAGCATAAATTGTTTCAAAAGCATAATAGACCAATTACCAACAAATAATCCTGAGCAAATAGGGAGCATTATGACTGATACATGGGTTAGCGTCCAGACATATATTGTAGTGAATCTAGATATCATAAGATCCAAGCACACAAAAATAAACACTATATAAACGCTATATACATATATAAAAGCAGATAAAAATTGTGGTTGACCCCTTTTTAAGAGACAGCCTCAACTTCTTCTAATCTGACTATGTAGACCTAGACAAGATGTTATGGATTTGAATAAATAGAATCGGTGGCAGTTGTGGGCTATATATCAAATAAAATGATAAGAGAACCTTCATAGTACACAAAACAGGTCAGAACACTATTACAGGAGCTATGAGGAAATGCATGCCAAATGTAAAATAATGTAAAATCCCAAAACTGGCAAAAAAGGTTTTACAAAAACTGGAAATTTAATGCAAACTGCAGTGAGAGAGGCTTTTAATAGTTACCACAATGAAACTGTCCTTAAATCTGGCAGAATTGAAAGTGATTCTGGTTGTATGTAAAGTACAACAGTGCCAACATGCAATCAATACCTTCACTGCATGATAACAACGGTGATGTTACTGATGAAGTGCCACAAAAGCTGAGTTACGATGCATAGTTTTCTTTGCTGACACAATTTCAAAAACCAAGTAAATATTCCAGTATTCAAAACAAGAATGAGTGCCAACATTACTAACTTAGTTATAGGTGTCCTCCATGTTGAGAAGCAGCTTACATCACTCAATAAAAGCATGGCCTCCAGTCCAGGTTGTATACCACTCAGGTTCGTTTCAGAGCATGCTGATACAATAACTCCATGATTAGCAATCATACACAGCCGTTTGCTCTTCGTAAGATCCACACCTGAAGAATAAGCTGCAAAATTTGCACCAATTCAAAGAAAAGGAATGGGAGTAATTTGCTCAATTAGAGACCTATATCAATTATGCAGATTTGGTGCAGGATTTTTGAACATAAACTGTGTGTGTTCATCATGAATTTCCTCCAGGAAAACAATCTGTTGACACACAGTCAGCATGGATTTGGAAAATATTTTTCTCATGGAGCACCGCAATACAACTAGCACTTTAGTTCCATATAGTAATGAGTGCTATCGACAGGGGGATCTCAAAATGATGCCATAATTTTAGATTTTCAGAAGGCTTTCAACACTATTCCTCAGACGTGACTTCTAATAAAATTGTATCACATCTTAGTTGTGCACTGGATTCATGATTTCCTGTTAGAAAGGTCACAGACTATAATAATTTATGGAAAGCCATCAAGTAAAATGGAAGTAATATCTGGTGATCTCCACCAGAGCGTTATAGGCCCTCTGCTGTTCCTGATCTACACAAATGAATTAGGAAACAATCTGAGCAGTCCTCTTAGATTGTTAGCAGTTGATGCCGTCATTTACCGTCGTGTAAAGTTGTCAGATGATCAATACAAATTGCAAAATGTTTTAGATAAGATATTTGTATGGTGCAAAGAGTGGCATTTGTCTCTCAATAAGGAGAAATGAGATAATCCACACGAGTATGAGGGGATACCAGCCAAATTTTGGTTTCACAATACATCAAAATAAAGGCTGCTAATTAAGCTTAATACCTAAAATTAGAATTACAGATGAATTAAATCAGAATGATCATATAGACTATGCTGTGAGGAAACCAAACCAATGACTGCAATTTATTGGCAGAACACTTGGAGAGTGCCAAAGGTCTACAAGAGAGACTGCATATAATCAAGCACATCCACCATCTTCTGAAGTATTGCTGTGCTTTGTGAGATCTGTGCAAGATATTATTGACATAGGACAACAATCAGTTCAAACAAGGGCCGTTCGATTAGTATTATAGTGAAATTAGGGGAGACAGGGTCATGGATATAATACGCGAATTGGGGTGTCAATCATTAAAACCAAGCCCTTTTTCATTGCAGTCAGATCTTCTGATGAAACTTCTGTGGTGTCACCGCCAGACACCACACTTGCTAGGTGGTAGCCTTTAAATCGGCCGCGGTCCGATAGTATACGTCGGACCTGTGTGTCGCCACTGTCAGTGATTGCAGACCGAGCGCCGCCACACGGCAGGTCTGGAGAGACATCCTAGCACTCGTCCCCAGTTGTACAGCCGACTTTGCTAGCGAAGCTACACTGACAAATACGCTCTCATTTGCCGAGATGATAGTTAGCATAGCCTTCAGCTACATCATTTGCTACGACCTAGCAAGGCGCCATGACCAGTTTATATTGAGATTATATAATGTATCAACAAGAGCGATGTTCTCCAATTATGGATTAAAGTTAAGTATTACATCAACTCCGTACTTTATTTATTAGAATCAACTACTTTAATCTGTTCCAGACCTCACGCCAGCCTGCGTGAGTTAAACGCATGCTATTCGGCTACAAGTCATAGTGGATTGGCTGTCTGGTCAGTCCACTACAACTTCAATCACCAGCTTTCTCCTAGAGTGTGAAAATATTTTGTTGCCACCCACCTACATAGCGAGAAATGATCATCATCTTCACCAACACCAAATAAATTAGAGCTCACAGGGTGTGACTGAAGTGTTCATTTTTCGCTCATGCTGTCCGTGAGTGGAATGGAAAAGATAGCTTGAAGATGGGTAGACAAACAATCTGCCACGCAGTTTATTGTGAACTCCAGATCAGTCATGTGGATGTAGATTGTGTCAAGCATCACAGTACTGTATTTGAACATTAATGGCTTGTTTCTCCTATTCATCCACATTCGCTTACATTTTTGTACATGTAAAACAAGCTGCCATTCATCACAATAAACAGAAATTCAGTCCACGTCAACATATTTCCTCCTAGAATCCCTAAACAATGTTACGTTTCTGTGTATTACAGTGTCATCAGCAGATGGTACTCTAGGTAAAGTGACCAAAAGGCGAAGCAGCTGAACATAATGCATGTAAGTATAGAAGAATATAAAGATATCTTATTTGCTAATGGTTCTACAGGTCTACTAAAAGTTGAAAACAGCGAGAAGCTGCAACGGGCTGTTAACTGATCTACAAATTGAATCAGCAGTCTGGCAGACCACATCCACCAATAAGATTGTATACAACAATAGAACAACCCACATAATCTGCAAACATTCACTGCAACTGTGTTTTCCCTAAGGGTGATAAAGTGGTGAGTAGCCCTGTTACAAAAGTCAGTGGTGTTTGGCTGTGAGAGGCTATGAAACAGCTTCCTACTGGTCCACTTATTACGTTTAATCCACCACAGAAAATCTTGTTCCTAGAGACTGGATACTTGGTGACAGAACTCAACAATTCACAAGTGTGGCAGTAAACAAAACAATTATGTGCAGTGTCTCTGCTGCAGAGAGATGCTTTGTATGCTGCTGTAAAAAATTTTCAACCTCCTTCCCACTGAGCTGAAAACCTTATGTTGTTTTCTTATTTAGTTCAGCTTTGAATAGTTATTTACTATTCCATAATTGTCCCTTTAATCACTATGTTGTACAATATGTTTAGAAACAACTTATCCAACAGAAGATATACCTAACAAGTTGCATAACTGACAAAAGATTAATAAAAGTATTTCAGCTGACAATGCAGCTTCACATGCACACATAGCAATCTTAGACGACTCTTCACATGATCCCTGGGTGGTACTACAAAACCAACACATCAAAAGCCCTTTACCAGGTCCAAACATCTGCAGAAGTGAGACCAAGTATTAAAACATGTCAACTAAACACCTAAGGCATTAGTTGAACCTAATGCCAAATTCTAGGGAAGATGCTGTCTAAGCATGTTATCAACATGGTTGTCCAACAACAAAGTCATACAAGTAATGGAGATCAGCTATGGGCAAGAGGAAAGTGGCTAGCAAGCATCAATGTGCAGTAGCGTGTGTGGCAAGAAAGGTCAGTAGAGGTTGTGGGCAAGTGCTAGAGTGTACTGGAGAATATGAAATCCACTGGCAATCCACAGTCTGTGACAAAGGGTCAAAAGGAATAAATAAAGAGCTTCTTCTGCACAAGATTAATGCAGCATTGAATGAAATAGAGACTAACATTGACAATGCACCTCAAATAAATGTAGATAATGGAACTTTCAGGAGAATCAAAAAAGGGCACAGGGTGTTCACCTTGCTTGGGTTCCAACAGTTCAAACTTTTCAAACATTTATTTCACAAACATTAAACCAAACAGGGCAAAGTAGACACGTGCGGTAGCCACATGTAATGTTAAGCAAATGTATGGGTCATTTGTGTAATCAAAATTTATTGCAACTGTGAAGAATTTTAACCACATTCTTAAAAAAAATTTGGTTGTGTGAAAAAGAGCAGGATTAAAAATAAAAATTTCCAACATATGCCAGAGACAGAGTGTAAAACAAATGGCCAGAAATTCCACAAGTCAAAGTCCTAATATGTGAAGTCTTTATTCAGTAAACTAAATGAAGTTATCAAAGGAGGCCGCTCAGAAATTGAAATTGTCAGAAATGGGTCAGAAGTTACAATGAACACTACCTAGTGCAAACCTGTCACTGAAGTGAAAGAGGATTTATAGAGGGAGGAAAAATAGAATCATGAATACATTTTAATGTCTTTCGTGTGAGGAAGATGGGAGCTATTACAGAAAATCTACATCCTTGCATTTTCAATATTTACTGTTAATGATCTGTGTATTGACACTGCTGTAAACAATCAAAGTAAACCCACTAAAGGCCAGGCACTGTTAAAGTTCAGAGTTTAGGAGAGTATGTATGAGCAGAGTGTATTCATTTTTGTATGACTTAACATCAGTTTGGTTCTCAGAATTCACTGACTCTGAATAGGTTTGTCAATGCATTCTTTCACACTTCTGTTCCTTCCACTAGTCAGACAGAAATGAAGAGGAGAGTGTTTCAGGATTCGTCAAGGGAGACGATTAGGTTAGTCCATTCGTAAATATGAGTTTGGGAACTGCATCTTTAAGTAAGTCGGGGGAAGATGCTGGGCTCCAGGAGAATAATGATGATTAAAATGCTCTGACCAGCACTCAAAGTATGACTCAAACATTAGGGGACATGCCTGAAGCTAAACAGAAGGAACAGGTAAAAATATAAGGGTGTTATGTTGATCTATTTTAAGAACATCTTGTCCAATCAGATGATGTGCTTGTAAAACTCAAGTTAAGAATCATGGGCCATTCCATAGTAAATTGTACCCAGTACCCTTGCCCTAGAAAGCCATAGTTAATAAAGCAATTAAGGGTGTGTAGAAGAATCAGATTATTTAACACTCAGATAGTGAAAGTTCTAATGCAATCCACACTGTAACAAAAAGGGATGGCTGTGTGCATTTACTAACTGATGCCCATTGAGAAATGATGCAGTTTACTGTACAATGTGACCAACTGGAGGATGAAGGTATAGCAGGAAGAACACAGCCTTTCTGTGGAATGGAAGGTGTTAGCAGTTTAAAAGGATGGCCTTCGGGCTGTCAGTATCATCAGTGGCCTTTATGACAGCACTCACAGAAGTTCTAAGAGAAGAATTATTGATACACTTATCACCTACATAATGTTATTCTAATTAGTACTACCTTTAGGGAGAACATTTATACATTCTATGTCGTGTAATGTAAGCGTTTAGTGGATGGGTAAATAAGAATTTGCCAAATCGCTTGTTTTCTTGGGCATGTAATTTCTTTGCATGGAATCAAACCTGATCCAATGAAAATGGAACCAGTGAGAAATTGTCCTGCACAAAAATGATGTAATCAACTGAAAATCTCTCAGTTTGTGCAATTTCTATCACAGTATTTATCCTAGATTTTTTTATCTTCACAAGTACATCTCCACTGGAAATGGAATAAGGAATATCAAGAAGCATTTGAGTTAATTAAAAACCAATTGCATGAGGCACCGATACTTCACCATCCTGACTGAAGCAAAAATTTCTACACTGGAACCGATTCAATTTATTCCTACTGCTAGCTTAGTACATTTAATCCACCACGGAAAATGAATGAGTATAGCAGTCTCTCTAAATAGCCACATTACAAGTATTTAGAAACATTCTAGAGAAACACTCCAGCACTTTGCCTTCTTTTCAATTGTAAATGTACTAAATCACAGTAATAGAGGGGAACAATGAAAGAAGTGCGCAAACATGTCATAGCAGTACTCAGGCAGCAGTAGCTAACTGCGACAGATGCAGCAACAGATAAGTAACCACATTTGTCATTTACGAGTTCCTAACCAGGAGCGAATTTTATTATATCATCTGTCTACTTGAATAGTTCAATTTCTTGACTTTCTGCGTGTAAATTTAACATCTAATAGCCACAGTTTTCGTGTTTTCATTTGCGTCAGAAAGTAAACTGATTTTGTGACATATTACAAGTTCCAGATCAGGGTCAAATTATTTAGTTTGACCTGAGTGCTTCGGTAGTTAGGTTTCTGAACATACGCGTATTACTAGACACAGTTTGTGTTTTTGGCAGGTTCTATAGTAGAATTGCACAGCATGTGCTGACAGTTTGTTTATCTGCATAGTTTAGTCTTCCATGGTCTTTTGTATGGACAGGGACTGTGATTGTTGTGTGTGAATGTGAGCCAAGTTGGTGACACTTCGCTCTCAGCTTCAGTTAGTGTTTTTGGCAGGTTCTATAGTAGAATTGCACAGCATGTGCTGACAGTTTGTTTATCTGCATAGTTTAGTCTTCCATGGTCTTTTGTATGGACAGGGACTGTGATTGTTGTATGCGGATGTGAGCCGAGTTGGTGACACTTCGTTCTCAGCTTCAGGCTGTGATGGATTCCGTTACAGAGCTTGAGGCTGCAGTGGATGGGCACCACTGTTGTGGGCCGGCCGTGGGGACACAACGGACGTCCAGCACGTCAGAGTCTTCTGATCAGTCCTCACCAGTGGCCAACCCAGTTACTGCTCGCACTGAGGCTGACCCCTCACCTGTTGTCGAGTGGGAGGTTGCCCCGGGGCGAAGCACATGGTGAAAGACTTCCCAGGTGGCCACACATAATGCCTCTCCGGTTTGTCTGACAAACAGGTTCCAGGTTCTGTCTGTGGCTGACACTGTCACTGAGCCAGATGCTGTCACCTGTCCAGTTTCAGAGGAAACCACTCAGCCTCCAAGATCTGGGCAATCACAGAGGCTGAGATTATTGGTAGTTTGGAGCTCCAAGGTTAGGTGCATTATAGGGCCCACTTAGGGACTTGGATGACAAGAATGGTAAGAAATCCAGTGTGCATTCCGTGTGCATACCGGGTGGAGTCACTCCAGATGTGGAAAGGGTACTCCCGGATGCCATGAAGAGCACGGCATGCAGCCAACTGCAGGTGGTTGCTCAAGTAGGTACCAATTACGCGTGTCACTTTCGATCAAAAGAGATTCTCTTTGGTTTCGAGCAGCTAACAGAAGTGGTAAAGGCTGCCATTCTTGCTTGCAAGATTAAAGCAGAGCTGACCATTTGCAGCATAGCCGTCAGGGGCAATTCCAGACCTCTGGTACAGAGCTGAGTGAAGGGTCAGAATCAGAGGCTCAGACGGCTAGGCTGCTGATTCCTCGACTTGTGCCAAAGGGTGGTTGGGTTTCGGGTTCCACTGAATAGGTCAGGTGCCCACCACATACAGGTGGCGGATACACAGGTAGCAGGGTCTGTGTGGCGTCGACTGGGCAGTTTTTTACGTTAGAGGGTCTCGGGAAAAAAACACAAAAAGCACTTCAGTTACAAAGGGTGGAGGCTGAACACAGCAAAAATGTAGATACAGGAACCACTGGTATAACAGTTGTAAATTGTCGTAGCTGTGTTGGGAAAGTACCAGAGCTCCAAGCGCTAATAGAAAGCACTGATGCTTAAATTGTTATAGGCCCTGAAAACTGGCTAAAGCTGGATATAAGCTCAGCCAAAATTTTTGTGAAGAACCTAATGGTGTTCCAAAAGGATAGGCTAAACATGGTTGGCGGAGGCGTGTTTATTGCTGTCAGAAGTAGTTTAACTTGTCACGAAATTGAAGTAGATACATCCTGTGAATTAGTATGGGCAGAAGTCATTGTTGGCAAATGGAATAAAATAATAATTGTATCCTTTTACCGACCTCCCAATTCAGATGGCACAGTTTCTGAAAGGATCAAAGAAAACTTGAGTTTGATTTTAAACACATACCCGAATCATATGATAATAGTTGGTGGTGACTTTAATTTACCCTCGATATGTTGGTGAAAATACATGTTTAATTCTGGAGGTACGCATAAAATATCATCTGAAATTGTGCTAAACGCATTCTCTGAAAATGATCTCGAGCAATTAGTTCATGAGCCCACGTGAATAGTAAACGGTTGTGAAAACACGCTTGACCTCTTAGCGAGAAATAATCCTGAGTTAATAACGAGCATAAAAACTGATTCAGGGATTAGTGAACACAGGACTGTTGTAGCAAGACTGAGTATTGTAATCCCCAAATCATCATTCTTGTGAAACACAACTAGCTCTCTATTCACATGAAGTGCTGAGTGCTATTGACAAGGGATTTCAGATTGATTCCATATTTCTGGATTTCCATAAGGCTTTTGACACTGTAGGTACTACACAAGCAGCTTGTAGTGAAATTGTGTGATTATGGAATATCATCTCAGTTATGTGACTGGATCTGTGATTTCCGTCAGAGAGGTCACAGTTCATTGTAATTGTAGGAAAGTCATAGAGTAAAACAGAAGTGATTTCTGGCATTCCCCAAGGTAGTGTTGTAGGCCCTTTGCTGTTCCTTATCTATTTAAACAATTTGGGAGATAATCTGAGCGGCCGTCTTCAGTTGTTTGCGGATGATGCTGTCATTTATTGACTAATAAAGTCATCAGAAGATCAAAACAAACTGCAAAACGATTTAGAAAAAGAGGATCAGAATGGTTGGAAAAGTGGCAGTTGGCTCTGAATAATGAAAAGTGTGAGGTTATCCACATGAGTGCTAGAAGGAACTCATTAAACTTCAGTTACACGATAAATCAGTGTAATCTAAAAGCTGTAAATTCAACTAAATACCTAGGTATTACAATTATGAACAATTTAAATTGGAAGGAACACACAGAAAATTATGTAGGGAAGACTAACCAAAGACTGTGTTTTATTGGCAAGACACTTAGAAAATGTAACAGACCTACTAACAAGACTGCCGACACTATGCTTGTCCGCCCACTTTTAGAATACTGTTGCACAGTGTGGGATCCTCACCAGATAGCACTGACTGAGTACATCAAAAATCTTTAAAGAAAAGCAGCAGGTTTTGTATTATAGTGAAATATGGGAGAGAGTGTCACAGAAATGATATGAGATTTGGGATGGACATCATTAAAAGATAGGTGCTTTTCGTTGCGATAGAATCTTCTCACGAAATTCCAGTAACCAACTTCCTTCTCCGAATGTGAAAATATTTTGTTGACACCGACTTACATAGGGAGGATTGATCACCAAGATAAAATAAGGGAAATCAGAGCTCGTACGGAAAGATATAGGAGAATGAAGAACCTTCCACAACTAGGAACTGCTTCTATCATTAGCCATAAATTAATGGATTGAGTTAATGATTTATGATCACCTAACAACCATGTATGCAAACAAGATCTACACTAATCAATGTTCATGTACCCAAAATTCTGACACATTAAGTAAGAAATGTGCATAGAGTGGACGTGCACGGATACATGCAACTGATGGAGAAAAATCTGTAGCCAATGGCTAGTGTAATGAAAATAGACAAGAGCCCCAATGAAGATGCACTAATATTAATAACTCAAGGCTTATTATGTTAAAAAAGTCACTTTACAATCAGACAGTATTGCGAAACTAACTTTAGGCACAGAAGTTGCTTACATAACAATGAATGACATCATCACTTATTAAACTAATGCTGTTCGAGTAACTGACCTTCAAGTTAACTCTTACACTGGGCTACTGGAGATTCAGCTGTATGTCCAGGAACCCGGTACCAGTTGCAAGTTGCCTAATTAATGCCTTCCAGGAACTACAAAAAATATTTTGGATAATTATTGATGGACTTGAACACAACAAGACATTTTTAACATAAGACTACACATCTTAGCGAATAGGTATTGGCAAGTAGTACAGTGGGAAACAGTGTGCTTGCCAAGGCAGTGTAACTGATCATGTGTGCAAATACCCACACTTTATTTATTGAGTATTTCAGGATGAGTGCACTTACAGACTTCTGATGAACTTCAAGCATGTAAGGAAGAAAAAGTTTAGCAAATGATTGCACTTATGCTTTAAGTGGAACATTTAGCTCATTAACTTATTTGCAAACCAGTCAGAAGTTTAACTCTTGTGTACAACAGGGCATCAGAGTCTAAACAATTAGCAATTTACTGGTACCTGTACAATATCTGGATGGTAAGGTACTAAATTTTCACATATGAATGACAGGAACATGGAGATATCACTATAATTGGTGTACATACCAATGTCACAATGGTGTTGATATTGTGAATACAAAGAAATTATTGCAGTAACTTGTGAACAACAAAAAAGTTTGTTGTAATAGAATAAAGGTGACATGTATACTTTCTTATTAACAGCACATGCACTCTGAACATATTTATGAACAAACCATTGTACTATTACCTATTGTGTTTCAATAACATTCTTCATCACTGTAATACTGAATTTGTAAGGGAAACATGGAAGTCGATAACTGACAACTCCAAACTGGGGTAACATTTCCACAAAAATATCTAAACTGATAATCGTATGGACATCACAGAATAATGATGTATTTGTATTATTGCAGATTTATATCCATTAGGTAAGACTAAAGCAAAGCTTCCTAAGTGCAAGCATTTTTTTTTCACTGCCAGGTAATGAACTACTTGCAAAACAAAGTTTCAAGAATTTACAAAACCCTTACAAAAACTTTCTTCACTACATTGGCAACAAAATAAGCTTTACTGCAAACAACAAGCTTCCAAGGAATCCAATTGACCAGTTGGCATCATGACAAGAAACGAACTCACACACAAAATTAATATAAAATTTCGATCTGTGTAGTAATATTTATAACACTTGTATCAAGTGGAATGATGTCCATAATAGATATAAAGGAAACTGACTACTGAGCATCAGTAAGTCTACACTCGACACATGCCATCCATCTGCTCACTAAAAATCCAGAGTGTTTCACAATTCCTATTACAGAGAGGTTCCAGAGCAAACTCTATCCACCAGGTTTCATTACTGAACCCATGTCTGGAAATGTACAAAGTCCCTTCTTCAACTCTTACACACCTGTAACAGGAATTCTGACATGCCCTGGGTACAGCAAGAAAACCCTGTAGCAATTTTACAACAGATTCCATAGTTTACATTAAGTGCATGTAACACCAATGAAAATATCCCAAGAGCATATGGTATTTATGACTACATAAATAAATGACCAAAATAGTGACTTTATCATTTCTTTTATCCATGTAATTCTGAAGTTATGGTAGTATCTGGGAAACTGTTTACTGAGGAGGTACTCTTTTGTGAGGAAGTACAGCAGTACCTCATATACTTTCAACAATGCTCAACTATAAAGTCCTGTCCTCATTTTCATTTCAGTCTTCTCCAAACACCTGGCACCTCCAAATTATTTTTGTGTGCATCAGGAATGTCCAGCCTTTTGCACAACTTCACAGAAATTTAATAATGCTCCTCCACAGCATGGTCATCACTGTTCTGATACAAGCATGGCTAAAGGTTTCTCCAGCCACATTGTGGAGATACGAAGTAGTATCACAACTACTTCCTCTTCCTCTTGTTCTTGTTCTTGTTCTTCAATACCCGAACAGGTCCTCCCCCATCAGAGAGAAGATTAAATAAGGAAAATGAAAGACACCCTCTGGCCTCGTAACCTAATACCATCGGGGTCGAAAAGATCAAGAGTTGGTCAAGAGAGACCGACAGAAAAGAAAACAGAATACGTCTGACACACGTAAGTGGAAGCAATGTCAGACGTTTCTAAAAAGAAGATAGTGAGACACATATGACTGTTCTGTTTATGGCAAGTGGTACCTGACCATATTTAAAACCAAAGTAATGTCAAATTTAATATGTGAGATTCACATGTTTATGCTGAGCTAACAAGTTGACACAATACCATGTATTCTAACATCACAAGTATATTCTTTGGATATAACACAATTAACAATGGGTAAATATACAAAAGTGAAACATTAAATGATTCAAAAATGTAACAGCACTTTATGCACTGATATATGCTGTTAGATATTCCTTCCAAGTACCTGGTACCTTGCTGATATTAAATTTTTTAAACTGTAATACTTGCAACATAGAAACATTAATGAAATGTAACATCTAACAAGCCTCTGTAGTCACTACAGAGAGATATAATATTAAATACTAAGTGTTAAAAGAAATTTCTTGACATCTATTACACTTGAAGTAGCTATTCAGATTGTTTGAGCTAATCATAATACACAAGTTAGTACATTCCATATTACTAATCTGGAACATTCGATTGTCTAAAATGCTGACTTAATTATATGAGGGGTGTTCAGTAAGTAACGCAATAATTTTTCTGAAAGCAGGTTGGCTTTATTCAGGATCCCATTACACCATATTATTTCCTATGATCTTTGATACAAAACCCGAGTTTTCAGCACAATTTCTGTTCAATTTGATGGCCTTACGTCACCTTACTGGGAGGGCTTGTATGCCTCATGACACCATTCTACTAATTGATGACAGCACCATCTTGTTGCATCAACAACTGCCCCCATCATCCACACACTGCTTTCTCCAGAGTGCAGAATGGACAGTTCTTCCTTGTCTACCCAACAGTCTGGACATCGCACCATCTGGATTTTGTCTCTTTGTCCCAATGAAGTATGTGTGCTCCTCTCAGGTGTGCAGATTTGGTGAGGTCTTGCAATGTCACGGAGAAGAAGAGTTCATTTCCATTTTTGTGGTGACGTACATGCTGAAGTTGTTTCTTCAACTTCATGATGGTAGTGCAAAACACTACACCATGATGGAGGTAATCACACAGAATAACAACTTCAAAATTCCAGAAGACCACCACCATGACTTCACTGGTTGAGGATGCAGCTTTGAACTTTTTCTTCAGAGCAGGTGATGTGGTGCCACTCTGTGGATTGCTGTCTTGTTTCTCAGTTCAGAGTGTTTCACCGTCTGACAATGTTTGACAAAAATTATCACTTTAACCCTTGTAATGTGCAGACAGTTTGGCACAGGTGGTCATTTGTTGGTCTTTACAGTCTCCAGTTTGGCGGGGCACACCTTTGAGTACCCTAACTGGTGGATGAGTGTGTCTGCACTAACAACAGAGACGTCCAGCTGAGCAGCAAGGTGTTCCATCCTTCGCGATTGCCAGATCACAATCAGAGTGTTCGCATGTTCCAACATTGCAGAATCACAACTGTGTGCAAATGGCATACTTCTTTTTTCCACAACCAGGTCTCTGTAGATATTCTGCAAGTGCCTATGAATATCTGTGATGGTCTGCTTTTGCACTGAAAACTCAACAGGTCCCTGCTTGCAATACACCTCTGTTATAGACGCAATTTTTAAGGCACAAATAGTGCTGCCACTTATTGCAACTTTGTGGAATATTCCTTCTTCAGCCCCTATAGCTTTATCATATCCGAAGATGTTAAATGCAGAATTTTTCGAAGTGACATTGGCCGAGAATAGAAATATGTTGCATTACTTATTGAATGCCCTTCCTACATTGTGTTACAAATGCAGACTGTCATTATGTAGAAAATCATCATATAGAAATATCAAAGTTGAGAGATACTACAATTTTGGGTAAACATATTGCTATTGTGGTAATGATATAAATGTGCGCAGGTAACAATTTAACCATGGCAAAATATCGTAATTCCCTGTACACACAGGTTACCTAACACAAAGTGAATATAACTTGCCATAAATTCCTCTGTGTGTTTGTAAATTATTTATTCATAAAAAAAATACTTTAGCATAAAATTTAAAAAGTAATGACAATCACATATTTACAATGTCATTAACAAATTCACATCTGCAGTTATTCCTTCTTGACCAGCAGTTATTGTAGCCACATTTGATTATATGCAGATCCACAGCCTCCATATATGATAATCATTTTGTAAAAGAAAATACTGTCCATGAACTGCTTCTTCAAGTTCTAATGCATGTAACAGTGTAACAGACAACTAATATTCAGATTATTAGGACAATGGCAGAATACATTTCAGCAAACACATGTATCCATTACTTATCTGTGAAGTACATTTAGAAGAGTAACCTATAACTGAAATTTTTAATAATACTTTGTAATCATTTAGTGTGTATATTATTGTTACATCTGCATAAGAGAATTTCTAGCATGAGTGATGAGCCACATTATTATAAAAATACGCTCAAATTATGATGCATAATAAATATCTTCCGTATAAATCATATTCAGTATGTTTAAAGACTCAAACTACAAGGTATAAAACAACTTCATACTTCTGACTGCTTTAGAAATGCACAACTATGTTATGACATTAAGCATTTACGAGAGGTTTGAAATTATGTTTGAAGTTTTTTGGAAATCACATAGTGCTCTCATTATGAAACATGGGATATATGCAGTGGGTATAATTTGTGCAACTTGAGCTACACTGCTGCAAGACATATATGCACTGTTTCTGACTGTAATACTCATCCTACAGGGTTAAGCTTTTGTTATAAGTGCTAAGCCCCGTGGGATTAGTCGAGCGGTCTAAGGCGCTGCAGTCATGCACTGTGCGGCTGGTCCCGGCGGAGGTTCGAGTCCTCCCTCGGGCATGGGTGTGTGTTTGTCCTTAGGATAATTTAGGTTAAGTAGTGTGTAAGCTTAGGGACTGATGACTTAGCAGTTAAGTCCTACAAGATTTCAAACACATTTGAACATTTTACATGTACTAAATCATGGCAGGAATTTAAATTCACCCCACATCTGTACGAAATATTGAAAATTAAAGAAAGCACTTATATAGGCTACATGCAACAGGCACTGTTTGTCATGAACCCGATTAGTCACTTAGTAATACACCCAGAACAGTGTTTGGGTAAAGTAACACCTTCTGTCCTTCTGAGTCCTTCAGTGTCTCTGGTTTATGCTAAGATCTGCCTGCAGTAGTCAATGGTGCCCAGTGGAAATATACCATGTTTACAGATGACACCATCATTGTAACAGAATATCTGTCTAACACAATCTCCAATGACATTTCACCAAAATTCTGTAGCAGGTTTGTTAACTCCCTTCCTGCCAAGCTAAACACAATAAATTTTATGTAATTTACATAAAGTCATGAAAAGCCAGACAAACACTCAGTGACACTGAATAACCAGCACATAATCAGTTTGATTAAGGAAGAGTTCCCCCAGGACATATTTCTATCACCTATCATCTCCCTACTGAGCAGTGAAAATAATCATATATAGAATGAGTCCATCAACCTCCCATTGCAAGTAATTTAGCCAGCTGAGATAACTGACTACTGCTTCTCAACACTGATTTTCTCTAATGTATCGTGTTCCTGGAGACTGGATCCTTGGTGACAGAACTCAAAAATTCACAGGTGTGCCACTAGAAAAAAGAATTACATACACTGTCTCTGCTGCAGAGAGATGCTATGTATGCTGCTGTAAACATTTTTGATCTCCTTGCCACTGAGCTCAAACTCTTATGGAATAGTAAATCTCTTTTAAAAACTAAATGTCCTGACTTTACCTTGAATCAATATGTTGTACAATATGTTTATAAACAAGTTATCCAACGTAAAATATATTTTTATTAACCTTTTTTCAGTTACTTGTTACTATTTCAGGGGTCAATGCAGCTTCACAAGCACACATGTCAACCTCAAAGGACCCTACATGTGATCCCTGAGTGGCACTAAAAAAGAAACACAAGTGGCTAATCTCCCAACTACATGAGAAGTACATACCAGTCAGGGAACGAATGACTCATCATCACATCAAGAGCTCTTTACCAGGGCCAAAGATCTACAGAAGTGGGACCAAGTAATAAAACACGTCAACTGAACATTGAAGCATTAGTTGCACCAAAGGCCAAATTCTAGGAAAGATACTGTTTAAGCACATTATCAACATGGTTGTCCAAAAATGATCTCCGTTATTTGTATGACTTCAGCTACGTGCAAGGGTAAAGTAGCTAGGAAGTGCTGTCGTCGTTACAAAGTACCACTGTACCTAATGAAGGGAAAAGTACCTATACATCTTCAAATCTAATATCCCTTACAGCATCAATGTGCAAGAGCACGTGGCAAAGGTCAGTAGAGGTTGTGGGTGAGTGTTAGTGTGAACTGAAATCCACCGGCAATTCACTCACTGCGATGAAGCATCAAATGGAATAAATAAAGAGTTTCTACTGCATGAGATTAATGCAGCATTAACTGAAGTACAGACTAACATTGATAATGCACCTCAAATAATTGTAGATAATGGAACTTTCATGACAATCAAAAGAGGGCACAGGATGTATGCCTTGGTTGGGTTCAAACAGTTCAAACATCTATTTCAGAGACATTAAACAAATAGGGCAAAATATACACATGTGTTAGACACATGAAATGTTAAGCACATATATGGGTCATTTGTGTAATCAAAAATTACTCCAAAGGTGAAGAATTTTAAACCATGTGCCTGTGGAAATTCTGGCCATTGTTTTTGCACTCTGTCTCTGGCATATGTTGGAATTTTTGATTTTTAATCCCGTTGTTTTGCACAAAACCAAACTTTAAGAACAAGGCATAACATGAGAAGTTGTGATTCAGTAAACTAATTGAAGTTTTGGAAACGGGCTGCTCCGAAACTGAAGTTGTTGGAAATGGGTCACAAGTCACAACGAACACTACCAAGTGCAAACCTGTCACTGAAGTGAAAGAAGATTTATAGAGGGAGGTAAAAATAGATTGATAAATACATTTTAATGCCTTTCATGGAAGTCCAAGTATGCTGGATTATGGTCGCAACATCTATTTTGGTGAGGAGGACGGGAGCTTTTACAGAAATCTACCTCCATGCATTTTCAGTATTTCCTGTTAACAATTTGCGTATTGCCACTGTTTTAAAAAAATTGAAGTGAACACATTAAGGATAAAGGGTACTTAAAAAATTTCGATTTTTCCACAATATATACAATATATATATAGGGTTTAAAATGAAAAATTACCGATATATAGCAAATTTCAAAGTTACAATAATGTATGAAGTCATGCCTACTTTATTTCTGTTGCAGAAACCAGTATTATTTCGAAAAGGACTGATAACTTTCTGTTTCCAGTGATGATACATTGTATATGTTGTAACAGTGCAGGTTTCTAGTGTCCATAAATGATTATCTTTGCTAGTATTTACTTTTGTTTTGCTGAAGCAATTTGTTCATGTGTTACTGAATGTTTGTTGCCCAAGTACTACATATATTTGTGGAAGTATATATCATTTAGTGTGCAATAAATGCAAACTATGCCATGCATCAAGAAATTCAATAAAAGGAAATTCCATGGTAACCAGTTCACAAGCAAAGGAAGCCACACTATTGAAAGTAACGCACGTATCATCTCCTGCCAATCCTACTGCTGATTCAAATTTTTGTGTTAACAGTGACACTGTTTGTAGTGGATTTGTTGTTGTTGATGTGGGCACCTTATCTGCTTTGATAAAGGAAGTGGTGAAATGTAAGCAATGTGATGGTATAGGCTGTCTGGAAATAACTGAACAACAAACTAGCAGGAAGGGTTTAGCATCAAAAGTAGTTTTTCTGTGTAGATCCTGCAATAAATCTCGAAAATGACTTCAAACATTGTGTGTAATTCAATGTGATTTTGAAGTTGGTGTATGCATGTGTGCAATACGAAAAGTGAAAAAGGCTATCAAGTGTTTTGTAGTTTGATGGACCTTCCCCCTCCTCACACTAGGAACAACAAGTACATAAAACACTTTTAGGTGCCTTGACTGTTGTGTCAAAAGCATCTATGAAATGTGCAGTGGAAGAAACTGTAAATATTATTGGAACCAGGGACATTGTTGTTGCATTTGACGGAACATGAAAACATAGAGGACAAGTGGTACTTCTCTAGAGAATGGAAAAGTTGTTGATGTTGAGTGCTTATCTAAGTACTGCCATACCTGCCATGGTAACACTGGAGGACATATTGAACATCAGTGATCCAAGAATTATGATGGTTACACAGGAGGTATGGAGGAGGGTGGTGGAGCTCTTAAAATATTTCTGAGGTCGATTCCCATTTATAATGTTATATACATGAAGTACCTAGGCAATGGGGACTCTAAAGCTTTCAATAAAATTAATGAGTTCAGTGTTTATGGTGATACCTTGGTAAAGAAACTTGAGTGTTGTAGACATGTACAAAAGAGGATGGGTGCTAGATTGAGGAAGCTACAAAGAGAAATGACAGGAAAGTTGTTATCAGATGGATGATCTCTGTCTGGCTGAGGCAGATCAACAGAAACTGGAATAGATCTACTTCAGAGTTACTATGGACGGGCTATTATATGAACTGCACCTCTTCTTTTTTTTTGTCGTTTTAGGGCACACAACTACAATGGTCATTAGCGCCCATACTAAGTTAGGAATGCACCGTGAGGCACAAGGTTAAAACAGCAACTAAAAGGGACAACACTACATAGGACGTAGTAACAGCCATAGGATTAAAAGAAACAGCATAATCAAATGTCCTTAGGCAGGTTTGTCAAGTTGATAAAACAAAGAATGCGAGCAGCTGCTCCTGGGTCATCTGCTAAAATGGCATCCAGAGTACATGGCAGGCCAAGATCAAGACGCAAAGTATTAAAATCGGGGCAGGACGTTAAAATGTGGTGGACCGTCACCAGCTGCCCACATGGGCAGAACGGTGCCGGCGCAGCCGTCAGCAGATGGTGATGGCTGAATCAGCAGTGTCCAATTCGTAACCGGGCCAAAACGACCTCCTCCCACCGAGAAGGGCGGGAGGAGGACGTCCAAGCCGCGGGAAGAGGTTTCAAGGCCCGAAGCTTGTTGTCCATAAGTGCAGCCCAATCGGCATGCCACAGCGATAAAATGCGCCGACAAATGACCTTGCTACAATCTGATGAAGGGACACAACAAGAAGCTGTCCGAGGCTGGAGGACTGCAGCCTTGGCCACAGCATCTGCAGCTTCATTCCCAGGGATACCGACATGGCCAGGAACCCACATAAAGCTAACCGGAGAACCGTCGTCCACCAGCTGCTGAAGAGAGCATTGGATCCGGTACACAAAAGGGTGAACCGGATACGAATCACTGAGGCTCTGGATGGCCCTCAGGGAATCGGAGCAGATGACATAAGCAGAATGTCGGTGGCAGCAGATGTAAAGAACAGCTTGGTAGAGGACAAAGAGTTCAGCTGTGAAGACCAAACAATGGCCATGGAGCTAGTATTTGAAACTTAGTGCCCCGACAATAAAAGAACACCCGACCCCATCATTGGTCTTAGAGCCATCTGTGTAAATGAAGGTCATATTAATGAACTTCAAACGAAGTTCGAGAAAACGGGAATGGTATACCCAACCGGGGGTAGCCTCCTTTGGGAGCGAGCTGAGGTCAAGGTGAACGCGAACACGAGCCTGGAGCCATGGTGCCGTGTGGCTGTCGCCGACTCTAATGGTTGCAGGGAGTCAAAAATCAAGGTGGTGAAGGAGGCGACGAAAGCGAACTCCAGGGGGTAGCAGGGCAGAGACATACAACCCATATTGATGGTCGTATGAAGAAGGAAACCTTTACCCGCAGGAGAAAGGTTCTTCAGCATCTGCATATGAATAGAATCTGGCCCTGGAGTGGAGGGCCATGACCGGGCAAGTGCATTTTCGAGTTCCCGCATGGTGAATGGGGCATTATAACTTTTACGATTCGAGGAGCAGAAGTTAGGTGGCCTAGCCTCCTCTGCCTGTTTGCGGGGGAGGAAGGCAGGGCGGTAATGAGTGGAGCTCGAAACCTCTGTGAAAAAGCGGCCGAAGGGATTGGAGACATCCTCAGGGGCCACAAGGACATCATTCGCGACCGTCAAGCCAGAAACTAGTGAGTGGACCTTAGTGCCAGATAGCCGGCACAAGCTACACCAGACAACAGAAGAAGGAGTAAAACTGTTGAAGGTGCTTGTGAAAGCAGCCCAGCTGGCTTTCTTGCTTTCTTTAATAATACGACGACACTGCACACGTAATCGTTTATAATTGATACAATTCGTCATTGTAGGGTGGCGTTTAAAGGTGCGTAAAGCACGTCGATGAGCACGTAAAGCGCCTCTACATGCTGCAGTCCACCAGGGGACCGGTACGCGACGTGGAGAAGAAGTAGTGTGAGGGATGGAATATTCAGCAGCAGTGAGAATGACTTCCGTGAGGTGTGCGACCTGACTATCGCAGCTTGTGAAGGTTTGATCCTGAAAGGTCGCCCTTGAAGAGAAGAGCCCGCAGTCTGCTTTGGATATGTTCCAACTAGTTGAGCATGGAGAGGGGGTATGATGCAGGAGATGGATAACACACGGGAAGTGGTCACTCGAACATGTATCAGAAAATGCATACCACTCAAACCGGTGAGCAAGTTGGCTAGTACATATAGAGAAGTCTAAATGGGAATAGGTGTGAGATGTGTCCGAAAGAAAAGTAGGGGTGCCAGTGTTGAGGCAGACAAGATTGAGCTGGTTGAAAAGGTCTGCCAACAGTGAGCCCCTCGGGCAGGATGCTGGAGAGCCCCAAAGGGGACGGTGGGCATTGAAGTCTCCAGTTAACAAAAATGGTGCAGGAAGCTGAGCAATAATTTGCATCTTGTCTGCCCTGGTAACGGCAGATGACGATGGAGTGTAAACAGTACAAATGGAAAATGTAAAAGTGGGGAGAGTAATTCGGACGGCAACTGCCTGCAGGCCGGTGTGCAATGTGATGGGATCGTAGTAAATATCATCCTGGACCAGCAACATAGCCCCTCCATCAGCCGGAATACTTGCCACAGGGGGTAGGTCAAAACGCACAGAGGTGTAGTGTGCCAAGGCAATTTGATCGCATGGGCGTAGCTTCGTTTCCTGGAGGGCTGCGACGAGCGGACGGTGCAAGCAGAGCAGCAACTTTAAGTCCTCTCGGTTGGAGCAAATGCTGCGAATATTCCAGTGAATAAGTGCCATCGTGAGAAGAAAAGGAAGATGAAAGAAAGGGTCACCTCAAAGGCCACTGAGGGCCTGGCTTCGAGCGAGCACTGCCGCAGCTATCAGTAGGCGGACAGTCATCGTCCATTGGTTCTATAGGTTCATCGGCCATCTTGTTAAGATGGCCAGGAGGGGGAGCTTGCTCTGCAAGTGAACGGCCAGATGTTTAGCTACCAGCGGTGCGACCAGGCAAAACAGATGACGGCCTGGGGCACAACCGCTGGGTGGCGCAGGAGAAGATCTGCGACGTGGCGGAGAAGGAGAACTGTGCTTCCTATGAGCCTTCTTGGAAGGTCATTTAGTGGAAATACTGGCCGATGGCTGGGCGTTCAAGGTACGTAGGACGTCTGCACGGGATGGTTCCTTCTTGAAGGCCCGTGCATCTGACTTCTGGGTCTTCGTCTTGCCAGAAGCTGATGAAGGTGCTTGTGTCTGAGGGGTGACGGGAGGAAGAGGAGACGTCGACCGGGCGATCTTAGCACTGGCCGAACGGACGACCATAGTGCTGAAGGTCAGATCACATGTCTGCTTCGCCACCTCCCTGATAGTCTGAGGAGAGGTGAGGACAGTACTGTATTTCCCTGCTGGGAGCAGCGTGGGCTTCCTACTAGCAAATAGCTTGCGAGCAGCCGAGGTGGACACTTTCTCTTTGACCTGAATTTCCTGTATACAGCGTTCTTCCTTGTAGATGGGGCAGTCGCGGGAGGACGCTGCATGGTCACCCTGACAGTTCACACAACGAGGAGACGGAGGTGAACAGTCACCCTCATGGGCATCCCTGCCACAAGTGACACATTAAGCCGCATTGGAACAAGACTGGTGAGTGTGATTAAAACAATGACACTGGTAGCAGCGCGTAGGTGTCGGGACATAGGGGCGAACAGAAATAACCTCGTAGCCCGTTTTGATGTGCGACGGCGACTGAATACTAGGGAACGTGTACAGGAGTGTGGCCTGAAGCAGTTTTTGTGCCTGAAAGGCGCTCTCAGTTTCTAGTAACAATGTACCGTTATGCAACCTGGTACAAGACTTGACAGATCCGGCTATGGCATCTACGCCCTTCTGGATAACGAAAGGGTTGACAGAGGAAAAATCCTTTCCGTCCTCAGATCGAGAAACTACGAGGAACTGTGGGGCAGGCGGTAATACTTTTGTCACTGGTGGCTGGTCAAGTTTCCGTTTTTGGGCAGAAGTCAAGAGAGAACAAGAAGAGAAATCCATTGCAGAGAAATCCCCCATGATTGCCAGCGTCTCCGATGGCGTGCTCCTTCCTTGTGGGGACCCTCTCAGAGGGCACTCCCGCCTTAGGTGAATGTTTACACCTCAGGTCACACCTCCTGAGAAATGGACGGAGGGACCAATTGGCATGGTCGGAAGGTGTCAGCTCAGGCAATCACCCCTCCCTGGGCCTGGCCTTTACCAGGGGATACGTGTGTGCCTTACTTGTCTACCCAGGGCAGGGAATTACGCGTTACTCCGTCACCGGATACGCGTGTGAATGCATGGGTCGGCCTTCAGGCATACACAGGGAGGAAGGAAGAAGAGGAAAAAGAAGGAACAGAGGGAGAGAAAGGACAGACTGTCTCTAACGCCGAGGCGGAGACCAGAGAAGGCAAGGAGAAGAAGGCAAGGAGAAGAAGGCAAGGAGAAGAAGGCAAGGAGAAGAAGGCAAGGAGAAGAAGGCAAGGAGAAGAAGGCAAGGAGAAGAAGGCAAGGAGAAGAAGGCAAGGAGAAGAAGGCAAGGAGAAGAAGGCAAGGAGAAGAAGGCAAGGAGAAGAAGGCAAGGAGATGAAGGCAAGGAGATGAAGGCAAGGAGATGAAGGCAAGGAGATGAAGGCAAGGGAAAGAGTAAGTAAGACAGTGAGATGGAGAAGAACAATGAAAGGAGCCAACCAAAGGAAGGAAGAAACCAGAAGAAGTGAAAACCAAAATGACCGCAAATATAGG